>NW_019174424.1:1732318-2440122 GCF_002260705.1 Seriola dumerili | reverse complement strand
AACTACCACTACTGCAGGCGCATTGCTTTGCACAGCGTCAGGGAGCTGCTAGCGTGACTCTAGACTCTTAAACTCCCCTCTGATTACCATTTTTCATTGAAAGTGGAGCAAAAGACCTCAGCTGAGCTTTGTTAAAGTGTAAATAAAAAAAAGAAAGAGCATCCAAGCGTTTCATGTAGGAGTGAACGGAAATGTGCTGTTGTTTGGTTTGGATGTAGACTTTCATTGTGGACATTTGTTTCTTGACAAAATAAATATGTAATTCATAATTTTTTAATGCGTGTTTTCAATATGATTAAAGCCAGTATGATCAGGCAATAGGATACCACCCAATTTTGGGTAGTCTTTGAAGATAGTGACCATTATAAACAATCCAATTTTGGCCTGGCTACTTCTTTGCATTAGAGCAGAAACAGCAAATGAGTCTTTATGTCTAAATTTGTACTCCAGCATATGTAGTTAGATGTAATGTATTGGTGGACATAGTGGAGTACTACTTTAACTAGAAGGGCACTGAGAGAGCACAGACCTCCACCATAGCCAGTTTATAACTACTCCAGCCAGAAATAAAAAAAAAATAGTATAGTAAATGATCCGGATCTGCCTATAAAGTGAAATGGGTTCTTCCCTGGCCCATGCCACATTCCTCACCAAGTTTGTGCAATATGGTTCAGTAGGTTTGTGTAATCCTTCTGACAAATAACATAACAACATAACCTCTTTGATGGATTTAATAAAGATTGTCAAAGGACCACAGTCATAGCTGCAAATCTGATGTTTGTAATAGGAAGAAAACCGCAGAATAGTGTTTTTGGTAAAAGTGACTTAAGGAAGTGGAGAATAACATAGCTGTATGGACTTGAGTGGCTGCTTCTCTAGCCTCATAAAAGTTGTAGCTGATGCTCTTAAGGTGAGTGGACTGTTTTTTTGAGTGCACTCTGCTACACCATCAGTGCTGCTGATCTGATGTGAAATGCCGGCCAAAACTCATCATCACTGCAAAGATAGCTTCGTGAAGCAAAGATGAGCCTATTGAATAGTTTGATTTTATATAATTAGAGGGGTTAATGTTTGAGTCGAGTGTTCTTCAAGTGAAGATGTGGAAAGGAGTTTGATGTCGGTGTGAAAGAGAGGGAGGCGAGAGCAGAGGATCAGAGTGTAATTGTTAAAAAACAATGCAGAGAATTGGACATAAAGAAGAAGTCATGAGAGGGAGGAGGTGCATAGAGAGCGCGGTTGAACCAGACTGGGCGTTGCAGTAGGAGGTATGTGGCTATTCCATACCTCTACTGTCATCCGTCAAGAGGTAGGAACTGTTAAGAGGACGTGTGTGTGTGTGTGTGTGTGTGTGCCTGTGTGTCTTTGCATGGTTGAGAGCTGTGAGTAGGAGTAATGCTGTGGGGAAAAACAATTACTACACACCTACCAGCCACAATTGCACCTCACATGAGCGGGAAACAGGCTGCTGAAAACAGTGCGACTGTGAAGCTCCTACAGCAGGCAGCGACACAACTGACACAGTACAGGCCATCATAAGGACACGGACGCCTCTGTTGGTGGCATGTCAGTCATCATGGGAACTGGAGAGAGGAAAAGGAAATGTGGTATGTATTTTATTCAGGAAATAGGTCTGTTTTGTGAAAGGATTATGTTGGAACAGATGTAGGTGTCTCATTTTCACCTACAGTACATCATGGTGTTGTGTGGCCAGAGTTTATACACTGAAGTAAATGTAAAAAGGAAGCCTTTAGGGGTTTTATTTGTCAGTGTGTCACCGACTCTGACACACTTACGTGCTTTCTTGCATCACTCTTAACTCAGCTGGGTTGCACATATTTGCAGCAGCCTCACCACAATGTAGTGTTGGCTGTGTTGTGAACTTGCATAAGTGCTCCCTAATTAGCCTGTGTATGGGAATGGCCTCAACCTGTTTACGTGGTTGCTATTGTTACAGGAAGACCAGCCCTACAGTCCTAATCACAGGAGACATCCCCCTCCATTGTCCCGCTGCAACCCTGGTGAAAGTCAGGATGTGTTTCACTGGTTCTGTTGACTCTGTTTTGTTTTTAGTAAAGAGTAAAGAAATGAGTTTTACTTTCATAAGATTGGTGTAATTGGTTAAGAGGGTTGCATTTCTGCATGGTTTAAATATTGATTTGTCAAAGTTATATGACTGTGGTTTAATACCAGAAATCATCCATGTTGTGATGTTTTCCTATAGTTCAGTTTTTTTTCTAATTTTAGATGGCACTGTATGAGTTAAGCCTGATTTTATAGCATGTTTTCAACTATTTTTAGAATCGACAGTGTCTCTTTTCGCATCCCTCTGTACTTACATTTCTTATTTTGAGTGCATAAGTACGTTCACACTCACAGTTCTGGCAACATACAGCGCATTATGGGTATCAGGATGGTGTACTCATAATTTGTTGAGCGTGAATCATTGGACACATCTTACCCTCAATGGTCGCTAAGTAGCTTGTGAAAATGGCAGCCAAGGAAGCTGCAGTTGTTGCAACGGTGAACGATGCACCATACCAATTTAAGTTGTACATGTCTATACAAAGTGGTTTTTTTTCACCAAGTACCACTATACTGTTGTTGGATAGAAGCCATCAGTATGTTTATTGAGTTCTTTTAGCAGTCTGGAATGATTGGTACCATGAGCGATAACGAGAAAGTTAGCTAGCTAGACTACAGTGGGTATCGTCATTTCCAGTAAGTGCACAACTGCCGTGTTCAATTTTAGACAACACTTCCCAATCTGATTGGTTACATGCAGTATCTTATGCTTTTTCCAAGCTGACTATTCAGCAAACATCACCCAATAAAATAGAGAGATCAGTATGCAAGTCCATCTTCTCTACTGCCCTTGGTGCCAAGGATACTGGAAAGGCGTGACTGTCAAGGGCATTTAATCATTTAACTTTGTGATCTGCCAATAAAGGCCAGTCGGTCTCATGAATCAGATCCCAATCTGCCCCGTATCTCCGCAAGCATCAGACAGTTAACTGTGTCAGGACCGAGGTCTTCCTGCCTAGATGCCCATACTAACTTGAATTAGGAACAGGACACTAATGTATTATTCAAAACCCTGAGTAGTTTAAGCTATCAGTTGGTTGGACGGTTAAGTGCTTAAGTAGCATCTCTAGCTCTAATTAATACTAAAGATTTGTAAAGCTTTACAGCCTCCTGTGTTATTTTTCGGACAGCTTCACACACTGCACTAAAGGAGGATCCAGAGTTTGAGACCATACATGTGGAGTGCGTAGGGTTGAAAAATCAACCCTGACTCCAGAGGGTTAACAAATATTAAATATTTTTTGGTGTCAGTAGCAGTGCTGACCCAGATGTGAACAGTACATACAAATACATCCAACTATCAACTGATAGCTTATTTGTCCTTATTTACAGTAACAGAGACAGTGATCACTGGCTCCAACAAAGAACTTCATTGAGGTTATATAAGTGTATCAGTGGTATTAATAATTTGCTTGTGATCTCTGTTTTCCTTTTTATGACCTCTATGCCTGTCTAGAGCAGGGCAAATCATAAGTCATGAGATTTTGCAGCTAATGATTGCCTGTGATACTGTATACCAACTGTGACCACATCTGACAATGACCCTGATACTACAAGATGAAAATCTGATTTGATCAAGTTCCTATACTTTGTGAAAAAGTTTCACATTTCAGATTTCATTTTGATGGGGAAGAAAGAAAATATTTGGCATTTTTTTCCTTCACTTCCAGGATGTGATCAGATCTCTGGCGTTTAATATGGCACAAGTATTTTCCTACCCAAATGCATGGTACATTAACAGAATTCGTTTACCTTAACGGCGTTTTGGAGATGCAAGCTTCAAGGTAGCCGTTCCCTCCTCTTCCATTCCCTCCTTGAAATATTAAAAACGGATCCCCTTGCCGCTTTTCCAAAAATGGTCAGGTCTTGTTTTGCAGGCGCATCAGCAAGAACCCTGGCAACAAATACACTGCATTTCCTGTGGCTGCTTCACAATAAAAGCCACCCTTTGGTTAATTAGAATCTTGTCTTTGAATGTGTGTCTTTGAATGCATCACCAGTGAGAGTTTTCACGCTCACGGCTTGATTCAAATGCAGTAATTAAGGATTAAAACTTTTGAGACAGTCACCAAAGTGTGTTGTTACATAAACTCAGTCAGTGTCCTACTCAATTCAATTGGTTTCACTTGGATGACAAACTCTCTCTCAGAATACACACAGTAAATGCTGCCATGTTCAACTTCTTACTGCCTTAGCGGCACATTGATCCTGGTTGGACTTGGTTTGTGACCCCTCTGACCTTGTCCCTGACCCCCAAAGATGTTGTTGACCCACCTTGTTACAAGTTCCCCAGGAGTAGAGAGCTTAAAGTGATTGTGAGATTTGAAAGGGGGAGGTATAAACTTAGTGACCTCTTTGGAAAAAGTCTGGACACTGTGTCTGTCTGAGAAAAGTCCATGCTTGAAGACCAATGGAGGAAAAGGCTGTTATGATGATGTATTGATTATAACTGGAACAGCAGCCTCCTAAGTCATCATATGAAAAGGCTGAGTGGTTTTGCATTGGTAATCTATTTGGCTGTGCCCGGGGTTAAGCTTGGAGTGTTTGTATATAACCTAATATGGATTTTTTTTCAGGAGGGCTGCTCTCTATGATAATACATATGAACATACACTCACAGATTCCTAGACTTTCATGCATAATGCATCAGATGTCCAGACTCGGCTGTACGGTAGTAGTTGCCCTCACAATGATATCAGATTACTCTGCTTTTTCCACATTGCAACAAAACATACACAGCGGGGGAATTGTTACCCAAAACAGATTCCGTCTGCTCAGACAATTTGTCCCATTCTCTGGTCCAGCCAAGCTCTTTCAGCCAGAGTAGGAGGGATGGAGGAGTGTTTTGCGCATTACAGACGTAGGTTGCCTGCAGGGTCTCTTTGCTCCACAATTACTGCTTTATGAGGCTGCTTAACTGAAGCCAAGAAAAGACAGCAACAGAGGCAGAGAGTGTGAAGATGTCTGGTGGAATGGTATCTGTTCCTACATCACTCTTGAGCATCCTTTTGTGTCCCTTTTTCTTTGACACGCAAACTTTTCAGACTTTTTTTTCTCTTTTTATCCTCTTCAACTTCACAGACCTTTCGCCAAGGCATTTTTTTTTCTAAGATGATTTTTTTTTGGCCTTTTTTGTTTTTATTAAATAGGACAGTATAAAGGATGACAGGAAACAAGGGAAGAAAGAGTGGGTTATGACACGCAACACAGGAGGCATGCTCTTTAACCATTAAGTGGCCAGTATACTGCATCCAAAGTGCTGGATAGCTTCGGAAAAACCCATCCCCGACACTTTTCTCGTGTCGAATTGAGGGGGGTCCTGTGTCTGACCATTTTTGTCAACTTTACAAAACTCCACAAGCTGACATTCACGCCCACGTCCCGCCAGCTCTCTTTTTTCATTTGTTGCTCCACTATTTGTGGCACTTTTCATGTCAACAATGGAGTACAATGCCATGTAAGAATGTCTTTTTGGAAAGATTGTTTTGTCAGCTACAGTTTCCAACGTCCAACATAAACCTTTAAATCAGTTTTTACCTTTCATCAGAATGACAAATGTATGTTTATAGAAATGACTTGCATACAAATCCAAAGTGAGAAAAGATAATTAAAAATTAACTAAAAGTAAAAATAAAAGAGAAAAGCAATACCTTTTTTGCAGACATCCAATTCAAAAATATAAGTTTACAGTCTATACATAGAAATATATCACAAACAGTCCTAGGGTTTACAGAAAATTACCAGAAATATTTTATTAAATCAGTGGCAGCTGTGTCTTGTCCTTTTCATTAAGAGCATTTACAATTGACATTTTCATCACAAAGAAATTGTAAAAAATAAAAGGACACCCATTGTTTATTTTATTGCAGTCAAGCCAGTAAAAACACCTACTTTTGATATCTTAACATTGACATTGACTTAACATGACATTAAGTGTGAATCAACATTCAACTGCACAATGCTAAGCAGACATGGTATTTATACTCCATTAGCATTCAATCCACTTTGCACCTTTGTATGATCATTTACAGTTGGCTCACTTTCATCCCCAGCAAACTCACTTTATGGTGTCCCGCAGGGTTCAATCCTGGGGCCTATTTTATTTTCCATTTACATGCTCCCTCTCAATGACATCATCCACAAATATAATGTCCAGTTTCACTGTGATGCTGTGATCCAGTGACCAGTCCAATATAGAAACCCTCCACAAGTGTCTTACTGAATCTGGTGTAATCTTTGATCACGACCTGTGTTTTGAATCCCAGGTAAAGAAAGTTGTGCAGTCATGTTTGTATCATTTGAGAGATATAGCCAAGGGTACGTTTTTTCATTTCAGCCACAGACCTGGAGAAACTCACCCATGTTATTTATTTCCTCCCTCCTTGACTACTGTAACTCCCTGTATACCTGTCTCAGTCAGAAATCAACCCACCTCCTACAGTTAGTTCAAAATGCTGCAGCTTGGCTCTTAACTCAGTCCAAAAAAATGTGTTCACATCAGCCCTTTACACTGGCTGCCCATTTATTGTAGGATTAATTAAAAAAATCTTTTAATTGCTTTTAAGGCCTGGCTTGGGCGGCACCCTTCCTATTTTTCTGGGCTTTTATCCTCCTGTGAGCCAGGACGCAGTCAGAGATCCTATCTTATAAGCTTTTATTGTGTGATGTCTATTTAATTTCATTTATTTTACTTTGATTTGTTTGTATGTGTCATATTGACTGCTGTGAAGCACTTTGTTACTTGTATTGAAAAGTTTTATACAAATCAAATCTCATAAAGTCTCATATTATTTAAAAATAATTCTCTCTCTTATATTATATATATATATATACATTTTTTTTTCACACACACAACTCCTTTCTCCTTTATTTATCTTTTTTTTCTAGCCTTGCAGAAGTTTGTAGCTCGTCTCTCTCACACAGTTAAAAAAAAGCCATCTACACCCATCTGAATCCCTGCTCTCTTGACTGGCTGCTCATCTGTGATAACATGAGCTCTGTGCCCTCAGAATGTAATAACCTAATGGTCCATGCTGCTTCTGTCACTTTGTCTTACAGTGCAAGACGGGGGAGAGGGATTGATTGAGAGAGTGTGAGAGAGAGATACAGCCGATAGATAAAGAGGAGAGGAAATAACTTTACTTCTCTGTTTCTGTTATTTACAGTCAGGGGGAGAAAAAAAAGTCTGAATTGCAAAGCTGCTTAGCGGTATGATTCAGTTGGGGGATTTGAATCTGCTCTCACCCCCACTTCAAGCACTGGGGTGGAGGCGGACAAAGAGAGAGATAGAGGGGGAGTGTGTTCATGTGTATGTGTGTGAGAGAGACAGTGTAGGAGAAGCACAATCTGGTATAGCTCCATGTGAAAATGACCTACTTCCTGTCAACTCGCTCTCAAATGGATTGCCGTTTTCTGATGTGTGGAGGAAAGAGGGGGAGGTCCGCTGATGGGTCTGGGGGGAGAGCTTGACGTGGCACGGGTAAATGAAGGATAAGTAGGTGGCTCTGGGGACCCTCTACGTGGAATAAAATAATTGTCATGTGTGTGAAGTGTAAATTCTGTATGCACACAGTACATACACATACAGTGTATAGTGTGTACTCACCTGTGCATACAGTGTTCGTTAGCTCATGCAGTAAAACATGCTGCATGTTGCATGATGTGCCGTGCTCTCTCTGCAGTGTTAATTACCCCAAATGAGGGCTCGACGAGAGTTGAGTATCAGAAAGCCAATATTTGAGGGGGCAGGCCTCGCCAGATGCTCAGTGGTCTCTGTGTGTGTGTGTTTGTGTGTCAGACACACAGGATGTTCTTTATGGAAGTCATCTGCTTTCCAAGAGGGGAGTTTCTGTGGTTTTAATTTGGTTTGAAAGAAAATTCTCACGAGAAACTACTTCCTCACATGTGGCTTATGTGTTCTAACACCTCCTGTATATTCTTTGCACATCACACTGTATACACTCATTGGCCACTTTATTAGTTACACCTGCACAATCTAATGCAATCCAATACAACTGTTCTGCCATAAAATCTACTGTCATAAGGGTGTTAATTCAATTATATGCTAGCATTGAGGTCATAGTTAGTGATAGTGTTTCCTCATGTATGTAAACAGAAAGACAGAAAATTATGAACTCACAAGACATAAACAAACTGAAAACACATAAAGACAGAAGATAAAAAAGAAAATATTCACATGCATACCTGCATGTACATACTACACGTATATATACCTATCCAGACATTACCTATACTATATAGCTGATCTTTTTCATATGATAACAATTTGACAATATAAAAGATGTCACTCGTAGATTTACTGTTTAGGTTTACTCTCCCCTCTCGTAGTGTTGAAACAAGCTCTAAAAAGCCATTGTACACTACCTGCTCACCACCAAACACCAGAAAAACACAGAGTCTAGCTAGTGAACATAGTAAAAAGCCAGATATTTCCCTCAAGAGTTGGTAGAGGCCAAAAATAGAGCTAAAAAGGGAGTAAATGTTGGACTTACATTTGCCAGGTGGTCCCGAAGATGCAAATAAAAACATAGAAAACATAGAACTTTCACTTCTTCCACAACATCAGTCTAAATTTCAGCATTTTCTGCCTTTGCCCCATATTTTCAGGCAGCCATTCATCGTGTAAGCACTGACGTTCAACTATATTCTCCTCAGCGGTGTGTAAACCGCCTTATTTGACAGGTTAAATCTGATATGCACGGGGTGTTGAATCAAAAGCCAAATATACAACTTGAAATTTTGAATTCTCAGGCCTGCTGATTCCCTGTCTCTTTGTAATGTCCTGTATTTAATCCTAGGTTTCAAAATGAAATAGCACTTCTGTCTGTCAGTCTATTAATTTAGGTCATGAATAATGTCTTTGGGATGGATTCATTGAACAGGTATGCTCTGTCGAGCTTAATCCCTGTGACTCTGACTGGCTGGTCGGAAGGTGAATTAATTTAATCCATCCTTGCAACCATGCCCCTCTTTCTCTCTCTCCCTCACACATGCTCTTTCATTTTCCCTTCTCTCTGTATTTTCCAGTACCTGAGGACCTGTCTTTGGAGGAAAGAGATGAGCTGTCCAACATACGACGCAGGAAAAAAGAGCTTCTGGATGATATTGAAGTGAGTAACAGTCTATGAATGATATTTTATTAGTTCCAGCAGCGGAAACTTATGATAAATAGGGCTGGGCAGTATTATCAAATTGTTCTAAATTAGTTATTCTGGGCCAACTGTAAATCAATAAAACAAGTTATTGAAGTGTTTTGCAAGTTTGAAGACTCATCTGATGTAATATAGAACATTATTACATATTTGCATTGAACATTATCTTGATTAATGTTTTATGTGTGATTTCTTTTGCAAACAATCGGCATATTGTAATATGTCCACATTACTGCTGTCAGGGGTTTCCTGTCACCTCCCAACTGCCTACTGTCTAATAAAGGCAAAAATGCCCTATAAGGATGATTCTATTAAGACTGTCATATTAATGTTAACCATATCAACCAGCCCTACTGTAACTGTAATCATCAGGGTGCTCTTTACTGTTAAATGTTATGTAACCATCAAATTAGACAGTATTTACTTGTTATTTCACAGCTGCAGTTGGATCCAAATTCTAGTATATGGAATAAGTGACTGAGTCATTTAGCTGTTTTCCTCTCTGCAGCGGCTGAAGTTTGAGATCGCAGAGGTAATGACTGAGATCGAGCAGCTAACCTGTGTGGGGGAGAGGTGAGTTTCTTTAGGTTTCACTGTCTCTTCATGCTGTGCTGAGATGTCATTGCATATTACTCGGTAAAATGCTACAAAATAAAATACCCAATGCTGTTTCTCAGACCTCATTGTGCCATGACTTCAATAAAATAAAATTTTCTTTGATTAATTTTCTGTCAATTGGCTGACCGTTTTCCTCTTCAGACATATAATTGCTTCTGCCGTGAGCCTCACACCTGTCATTGTGTGAGTACGTTTGTGTGTGTGCGTGTGTTAATCCCCTTTTGTTTGAGCGGGACAGTCCCTCAACTAAACATTAGCCAAACAGTCTGTATTCAGAGGCTTTCATTCGATTGGTTGATGAGGTGGAGTGAGGCTGTGTGTGTGTGTGTGTCTCAGGTGCAGCTGGCAAAGGGGCTCAGGCTATTTTGAGCTTACAGGAAGCATAGGGAGCATGCACAGACACACAAAGCTGGAGATTGATAATTTTAAGAAGAGTAACATTAAAATGGGAATTATTCCTCCAATGGCTGCGAGGTTAGAATGAAGAGAGTAATACTGTGCAGTTGAGACAAAATCACATGGGATCATGTATCATGTATTTTTACTGTTTAATTCCACTGTACACTTATTACAGTGTAATAAATAAACAAACTCCTGCCACATCCTGGACAAACCCATCACAAACTGACCTACTGAACAAACACAGCAGCCTGGGGACAACACCACACCCTTAACTGTCATGTGATGGATGTTCCTGTGTTTTTTTGTTTTTTTTACTGCAGCAAAACCACGCAAAGAAACAAACAGATCGCCATGGGGAGGAAAAAGTTCAACATGGACCCTAAAAAGGTCAGGCCAAAACTGCTGCTGTTGAATTACGCTTTTATGATTTGATTTGGCTTCTTGAATTAAAATTTAAAATAGTAAAAACAGACCAAAATAGGTAACTCGAGTGTAAGTTTCTACTCTTATTTTTTAAACAGGGGATCCAGTTTCTTTTGGAGAATGATCTTCTCCAGAACACCCCAGAGGACATTTCACAGTTCCTCTACAAAGGCGAGGGGCTCAACAAAACGGTCATCGGGGACTACTTAGGAGAACGGTGAGCTCTCCAGTTTTCCCTCTGTTTTCCTTCCACCTTTCTTTTTCCTCTCCCCATCTCTATGTCAGATCTGCAATGTATGTGCTCAGACGTGGGCATGAAGCCCCAGGAAATTGGTAGTCTGGATTTATGGAGCAGAAGAGCGATGGGAGACAGTGCCAGTAAAATAACAGAGCGGACATGTAGTTGTTATCAAAAGAAAATCAATGGGGATAGGACTGTTAAAACAACAGGGATTTCATGCTGCCTGGCTCGGCCAAGACAGCGGCTGTCTGTCAGGAAACTGGTGCTGTGTCATAGCCGCAGGATTTTAGTTTCCAAACTGACCTCCAAATATGTGAATCTGCCGCTGTACCCTGAAGCCTATGTCCAGATGATTTCAGTCCAGCGTCTGTTTCCGTTTGGAAAGAGTGTCAATAGTTAAAGGTGTGACATGTGTCCCTCCTTGCCTCCAGGGATGACTTTAACATCAAGGTCCTCCAAGCGTTTGTGGAGCTTCATGAGTTTGCAGACCTCAACCTTGTACAAGCCTTAAGGTGAGTTAACAACCAAAAACAACACTGTGTTTAAAAGAAAAAAAATAAAGTCAAGGGGCTGGAGTGGGTATGTTCCTGAAGGTACTGATGAGAAGATGAAACATAGACCAGAACGTCCAGTTTGAGTCTCTTGAAAGTTATCATGGCTTCAGTATTTGTCTGTCTTGACGGTTGCAAGGTAAACAGTGGAATAACACTGACCGAGGATATATCAAAGTAATCTACCAGAAATATTGGCTTGGCTTGCACATATTCTATTGGCCAATGCATTGAACTGACAGATGACACTGCATTGCTCTGCATCACAGTTAAACTCTTTGCACCAACGCTCTGAATAGACATGAATCAGATGCTGTGTTTTTTTTTTTTTTTTATAAAAAAATATAATAAAGTAAAATTGGCCGACTGTGCTCTAGAAAATATCTGTATAAGTATAAAAGAAACAGCCCCGCAAACATCCCAGAACTACATTTGCCTGATGAGTTCCAGCCTTTACTCATCCTTGTACTGTTTTGTTCTGAGGAGTGTTGTCTTAAGAGCAAAAGGCTCTTGTTCATTTTACTGTAAACAAACTGCTCAGTGGTGTTTTTTTTAATATTTATAATGTCTAAAAACTCTCTAAGTAAGGCTGTCTTCATTTAATCTATTGGTTCTTTCTCTTCTTAGACATGTTGTAGGGTTTATGATTTAATGTGAATATCCATATACTGTTATATACATTTGCATCAATATTTCACGACATGTCATTATGTTTTTCTTCTCCCTTCCTGCTGTTGCAGGCAATTTCTGTGGAGCTTTAGACTTCCCGGCGAAGCCCAGAAGATTGATCGTATGATGGAGGCGTTTGCCTCCAGGTACTGCCAATGCAATCCCGGCGTCTTCCAGTCCACAGGTACTACACAAACACACACACACACACACTACACACACACTGCAGCAGATATGAGTCAGACTGAGTCAGACAATCCAGGACAGACGACATGGGCCAGCCAGACCACCTCAGCCTCAGATCAATGCCTCTGACTGTCTGTCTTCCTTCATCAGACAGTTGGACCTGTTTGGGCTGTGTAAATCTTTAGCATGTGGCCACAGCTCTGGAGAATATGAACATTGTCTGACTACATAGACATCCACTTTCAGAGAATGTGTTTGAGGTTTATTCTCTTATTCTCAGTCTGAACTTGACTGGACCGACATTCCATTTTCCACTGGAGTTTGCAGCTTGCCCACTAATCACACTGTAATCAGTATTCGTGTCTCCAGCGGTGATAATGAAATTGATCACAGGTCAATGGCGGTTAGTGCACATTGTCTGCTGCTCCTGTGTTAACTGAGGGAGCTCTGAGGACACAGGTGACAGCTCAGGTCATGAATATTGATGTGGCGCAGTGGAGACACACCCAGACTCAGTTATTGGTCATCTCTCAGAACTGGTCCGCAAAGGGCCGTAAATTAGAGCGCAGAGGATGTTGACTGGGGCAGTTAGTGTGCGGATGGATGAGGTAGAGGATGGTTCCCAGGAGTTATGATGTGGAGTGTGTGTGTCTGTGTGTCTGTGTGTGTTAATGACTGAGGAGACACTCTGACTTCAATGCAACATGGCCTTGGAGTGCGCCATCTATGTGTGTGTGTGTGTGTGTGTGTGTGTGTGTGTGTGTGTCCCAGAAAATAAGGCTTTTTGTTGATTAAATTCTGTTTTTTATGAGACAGAGTCCTAAATTTGGTGGTAAGAAAATCTATTGATGGATTGCTGTCAAATTAATCACAAGTCATTTGTGGTGTTATATCAATACCATTGTAATGAATGAGCTGAGTACACACCACTGTACGGGCTTTGCTTGTTTTGAAATAATATCCTTTCACATTTTGGATTTCATTTGGATCTTAGAATCTTGATATTATTTTATCAAAGACTCATACAACACTAAGAGATCAATAATTTTAATCATCTCCGCAGAAATCCATAAACTCCCAAGCAAGAAAAATGTTTTTACACACACACACAGATGCGGGCATGTGCTGTATTTTATGTTTCTCAGTTACACTCTTTGCAATTACCTCCGCAGACACTTGCTATGTCCTATCATTTGCCATCATTATGCTGAACACCAGCCTGCACAATCCCAACGTCAGAGACAAGCCCCCCGTGGAGCGTTTCATCTCCATGAACAGAGGGATCAATGAGGGGGGAGACCTCCCAGAGGAGCTACTCAGGGTGAGAGCTTTGACTTTATTAGTTTGTTTCCTTTGACCAATGTATCTGATGAAATGTGTGTTTCATACATTGTGTTGGTAAAAAATATGTCAATGCAACTTTGACAATTAAAAGTGTAAAGTACGGCTGTTTTTATGATGTAGCACACAAATGAGACTATATAGTAGACCTATAGTAAGTTTTTCCACTATGCAAAGTGGGGAGTCATGCCTCACTAATTGAGACCTTGCAGCTCAGCAGAATGAGATTTGATACTGATGCTAATGATGTTTCGTGATCTGTCAAAGAAAAAGATATAAAAACAAAGTTGATCTACCCACATGCTGTAGGCTGACATCTGTACCAAAGCGCCCATGGCTTAATGTAAATGAAACAAACAAACACTTGTTAAAGACTCTCATAGCTCCCAAAGTTGTTGAGGTGTGAATCATTGTCTCTCACTTTCCGACACTGAAATAGAATCTGTCAATGTCATGTTTAACGCACCGTTAATCTGAAGACTGGGTTGAATGTTTGAAGGGAGATAGGGAGATGGTGTGTGTGTGTGTGCTCATCTGGAGTCGTGTGAATGTGAACCAGTTTCTTTTCTGTTCAACAATGTTTCCCCACTTCTCTCTGCAGAATCTATACGACAGCATCAAGAGCGAACCCTTTAAGATCCCAGAGGATGATGGGAATGACCTGACGCACACGTTCTTCAACCCAGACAGAGAGGGCTGGCTGCTCAAATTAGGTTAGTGAGCATCTCTGCACATTCCCCTGCTGAGGGAATGCAAGAAATCCTGGATGACTTTATTTGGTTGCTCTTGTATTTTTCTCTCTACAACTGTGGCTTTATTCTCACAGCGGCGCGAGAATTTAAATGGCAGGATGGAGATTCAGGAACGTGTTCACTCATGCTCTCTCACACACACGGTTCTGTTTTATAAGTCTCAAATCACTGTGAAACTTATGTACATCCTGCTAAAGGTCTAGGCAGGTCTAGAAAGAGGTTGAATGGACTAAAGACTTATGTCTTTAGTTTGGTGCACACGTTCTCATTATACAATCTTAAATAAGATGTTTGTTTATTTATGAGATGTACAGGCTTACCAATACTGGATTTTTGTGGCTGATATCCACATGTGAGTTTTAAAAAAAATCAAAAAACCAACATGGACATTTTTGAAAACATCTTGTTTTTCTTAAATTCAGACTAAGACTTGTTATTGAGATACTTACTGAGCGAGACATTTTACAGTTGAAATATAAACTTCTCTGTCCTCTGGTTGACAAACTATGTAACCACATGGCAACCATGTTTCTGAATTTCCTCAAACATATGTTTGGCATTTCTGTAAAGCTCAAGTGAGTAACAGTGTATGTGTGGTTTTGTGCGTACACATTGTTTACACATCTGGTCCCAGACTTGTGAAAACCATTACACTGTATTGTAATGTAACTTTGGAAGGAACACACACCTTAGTAAATTCTTCTGTATGGGTTTGTGTGTGTGGGCATGTGTGTGTGTGCCAGGGATCTGTATACTTTCCCAGTGAGGTAATACAGTTATTGGTCTTGTTTCTCTCTCTATTTTGCCACATGTTTCTGTTTGTTTACATGTGTTTTTGATTTGGACCTCACTCCACTGCTCCGCAGTTCACACCACATAAAAGACATTTTTTCATGCTACTCCAGCAGTCCTCACATACCAAAGCATCTTATCACCTTTCATTTAAGTCCTTTTTGGAGTGCTTTTAATTATTAACTTTGCAGTTTTAGGTTGATTTATTATTGAACATAAAACTGTGTAGTATACTGGATATTGTTTGTCAAAGGTTAAAGGGCAAACTCACAGGAGGTGATTTGGTTTATTACTACATTTACACACACACACACACACACACACACACACCTGGCTTTGACCTGCACATTCCTCCAACTCTGTGTAACGTCTCTGTAGTCTCATCAAACTCCGTGAGTACGAATGCAAATAGCCCCATTGTGGCTCACAGACCTAACATGATTACATTTTAGTACGGTTTCTCCCTCGAGCCATTTCCCGCACCAGTTCTCACTATAATATTTCTAATTTGACTCTCTAAAAATAAACCCTGGAGGATGTGAAGGAATAAATGCCTTTTTTAGCATATCTCTCTCTATGTCGAGCGGAAATTTGGCCACGCTAATTCAATAGCCAGAGTCTATTGAAATGTAAGGAAACTCTGAGCTTTTGTAATTATGTGTGGCCCATATAGTCTGATGTGAGGCGCCACAAAAACAGGAAGGAAATGCTGCAGTAAAAAATATTGTGACCTTAAGGGATGCTTAGTATAGAGAGGAACTAATCAGGAGTCTTAGGTCAAAGCACACACACACACACACACACACACACACACACACACACACACACACACACACACACACACACACACACACATATTTGGGAAATCATCAGAAATTGCTTGTGTATGCTCATGTGCACGTCTTCATGTTTGGACTCTGCAATTGTGTGCTTGTGCTTGTGTATGCATTTTAAGTGTGCTGTTCTCATAGCCTGTATGCACGCACCGTACACACGTCTCCCACCAGGAGAGCTTCCTCAGTGTCCCCGCTTCACATCTCTGAAGCAAGTGGTGTTTTCCTCCAACACGAGGCTCTGCAGTCACTGCCAGAGGCAGAATTCTGCTTCAAACCAACGTGTTGGACATTTGCGCTCACTCTGTCTTTGCTTTTTTTGGATGTAGTTTGCACAAGTTAACACGTGAGGTGGTGAACTTGCTCCGGGGTTTGGAGAGTGTGTGTGTGTGTGTGTGTGTGTGTATGTGTGTAAGTTTTTGTGCTTATGTGTGTGTGTGCATGTGTTTCTTCAGGGGTGCTTTTGGTGCCACGTTAGGTTCATATCAAGAGCTGTTTGCTCCCTTCTCCTGGGAGCCAATGAGGTTTTATCCTGTTGCCTTTTAAAAATGAATAGGCACAGTCAGTAATAATTTATCAGTTGTGTGAGTCATCATTTAACTAAGCTCAAAGTTGGGAGGGATAGTGGTGATTTTAATCACATGCTTGGTTTGCTTCAGTTTTCTTCTAACTGGCTAGTCTGCATTTTTCAGAAAGTCCAAGGAGAATTCTTTTTATCACATGTTTACATTTAAACCGCTACACCAAACTGGTGGCAATGGAGTGCATTAAACCAAAACATGAGGTGCAGTAAATGATCTGATAAAATGATTTGATAAAATCGCTCAAAGTTCAGAACATGGATTCAGAAATAGTGTTACATTTTTGCTTTTGAATAAATGTAACCTTTTTTTTTTTTACTAGAAAAGCAATCCAGAAGCATCTCATATGGGTTTTTAGAGGGAACTTTTATAACTTTTTAAATGCCTAAAATTAAAATAATCAGTCTATAGATGCTAATAAGAAAATTCTCAGCCGCTAGAAAGCACAAACCTACAACCAGCCTATATCAGACGATATAACAAGAAATACAAGAACATACAATATATTGTCAATATCAGACTTACTTCACATGTAACACTCAAATCTAGATTGTCATAAACTTAAAATCGGACAAACATACTAATCAACCTTTCAGTGGCATGTTCTTCATTGAACATTAAGTATTTATGGATGAGTCTAATTGTCACATGATGCTATCATGTGGTTGATGACAAGCAGCCTTTCTTACTCAGGAAATTGAATTACAGCAATGAACTGACAAACAAATGTCTAGAATTAATAATGTAAAATGCATGCATGGTCTTTTTCCACTGAGTCATTTCTCTGAAGAAAGGAGTTCTGACTTGGCAGCAAATATTCATATGGTACCACAATATAATATCATTATAATTTTCTCAAGAGTAAGAAAACAAAGTGGATGTGGGCCGGCGTCATTAATGAGTGTCACATCCCTGCTGTTTTTCCTGATGGGAGACAGCTAGTTTGTCACTGTGGCCTTTGTGTCACTTCCTTTCTCCTCTTTCTCTTCCTGTCAGGGGGCCGAGTGAAAACCTGGAAGAGAAGGTGGTTCATTCTGACGGACAACTGCCTCTACTACTTCGAGTACACAACAGTGAGTAGCATGCCAAGATGATGATTTGATTGATGAAGTGCCTCTTTGCAAGTATGTGCGTTTGTGTGTCTGCAGAACTGACCTGAAGTGGCTGCTTGGAGCCCCTCAGACACTAAATAAAATGAAAATAGTCTCTGTTCATTTTGATGTGATTGAAAATGCAGGGTTTTGGTTTGCTACAACAAATTCTGGGATTAACAAATTTAACAAGCAAATTTTTGGAGTTTGAGGATAAAACAAAACAGTATCTTAACAGTAGATCTTAAAATTGTCATAGCCTGTATGGTTTTATGTCGTTTTTTATTTGCACTTTTCAGAAAATGCAAGTTCACTTAACTGACTTAAGGTGTCTTGCTTTGTAGTCTTTATTTGTACCCACATTAGCACATATAGGAGGTTATCTGTCACCTCAAGAAGACCTGGGTGATCCCCAAATATATATTCATCTTATTTGTTGAGTGTCCACGTGTGCTTGTGGTTGTCCATCTGTGCCTCTTACTCTAAGACTACGTTTATTTGTGCGTGCTTGTCGATTTTTATCAGTGCCTCTGTGTCCCTGCTAGCTGCTACATCAGCACTGTCCTCTCTCTACCCTGGTATTATCCTTGAGGACACTATCATTATGTCCCGTCCTCTGGTCTGACTACTCCGCACACACATTATCTGCTCTGTTAACAGAGGAGGGAGGGGGGGGACCAAGGTTGATTTCCATGCTAGCAAAACATGTCACAGTGGATTTTATCCTCATTTCCCTCTTTCTTCCCTTCTCATTTTCATCTTGTGTAATCCTTTAACACACTGCACTTCTTGTCATATCTCTTCCCCCTTTTTCTTTTTCCTCCCTCTTTCCTCTTCTTGCCTATTTATTTGCTTTTCCTACTTTATTGTATATTCTTTCTTGTTTTCCTTGTATTAAGTTGGTTATTTTTCGTCTTCTCATGTTTCTCGTTCTCATCCCTCTCTCCTTTAGGACAAGGAGCCTCGTGGGATCATCCCACTGGAGAATCTCAGCATCAGGGAGGTGGAGGAGCCCAGGAAACCTGTGAGTGTTGCTTCATTTTTAGATCACATGTCAAGTTTCTTTTTCCCCTCGGTTACGGTGTTTATTACATGTTGACTAATTAGGTTGTCTAATTATGTGACAGCTGCACATCACTGATGCCCCGTCCTTTGTCCCTTCTCTAGAACTGTTTTGAGCTCTACAACCCCAATCATAAGGGCCAGGTGATCAAAGCCTGCAAGACGGAGGCAGATGGGCGTGTTGTCGAGGGGAACCATGTGGTGTACAGGATATCAGCTCCCACGCCAGAGGAGAAGGAAGAGTGGATTAAATCCATCAAGTAAGACTCCTTTCAATCATAATGGCACATAACTCCCCCCCGAGTCTTTATACTAAACTAAGCTAACTGGCTGCTGGCTTTAGCTTCACATTTACCATACAGACATGAGAGTGGTATCAATCTTTTCGTCTAAATCTCAGCAAGTAAGCAAATAAACATGTTCCAAAATGAAGAACTATTCCTTTAGCATTATAGTCAAAGGGCAAGCAACTAAAATTTTACTTGTTTTACATTTCCTGAATCCTGTGATGTACCTAGTCATCGTAGTGCTAAGAAAACATGAAAATTGTGCAAAAAAGTATGTAATTGATTTTGAATAGGTCAGTTGATCTCTGCCAAGGCTCAAACAGACTAACAGCTGGTTTGAATGAATGTCCAGAATGTACTCTTTAAGATCATATCAAACCTAGTAATCTCATCAAGATGGCTGCAGTGTGAGTGAGTGCAACATGGGCCTGTCTGCACTTTCACCTGTAGCTCGACAAAATATACTGATTCGTGGCACAACGACTGGATATTGATCGGAACAACAATGGCATTGGATCAACAGAACCACATCTCCCTACAAGCTTTATGGGATGGCATACAACAGATCAAGACTGATATGCTCACTCATCTGGATTCCAAGGTGGACCCGATCCAAACAAATCCAGATGTCCCTTGATACTCTCGGAAAACACGTCTCTTCACTAGAACAACGAATCCGGGCAAATGAGGACAGTTTACAAGATCTCCAGTTTCGGACCAAGGAACTGACTATAGATAATACATACCTGATGGACCACATCCAGGATCTGGAGAGCCGAAGCAGAGCCTCCAATTTTTGCTTTGTTAAGATTCCCTATTCGCTGATGGCCGCCACATCCTTGGCTTCATATATGTAACTCTTTAATTTAATAGGTTATCTCACTGGAATATTTCTGCCAAAAACTAATTTGTTTATTTCTGGTGTCGCAAACCGTAGTATTGCTTTCTGACTCATTTGGTCTACAAAGAGGTGTACCACAGGGTTCAACGCTGGGTCCACAATTTCTTTTAATGATCTGCCATCAACATGTTCCAATTCATCTGTCCAACTATATGCAGATGACACTGTCATAAATACTTCTAAACTTCACTTATTTCAAATGCAAACTGCTCTTCAATCTGATTTCAATACCATACAAAACTGGTTCCTATGTAATAAATTATTAGACTACTGGAAAGAGCCTTAAAACAAAATCTAATAGTTTACTAATGACATGTAATGATAGTACTAGTCTGCACAGAGTTGATCAAATTAAGTACTTTGGTTTATGGCTTGACACTGAACTCACGTTTAAACATCACATCGATCATATAAAATGCAAAGTTAATTTTGGAACCAGTGCTCTGTTTCAGTCCAGAAACAGTTTTACGCTTAGTGTAAAGAAGAAACTTGCATCATAACTTGTATGGCCATTTTTTGACTATGCTGATGTTTTTTATCAAAACGCATCTAAAACGGACCTGCAACCACTCAATACAGCATACAATAATCTATGTAGATTTGTCCTTGGTTGTTCCTGTATTACTCATCACACTTTAATGTATAACTCCCATAAATGACCTCCACACAATATAAGAAGACACATTCATTGGCTTCAACTAATATTTAAATGTGTTAATTTCAGTTATCCTTACTGTTTACAGCAGTTTCTGGTACCATGTTTATCTGTATATCATTTGAGGTATTCAACACAGTACTTCTTCTAATTGTTCATGTTTCAGATGATTTTATTTTATTTTATTTCACTTCATTTCATGTCTGCATAATATATTAAAAAACAGCAAATGTTATATATATGCATTAAATTAGTTTTGCATATTTTTACGGTCCACATGAGAGTGGTATCAATCTTCTATAATAATTGTATTTCCCAAAATATCCAACTATCATCTTGAAGGTTCTTAAAGACTAAATGAGAATATGGACCAGAGTTAGATGTTCACGTACTTGTGGTGGGTGTTTGACTTCATGAGAAAGCTGGTACTCAGCAGTGGTTTCATATTGATATATTAACCACAGACATTGTAGATTTTGTGATCTTGAGTCTTCTCTAGCCTGTGGACTATAAGATCAAGGCTGAAGAAGAGACCCAGAAAATATACTGGTATGGGTTTTAAACATACCTAAATCAATATTGAGGGTGCCACTACAATATTTAATTGACAGTAAAACAGACAATCAAATTTTGTTTTTCTGACAGATCCTATACATAGATTTCACAGTATTAATAACCTTGCTGTTGGTGACCTAAATGCTGGATGCTCTGTATTCGGCAGAAGCTGGTGCAATGTCAAATACAGTTGGCTCAGCAGAACAGTACACTTGTATACTGTAATCTAATGCACTGCGCCCCCCCACCCCCCCACCCCCCCCACCCCCAAACAGTATTCACTTGGGAAATGATGTGGGATTAGTCATTGCTTATAGCACCCAGGGGG
Source organism: Seriola dumerili (assembly GCF_002260705.1). Classification (NCBI taxonomy): domain Eukaryota; kingdom Metazoa; phylum Chordata; class Actinopteri; order Carangiformes; family Carangidae; genus Seriola; species Seriola dumerili. The sequence goes on along the minus strand of NW_019174424.1, from coordinate 2,418,600 downwards.
TGAGCCAGTAAACCCAGCAAACCTATCCAGGAGAGGCAACTCTAAACTGGGCTGATGCATTCACAGCCACATGGCTAACAAGCCGCAGCTTGCGCTTCACCAGAGGGGTCCAAGAGGACTGGGGGTCTGGGGAGATAAAAGGCTTTTTATGGAAATGATGATTTCCCCTCTCTTCTAAAGGAGGTGATCATAGAAGAACCGCTCTATCTGCTTATCTTGAGTCAGAAACACACAGACCTAGATAATGCTTGACCAATTGGGTCAACGTAAAACGTAAAATGTGCTGTTGTCTTTGAATGAATGAATTCATGCAATACTTAAGGAGAAGAGTACGTATTTTTATATTTTCAGTTCCATTGAATGTATTAGGTTTTTACATATTTTTAAGGACACAAATGGAGGGAATGTTATATCATGTTAGTCATGGCAGCCTTGCCAGGATTCGATCACTCCACACTGGAGTTTTTGTTTCATGAAATTGGGTTGTTGAAAATGACAATAAGTAGAATGAAAGAGGGGGATAGTCATCGTATACAGACTCATTCTTCAGCGTGTGCCGTTGTAAAGGGAATCAGAGATATCCGCAGTGGGGGGTTGAGCCTCTTCTTGCTTTGTGCTGGTGCTAACAGGATTTAGCAGCCGTGAAACTGGGCTCCTCAGTAGAGCCCAAATGGCTTCCTGAGTCACTCGCTCTCATTGTACGCTGCCTTTCCAACGCTCTAAGAGAAACTGGAGCAGGAGAATACGCAAGAGTCAATAATCTTGAGCACCATTGTTCGCCCTCCGTCAGACCTATAAACCTGCAGAATAGCGTGAGGGAGACTGTGTGATTGTATGTTTTACTACATATTTGGCAGAGTTCTGGAGGAGGGAATCGGCAAGAGGTTCCAGCAAACCAGAGTACCAACAAAAAACTTGGGGGGTGGGGGGGTCCTCTTCAGAAACCATGGAAACCAAACTAGGTCATTGCACAAACTTTTTTCTTTTTTTTGATCTAGTTAAGGCAGGGGTTCGTATAAATGTGCCTACATTTCCATATCAAAGATGCTGGAGACCCTCCTCTCATGTGGCATTATTATTTATTTAATTGCTGTCCTTTGATTGGCTTCTTCTCCAGGGCCAGCATTAGCAGAGACCCCTTCTACGACATGCTGGCCACCAGGAAGAGACGCATCGCTAACAAGAAGTGAAGAGGGACAATCTTCTCAACCCCACCCCCCCATCCTTTTCTCCTTCAGTTCATGAACACATAAACTACATACTACAAAGCTGGTTCAACACAGACGTGACTGTCACCCTCAGAAAAGACTTCAACCCCGAAGACAAACCTCAGTCTCTCTCCTGGACTATCCACAAAGTCTGTGCACTTGTTGGGGAGACATCACACACTACTGAGGGGACAGGAGAGCTCCAGGAAACTCAGATATGTGGACTTGATTCTGGCATGGAGCAGCACATGAACAACCAACCAATCAGTTTGTTTCTCCTCCATCTCATGCACACCCCCTACCTCCCCCTCTCATAGTCATAACATGTTTCTAGGTCTCCCTAAAGCACAACTGCCATGTTTCAGGTGCACATGCATGTGCATGTGGGTTATTATAGACCATTGTGTATGTGTGTGTGTGTGTGTGTGTGTGTGTGTGTGTGTGTGTGTGTGTGTGTGTGTGTGTGTGTAAATGCAGCATATGCAGCAGTGTGCATGCTGTCAGTGCACACAGCTTCTGCAGTGTGCGTGCATTAAGTGATAGAAGTGTTCCCTCCACTGTGCTTTATGAAAAAGTCATAGTAATTCAAAATCAGAGTTCAGATGTGTGGTCAGCCAAATGGGGCACAACTGTTGAAATGTAAGGGTGAATAGAAATATTTGGGGAAGGAGGAAGAGATAGACGGACAGAGAGAAGTGTTTGGAAGGTGGTGGATGAACAAGCGCTGTATAACCTCACCTGAACCATGTTATCATCTCACTCTGGTGCTGAATTCTTCTCTCCAGGTGCCATGGCTGAAGCCCTGCTCAGAGTAACCTCAGAAAACAGCGCTGGCTTACATTTAGGTTCCTAACAAAGCATTACAGTCTTGAGTCAGCTGGACTGATTTCATTTATTTGTGTGGAGCAGAGAATTTTGAAATGTGCATACTTTTTTATTTTAGTTGATTAGTAAAGGTGCTTTTGCCAAGGCTTGAGATGAAACTTACTTTTTGGACTTTGAAGTTGTAATCCTTAAGATTTCGGCCCCAGTTGATTTGGCTGTACACTTGCTTAACATCTACTTTGTCAGAAACACAACAGAGGAGCAACTGGTTTATATGATTACAGTGCAGCCAACTAAACTCACATTTTAACAAACAAGTCTGATCTGATTTCATGCTGCTTGTGGCTTGAGTACTATACCACACAGCAGGAGTAATTGGAGTTGGTTACCTTATTATTATTGAGAAGTCTCCTGCAGCTCTACATCTAACAGCTCACTGTGGCTGATCCTTTTTGCTCTAACACCAACGCAAAAATGAAAAACGATCTGCTGACAAAAAAAAAAAAAATGCTAAAAAAGATGTTATCTTGTTTTGTAGATGCATTTATGGTAACCAATCACTGTCAGCACTAATCTCTGTGACAAATACGTGTTCTTTGGCTGCGTCACGATAAAAGCCTTGTGTTTTGCCAGTTGAATGCTTTTAATGTAAAGCAGCAGCAGTAGGAAATGTTGGATTTATATTGGCAGCAACTTAATAGAGCTATGAAATTAAAAATGGAAAAGGTAGAGTCTCATCGCATTTTCACTCAACTGTATTTCTAGTGGATAATAAATAAATATTGATCAGAGCAATCACAAACTATAAATGGTGTATGAGAGCAACATTACCGAATTGTAGTCTGATGATAATGTACAGAAAGAAACGTGCATGTTGAAGAAACACGCTGAAATAATTAACTTCTCCAATGCAGCAGTGTTTTCTAGTGGCCAATTGAGCACAACCACGTGTTGAAAGCTGAACAAAGATGAACTCTGACCTGCAAATTTATCCGTCGCATGGGTCTCAATAGAAGTGAATGGGAAATGGAGCAAATATTCGTAGGACGGTGGTACAATGTGACCATACCTTAATAATGGATGACAAAAATCTATTGTTTCCTGCGAATCCCTTGTGCTTTTGAGGGCAGTTCAAATCCAGTAGGGGGATGGTGAACTCCGCCACTACAAATTAACCAATATTTAGAGAGATAATACAGAATGTAAATACTTTGAATGATTACTGCAGCTGAAATTCAAACCATAAATAATAGCAACCATAATTAGTATCAAAAATTGGGTTTAATTTCATGAAAATCTTAAGGATTATAACTTTAAAATCACTTTCATTATAGAGAGTCTTCTCAGTCTAATGGGTAAGTTTTATTTATGGCTGTGCAATGGCCCTATAGGGTACCAGTCCGATTAAGCTTTTCTTTTTTTTCTTTTCTTGTCTATGGCCTATGTCAGTGAAGGTCGATGTATTGTTGTGATCCTGTTTGCATTTGGTTTGTAATCCTAAAGATACTTGCTTGCTTTTGTGTTACTCTTTAAAAAACTATATAATAACCACCTATCATTTTGTATTTATTTTCATTTGTGAAATGGTTTAGTACTACCTGTAAATGTTAAACAATGTATGCTTAAGTTATGTATGTATATATAATGTATAGGTTTCTGGTCTCTTTGTTGTAGTATGCACACTCTGTGTAACATTGCTTGAGCCGTCAGGCAGAAATTTGCATCAGCTGAAGTTTGGGGTCTTCTTTACAAAAGCCTTAAACATAATCATAAGTAAATATATAATAACAATATAATAATATTGATCAATAACTGTGATGATGCTGTTAAAAAGCCATGACTGATGAGTGAGAAATATGGTTGTATTTATGACGATGATGATGATGATGATGATAACAATTACAGTGAAAATGATGTTTGAATTTAATAATGATGATTCTAGTGAAGTAATATCAGTGATGATGGTGATGATGATGATAATGATGATTATAATATTGATGATGATGTCAAAAACTATAAACACCAGTAGTTTTCTATGTGATTGTAAAATAAAATGAAAGCCTTGTGGTCAGGGCAGAATATTATCTTCTACCGCCCTGTGTGGGCTTATAGTTACATTAACTTTTATATTCTCTGTAAAAGCTATTGGTCACGTTGTACATTACGTGTATCTACATAAAGTATACATAAAGCTTACAGCAGATGTATTGTGTATTCATTATTGATGCTGGTCTCTACATATTTGCATAAGTAATTAGCTATCATAAATGAATTACACAGACTCTGTCACAGGCTTTTTGAATATGTAGGATATCATCCTTCATCACACAGACACCTAGTGTATAATTCTACCTAGTTGAATACATGGTAAAAATAACAGCAAGTGAAGTAGAACAGAAAAGGTAAAGGAAAACATCTTGGGTCCCTGAGAGAAATCTAACTGGGAGAGAAGATGTGGAGCAGAATGACTGAGGAGAGAGCGCCCTCTACTGGTGTTATATGCAAACGTAATAGTGTCAATAATAATGATTTTGACATAAAAAGATAAAATTAATATAAATTAAAGAATCACAATACTGTTTGAGCAGCACAACACTTTTGTCCTGCAAAAAGCTGTCATTTAATCAAAACATTTAACTCGTATCAAAAAAGAAAATCGAGTGCTACACTGCTACCAAAATGAAATGTACCCTTGTTGTTGTTTAGGCCTACACAGAAGAATTGTTTCAAAATAACAGAGGATACTGCAAACTACATCCTCCAAAATGATCACAATGTTGAATCACCTCTCTAAAACAGGTTCAATAAAAACTGGTTTTAGCTTGGTGTTCCTAATAAACTGGCAAGTGTAAATAACGTAAAGTACATTTGTAAAGTACAAAGCCTCAAAGCAAAGCAAGGTAACAGCAAAGACGAGCGTCTCTAGAGAACTACTGTAGAACTATAGTAGAAAGACTGTGTCTGACATCATTCATCTACCTCACAGCTGTTACTGTTGTAATACATCATAAATGTAGTTAATGCATTTGAGGATGTAGGCTACACATTGAGCATGTTGACAGCCACATTTGAGATCAATACAGTTTATTAGAAAAGCAGTGTAATCCATCCCATTTATCAACAAGACTAACTCAGCGCATCATTGAATCAAGTGACTATATTTAAATGTACATATACATTTGAAGTCTGTGTGAAATTGACAAGAAAAGTATAAACTACAGATTTGAGGATCGTGATTTTTTTTGTGTCACAAACTGTGAATTAAACAGAGAAAAACCGTAAACTGTGACTTTTGAAGGTGAAATGTCACTTCAAAAAAAGACCAAATACTGCCTCCCAGTGGGTAAATGTAGCATTGCCTGGAAAAAAAAATCTACAGTTTTGTTGGCAGACTTCAAAGAGATTTTGAAGAGAGGCTGTTTCCCCCTATCTCCAGGTGATAGTTGACAAGTTGGCAGCATGACTGAATCTTACAACCACAGCTGAATGTGACATTGTAAATAAACATTCTCCGTGGATTGTCCTTTTATTGCGTCACATTTGACAAGTCTTTGCTCTGTGGTGTTTCACTGTGCGAGAACAGGGACAGGTTTGCCTGATTGGAAGGTTTTTTTTTGGGTAGATGTTTGTAGAGATGAACCAATATGAAACTGCAGGGCAGATGATGATAACCGTTTATTATCTGTTTCTTGTGACGGATACAATAACCGTTAATACAGTATCTTGCTTGAGATGATTACTGTATGGCTCATTGTGATGACAAAATTGCGTAGTATTACACATGGAAAACAAAGTGACTATTGGGTCATCTCCAGAAAAGTGAACTCAGCTTATGAGACATCTGTTCTTGGCAGTACTGTATATTTCCATATTTGCAACTCTGCACATTCAGGCTAGTCTGGCCATGAAAGTACCAAAAGTGCATTCAGCACATCCCCTCATTCACTGGACAGGATGCATTTCACTATGATCTGCACAACATCACTCACAAAACTCACAAAAATAGAACCAAAGACGCAAAATCCCAGTTCAGACTTGGGTTCAAGTGGTGTCTCTATTCCGTAGTCATGCTCCACATTATGGGACAAAATGATTGGCTAAAATTCCACTATTGGAACAACAACAATTTAATTTTCTTGCTTATTGGCAAACTGAAACATTGCACATCCTTATATTATTCCAGTGTGACATAATCCATCAAAACTGCCATGATTGAGTGTTTGATCAAAAAGGTCCTAAAGCATTAGGGACATTTATTTATTGCGAAATGAGGAAGCAAAGACATTCACAAAAAAAAAAACTATGAGGCACTGGAGGGTAAAATGCACAGATACAATTAAACCAAAATGTCCACTGTATACCTTCTGGAAAAACTTTCAGACCTTCTCAGAGAGAAAAACACCACAACCTTGTATTGATTTTTTTCTAAAACCTTAGACTGTTCCTCTGACTATAAAAGATATAGGCTCTACTACAACAACAAACTCCCAATAAGCATCTTTGACCCTATTGAAAAACACAACCAGCTCAGAGGGACATATTTCCAAGTCCTCCCCCGCAGATATTTTCCTCTCTGAAAAACAAACTTTTAATCTACATCTAAATTGTATCCTTTTTTGAAAGAAAACTGTCCTCACCTGGCATTTTGACCCTATAATGATCTTCCATGACCCTTTAGTAACCTTAAGGTGGCCTCTGGTGTGATGGCTGACCCCTCAACAGGGTGAAGACGACACCTGATCATAGTCGGGGCATTTGAGGAGAGCAGGGTAGCTGGCACTCATTTGCAGTGAAGCTTCACTGGAGATGTCTGAGGGACTTCGTCCGCGTGACCAAGCCTCTGGGTGGAGGAACTGGCCTGAGTGGTCGGAGCAGTTGCTGAGACGAGGGCGGTAGAAACTGGGGTGGCGAGGCTGGTAGATCTCCTCTGCTGTGTAGCGCTTCATGAACAAGTAGACAGACATGACGCCTGCACTCTGCAGTGAAGAAGAGACTTAAATCAAGCCAAAATATCAAATATATGAAAGGATAAGTTCATAAATGCTTTGACGCAAAGAAAATAATCTCTGTGTTCAGTCAGTTACTTTGGTTGTACAACATCACAGTAAATGCATTTTACAATCCAATATCACAAATCACTTCTCATTTAAACAGGTCTCTAAATGTTTTTTGTGAGAATATTCACTGGAAATTTTAGTATGTGATTACTTCTCTATCTTTATGCTGGTAAGAACATTTAATGATTTATTGCAGTTCCTCTCTGCGGCCACATGCAGGCAGTGAATACTCATGACTCTAAATATAGTCAAGTCAACTCTATCAAGTGTCAAAGCAGACACAATAACAATCTTACACTTCAGGAAAACCAAAAAAAGAAGAAAGAAATTGCTGTTTTGAAATATTCTGCCAACCTCTAGCTAAATCCTGACAAAAATTTAAATCAAGGTGGACAAGACATTCAAAAAGGGAAGCTGTATCCTAAACCACTTCTACACACTAAAAAGCAGGTTTTGAGTTATGTATGTTCACACATAAAGTGACGAAGGAAAGGTAGTAGACTCAAATCTGTTATTATACAGACTAAAAACCCTTTGATTTTTGAGTGCAGTGTTGTTTCACAAAGGAAATAGAGCAGCTGTTCACAGCTGGAGAAAATATAAACCTAGTTGAGGATGAAAGCTTTCTGGCTTTCTCAAGTTAAAGCTTGATTAACGTGTGGTGCCACACTTGTTCTGCCTTTTCCTGTCAGCTGGAAACAGTCAAGTATGTTGTTCTCTTGCATACTAAGTGCAAAGCACTATACTACAAAGATTAGCATATAAAATAATACTGTATAAACTTAGTATCGAGTTGAGACTCAGCAATAGTGTTTATTGCATGACTGTTGGTGGACCTCATTGTACAGGCCAATCTAAACCAAACTGGAAAAAAAAACTTCCTGTTGATTCAGCTTCACCACATCAACTAATCGATTAATCATCTAATCGTTGCAGCTCTGCTGATTATTAAAGTTTATAGTAAATTTTAGTTATGACAGATGTTGAGTGAAATATTTTGTGCTGATAGCACAGGTGTACTGAACAGTTGTCATTTGTGTTAATTGTTTGTTGCTCACCTCAGTGAGCAGGAAGGAGATGGCAGCGAAGGCGAAGGACCAGCCGTATTTGTAGGTAAAATAGGCCTCGCTGCTTTTAGTCCTGTTCAGCATTTCATCATTTATACTGGAAATATAGAGCACCAGGCCCACCACCAGAGCTAGACCTGAGACACAGGGAGTAGAGAAAAAACAGTCTCGGTTTTACAAAGACAGAAGATGAAAATACAAAGCGTGTCAAGACATAAGAACAGGAGGATGATCGGTGTACCTGAGAGGATAAAGAAGATTCCAGAGACAAAGGCCAGGATGGTGCGGTGTGGCCGAACATGCCCGATGTTGCTGAGGACAAAACCGATGAACATGAAGAAAAGGCTGACCAGAGGGAATGGAGTGGCTGAGCGGATCATTTCTGAAGAGGAGGAGACAGTGGAGAATGAAAGCTTTTGTTTTTTGTTTTTTTTTCTTTCCTCATTTTCTATGATTTAAATCCTTATGTTGAAGTGAGGTTTTAACATAAGCCCTAGACAGGTTTCTTACCTCACAAATACTACTGCAAATGATTAATAAAAAAAACTTTATACAATGTATTTGTAATGTTTTATGTGTGTAAATCAAAGCAAAGCAACACAAAGCTGCTTTTGACCCCCAACATAGCCAGAGAAGCAATGTGATATTTCTGGTCATAAATCAACATAATGAAATTACTATGTATAATTCACAAAAAGGCAAAAAGAGAGAGTGCATATGCTCATAGACAGATGAGCTTTGTAGTATTTAATTTGATCTCACAGAGAAATTAAATGATTTTTTGTTGATCTAGCCTCATTAAAATGAAGCTGTTTCACTTTGTCATTTGTCATGTTCGAGAGAAAAGTATTTACAGTAACTCTAGCTAAAACACATCTGTTGAAGGAGGTCAAACAGTGACTCTTGAAATAAAGATGAAATGTAGACACTTGATCATCATCTGTGGATTGATCCCTCAGTAAGGCTTTGACATTGAGGTGAATTGTTTGTGAAGAGGCAGTAAGTATTCTGAAGAGGAGCAGGGCAGAGACATGAGAGCCCAGATGACTCAGACTCTCTGTCTGGGTACACTCAGATTTCTGAACAAAACCTTATTGGAAAACGACAGTATTATGGATAAAATGCCTCAGCTGTTCATGTGAATAACCTCAAGGCGAATCTTGAGTTATCAAGCCTGAGGTTGGTGTTGGAGGTTTCTGCTGTTGTTACTCACTGAGCACGTTGACTGTGGACTCTGACGTCAACTGGACGTTCATGGGCATGATGTACTCGATGGTAAAGCACCGACCAGACTCATCACCTGAAAAGGGAATCAGAGATGTAGAGACAAGTAGACAAAGAGACAAGGTGAAAAAGATATTACATGAAGAAAGAGTCGTGCAGCTTCTCTTTTCATCTCTGTCCTGAGTGTACCATACTCCTGTCCATATTATCTGAGGAATACTGAACATTAATTCACTCCTAAAAACACACACATATCCCTATGACCCTATAAATTTAGCAGCTTAGTAAAACAGGTTGTGGACTCAAATACCCAACTCATAGAAAAAACTGTTAGAAAACAGTAAAAGCAAAGATTTCTGGCCAAAACAGGCAGACATGAATTCCAAAAAGGCAGGCAATGGGTTATTACAGGGCAGATGGGAAGAAGAGATGAAAAAAAAAGATCGACCACTACAGCTGAGATGCGACAATAGATGAACCAACAGGTCACAATGGCTAAAGGTCAGGTATATATACTGAGGAGCTGGTGACGGAATTGGGAGAGAAGTACAGGAGATAGTAGTGACTCGCAGACTGAAGGTAAAAAAAGGGGGGAAAAAGAGACTGATACCACTTGCATGCAATGCACAGTATGTAGCTGGAAGCAAATAAGCATATTGCACAAAATATTTGATGGAATTAGGATTTAAATTAATTGAATGACAATAGTTGCAACAACACCAAAAAGTAAAATCTACTTTAGTAAATTTGCTGTGTCCATGAAGTTAGTATCCATGTTATTGACAATTAATGGCTTAGAGCTTGGTAATTTCAGCATAGATTTGTTCATTTTCAACCGGAGTGGAGGTCTGATCAACTACAATCCATCCTGGATTTCCTTCATGATGCCTATTCCACTTATATTTAGTCATCAATTTTTTTTCAACAGTAAGTGTGAGTTACATCACATCCTGCAAATACAGCTACACAACTGTAATTATCACTTCAGCATCACACACACACACTGTCACATACAGACACCAACTGGCGTCATCCACCAGCTAACTCTGTGGCACGACGATCGTGACATCTGTCTCTGAACACTTGTAGGTGCAAGATTGTGTGTGTGTGTGTGTGTGTGTGTGTGTGTGTGTGTGTGTGTGTGTGTGTGTGTGTGTGTGCGTGTGTGTGTGTTTGTGTGTGTAAGTGTGTGTAGAATTATATTGCAGGACTGATTGTACTGCATCAGGGAAGGAATACAGACACATTTTCTTTCTTTCTGTTGCTCTTTCTCTCACTCCACCTATTGTATGCTATACTTACAATCTCTCTCTCTCACACACACACACACACACACACACACACACACACACACACACACACACACACACACACTGATGGAGTAATTGTGAACGCCATGTGTGAATGTCAAATCTGGCTGATACAGGGATGATATGTCAGTGTGACAGCATCAGCTCCCTGCTGCTGCCAGATTTAGATTCTGCACAGTATAAATTAACTTCTTTGAATAGGACTATTCCACTTTAAAATTTAATGCCACTGTCTGTGCCGCAATCCTGATTTACACACGATTACTTTATTAGCTATCAAATTGCAGGAGCACAGAGAAATCAATCCCAAATCTTGGAACATTTTGGAACCCTCAATCTTGCCACTTACCGGCCAGGAAGCAGACTCTCCAGAGGCCCGAGTGCAGTGAGGCCTTGATGTCAGTGCTCTGGTTTAGAGGCATAATGACGCCTTCCTCCAGGTACAGCCAGTAGTCGGTGCTGACTGCCACTCCCAGGAGCCCCAGGCCACTGATTGCAAAGACACTGCTCAGCAACGTCAGGGCCTTCCTGCTGCACGCGCTCATGGCGACAGCGGGGGGAACTTCCAGCAATCAAAAAAAAAAAAGTCCCAGGAAAAGTCTGGAGGAGAAAATGGAAAGAGGTAGAATTACTGGTAAAACTTAAGAGGAGGTTGGACATGGAGACCCAAAGTGTTGTTAGTTAAATAAATACATACTTAAGACATTATAAAATAATATTGCTGTTCATTTACTGCAGTAGTTTTTTATTTAAAAATGTCCCTTTTTCAAAGTTGGTTTTAATTTTTCATAAATAAAAATCTCAAATTTGTTATAATGTCATCAATGTCTTTACGGTTTCTTCTAATCATGACAATCAGGTCAGCGCCAAATATGTGATTGAATGTTGTTTTGTTCTGAATGAACAGAAGACCAGTCACGTAGCATAACAGGACATCTCCTTTTTGTCTTGATTGACAGACAAAAATTGTGATGAAAACAGACTGAAAAAAGCCATGGGAAGACCCTTTTTAGACCCTTTATCAGCAATATTCTGCTCCTGAATTTACTAGAGAAACTCATGTAAACACAACCCCAACAATGTCAGTGTTTTTTACGCAATCACTCATGAAGGACACTCTCAGGACCTTGAAGATGTGTATGTGTGCGTGCAGGTGCTTTGTGAGCTCCACTGAAGAAAAGGCAAAGGAGGAGAGGTACAGTAGGTGGGTGAGAGGATGAGAGACAGCGAGGATGATGAGGGAGTGAGCTTCATCTCCTTCTCCTGTCCACATAATATATCAGAGTGCATTTTGAGATTTGGGAAGTCAGATCTACTCGTCATGATGAGCAGCATATGAAATGTCAGGGCAGCTGGGTAACTGGAGGAATCAATAATGTCTTTGTTTGGTTGTCTTGCAGCTAAATTCAATCCAAATCTAACTTTGTTTGACTCCATCACAAAATGATCTTCATGTCTCATTTTCAGGTTCAGTTTTCGACTCACAGAAAGAAAGTACCATGTAAATTTGTTTTAGTATTTTTAATCTTTATGTAGTAAAGATCCCTATTTTCTTTGATTCTCCTCTTCCTTTCTTCACCTACCTCACTTCCTTTCTTATTTTTATCACTGATTGGCTCTTGTTTTCTCACCCTCCACCCCTCATTTACGATAGAGTTCACCTGGGCATCACAAGATTATTTAATGGCTTCATCCCACTCATTCACTCTTTTTTCACCTTCACATGGGTGGCAGTTTCTAGTAAGAAGTTTGTTACTCTTTAGTTCCAATCATTTGTATGTTGGTCTCAGAGAACCTTCTTCATCCTTATTTCTTTAATTAGTATATAATGAGACTATTTTGATTTGTTGTGCTCATTTTAATCTTTATTCTTTATTATCCTTTCAGAACCCGCAGCCCATGTGTGTGTCTTCCTTCTTTTCATGTTCAATTATGAGAATGAAACCTTTTGTTGGATTGGATATATGGCTGTTTATTCACCAATGGTGATAGTGAATCTATTCTGAACTTCCTACTTAACACTTTAACTTTCTCTAAAATGAAAGTTTTTATATTCACAATAAATTTTAATTCAGTCCATGGTACTGCAAAATCTGTCCAACCTGCTATAAAAAGAATAATGAAGTTTGAGCCGATAATAAGCCCATTTGAGCCTCCAGACTGAGGGGCATTAAACATGTTGTGACATAACACTCTGAATACAAATGCTCACATTATTGGAAATCCAAGACTGGGTTTTGACATTTTACAGCCATGAGTCCAACAGCCTTGGAAACGGTTGGATATTCATAAAAGTAAGTCAGAGTGTGGATTTGTCAGGCTGATCACATGGTATAAGACATAATCTGCAGTGACAGGGTAATGATTTAGGTCCTGTTCAGGACACATGTGAATGATCTATGGACTGTGATGGAGGGAGGACTGTCCAGGAGAGACTCATTGTCACCTGATGATCAGCTCACTTTGCAAGGGCTAAACTATAATTAATTAGGGTTACTTCTAGTTGTTGTTCATGAGTTGACTGTTTATTACATTTTTGCACCTTTTAAAATGGACATATTGCGCTCTACCAGCAGGTATCTCGAGCAACATGAAATCTTTCTTTGTTGGCCTTTCAACAACTTGAACTTAACCTGTTTAGAGACCTTGGCAGTGCTTAGGGGGTAAAGTTTTATTCAGATACACTCAAAAATATCAGCTTGTCCCTGATCAAGGAAAATCACCTGACTTTGAAGTGGTCCATATGTCCAAGTTGTATTAAAACTGGTACTTTCCATATCCAGTTCCTTGAATTTCTTATCAGCTGTATTATTTTTATCAGATAATGACAGAGCTGTCTGGACTGGCACTGGGAACATTGAGATTACATGGCAGTATTATTTTGAGTAAAAATAATGTCCTGAAGAAATTTGTCTAAAATCTGCTTTACTAAACATTACAGATTAGATTAAGAAAAAAATAAAATAAAAAAAGGCAACAGGACATTGAAAATAATTTGATTTCATGTACCCTAATATGTGCAGATGGCTTTGACTCTCTTTGAAACAGTCATCAAATGATTATCAAGTAATTGTTAATGTAGAAACCAAGTAAGATAAAAACAAACTGGGCTACAACACGACTAGAGAGATATATAATATAATATATATATATATATATATATAGGGAGACATGTAATCAGTCATGACTTAATTCTGTCTCATGCAGTGCAGCGTATAGTAGCCTTCATCCAATGCAATTTTTCCGAAGGCAACTTGTGACTGTCATTGACGAATGGTTTTCACTATAGCAAGTTAATGTCTGCCCTGAGGATACAATGTGTCCTTGCGACTGTATCATGTCTTGTGGCAGTTTGCAGTAGGCTATCATACAAATAACATTAGTCAAATAAATATTAACTATAGTCTATATGTACTGTATACATGTGTATACACAAATGTAGCCTGTAACAGTATTTTGCACAAAGGACTGTGGTATTATACTAGCCTACTAAAGAAAACTGGAACTGCGACCAAATCAAAACGTCAAGTCTCAACAAGCATCATACTGATCAGTGAATATGTGAAACACATCGCAATATAAGTCCATATAAATAGAAGCAGGATGAATAGTAGGAATTAAAAAAAAAAAAAATCATAAAATATAATATGCAAATAAAGTCAATCAAATACGTTATTTTGAAATAACGACGGTGAGTCCATCAGACTTACACGCTGTTTTTTCGCACCTGTTTGATGTGTCCTGTCTCAGCTCGCTGAGTTTCCTGCACTTGCAGCAATGATCTCCTGCAGTGACAGGGAGAGAAAGTCTGTCGATTGGAAGAGAAATCAAACGGTGCTCCGTCGATTTGGTCACAAATTCCTTCCGAAAACTGTAAAGTGAAGCCCAACGATGCAGCGGCGCGTGAGTGCAACTCTTCAATTGAAGAAACAGAGTCAGATGCCTCGTGCTGCTCTGCTGCTTGATTTCAGCTGCTAAATGCAAATATTGGGAGAGAAGGGGAGGGAGGGACGTAAGGAGAGAGACAGAGAGGGGGGGGGGCTTATACTTCTATCTTTATGAGGAACAGTTTGAGCGTGTTACTGTTTTTGCCCTTTCCTCTTGCAGGTACATAGGGTGACGATAAATCTCCCTTTCAGTACCACGGATAGCACCACTCGGTCAGGCGTGCCAGAACACTTGAAAACTTCAATGGACCTAGCTGCAAGTCAAATCAGGTCAATTTTTATTTATATAGCTTATGTATACTAGAGAGAGAGAGAGAGAGATCATTGATCATAATTATAATAATGATAATATTGACAGATACAGCAACAATAGTGTTAGGGTTAGTATGAAATAAATAATGATACTACTACTGATACTACTAATAATAATGATTATTGTTATTATTATTATATAACCTATTATTAGGCATTGTGATGGCTGAGGTTAGGGAAAACATTAGGTTTGTCCTCACATAGGCGTACAAGTGTGTGTGTGTGTGTGAGAGAGAGAGTGTGAGTGAGTGAGTGAGTGAGTGAGTGAGTTAGAGAGAATTCTGTGGTCATCTCATTATGAGGTATCACTCGAAGTTCTAATCGCTATAACGAAAGCCACTCTAGAACCTCAGCGTGTATACATACTGGAGAAACCACCTGTCAGACACACGGCGGATCTGGTTAGAGATACATTTCGAAGTTTTTCCTCTTTGTTTAAGTTTTTTCTTAACTTTGAGATTCTGCAGACAAGGAAACATATCCATCGTTTGTGGCCGATAAGAATTGTTTTTCGCGTTCTGACTGTCATATAATAACTGTCATGATATAGATTTGTGGATTGGCTTAAGTTTTGCAAAATCAAATTGGCAAGGTCTTGCCAGCAGGAAGACGTTGTTTTACACAGCTACCATCTTGTCGGATCATAAAAATATTTTTTACCAAGTGGAAATAACACAAAAAGCAGGAGAAGGAGCAGGAAAATAGGTCACAGAGGAAAATACTGACTTTGACTGCCCTGGAAAGTACATTCTTAAAACTTGCAAACTCATGGATCTAAAAGGTAAGGATCGACATACATAGTCTCTTGCCATTCTCCTTTTTTCTGTCTCACACAACACACGCGCGCACACACACACGCACGCACGCACATACGCACACACACCACTGTTTGATCTGCAAAAAACTTTTAACCCACTTTGCAACCCCTATACTATGACATTTTTATGAAATTTCTATGCTATTTATGACATTATGTACAAATGAATTTCACCCGGGGTATAAATAATCTCTCTCTCTCTCTCTCTCTCTCTCTCTCTCTCTCTCTCTCTCTCTCTATCTATCTATCTATCTATCTATAGTATTAATACACAATGACATTTTTATACCTTACTATACTATGACATTTTTATGCCTTAGAATACTATGACATTTTTTATGACAATTTTGTGCCTTAGTATATTATGGCATTTTCAAGCCTTACCATACAATAACATTTTTCATGGCAACTTTGTGCATTACTATTCTTTGACGTCTTTATGACATTTCTATGACTTTATTTTCTTTGAAATTTTTCATGACATTTTTGTGCTTTACTATAATAGCCCGATGTTATGCCTTACTATGCTATGATATTTTTATGATGTTTTTATGCCTTAGTATACTGTGACATTTTTTAAAACATTTTTATACCCTACTTTATTATGACATTTTTTGACATTTTTATGATTTACTATAGTATTAAACTTTTGAGATTTTCATGCCTTACTATGGTATGACATTTTCATGACGTATTTATGCCTAACTATACTATGATATTTTTATGACATTTTCATACCTTACTATACTATGACATTTTTATACCTTATTATACTATGACATTTTATGACATTTTCATACCTTATTATACTATGACATTTTCATGCCTTTCTATGACATTTTAATGCCTTATCATACTACAACATTTTTATGACATTTTTATACCTTACTATACTATGACATTTTTATGGCATTTTTATACCTTACTATTCGAGACATTTTTATGAAATTTTCATGCTTTTATATTCTGTAATTTTTTTTCCTTAATATACAATGATATTTTTTTGAAATTTTTATACCTTACTATACTATGAAATTTTTGTGACATTTTTATGCCTTACTATACAATGAAATTTTTGTGACATTTTTGTGCCTTACTATACTATGACGTTTTTATGACATTTTTATACCTTACTATACTATGACATTTTTATGGCATTTTTATACCTTACTATATTAGACATTTTTATAAAATTTTCATGCTTTTCTATTCTGTAATTTTTTCCTTATTATATTATGACATTTCTTATGACATTTTCATGCCTTACCATACTATGAAATTTTTGTGACATTTTTATACCTTACTATACTATGACATTTTTATGACATTTTTATACCTTACTATACTATGACATTTTTATGACATTTTTAATACCTTACTATACTATGACATTTTTATGGCATTTTTATGCCTTACTATACTATGAAATTTTTGTGACATTTTTATACCTTACTATACTATGACATTTTTATGACATTTTTATCCCTTACCATACTATGACATTTTATGGTATTTTTATGCCTTACTATACTATGAAATTTTTGTGACATTTTTATACCTTACTATAATATGACATTTTCATGACATTTTTATACCTTACTATACTATGACATTTTAATTACATTTTTAATGCCTTACTATACTATGACATTTTTATGGCATATTTATGCCTTACTATACTATGAAATTTTTTTGTGAAATTTTCATGCCTTTCTATGACATTTTTATGCCTTACTATACTATGACATATTAATGGCATTTTTATGCCTTACTATACTATGACATTTTTATGACATTTTTATGCCTTACTATACTATGACATTTTTATGACATTTTTATACCTTACTACTCTATGACATTTGTATGACATTTTTATACCTTATTATGCTATTACATTTTCTTATGACATTTTCATGCCTTTCTATACTGTCATTTTTATGACTTACTATACTATGACATTTTTATGGCATTTTTATACCTTACTGTACTATGACATTTTTATACCTTACTATACTATGATATTTTTAATGCCTTATTATACTATGACATTTTTATACCTTAGTATACTATGACATTTTTATGACATTTTTATACCTTAGTATACTATGACATTTTTTACCTTACTATACAATAATATTTTTATGGCATTTTATTCCTTCCTGTACCATGAAATTTTTATGATGTTTTTAATGCCTTACTATACTATGACATTTCTATGATATTTTTATACCTTAGTATACTATGACATTTTATGGTATTTTTATGCCTTATTATACTATGACATTTTTATGCCTTACTATACTATGAAATTTTTGTGACATTTTTATACCTTACTATAATATGACATTTTTATGACATTTTTATACCTTACTATGCTATGATATCTTTTGACATTTTAAACCTAACTATACTATGACATGTTTATACCTTATTAATATATGACATTCCTTATGACATTGTCATGCCTTTCTATGATATTTTTATGCCTTACCATACTACGACATTTTTATGACAGTTTTATGGCATTTTTATGCCTTACTATACTATGAAATTTTTGTGACATTTTTATACCTTACTATAATATGACATTTTCATGACATTTTTATACCTTACTATACTATGACATTTTAATTACATTTTTAATGCCTTACTATACTATGACATTTTTATGGCATATTTATGCCTTACTATACTATGAAATTTTTTTGTGAAATTTTCATGCCTTTCTATGACATTTTTATGCCTTACTATACTATGACATATTAATGGCATTTTTATGCCTTACTATACTATGACATTTTTATGACATTTTTATGCCTTACTATACTATGACATTTTTATGACATTTTCATACCTTACTATGATATTTTTATTCTTTACTATACTACGACATTTTTATGACATTTTTATGCCTTTCTATACTGTCATCTTTATGCCTTACTATACTATGACATTTTTATGCTTTACCATACTACGACATTTTTATGACTTTTTTATGACATTTTTATGCCTTAATATACTATGACATTTTAATGACATTTTTATACCTTACTATACTATGACATTTTAATGACATCTTTAATGCCTTACTATATTATGACATTTTCATACCTTAGTACACTATGACATTTTTATGGCATTTTTATACCTTACTACTCTATGACATTTGTATGACATTTTTATACCTTATTATGCTATTACATTTTCTTATGACATTTTCATGCCTTTCTATACTGTCATTTTTATGACTTACTATACTATGACATTTTTATGGCATTTTTATACCTTACTGTACTATGACATTTTTATACCTTACTATACTATGATATTTTTAATGCCTTATTATACTATGACATTTTTATACCTTAGTATACTATGACATTTTTATGACATTTTTATACCTTAGTATACTATGACATTTTTTACCTTACTATACAATAATATTTTTATGGCATTTTATTCCTTCCTGTACCATGAAATTTTTATGATGTTTTTAATGCCTTACTATACTATGACATTTCTATGATATTTTTATACCTTAGTATACTATGACATTTTATGGTATTTTTATGCCTTATTATACTATGACATTTTTATGCCTTACTATACTATGACATATTAATGGCATTTTTATGCCTTACTATACTATGACATTTTTATGACATTTTTATGCCTTACTATACTATGACATTTTTATGACATTTTCATACCTTACTATGATATTTTTATTCTTTACTATACTACGACATTTTTATGCCTTTCTATACTGTCATCTTTATGCCTTACTATACTATGACATTTTTATGCTTTACCATACTACGACATTTTTATGACTTTTTTATGACATTTTTATGCCTTAATATACTATGACATTTTAATGACATTTTTATACCTTACTATACTATGACATTTTAATGACATTTTTAATGCCTTACTATATTATGACATTTTTATACCTTAGTACACTATGACATTTTTATGGCATTTTTATGCCTTACTATACTATGACATTTTTATGACATTTTTATACCTTATTATACTATGACATTATTATGCCTTAGTATATTTTGATATTTTTTATGGTATTTTTAATTCTTCCTATACCATGGCGTTTTTATGACATTTTTAATGCCTTGTTATACTATGACATTTTTTATGACATTTTTTACCTTACTATACAATAATATTTTTAATGGCATTTTATTCCTTCCTGTACCATGAAATTTTTATGATGTTTTTAATGCCTTACTATACTATGACATTTCTATGATATTTTTATACCTTAGTATACTATGACATTTTATGGTATTTTTATGCCTTATTATACTATGACATTTTTATACCTTATTATACTGTTATATTTTTATGACATTTTCATGCCTTTCTATTCTGTCATTTTTATGGCATTTTTATTTCTTACTATGCTATGATATTTTTTGACATTTTAAACCTAACTATACTATGACATGTTTATACCTTATTAATATATGCCATTCCTTATGACATTGTCATGCCTTTCTATGATATTTTTATGCCTTACCATACTATGACATTTTTATGACATTTTTATGGCATTTTTATGCCTTACTATACTATGACATTTTTATGACATTTTTATACCTTACTATATTTTGATATTTTTTATGACATTTTTAATCCTTCCTATACCATGACGTTTTTATGACATTTTTAATGCCTTGTTATACTATGACATTTTATACCTTAGTATACTATAACATTTTTATGGCATTTTTATGCCTTATTATACCATGACATTTTTATGACATTTTTATACCTTATTATACTATGACATTTTTATACCTTAGTATACTATGACATTTTTTATGACATTTTTTACCTTACTATACAATGATTTTATTCCTTCCTGTACCATGACATTTTTATGACGTTTTTAATGCCTTACTATACTATGACATTTTTATGGCATTTTTATACCTTACTGTACTATGACATTTTTATACCTTACTATACTATGATATTTTTAATGCCTTATTATACCATGACATTTTTATGACATTTTTATGACATTTTTATACCTTAGTATACTATGACATTTTTTACCTTACTATACAATAATATTTTTATGGCATTTTATTCCTTCCTGTACCATGAAATTTTTATGATGTTTTTAATGCCTTACTATACTATGACATTTCTATGATATTTTTATACCTTAGTATACTATGACATTTTATGGTATTTTTATGCCTTATTATACTATGACATTTTTATACCTTATTATACTGTTATATTTTTATGACATTTTCATGCCTTTCTATTCTGTCAGTTTTATGGCATTTTTATTTCTTACTATGCTATGATATTTTTTGACATTTTAAACCTAACTATACTATGACATGTTTATACCTTATTAAACTATGCCATTCCTTATGACATTGTCATGCCTTTCTATGATATTTTTATGCCTTACCATACTATGACATTTTTATGACATTTTTATGGCATTTTTATGCCTTACTATACTATGACATTTTTATGACATTTTTATACCTTACTATATTTTGATATTTTTTATGACATTTTTAATCCTTCCTATACCATGACGTTTTTATGACATTTTTAATGCCTTGTTATACTATGACATTTTTATACCTTAGTAAACTATAACATTTTTATGGCATTTTTATGCCTTATTATACCATGACATTTTTATACCTTATTATACTATGACATTTTTATACCTTAGTATACTATGACATTTTTTATGACATTTTTTACCTTACTATACAATGATATTTTTATGGCATTTTATTCCTTCCTGTACCATGACATTTTTATGACGTTTTTAATGCCTTACTATACTATGGCATTTTTATGGCATTTTTATGCTTTACTATACTATGACATTTTTATGACATTTCTATACCTTATTATACTATTATATTTTTATGACATTTTCATGCCTTTTTATTCTGTCATTTTTATGGCATTTTTATTTCTTACTATGCTATGATATTTTTTGACATTTTAAACCTAACTATACTATGACATGTTTATGGCATTTTTATGCCTTACTTATCTATGACATTTTTATGGCATTTCTATCCCTTACCATACTATGACATTTTTATGACATTTTTATACCTTAGTATACTATGCCATTTTTATACCTTACTATACTATTACATGAATTATGACATTTTCATGCCTTTCTATACTGTAATTTTTATGCCTTATTTACTATGACATTTTTATGCCTTACCATACTATGACATTTTTTTTGACATTTTTTTACCTCAGTAGACTATGACATTTCTATTGCATTTTTATGCCTTATTATACTATGACATTTTTATACCTTACTATACTATTACAGTTTTTATGACATTTTCATGCCTTTGTATACTGTCATTTTTATGCCTTACTATACTATGACATTTTTATGCCTTACCATACTATGACATTTTTATTTACCTTTCTGTACTATTACATTTTTTATGACATTTTCATGCCTTTCTATACAATGACATACATTTTTATGCCTTACCATACTATCACATTTTTATGGCATTTTTATGCTTTACTATACTATGACATTTTTATGGCATTTTAATGCCTTACTATAATATAACATTTTTTTTTACTTTTTTAATGCCTTACTATAGTATGATCATTTTTATGGCATATTTATGCCTTACTATACCATGACATTTATATACCTTAGTATACTATTACATTTTATGGCATTTTTGCGCCTTACTATAATGACATTTTTATGACGTTACTATACCTTACTATACTTTTACATTTTTATGGCATTTTTGCACCTTACTATACTATAACAGTTTTATGACATTTTTATACCGTACTATACTATTAAATTTTTTATGACATTTTCATGCCTTTCTATACTGTCATTTTTTTGCCTTACTATACTATGACATTTTTATGGCATTTTTATGCCTTACTATACTATGACATTTTTATTGCATTTTTGCGCCTTAATATACTTTGACATTTTTATGACATTTTTAATGCCTTACTATACTATGAAATTTTTTTACCTTCCTATACTTTGACATTTTTATGACTTTTTCATGCCTTTCTATACTGTCATTTTTATGCCTTAATATACTATGACTTTTTTATGCCTTACCATACTATGACAATTTTGTGCCCTAATGTTATTTGACATTTTTCATGACATTTTCATGCCAGTACTGTACTATGTCTTTTTCTATGCCTTGATTATAGTATGATGTTTTTACTATGACTTTTGTTTAGATGTCACAGTTGGGTAGTGTTCAGAACTGTCACCTCACAGCGAGAAGGTTCTTCTTTGAACCCTGGGTCTGTGGCCTTTTTGTGTAGAGTGTGCATGTTTTCCTTGTGCCTGCATGGGCTCTCTCCGAGTACTCCAGCTTCCTCTGGTGTGATTGGATCTCGAGATGGTCTATTGTTTTTTTCCCCTTTTTTTTTTTTTTTTTTTTTTTTTTTTTTAAATCACTCACCTCTTCTCTCTCCTCCTGTTACTTTCTGCAGGTATTTCTGCCTCTGGAGCAGATTCTGGATCTGTGATTAAGTCATCAACTTATTACTATTATTCTCATTATTGGTCTCATTATTAGTTATATCACTTGTCCTATTATTGTCTTTTTATTTTTATTATAAATCTCATTATTAATTTACATCTTTATGTTGAATGTGCATAATGGTATGTTCTCTTTCCTCCTGACCTCTCTCTATAATGATAATAGATTATCTACTTTATATACAGTTGGGCAGTTTAGTCCAGTGGTTATCAATTTAGAGATCAGGCCCCCTACTAAGGGTTAGAAGAAAAATCAGTAAAAATTGACAAATGTATTACTCTCTGATCATTTGGTAAGCAACGTGTTCAGGCTGAACTGCAGCAACTTCAGACTGCACACTTTCCCCCAAAATAAAACAGAGCTCACAAATATTTTTTGTACTTTATTTTTACACAGTATCTGTCATAGCACAATGAACAGAGGAACAAGAAGAACCAGGTTAACAAAAGCAGGGGCAGTGGAAGGAAACACATACAAACATCCCTGTGGCTCTAATTGTAGCCTGTAGTGGTACTGTACCCTGACTGGCCTAACATTTGGTTATCTCTGTCATGGGTCCAAAGGTTGTCTTAAATCTCTGTTTTTGTTTTTTTTATTTATTTATTTTTTTTAATCTCTCCTCTGAAACAGTTTCTCAATGTGAGATATGTAAACATTCTTTTTTTTTTTTTTTAACTTTAAAAGCTTTAAAATAAATCCCATTTTGGTCCGGATGTGACAGCTGCAGTCTACATGATAAGTAAATAATTCAGGGGGTTAAGAGCTGTGGTACAGTAGATAGCCTTTCTAAATTTGGCAGTTTTACAAAATCTCACTGTTGTAGCTTTGTGTACCGCAGTAGTAGCCTCTCAAAGAAAAAAAACAAAAAAAAAACTGCTCGACAAACCTGACTGGAAACAAAAAGACTCAGTTTGGCACCATGAAACAAAAAGCCAACATAAATATTTTACATATATTTGTCTGTTCAAAATTCAGCCTTTTAGCCAAAAAGGTTGGGCTACATGACAGCGAGTGAGAAGAGATGAGCAGAAAAGCAAACGATGCTCGTTGGACTGGTTTGTCTCACTCTGTGCAACAAGGTGAGGAAACTCCATGCTCCACATCGGGGATCTCTGTATCATGCAGGGGTCTTTCTCATGCTTAGATCAGGCCTCGCCTCAGGCATGCACACAATATATAAAGAAAAGACATGTTTTCTGAAATCCTCATACCATTAACTTGGTTTTGAATTCAGTTTGTTACAGAGGGAGTCAGCCCTGAGACGACCAAGGCAAAAGGGCATTCAACTGTTTCACGCACAGTAGGTGCTGCATATTCTCTATATGACACTGAGTAGTAGAAAACAATGGATAAATAGTGGAAATACATATAACAAGGTTTGCTGATACCAAAGCTACCAAAGATTCAGCCAAACATTATATATCTCTTCTTAGGGGTAATCTAAACATAGAAATGTTCAAACTGTCTAAGGTAATAAAAGCACATTCAGTTCATAGTATAAAATCTGCAAGTAACTTCTCTTTTCGAAACATCTCTTTTGAAACATATTTACAAAAAAAAAAAAAAAAAACAAACAAAAAAAAGGACATACATTAGGACATAAAAGTTGAGTTAAGCAGAACATAAAACAGGAACAAAACCTTTTGCCTTAACAATTAGAAACTTCTTCAGAATAAGACTCTTCAAAACATACAACAATTATATATCAACATAGTTTATATCATAATACTAAACTTTACAATGATACCAGACACGTACTGCATCCTAGAGTCTACTGCTCATACAGAGTCAGAAAATAAGCATGCAACAGAGATCTGCTTTGTGCGTATGGAAATAACATCTTTATACTTTAAAATACTGTCTCTTTGATCCACAGTTTTCTGACCATATATCCTGCATTCACCCACTGTAGGCAACACCCACTGCATTGAAAAGGTCCAGACAGATTGTAACTGTAAGCAGAATGTGCTTCTGTTTCTCTATGTTGATTGGATACAGTGTAATTCCACGTTCTACAAAACAACAGATAGAAACGATCCCTGCGTAGGGGCTTTATTGTGTTGACACTGTTGGGAAGGCTAGAGGGGGAAAACATTACAAGGACTTCAAGAAACGAACTGCAATAGAAATGTTTTCTTCCACTTCTACTTTGGCACTCATGTAACAGTATACTACCTCTTTCTGTGAGTATATAAATATAATATACACATGTAGCAGTTCAGAAGTAGATAAAGCCGGGACAGATCGGAAAAAAAATCTCCGTTCTTGTCGTGCATTGCAGCTTGTTGCGTAGTAAAATGGTGAACATAAGTGGGATGAGAAGGGTCTTGCATGTTTAATACCTAATGAGATAGTAACTGATACTGAGACACATTCATACACGAGAAAAAGGCTGCAGGTCTGGAGAAACACAGATACTGATTCAGAAGAACATATAATGAGATGTTTAGGGGAAAATATCAGTGCCTTCTACTTTTTCCACTCACTTCGGATTGTACTTAACATAATATTAACACTTACCCCCTCTCTCCTCAGTCATTTCTGTACACAGATATCGGTAACTAGTAGACAGAACATTTCAGAGGATGATATGAGTCTGTTGACATAGGGGACGTTTGTTGGATTTTGGAAGGGTCCTGTATTCAGTGACAGTCCATATTTTTTCACGTTGGTCACCCTCCTCATACAACGCTGTGCAGGGATGGATGGATGAACTGAGGGTTGATGTAGGAGAAGCCAGCAAACTCGCTCTGATCAATGTTGGCGATGACCAGCTGGTCGGGAGGGGTCAGCACAGGCTGGGTACGTGTGAAAAACTTGTCAAAATTTTCTGCTCCTTTGCCGCACTGAAAGAGGGTAGAAAAACTGTTAGATGTGGAGAGGGCTGATCATTATTTTGATATCTAGACTTTAAATGACCACAAAAGGAGTTAACGATTATCGTTAACAGGATTGTAGACTTTTGATTAATAGGCTTTTCCTCACAAGTCTTTTATTAGAAAGCTTCCTAACAATCCCAGAGGGAAGGTGGTGCAGGAAAATGTCAAAGTCTTATGTGTAGCAGGGCAGAAGTTATAATTAGATTAGAAGCTAACCCTAAGCACTTTGGAGGTCATCAGCATCAGTGTGCAGCTTCACTCCGGGCTGTCATGTGTCTAATGCAGCTGGATATATGGATATTGCTATGCATCAGCACAGTGACAACACTTTTTCGAGCAAATGTGACAAATTCAACTGTGGAATACACAACATAAAAAACCAAACAAATCTGTAGTCACTAGCGGATTTCAGCAACTGCTGTTTGCGACACATTTTCCCAAGGGACATATCAGCATGTCAGGCATTTTCAGCTGCTTTGTAGCATTACAGAAGCCAAGTTATAAAGCCTCAGATCAATCTTTTGTTTGCGAGCACCCTTCAGACCAATTAATGACGCAGTGTATGAGCTCACAACTGTGATACACCACACAAAACCCCCTGAATGGATGGATCCACTTTTAGCAAATGTTTTCCTCCCCCCTCCGTAAATGGAGACACATACATCCGCTGTGTAACCCTGCATTTATTGTGGCCCTTGTGTGGAAGTACAGGGGACTCTGCTCTTAGAGAGCTATTTTTAATCCTTTGTGGCAGCGCTTGCTTCAGGCACTGTGGGCAGCAAGGGGATGCACGCGCGGGCGGGGCGGGGGGGGGGGGGTTGGGGTTTGGCGGGGGGGGGGGGTGGGTGGTATGCGCCGGGGGAGGGGGGGGCGGTCTTACAAGCGAGAAAAGGACGTTTGTGGTGACAGGAGGCAGGTTTAGCGTTGTTGGGGGGGGGGGGCACATGACAGTGGCAGCGGGTGGGTGGTTGCAGCTGGGATCCAGCCTCATGCTCTGCTGGGTGCACAAAGACCATTACACTGGGTAAAGATGAATGGGAACACAGACATACAATATGCACCCATGTATATACACTTAAAGTCTCTCTGAGGATGTATCTGAATTGTTCAGCAGTGATTCATTCAAGAATGACACAGATTGCTTTTTTTTTTTTCAAGTGTTTTCTATTTGTAGCATCACACACCGAACGCTGGAAGGCAAGAAAAACCTTAATAGGATCATAAGGGAAATAAAACACACTGCTGGATGTTTTATGGTCATTTTCTGATACTGTTGTGTCCATTGGTTTCTCATCCATGATCTCTTTCTGCATTTGGAAATATTTATGTGTGTTATGCATTTCATGAGCTGCACACATGAACCCAAATGAAATTACCAGAAGAAGAAGTTTTCACCCTTGACTTAGGTAGAGACAGTGTATTAATACTGAGAATTTGGGGAAAAGGTTTATCCATTGAATAAATAATAATGTATTGCACCCTGCCCGTTATCTCCTTCTTGTTACTAGCATTAGCAAACATATTGCTGCCACTGACTGTGACATACAAAAAAGCTAAAAGAATAAGCAATAGATGAAAGAACTAGAAAGTATGTGTGGACAACTGCCTGAATTCTTGAAAAGAACATAAATGCCAGACTCAGTGGAAAGTAGCAAAAATAAATTCTATTCTGTAACGCAAATTACAACAGGTGTTATTATGATGAAGAGTGAGAGATGGGGATAAAGGGGGATACTTGACACTCTCGATACTCTAACCCTGAACCTTGATCTTATAGTCGTAAGGTTTCAAATGTCAAAGAATGGAAAACATCTTCACCGGACAAAATTAACCACAAACCACACTGATTTGCATGCATATGCTTTCTGGAAATTTGCTTAAAATGTGTAGCATTGGTTGGAAATATAACTTAAAGTTTGCAAAAATGACAAAGTGACACAGAATAAGACATTGTTTTTCAGAGTGAATTGAGCAATATGACAATAAAGTATATTCCGTAAAAATATATTAATTTGTCTAACATCAGAAACGTTTAAATTTCTCCCTTAAACAACTTTGGTTGTATTCAACCATTATAGGCAATGTTGCAAATCAATGAGCAGGATGTTTTATGGACTTATTGTTTTCTAATAATGTTTGCATTAATTTAATTAGCTGCATTAACTAAATACTGATATTCATATATAGATATTTTATCCATGTAAATGGTTTCACAACTGCTCTTCCATAGATGATAGAGTATGACTGACTGGTCAACTTGATGTTCTTATTTGATTTTAGACACTCAGCTTCACATACCCAGATTTACACCAATCATCTGTATAAACACATGTACAATAAACACTCTCTCTCACACACTCGCTCGCAGCATCACTCACCACTTTGGGTTTAAATGGCGGCTGGATCTCTCTGTTGGCCAGGCGGTCCCAGTCGATACGTCTGAAGAAGGCCTGCTCTCTGATGTCCCTCTCTCCCTCTGGGCCACAGCCAAGACGCTTTGATGGGTGTTTGGTCATCAGCTGGTGACAAACAGAGGGAGACATTTTATAAGATGTGACAGAGGCAGTTTGGTGCTTGAGGGAAAGAAAAGATAAAAATAGTGAGAGGAGAAAGAGTAAGAAGCTGCAATATATTTGAAGCAAGCATATAGTATATCCACTTCTGAATCTTTGCTTCTTGCCTGCGTTATTTTATTATATTACACTATCACGTCAGCAACATTATGCAGAACCAGACTGACACTCAAACTGTTTTCACTCGACCAGCTTTAAAATAGTCACAGGAAATTGCACTGCCTTTCTTTAGCTCAATTTTTTTTTTTTTTGATTCAGCAGCCACTTTAATTTCAACCATGAATCATTTTTTTGAAAATGAGATGTGAAGCTAAGAATGAGGAGGGGTCAGAACAATCTCCTCTGTCACCGGCTCTGAGGCGGCGTATGTTATTAAAAGACTTGATCAGAATGGGACAGAATCTTAATTGAATCTGCTCTGGTGGGTAAATTGATTCTTAAAAAAAATAATTTCCTTGTTGGTAAATAATGACCATGGCAACCATGACGCTACATAAGTGTGATGATGACAGAAAAGTGATGGCCAGTTGTGAGCAGACCAGGTGGTTGCTAAGTAAAGCACCATTTCTGAAAGCCATGCAAATCTGTGACTCGACTATACCAACGGTGTTGAGGAACAACTGACTACAAAATTATTTACTGCTGGAGATGGCACATTTAACTGTGAGCATGAAGTATGAAAGACATGGGCATTTGGCAGGCTTAGAGGATCTAATGAAAGGTGCTGACAAGGTACATTATAGGAAACTAAAGGAACTAAAGAAATTCCTGACAGCCTCAGCTTCACTTTCTGTTTCGTACTAATTAGCAAATATTAGCATGCTAACATGATAAATATTATACCTACGTACTATCAGTATGTTAGCGTTGTTAACACTGTCGTTGTGAGCATGTTGCCATGCTAATGTTAGCATTTAGCTCAAAGCACCTCTATGCCTAACTAGAGCCTCACAGAGTCACTAACAGGACTTTAGACACTTAATCTTGTTTGGTCTCTCTCACAAATCACTAAACTTTATTGAGGTGCAATACTAAATCACTGGAGTCCCATTAATTTACAACAGCTCAGTTTTAATCTGAAAATCAACTGTATTAAAATACGTACGCTTTTAAATGCAATAATTACCAAATTCCCTGTTATCGTTTTCACAAAATACCTGTTTCCAGCTTTAATTGCTTTGATGAACAACAATAGCAGCATGGCATCTGATGGCAATGCTTTTTAGTAGCTGACACATCACTTGAATGTCAAAGCTTGTCAGAACAGGCCCTGCTTTCTGTTATACTACCAGGCAACAATAACAAGTTAATTTTAAATCTGCACCAGCATTTAAATGACAGCAGTGGTATGCTTTATGAAACCCTGTATGGCCCTTTAAATATTACTTACTCCCTTGCAGATGGATACAGCTTCTTTTGACATGGACTTGGGATAGGACACATTGTGCTCCATGATGGACTGGAAGAGCTCATCCTCATCTTCTCCATCAAACGGTGGCTGAAGAGGACAAACACAGAGTCAAAGAGATGTGAATGATGATATTTCAGTTAATCAAAATATTATCTCTGTAGGTATTACCAACAGGTCTATGCGCTATTACAACATTTGCTGTCTCATAAGTGAAAAATAAACCACAAATCCTTTTATATATTATTTTATAACAGTTCATAGTTGAAATGGTAAATGCCATTATGCCACAAAAGTCTAAAATTTTAGAAAATATGGAGTTAAAACCAAGGTGGTCTTTATAATTTGTCATTGACAGAGCTGCAACTATCTACTACTACTTTCAATAAATCAATTAATGGCTTGGTCTACAGTGTCAGACAATTCTGAAAAATGCCCAAGAAAGTTCAGAGAGCTCAAGGTGACATCTACAAAGTCCTTGTTTTGTCTGTCTAAAACCCAAAGATCTTCAATTTACAGCAACACTGAACAGAGAAGTGCTGCAAATCCTCCCAATTGGTGATTGTTCTGTTTGTTTTTTTTTTGTTTTTGTTGTTTTGATAAATGACTTAAATCAGTTACTGAAATTGTCATTGTTAGAGCACAACTTGATACAATATACATCATTATGGACCGTTTATGAACCAGAAGTGGTGCAGTAAAAGTGAACATATTACCTGTCCTGCCAGCATCTCATACAGAAGAACTCCATAAGCCCACCAGTCGACTGATTTTCCATAGGGTTGATATGCTATAATCTGACAGAGACAAACAGGCTAAAACGTTAAAACTTGGAATGATCACACATAGACATACTACCCAATTTCTAAAGTGTAATTATTAACAACTTCAGTCATAAAAGAGGGCTTTATCTCTGCTGTCTGTATCCCGAACACATTGTTTGATTACAGGCAGGTAAAGATTAATGCCGTACTGTTCCACACAGCCCAAAAGCATTGAAAGTAGCATTTCTCTCATCTACACCCTAACAAAATCAACCACCATTAAATACAGTCAGCTATTTTGAGCTGCCATAACAAAGGCGCTTTCTCCTACCATCCAATTTGCCATCCTACACCTCCCTCCCACACACAGTCTACACACAGACACACACATACACAATAATAATCAAGCACAAGCAAGGAACTAAATCACAGCTGCACTTGCCCTTAAGAGACAGAAATGCAGCAATTCTAACAGTTCACAAAGTTACAATTTGTAGTTCAGCTTTCGTAAAAAAAAACAACACCCATATCCACACATGATCTGCAAGTGTTCAGGATATATGTACTTAATCAGAAAATACTACTATGGTTTTCCATCCTCTCAAAGGCTACTTCTTCAGATGAGATGTAAAAATTTATGGGGCATAAATGGAAGATGTAAAGAGGTGTCAGAAAGGCAATGAGATGGCTCATGAGGTCATTATAAAGCCATTAATATCTGTAAAAAAAAAAAAAAGCTTAGTCATGATTATTTCTGTATTTCTGCCATGAAGGATGGGAAGCCCGGGCAGTCCTGAAAATTAACTATCTAGATGAAGTTTCCTGTGAGAAACCAGGAGTGAGGGCTTCCCTCAACTCACACCTGTGAGATAACAAGCTCCTTCATGAACCAGTGCAGACAAATGAGGGTGGACAGATACACATAGGAATTCATATTTACATATTACCAAACAGATAATATCTCACTACCTTCAGTGGATCATCTCTGTTCTTTAGGCTGTGTACTAACACATACACACACTACCCAATTTCTATATGCAGATAAGTGTAATTATTAACAACTGAAGAGGACTCAATAAAGTAATTTTTGATTTCTCTTATCAATTCTCTTATTAAATTTCTCTTTTTCTCTTTTGAACACTCACTCTGACTTCACAGCTAATTGTCATTTCCTGTGATTTCTTAACTGAATACAGTATAAAGATTATTGTGGACAGGAGCAAATCAGTCAAATTCCTAAAGTCTAAATGCAAACACTTTCAGTGTATTGGGATTTGAAAACATTAAAGGCAAATACGGTGTGTTATTTATATTTGATTAAAAGTGTGACATTTTTTAATTACCAGGACAACAGTTGCTTTTTACTTCTCTATTAAGCTGAGAGGGATTAAATGTTTCGTTCAATGGTGTAGAATATGATGTTTTCTCACGCATCCCTGCAACCCAATATACCGTACAACACCAAAATACAGGTGGGTGACGAAAACTATTCCTGATGATGGTGGCCCAGAGAGGAGTCTAATGAAGTCACAGTGAAACCAGAACTTCGATAGTACTATGTTGTGTGTCTCATTTCATATGTTTAGATAACGCAGGCCTGCCCTCAGTGAGGGTTAAAGGGTACAGATGACCATGGACTGGACATGAAACAAAGTGAACAGTCCATTGTCTCTGTGGACAAAAAGATTGTTGTTGATTCTCCCTGCAGAGAAAACGGCTGGCACAGTTGCTAGTCAATATCGACTGCTTGTGCAAGTGGATGTTAATTCTCTAATTCTAACACTGAATGTTTGCTGCCTCAATCCAGGTAAACATTGAAAAATATTGTTCAGGATTCGTCCTGAGGAGGCGCAAAGACAGGCTAGACCAGAGTACCTAGAAACTTAAGTAAACGCACGTGCCAAAGCTGAACAGTCTGACCCCTGTGATTAGCTATTCAATTAATTAGTTTCGTATATATTTCCAGCCTTCAGTCAGTGCTACTGTGGCAGCTGAGGCAAAAGGAGAGGGTCAGGAAGGAATAGCTGATGAAGAGAGATTTAGGAGAGGAGGACAGCAGCCAACATGCTGCTGTGGGAGGGCGGCTAGTGCAGAAGCGACAGGTGAGATTGACAGCAAACACAGAGATAAATAGATAGATGTGTTGTATAGCCGGATGGCAGTGGGAACAGAGGATCTTCTAAACCTCTGTTCTGCAGCGCAGTAAGATGAGATAGAGCTGTATGTATTATTTATTCGTCACAAAGTGCTTGGCAATTAACCCGTGTTGCCAGTAGAGCTAAGGGTGAGTGGTGGTGTTGAAGTGGGTGTTGATCAGGGTCCCAATTAGGAAATTTTTTATCACAATCTATAATTCCTAATGGCTAGCCTGAGATAAGGTTGTTTTTGGTGGCCTTCAAACACCATTTACCATAAGAACTAGATGTTTGCAGGGTAAAGAGGTGAGTCCATGGGGTCACAGTTAGTTCCAACATGTCTGTAACACCAGAAACACAAAGAGGACTGAACACGACCGTAGACACCTGCAAGTCCATGGCACAAAGTTAGCATCCACGCCAGTGTTGATGCTAAGTGAGCAAAAAGCTTTGTTGTTATACTTGTATTGATTGTAGAAGTAGTTGGTCTGTGTCTAGTGTAATAAGGACATTTTTAAGACAAACAGACTTATATCATTATAAGTCTGTTTGGTTATCTTTAACTTAGGCTAGTTGTTGTAATCTTGTCCCTGTTTCCCCATGACGGACATCTCACCTCTGGAGCGATGTAGTCTGGTGTGCCACAGAAGGTGCGTGTGGTCATGCCTTCATACATGTTCTCCTTACACATGCCAAAGTCAGCTATCTTGATGTGGCCCTCAGAGTCCAGCATCACATTGTCGAGCTTCAGATCCCTGCAGCAGAGACAAGTTGTGAGCATTTACGTACATTTTTCTGTCTGGATTCGTGACCACTTTGATATTTTCGGTGTGTTTTTGTCCAGACTAAAAAGAAAGAAAATCCAGCCACCATTACACCACTGCCACCTCTCTGAGCAGTTTATCTGCTCATAGCACACATCATTCGCTCCCTAACAAACCATATTTTCTTGGCCTGAAATCATTTTCCCCCTCACCCTGTTTCCTTTGTGCTTTTTTGCACTTACAATTCAGCC
Organism: Seriola dumerili; assembly: GCF_002260705.1. Lineage (NCBI taxonomy): Eukaryota > Metazoa > Chordata > Actinopteri > Carangiformes > Carangidae > Seriola > Seriola dumerili. Next base: position 2,384,485 of record NW_019174424.1, on the reverse strand, counting down.
GGTGTCTCAGCCTGTTTCATGTCTCAGTTCTTCATTTTCTTCCCTTCACTCACCAAATCTGACAGTTATATCTGTTTTTAAGTAGAATCAGGAAACACAAGGCTGGTGGGATGTGAAGAGTGGATGTGAGCCCTTAGCTATAGGACTGAATAGGAACAGGGTGACCTTAGTCTGTCAGGCACTTCTTTCTGTCTTTCTATTTTCGCTTTTTGCATCAGGGTGATTGGTATGGATTCAATACTAATAATAATGCCTCCTTTGTAAATGTATCCAAGCTCTGCAGTTAAAATACAGACAGACCAGCAAGGTCAAATCTACACATCCATTTTAAATCTCTTCCCCTCCCTCATGTTCTCCCTCTGGACCTGCTTACTTCTCCTATCCTCTTTTAATTTCTCATGTCTCTCCGTCACCTCCTGATTCTCTTGTGCTGTTCTAGTCTGCGCTACTCTGCCCATCTGCCTCCAAGCCAGTGTCTAAACCACCTTATCCAACGCGTCCAACTTTGGTCCCCAATGGCTCTGCATATAGGGCTGGGTATCAAACTTCGATACGTTTATGGGCTGACCAAATTGGTTTGATATTACCAAGGATTGTGAAATGCCTTGTCGTTCAATACCAAATACCGAAAGAGTAAATGAGTGAGTCTCATCAGCGTCAGTAGGCCAATAAGCAAGCAGCATGCTTGGATCAAATAATGCTGGTGATTGTTTTTTTCATTTAAACACAAACACATTTGAATGTGTAAATAAACTGATAAAACTGGTATAGAAAAAAGCCTTGTTAAGAATCGGTATTGAAGTCAAGGTATTTGTATCAGTATGGAAATTTTTAAGCAACACCCAGCCCTAGCTCTGCATTCCTTCACCTTCACCTTGTTTTTCTTTAATTCCCTGCCTCAACACTGTTTCTTAAAGATAATTTTCACATCTTTTTCTTTTCTGTCTCAGTCCTCAATGACTCACGCTCTCTATCTATCTATCTATCTATCTATCTATCTATCTATCTATCTATCTATCTATCTATCTATCTAACATGTATCTTAAAATTTGAGGTGAATGTGATGCCTAATTACTGTAAAACTGGCTTCGATCTGAGTCACCCACCTGTAGATGATTCCCTTTCGGTGCAAGAAAAACAAACCAACAGCAATCTCTGCAGCATAAAACCTGCCAAAATTGGAAAACACAAAAACATTTTCACAAAAGAAATTTGTCACTTGTGATCCTACTGAATGCATACCTTACACAACCCCTAAACCCTAACCCTATTTTGTGTGCATACCATAAATGTATACACTCAAAATATCTGAAGTTATATACATACTGCATGTCTTTGTATGAACTGTAGTGCCCTTACACTGCCTGTGGCTCCTTGAATTTCCCCATACGCTGGATATGATACATGAGGTCTCCTCCGTTAATGTACTCCATTACAAAGTACAGCCGATCCTACATGAAAAGTAAAGGGTTATTAACCAGCGAGCAGCACTAAATAGATGCCACACAATGTAAAGTACAGTATGTGAAGACTAAAAAAGAGCAGTGCATTACACTCTGAATGATCTTCAGGGGGAGAAAAAGCATGTAAATATAATGTACATATAATATTCAGACATGGTCTTGTGTATTAGTCTACAGTTATATATCTTACAATTAGACATGGTCCATTTTTAGATATATTAAAATGCCAAACATGGCCTATTCTTGCAGTATAGCAGCTTGGTCAGGTTATATACCTGTATTATAAGCCAGGAAGCTTTGATCAGTAAATGTAGTTTTTTATCAAAGAGTCCTTGAGTCACCCTGTCTACGCACAGAGTTGACGTCATACTGGAGACTTCGTATTCAAGGTTGGTCTCAGCTCAGTAACAGTTTTCTCTAGAGGGGCACCGGTAAATGAGTGTGAATAAATGTAAGTATGAGAGGGAAATACACATGTAATGACAGGCAGACAAACACAGAAGGACACACACTGGTTTAAAATGCCAGGGAACAAATAGATGGCTGATGAAAGAATGATGAGGGAACATAATGGCACCCTTTAAATCAAGTAAAATGACTTTCTTTATGTGTCTGTGCACTTCGGCAGCAGTGTAGGAAGTATTAGAGGTTTTTACACACCACAGTCTGGAAGCAGGAGTGGAGCTGCGTGAGAAAAGGCGGTTTGTCTCTCTGGGCCAAGACCCTCTTCTCCACCATCGTACATTCAACATCGTCATCCTGGATCACCACGTCTTTCTTCAGGATCTTGATGGCGTACAGCTCCTCTGTCGACTTCATCTCTGCCAACATTACCTACAATTGAATGGAGACACCACAGGTCAAAGGTAAAATTGCATCACAAAGATTCTGATACACTAGACAAATGCTGGCATGACAGAACTAAGAAGTATATCAGTGTTACATATATTACTTTCCTGTCACATTGTGTGTGTGTTTGTGGCTCTCACCTTGCCGAAGCTGCCCTTCCCAAGTAGGGCCAGGAAGTTGAAGTCGCTGAGTCGGACCCGGTCCATGTTACCTGAAGGCAGGCTGAACCGCCGGTGGTCTGACGGCGTGATCACTTTCTTACCATGGCCCAGCTTGGCTTTCTGTGGCGTACGACACACACGTGTAGTAAAAATGGCATTAAAATAAAGAGTATATTCAAGACTTTAATTTATCTTCTCCTGTGGGTGTCTCACAAGAGACTTTATGGACATAGTTTGAGTTTAGCATTCACACAAAAGTAAATCCCTAAAATATGAGGAAAATCTCAGGGGTAGTGTTGAGTTATTTGCACATTTCTCTTTTGTGCTTCTACAGTTTGATGCCTCCTGCTCCCGTAGGACTTGAATGGGGCACTTAGTCAGTCGTCAAGCTGCTAACAGCTGGTCTGGAGTCAGAAACTGATAATGTAATGACCACAAAAGCATTTTTTGAAATGTAATAAAAAACATCTCTCTAAATGGGTTGAAAATGCAAGAACCCATCAATGATAAACTCATGATGAAGTGCAACATTTAATATATTTATAATTAGAAATTACATTAAAGGAAAGTATCACATTATCCTGGACCCATTTTGTATTAGTATTTCTAAAATGTTGTAAATTGACATTATTACATTTTCAGTCCCATTCAAGATATTTTTAGTTTTGCATGCTGGCCATTACATTCTAATACATAATGATAAGTTCTGTAATTGTTTAGCAGTTATTACATTATCATTTGCTACAAGGTGTCATGATGGACACATGAACATCCCTCATCATCACAGACAACTGGTTAGCTGCAAATCAGCAAATGGAGTTTCTCTGTTCTGTCTATGCAGAGAAAACATAGTAATCTAGTTTTTTTCACTGACATGCCACTTGTTATATTCAGACATCCTCACAGACATTCAGCAGAATCTCACTTGCTGGTGCGCTTTGGAGAAATTGTGAGGTGGGCGGTCAGCAGGGGGGTGCCGGTGTTGCAAGGTTCCCTGTTGTTACAATGACTAGCCTGCCAAGTGTCTTTGAACAAAAAGGGCAATTAGGACCCTGCCAGTTCCCTTCATGGCCCCAGCGGTTGTCTGTTTCTGTCAGCTAGAGCGGAGAAAACTGGCGACCGGTGGGGCATAGACAGGCTGTTGCCAGGCCAACCATTTCTCTACCCTTGACTGGCAATATACTCTACATTATTAACTGCCACATATTTATTTGACTGGTTAAGTGGCTCTATGTGTACACATTAACAGCAGACTAACATTAACATTAACTTTCATTTTGGAGGAAATACTACTGGGTCTACAGGCTACCAAATAAATAAATAGTCCCAGAGGAGAGACAGCTGGAAAGAAAAAACCACAGTCTTGTCAGATAAAAAAATATCAATGACGGAATATAAGTGCCTTACACTTTATATGTCTCTTTCTAAAAGCATCATTTCATAATAATAGAATTAAAATACCGTTAAACAGATATACATACTATCATCAAACGAATCTTAGCGTAATAGGGATACAAATATTATCATTTGTATAATAAATAATTAATTTCACATCCTTGTGTCATTATTGTGGGTTTCATCAGACGACCCAAAAGATGAAAAGGAAAAAAGAAATTCTCACTTGTCTCGTTTTTCTGGCTTTTCTCTAATCTTTCGTTTTTCTCATAAAATACTGGATATTTTCACCTCCTCATGCCATTAAAAATCCTTCAAATGACAAAAACCCAGAAAGGAAAAATTACTTTTTTTGGTTTTACTCCTCATAACTCATGTTCACATTGCTTCATTTTTAAAGGATCACAAGTCAAACAGTACACATATAAAAGTGTATATATGTAGACATCATATGTCATTATATCACTGTTGTTGCTTTTATCATAACTGTTATGAAAAATTTGAATAATATGTTGATCCTGTGTGATTACTGCAGCTTGCAATAAGTTGCTCTATCATCACCTTTGCACTGCAGAGACACATAGTGGTCATTTTCAAAACACACTTAGACAAACATGTCTAACACGGACCAAACCTACATAAAAATGAGAAAACTTCACATTATACAAACATTTCACAAAACCTGCTTCAACACAAACAAAAGTTGGGATATTCATGTCAGAGAAGCCACACAGTTGTATTCAAACACATACAGTTCAGCCACACATCAGTGTCATAATAAATATAACACTGCCACCGTGTGGACAGATTTGGCATGCACACCAAGACCCTGTGTGTGTATTCATTCACACAATTAGTGAGTCCATGCTTCATGTCCTAACAGCCTTCTATAGTCCAGATCGGACTACTAGAAGGCGGGCTGTGGATCACACTGTAGTATGACACCACCAGTGGCAGTGGTCCACAAATTTACTAACAACGATGCTGTTTGGTGTTTGTGTGTAAGATAGGGAGTACATATATTAAAGTTTATACATGCAGCATGTTTATTTAAATTATATATTCATATTAATACTGAAACCTTGGCTGCAAATGTCAGCTTTTGCTGATCTGACCATTGCAGCAGATGGTACAGGTGTCCTCAAAATATATGATCTAATTGTTCCTTTGCATTAAAGTTATATGTAGTCCCTTAAATTGTATGTTTAGATGTGTTTTACTGTATGTGTGTGATTAACATGTGAAAGACTGAGACAGAGAGTGGGAGAAAGTTAGTGTGTAAGTGTGTGAGAGGAGTTACAGTAAAAAAAGATACTGTAATCTGCTACTGTAATCTGTAATCTAGTGCATGCTGGGTCAACTATATGCTGTTGTATTGAGCCTTTGTTAGTAAATCAGATTGATTTGTGGAAGCCCAAGAGAGATCCACAAACAATCCTAATATAGTAAGTAAAGTGAGTGTGATGCAAGCTGGGAGTGAAGGAAATAGAGACGAAGCAGGCAGGAGAGCTACCTTGAGATAGTGGATATTTAACTGGCAGGCCTAGAAGAAAGAAGAAACTCACTTATTAGTGCGGTCAAAAGGTTAGTTGTTGGTGTATGCATGTGTGTCTGGCTGTAAAAAAATAGTATGACAAAATATAACACATGAGAAATGATGAATCAATTACCTGACTGAAAACAATACAATGAATCACAAGCATGACTAGAAAACTGATTAATTCCTTTTCTGTGACATCTGGCTGCATCTCTGCATCTCGCACTAGTTTCCACGGCAACCACACAGTTGTGTGAAGATGGAAGCCTCGGAGGAAAGTCAAGGTCAACGTTGTACAGTATGACGAGAAGCAGAAAATTAAAAACAACAAGACTCAGCGTCTTGAGGACTGCTGTGAGCAAATGACATTTACACTAAGTATTAAAACACCTGTATCCACACACAGAGCTGGACTTTAATAAAACTGCCCTCTGTTTCATTTTCTTTTCTTAAATCCTATACATCTTTTTGCACGTGTTTGCATCAAACTGGTTAATATAGCAACTACTTTCTACTTGTGTGTTATTAGTATGTAAGTGAAGATGTTGTGAGTTTTGTTTGAATTGTAGACAATCTAACTGTGTTGAAGTAGACAGAAACCTGCAGTTAACAGACCGGCCACTAGAGAGTGAGCATTAGTTGCAATAAATGTTTCCTTTGACTTGATTAAAGGCCCATACCAGTGTTTTTGTTTTCATTCATTTTCCTACAAATAGACAACAGTGTGATTCAAAACTTACTGAAGATGGACTCCATCACAATAAACATCATGTTTGCTTTTATTTTAGTAAAAGTTGAATTATTTTTGCACATTATTGGTAGTACATCATAAGCTATTCAAATCGAGATGCAAGTACAGCTGCATTCCTTATCTATGAATGTTTCAGATCAACTGGAATAATTGCCAGCAAGGAAAGCGTAGGAAAAACTGAAATATAAATCATTTGAAGTAACTTGGATTAAACCTACTGTACCTAAATACTGACACTGGTCCTAGACTCATTACTGGGAAGAAATCAATAATAATATTGATGAAAAATAACACAAAACACAAAAATTAAAAAGAAAAAAAGATTTGGTATTAGAATAGGGTTCTATAACACATAAGGATTATTGATGCGTGTTTAGTGTCATAAAAAGGGGATTGGGTTAGACAACTTAATCAGATATTCATCATATTGTTCTGTAAAAAGATTAGACTGGTACTATTTTTATTTTACCTTTTTATTGTCAACAAACAGCGCATGGGTCTGTCTCTCAAAACCTTTAGAAACAGGTCAGCCGGTGCTACACTGTGGCTCATGTAGGTGTTTTTAATAGCTTTTTGACAACAATGGAGCTCTATGGCACAGAGGAATAAGCATTAATAGGCTTTGACTACACTGACAACCCCAGTTAGTAAAATAACTTCACTGATGATTTAGACTTTTTCAATGTATGTGTTAATAATAATAAGAAAAAGAGGAAACTCTGCCAGCTCACATTGTCAATGTAGCAATTGCAGACACGTGCTGTGCTGGAAATAGCTTACACTGGAGTCCAATGAGGCCAAGGAATTACAGTAAGAGCCTTAAAGCTGTTCTTTTGACATCCATAAAACCCCCTGCTGGGCTTCATTTAGACAGTCACCGACATTATTTCTCCTTCTGTGTGACTTCTCAAATGTGTTAGCTGAGTTATGTCCCAACTCTAAACAGTAATGCAGAATTTATAATGGCAGGTCATCGTCATCTACTTGTGACTCTGCAATGAAAACCACAGATTTAAATGATTATTTAAACAATAGACCTTATGTTTATCTTCATTTAGACTTTCAAATAACTGTGTGCTCATGTCTGCACTTCCTACAGCTGAGTGTTAAGTATGAGTGTTATGAATTCTTACATGCGACTGTAACTGCACTTCTTACATATGGCTCTCTGGGACTTGCTTCTTTTGTTGTTTGTGCTGCCTGTATTATTATTATCATTATTATTATTAGTTAATCCTTTATTTAAACAGGTAGTCTCATTGAGACTTTGATCTGTTTTTCAAGAGAGTCCTGTGTACAAAAATAAACACATACAGTTTATGCATAGACAGACACACCAATAAATTCACAGACATACATTATACATTTTCATTAAGAAAAGCATGTGCAATTGTGATGTAAATACATACATTTTAATATGTTCCATTGAAATAACAGAATGTAACTTTATTTTTTTTGGAGCATAGTATTTGAAACCTGTTTTTCCAAGTTCAGTGTGAACAAGAGGTACAGCTGACAGCTGACCTGACATTGTAAGTACTGCATTTAAATGTAACCAGACACCAGAGGTAACCAGTCATTTTTTGCAGTAGAGTCTTATAAACATACAATGCTGCTCCTTACTATTTGTTAAGGAGGACCATCCCACATTTTCATATAGGATGCAATGGTGAGTGAGAAAAGTATCAACTGTGATGAAGAGCAGTGCGCTGTGATACATGGAGTCAAGAGGCGTATGGTGGGAGAAGCATACATATGAACAATATCACTATAATCACAATCAGACAGAACTGTAGAATTTACAATGGTCTTTCGACTAGTAGAAGATAAACATGATTTGTTTCTGTACAAAAATCTAATTTTTACCTTCAGTTTGCTTGATAGGTGTTCCACATGGGTCTTAAAAGTGAGTCTGGTATCCAACTATAGTCCAAAGTATTTATAACATTCAACTGTTTCAATTTCATGACCATGAAGGGTTTGGATATGATCAGTAGGCTGGATACTCTTAAGTGACCTAGAGAATAGCACACATTTAGTTTTACCAGAATTTTAAAACAAGCTTATGTTTGATGACAGAGATCTGAAATGTGTCAAAAGCACACTGTAGATGTACAATGGCCAGAATATGAGCAGAGACAGTGGCATATAAAATAGTCTTATCTGCATAAAAGTGTACATTACAGTTTGGGGGCCAGAGGTGATATTGTTACTGTATATGTTGAATAAAAGAGGACCAAGAATGGACCCTTGTGGAACACCTGTACTAACACTAAGGGGACTTGACTTGGAACTGTTGGAGACTACTGTCTGAGTTCCATCTGAGAGATAGTCATGAAAACATTAATGAACTATTCACCTACAACAATTGAGCATAGTTTATCCAGTAGAATATCATGATCGACTGAATTAAATGCTTTAGACAGGTCGATGAAAAGTGCAGCACAATGTTGATGATTGTCCTGGGCTTCAATGATATTGTTAAGTATGCATAATGCAGCTGTTATTGTGCTATGACATGGTATAAATCCTGACTGGCTCCAGGATTCCAGCTAAACAGGATAATTTTGAGATTGGACGGTAATTATTTAAGCTGCTATGATAAACCTCACCATGACTCACAGATCTAAAAGAAAATGTATTGCCAGATCGGGAAATATTTGGTGAAGAACCTGCAGATAGAAAACCAGCACTTAAGCTTGTAATAGTGTACTGTTTGTTAAACATGTTGCCACATGAAATGAAATGATGATTGAAAGCCTCACACATTTGATTTGATTGTGATGATTCGATTTTCAAAGCAAATATTAGTGGAATTATTTTTCAAGGATTTAATTATTTTTGATAATTAGAAAAGACAAAGATAACTAATTATTATCTGAGTTTTCTTTTCCAAAACTCAGATGCATTTCCAGAGATATTTGTTAGTAAGGATAAGAAGAAGTTAGACTTGGCTTTTCTAATAAGGCTGAGACAGTTATTTTGTTGGTGCCTGAAATTTTGCCAGTATGTCAGATGATTGGTGGTTTTGGCTAACTTTCAGGCTGCATCTCTGTCAGCAAGAGCTTTGGAAATGTTTGGGGAGAAGCAAGGATTGGAACGGTGTTATATTCTGAAAATTTACATTTACAAGTACACTGTTAAAAAATGTGTAAAAATTATGAAAAGCTACTTTCGGGCAAGAAATGTTTCCAATTTGTTCAATTGTTATTGGTGCTCTCCATGTTTAACTTTTTGCCACTTTTCACTTTACTGTGAGCGCTTGTGTCACACATGAAATCTTGCTTAAAAAAGAGCATTCACTGTAATGCCAGAAGAAAGTGATCTCCCTCTATGGCGCATAGGGTGAAAAGCACAAGCGGGAACAGGACGGGGTTACCATGGTTACAAGCAAGAGGAACCCATTTTGTTAATGTAAGTGTGCACAATAGATGTGTGTGCATGTGTGAAAAAGAAAATCTACTTTTGTATTTATTCAATGTTACAAATTCATAATCTGACTCAATTGACACTGTTCCTCACCTCAAACTTCTGTCGGAGCTCCAGGTTGACGTCATCCACCTCAGGGATGGGAACGTTGTAGTACTCTCCCTCCTCCTGGTTGAGCAACTTGTACCTGAAAGAGACAAAATGGTCAATGTGGTCAATTTGGTCAATTTACTTTCACCATAGAGCAGTAATAAATGTATTTCCAATTTACTATTAATCCATCGTTCCATGCATTTCTTCCTCTGTCCACCCACGCAGCCACAAATCTTTGTTTTTCTGCACCACTTCAATCATAAGTAGCTGCTGATTCCCCTTCTCTGAGTGTTTGCAGGCCTGCTCTCTGTCAGCAGTGCCAACTTGACTCTACTTCCTCTCTAATGTACACATCCTCTGGCCACTTGTCTAATGACCTGGAGTATACAGTACAATACGCAGATCAACACACACATAGACTGTAGTGTTTTCCGAGCCGCCCGTGCCAGGCGTTTTTACACACAGGTATTTCCTGGAGCTTCCAACTGTACACACAGCAGCAGTCGATCAGGCTCGGTTTAGGCTAGACTGCGGCAGGAATGCTAACATGGTCCATGGAAGAGTGACTGTAACAGCTCTATGAGTGTGTGTTTGTCAGGATGAGACAAAGCAGGGACACAGAGACAGAGAGATGAGGAAGTGATGCCGGCAGGTGCTGTTTGTCAGAGTGAACGGAGCTGGCTTCAGCCACCAGACTTTACAGCTGTTTTAGACATGATGCACTGCTGTTTCAAAGTGGAGATGGTCACAATCAGTGGCGTTAGTGTAGTGTCGAGTTAACAAGTTGGCAGACTGCTTTGAGAAATTATGTGAAAGAAAACAGTTTCTCTCCTTGTATTCAAAATAAAGCAGTGGAATCACATTGCTATCCTCTTAAAAACCATCATTTACTCACTGCAAGTCCATTCCTTATTGTTAAGGTAATGTGCAAGTTTAAAGAACCTGCTGCTGAAAGAATCTGACCTTCACACCTTTACATAAATGCACAGACACCTTTACTGAGCTGTATTTATAATATGATAAGAAGTGCTTCAACTGCAGGTTCCCCAGGTCTGATCTGAACTTGGAATGACTGCTTTTAATTTCACTGCTCTCACAACAACTGTGGAACAATTTACAACAATGTTATCCACAGTAGTTATTTTGTCATCATTATTTCATTTTATCATCTGCTTTGTATTAGGTTCTATTTGACCCTGCTACTTGTCAGTATCCTGTATTATTTTTTACTTGTACTCAAGTCTCCTTTAAAAAAAAAAAGATCTCAATCTCAACTTGACCTGATTAAATAAAGGTTATATAACCATTACAGTAGTAGCAGGGCTGAGATCAACTCACTTTATATAGTGCCACAATATTAAAAGAAAGTTCCTTATTCATAAATAAAAAAAACTGCCCAGCAGTGGAATGAATGGACATGAATAGGACTCAAAGAGTCAACTGACCATCCACAGTTGGTAGCTTTGATGAGCTCAGACACTCCAAACGACATGGAGCCCATGAAGTCATTCCTGGTGGTACGGTCCCAGTCCCACACCTCAATGGACAGACGGCGGTCCTTATCTGATGCTTTCAGCTTACTGAGCGCACACAGACACACACACACAGACACACACACACACACACACACACACAGACACACACACACACACACACACACACAGACACACACACACACACACACACACACAGACACACACACACACACACACACACACAGACACACACACACACACACACACACACAGACACACACACACACACACACACACACACACAGAGGGGGTAAAAGTAAAAACATGTGATGACAGTGACTACACGAATCAAACATTTTCCTCATTTATCTTTATACTGTTTTACTATAGTAAATCTATAAAAATGAAACATACAAACAGGCACAACAGTAGACACAAACACACAGACTTGACTTGACTCACAAGGTGAAGGACTCGTTCCAGCAGGGGTTGAGAGATGAACGGATGGTCCTGGTCTTCTGTTTGGTCTCATTCTTTGGGTCTGGGATAAGCTTGAGTTTAACATATGGGTCTGATAAACCATTTGGATCCATAGGAATCAAGTTCCTGGCTTCACCCACTAGAGGAAGGGAAGAAGACACAGAAAATGTCAAAATATGTGTGTTTGAGTCCTCAGACAGATTCAGAGGCTCCATGACTCCACACTGACTCAGGGGTTAAAAAGAGAGTGTTGAGTCACAGTAAGTCACTCCAAGGCCAGAGAGCAAACAGAAATGCTCTGAGCTTCAGTCTCACCAAAGTTACCTCTCTGGACCATGCATGGACTTAATCTCACACAAGGTATAGATAGAGAGATCTATCTACAGACAGACAGACAGACAGACAGACAGACAGACAGACAGACAGACAGACAGACAGACAGACAGATTTTTGTCCTCAGTTACTCAGCTAATGGCTCAACAAATCAGGCAGCACATATGCTGATAACAGGTGCTGTGAAGCAAAACATACTGTCAAAATTCACTTGAAGTTGACAGTGTGAAACGACACTAACAGGATTGTAACACTGGTGGGTGTTAGGGCGCAGGCACATGTAAAATCAACAAAAACAAGAAAAACCTAAAAAGAATAACTCGCCTAAAAGTGTCTCACACAGTCCGTTGTAAATCAAGTAAATAACACAGGTGATAATCTGTGAAGGGAGTGAAGAGATCTCTTGTAGTATACACTCTAGTGGTGAGGCAGTAGGTGAGCAGATAATGTGAGGGAGGCGTGACATTTCCCTATCATAACTGACAGTTATGAAAAAAAAAAAGTAACATAGCAACAGGAATAGGGGGACAAGGTGGTATGAGCATGCCACCTTCACCATGGCGACAGCATCTACTGTAAGTGGCCAATAGGCCGACTCTACCACTGCCCCACTTAGCAACATCATGTTAACACAAACAAATGGCTGCTACAGGACAGTCACATACAGCATGAATTATATAATGACAGAAATACATAATGACCTATGGATTCCTCTCTGTCACAGAAAGAAAGAAAGGAAGAAGGAAAGAAAGAAAGAAAGAAAGAAAGAAAGAAAGAAAGAAAGAAAGACCCTAACAAACAACAAAACTATAACAGACGGAGTGCAGAAACAGGATCACACGGATCCTCTAAAACTGTGTTTAGCAGCTCCAGCTTCCCCACTCTGCATATTTAAATGTAATCAGACACGGTGCAGGAGGGAAAAGCTGCAGAACTGTTTCAGAGAGTCAGTGTGAACTTTCACACAAGGACACGTTTGCTGAGATTCTTCATTAAAACAGCGGTAATGTATTTTAGATCTGAAGCATAAATATTCCAGGGCTGAATACAAAGCCTGCACAAACATCAGAGAAATGTCATACGGAGTCACTGCTGCTCATTTAGCTCCGTCTCTGTCTTTGTGAGATTTAATCAGATTTATTTTGACATTTAGTTGTTTTCATCGCTGCCTGTGACAGTAAAGTTTATAAGGCAGTTTAGTTCAAACTCAGCACAAGAAAATAAATTAATGAAACAGAGTCAATAGTCAAAATTAAACAGCAACTATATTGATGATTGAAGTTTATTTTAAAGCAAAATATGCCCAAAATCCACTTTGTGCTGGTTTTTTGAGTCTCCTATGATACTAAACTGAATATTTTGGGGTTTTGGACTGTTGGTCAGATACAGTTCATAAAGCAATTTCAATGTGTCAACATGGGCTTTTTTAACTCCTCTTGATATTTTACAGACAAATGATTAATCAATGTATTGAGAAGCTAATATTAGTCAGATTACATCAATTATTTAACAATCGTTGGTTGCCTGTACTGGAACTGAACTATTTTCAGCATCTTTGTGTTCTGTCTGTGTTCCTCGAACAAAACAAACAAATGTTCTGAAGGGAGAAAAATAAGCCTTAAATCTTCCTCGTTATCACTGTGTGCAGAAAGAAGCAACAATAAGAAGAAAAGTGAATGGTGAAACAAATAAAAAATATCGGTATAATGATTTCAATTTAATTCAAGTGAGTTTAATAATAGTATTAATCAAGAAACTAAAGATGGAAAAACAATATGACAGTGTTTATTACAATCATAAAAGGACTATCAGGTGAATCGCTTAATATCACAGAAATATTCTAACTTTTGTCACATTTTTTTTTCATGATCTTCCAGATTCATGCAGTAGAGGGCAATGTAGGTCTCTCATTCAGATTTGCATATCTGACAAAAAAGATGCCAGTGTCAGAAGCTTTTACCTTGTTTATGAATGTGTTGATTTAACCTCATAGTTCACTTCTTACCAATACAAATCAGCTGCTGATCCCTCAGCTAATCCCTCCTCCTGTCTTTTTGTCTCTCCCTTTCTGTCTCACGCTCGCCCACAAGCCCACATACGCACACACACACACACACACACACACACACACACACACACAAACACACACACACATACATTGATACTGTTACACACAATATGAAGTATGAGCAGCATCCCACGTTCTCATCTAAATCCTCCCCTCTGCTGGCTGTGGCAGCGTTCTAGGCATCAGTCACTTCCATGGCAACGCTGGTGCCAAACAACCCCAAAGCAACTTCAACAAGCCTGTAAACACACTAATGAGGTGACACACACACACACACACACACACACACACACACACACACACACACACACACACACACACACACATGCATGCAGATAAACACATGTATGGAAACAGACGACAATGGATAGGTGATGTATGCCACTGAAGTGTGTGTAACATACATACACACACACACACACACACACACACACACACACAATGAAACATCACCATTATCAGTGATCAAGGACTATCTCTGCTGTCTGTTGCTTAGATACAACAAGAACTGCTTGCCTTCTGTATCCTCCCCTCTCTTCGCTCCTTATGAGGTAGTTACCAATAAAATTAGTGTGTTTTTTCCTGCTTGTGTGTGTTTTGTCTTTATCACTTGTTTGCTGTAAAACCAACGTGATAGAGACAGAAAATGCAGACGCATAGTATGTTTCTGTTGACTTGATTAGAGGCTGTTGTTTACGTTATGCACATATGAAGAGGCCAAGCTACCACTGTGCATCCACTCTGCTTCTGTCTTGCAAACATCCAGGGTATGATGTGAAATGTTTTCCCTGCTTTTTCCACAAGTATGAACAAAAACACAACAATAAAGTGCAATGGTGCTTAGCTGACACCTGGATCTTCTGTAGTTTAGAGACAATGAATGACAAAGTTCAAGTTCTTTCTTCTGCATAATGATTATTTATTGTCTTTTATCTCAGATAATTTCTCTAAAGCACTAAGCGTCATTCTCTGTACTTAGTGCTTCCAGAAAATGTGAACACAGCATCAATTTTAAATAGCCTCTCTCCAATAGCGAGTCTGAACTTAAACTCCCGTCTACAACAAATATTCTGTTAATAATTTCCTATGATTATTAAATAACCGTGAAACAGACAAAGGACATGAAGCACACACAAAAATATCCATGCCACCTTCATCTTCTGTATATGAACTGAACGCCTGCTTAATAAAAGTATGCCACAGCTAAAAATGACATGTACAAAAATGACCAATATCATTTGGATACCGGGGCGGGGGCCGTGGTGGGCCGACAGTGTAATCTCCTGAAAAGGCTTTGAAATTCAAATGTGTTATTGCATAACAATGCCATGTGCAACCAATGAATGCCTGATAATCTGGGGGGAAAGCTGCACGGCCAAACGGGAGCTGGATGGATCCCTGCTGTGCGGTGTCAGAGATCTGAATGCAGACGTAACATACACAATGGAGGGAGCGGGAGAACCAAAATGAACCTAAGGTTTCTATTTCTGGTTGTGGGTCATTTAAAAAAAAGTGTAATTATGAAATTCAACAGAGGCCAGGCTACGGAAAGAAATGACACTCCTCAGTGAGACATGACGGTGCTTTGGGTTTTTGTAACACCCCTTCCACACGCCACTAAAAAAAAATTCATCGAGCACAGACTGTTTTTTTTACAGCGTGAAAGGGTTTCAGTGAATTATTGAAAGACTTGAAGCAGAATGAAGCATAAATTCTATCATTGTGTTTAGTCATCACATGTACAATAGTGTAATGAAAATCATTACAGTAATATGGATTTTTCGCATCATTCGCTAAATTGGTAAATTGACTGTCAGGTGAAACTTGAACTTTGACAACGAACGGCGAATTTCTCACATTTTACATTAAACCAATCGCACATTCTGTGAAATTAGCTGACAGGTTTCATTCACGAATATGGATTTTGCTAAACATTTATAGAGCTTGACCACAACGGAATCACTACAATTTCTGAACACTGAGGAACCTGGCCAGGTAAATAAGGAACCTGGGCAACTGCTATCTAGAGGAAGAGGAGTAAGGCTGCATGGTGGTGTTGTAAGAGGAGGAGGCAGAAGAGTACAAAGACATAGAGGTGTCCCAGATGAAATACAGGCCACAACCATGGCCTTACAGTGACAGAGGTTGGTTGCTGAGTACAGCCTAATGTAAACTGTGTCACAGTGTCTTCAATTATCTAAACTTGCCACGGGGAAAACAAGTATAAACTCAGTCAATACTGGAATTATTCATGTTGCAGTACGAAAGTAAAAGTAAAAAATAATACATTAGAATTATGTAAAGTCAATAAAAGTAAAAGTCAACACATATCTGAAACTCGTGCTGTAAGGTGCATTACAGTACATATACAGTAATATCAATGATCTGTTAATTACATTGTGTAGGACTAGACCTTGTGCCGGGGGCAGAAGAGCAGTTTCTACACCTGCACAAGAGCAAGAGATCTGAAACACGCTGGTCGCATTAGTGGTATTACACTGAGAGAGCCAGAGTGCAACCTTATTGGACAATGGAGCCTTTCAAGAAATCAAACTCTGTAAGCATCTCTAGAATAGACAATGTTGAAAAGACATCAGATGACCATGAAACAACTCCAAAAGGCACCATATGAGGGAAACTGTGACAGAGGGAAGGAGCTGCTGTAACAGTACGTACAGGTGTGCACTACACCTGGTATGTTGTTCTGACTTTTCCTTCATTATGGCCTTTATCTATTCAATCTATATTGAAGTTGTGAAGAGGAACACAGAACATTTTTACTTTGCTATAACTGTATGATTCTACAGTCAAACTTATTTGATATTTATTTGATATATGTTTATTGTATTATAGAGAATGAATGGAGCTGGAGGTGAAATCCATCACACCCTTGGGTTTGTGGATGAGGCTGGTTTCAATCTGGCCAATGGCAGGAGATGTGGATGTGCCAGGCCAACGTGGGGGCAATATCACCATGTATGCTCCAATGTCTGACAATTGGCGTGAGTATTCCCAATATTGGCCCATACGGCACACAGAGGCTCCTGACCTCAGAAGTCACAGTTAAGGTCACCTCAGTAGATTTCTCCCAGGGCTTTCATCCCCATATAATTTCATTAATAATATAATACATCTAAATAATGAATATATAATATTCATATAAAACATGAAAAATATTCTGCTTACAACTACATGATGGTGTTACAGTGTGTTATAAAGATTGACATTTACATGTTCATATACTGAATATGAATGCTAAAGGAAGAATATGAGGTGTTACTGATGTATATGATAGAAAAAGACTAAACATATTCATTATTTGTGATCACATTTTCTTTCAGACACACCCACAGACAAACACATAGTCCAATTCGATACGGGCACATAGGTCTTATCATTATATTGCTACATGCCCCTTAGTATAAAAAGCCTAATATCAGATATTAGGGATTTGTTTGTACCACAGGCCTGACGGTGCTATGAGTTGTGTCAGTGGAGGGAAAAAAAAAATGCGTTCTTGTTCAACCGTGCTTTAAACCTGAGGCGAGCATGTCAGCAGTAGGAAATCTCACCACTGTGTGCTCACTTTGGCCCGGTCCTCATTTGCCCTGTGTGTGTGTGTGTGTGTGTGTGTGCGTGTGTGCGTGCGTGTGTGTGTGTGTGTGTGTATGTGGACAGGTCATGGAGGGACATTTGCATGTTTGCCATTCCTTAAAACTCCACAATAAACGTCTGCTCATGCCCATGGGTTATTTATGTCACTTTTGCTAGAAGAGACGGTGATCAGGGAGAGGAGTGAGACAAGGATGGAGGAGGTAATCAGAGGGAAAAAAGAAAGAAAGCATGGGGTAAAAGGGAGGAAAAGAAAGAGCAAGATAAACAATCCAAACAAGGCAGAGTAAGAGCAAAAGAGACAGAGGCTGCAGAAGAAGAAGGAGGGAATGAGACATTATAGAGCCAGAAGGGAAAGAGAGGACGAGTCACTCAACTGAGCAACAATTTCAGCTGGTTGAAAAAGAGAGGATGAAAGAAAAAAGGACAGATGTTGATTTCTTATTGAGGAAGAAAATAAAGGAAGAAAAAAAGAACACGAGAGAGTGGAGAGGAGCTCAGCAGGTATGTTGAGAAAATGGATGACGAGAAAGGGGAAGACACACCGAGATCTCAAATAGACAGGTAAGATAAGATAACAGGAAATGTCAATATTGGAAGAAGGGATGGGGAGTAGAGTTAGAAAGAGGAGGGAAAAGAGGAGGGGGAGAGCACAGGGAGAGACAGAGAGAGAGAGAGAGAGAGAGAGAGAGAGAGAGAGAGAGAGAGCCTGGGAGATGTGTCTGTTTTCTTGGCTGGAAAGATTTAATCAAGTTCACATCGGTGCGGTGAACCACAAAGGCCCGCCACTTGTCTGTGGGAGCCAGAGGGGAGCCGGAGAACAAGCTGAAGCTTCACTGTTCAGACCACTGCCATTAGAGAGGAGGAAAAAAATAAAATAAAATAAAAAACCCAAAACAAACCACAGAAGAACATACATTTCCTCTGCCTTCTCTCCCCCATGTATTGTTCTCAGTATTGATCTCTGTCTTCTTTTCTCTGCCAGTCACAGTCCATGCTTTGTCTCAATGGTTCCATCATTTGCATTTGTTCTTTTTCTTATCTACCCTTTTTGATTTTATCTTAATCCTTGGAACTGTGTTCTAAATTTGTATTTTTGAAAAAAAAAAAACTGTAATAACCTAATATGCTCAAAATCAATCAATCAGTGTGATAGAGTAGCTGGAGGTGGAGTTGGCAGTTCCATCCCCAGAGCCTCCTGCCCGTATGTTGAAGTGTCCTTGAGCAAGATACTGAAACCTCAAAAGTGCTCCTGATGGTCAGACCAGCACTGTTAGATGAGACGCAAAACTGCTACATAATTACAGCTATTTGCCATTCATAAGATTGATAGATCATCAGATAACAATTGACAAAAACTTTGAAAACCGATTCATCATTTACGGCATTCATCAAGAAAAAAAAAACGGAATAGTGATTGATTCCAGCTTTTCAAATGTGAGCACTTGCTGCTTTTCTCCATTTTATATCATTTTAAATTGCATGACTTCAAGACTATTGGTCTGACCAAACGAGCAAATTAAAGATGTCACCCTGAGCTCTGGGAAATCAAAAAGTTATTAACAGACAAAAGGAAAATAAATAATCACCTGTTGCAGCTCTGATACACAGCTGTGTGATGAAGAGAAAAGCAGACACAGAAGTCCAGAGTTTGTATTTTTTCTAAGATATCAGGCATCACATATGCCAGCAACAGGTGCTGCAGAGCATACTGTCGTACGTTCCTTGAAGCTGACACAGTGTGAAGCGGCAGCAACACTTTCAATAAACACTGGAACACTGGTGGGTGTTCTGGTGTGTGTACGCATCAAATCAAGGACAACACGGGGGTGGGGGATGGGGGGTGCACATCAATTTAACATGACAACAGCCGTCTCTCCCACTCTTTCTATGAATATGAGCCATCTCGGTTTCAGCTCTGTCCGACTGAGGTAACCATGTCGACGAGACCAACGCTGTCACCACTGTCATCATCACCTCATGACGGTGGTTGCCACCATCACACACACCGCAATCAAATTCATAGACAGACGCAAACGAGGACATTAAACACAATATGTAACTGTCGGTGTTTCGCAGTAGTTCAGGCCTTGTGCAGCGGCACAACAAAGCAAAGAGCTTGATGTTACGTACAGCAGACCGAAAGATAATAAACTGGAAAGCAATCCAAGCAGAGCAAACAAATGACTTAGGTCTACTGTGAATACACTTCACTTCCATCAAGAAGACTGAAAACAAATACATACACATTTTTATGGAAGCAATATATTTCCAAGTCAATCACATCTGCCTCTCCTGCTGTAGCTGCAGGTTATTCCTGGCTGATCCCCACTGAGTAGGAAACACTTTATTGGCCTCAGCAATCATATTTCCTGACCAGCACTGTCTCGCCCTGCTCCTGCATGTGTGTGTGTGAGTGTGTGTGACAGAGAGAGAGCGGTTGTGGAAGTGACCCAGCAGTCATTTCTCTCCCTGCCAAAGGGGTTTTAACACCAGAGAGTTCTCCACTCCAGGTGCTGCTCTTGACTGACAGGATAATTTGGAGGTGTTGAAAATACACACACAGGCACACACAGACACACACACAGACACACACACACGCACACACACACACAGACACACACACACACACACACACACACACACACACACACACACACACACACACACACACACACACACACACACACACACACAGGTCATGAAGGCAGGCATGACTTCATTTTTATGCTGACAGAAATATATCGTAAAGTTTTATTGTCAATCTCTTCTCGAAGAGTCACAGAGTGATTTAAATGTTAATTTGGTTTTTGAGGCTTGATTTTCCATTGATGCAGGTAAAAGCACAGCAGCCAACCATCCCAGAGTTTCTGCTATTTCGGACAAAAACTATGGACGTTGTGGTTGTATTGTATGCGCCTTTACAATTAGGCCACTAGAACATCTCCAGATTTGCCTTTCTTTTCGAATTTCTCTTTTTTTAATTGTTCTCCCATTTTCTCCCACATTACAATGCTTAATTCAACTCTGTCTCCTGGAAATTATGTATACAACAACTGAACTTCAACAGCAAATATGTTGTGTAGGACAATTAAATTATGACTGAATCACTACTGTTTTTGTATTCCTAATAACATAATGAGGATGTGTTGTTAATTTACATACGTTCCTTTTCTAATCTTGTAGAACAATATCCACTTGAAGTATCTACAGCATTATTAACCTTTTTTGATGTTTATGTTTAGATGCTCACAACACCTGGTTAAGGTAAGAGAAAGAACTTGGTTTAATAAAGAAAAAGTTCACAGTGACTTCACACACGTATTTACATTTAATGAAAAGCTCAATCTTTCCCTAACCTTAACCTAACAGAGGGCTTTTGTTGGCTAAACCTAACCACAGACAGGACTCTAGATGTGAACCCTCTGTCTCATGTGCTTTATACAGCCACGACTTGCCCCAACAACCTTGTGGAGACTCTGCTGCCGTAATAAAAATAGCCAGCGATTATGTTGTATTAGCTGTATAGAGATGTATTTCCTAGGAGACAGGGTTGCTCAATTATGTACATGTATTAAGTAAGTAAGAGAACCAGATATCATCCCATTACCTCCAGAAGCTGTTTCCAGGGTTCATACTCTGAAAACCTTTTTAAGGCTTCCTCAGTCTTCCATGCGTTTCGGCCCATAGAGCGCACACACACACACACGAATGGCACAAAAATAATATACTGATTTGGCTCTTTGAGACAGTTTGATTTTTATTGGACCTAATGGATAAAACTTTGATGACACGGTGAGTCTTTTCATTGTTTGTGACGCACAGAAACACTCTGTCATTGTTTTACAGCTGTTCGTTTTGTAATGACTGTGTACGAGCAAAAGCCTTCATGGGCCAGTGGACGTCACATGACCTGCAACTCTTACACAGCTGTAGACAGACGTGTGTTATACCTCCATGACGCATTGTGTTGCCAGCCACTTCTTTTTTACTTGCTTGAGTGGAACTTCAGAGAGAAGTGTTTACAGCGGTGAAGTGCTGCACTTACATACAGTTTTGATTTACTTGTACTCCACTACACTATTAATGGCAAACGTTGCACTTTTTACCTGTTACTTTTCAGATTAAGATTTTACATACAAAACTTTTGATGAGCCTATAAAATATGTTACATTGCACAGAGTAGATAACCCAGCCATAAATAAAGTAATTAAAATTAGCTCACCCTCAACCCAAACCCTGTACTGACACAGAAATGTGCCTAGAAAAATAACCATCTTCATTGTTCCTGAGTGAAACAGTGAGCGACCACATGTGGCAAGTGTTTGGCTACAGGCAGAATAAACATATCTTTTTCTGAATAGTTCATTAACACAAGTCTAAGCCATTCATAGGAGCCCAAAATTACAAAGCTGAATAAACCCAGAGATCTCTTTCAAAGCTCTGAAAATTAACAACTCATCAGGGAACCACTTGTTCACGTCACTCTAAAGCTGAGCGCTCTCGAGTGCAAAATGCAGGCACAGCGATGCAAACTGATTAAGTTTCAAACCAACCTGTGACGTGTAGCCTGTCCCCGCTGACCTCGATCTTGAGGAAGAGACGACCCCGGCGCTCTGTGTGGTCTGTCCCACATAGGCTTGGCACGTTGACAACACACTGCTTGTGTACGTTCATGTCGCAGGCTAGAAAGAGACAGAAAACAGAGGGGGGACATACAGAGTGTTGATTTTAGCCTAGAGTCAGTTACTTTGAAACGCCTCAAGTTCACAGTGAAGTACCTCTTTCTTTATTGCAAACGCATATGAGGGAATCATGCATATAAAGGAAGGACAGGTTAAGGATACATATGGTATGATTTACTACGGTTCACGCACTTTTACACAGAAAATTCTCTGCTTCTGGAGAAAATGTACAGTAAGAGATGGTGGTGTGTGCTGTGGTGTGCTGTGGTGTGGTGAGAGGAAACTTGAACTGACAGTTCTCAGTGACAACAGACAGACAGTGAGTGGACAACAAAATAAAGCAGGGAGCTGTGCTTATATTTAACAAAAGGACAAATAAGAGACGAATTAAATATATGAAAGCAGATTCTAAGCAAGACTAGTTTATAACATTAAAGAAGAGAAGACGGGAAGTGGAACTGCTACATTTCCCCTCTGCTTGCATCTGTATAAATCTGGAATAGAATTTTTTTGGAACTTTTCCATTTTATATCCAATATTATAACAAAGTAAAAGCTATTCCTGGGATGACTGTAGTTTTCATTTTTAGCCACGGTGGCGGCAGGGCTCCACCGACGGCAACACCAGTCATAACGGTTCATCACTTCTTTCCAGACTGATCCATCTCAACAACTTTAGAATTGATTGCCATGAACTTTTGTAAAGACAGTCACGTACATAAAACCC
This sequence comes from Seriola dumerili, assembly GCF_002260705.1. Lineage (NCBI taxonomy): Eukaryota > Metazoa > Chordata > Actinopteri > Carangiformes > Carangidae > Seriola > Seriola dumerili. The sequence goes on along the minus strand of NW_019174424.1, from coordinate 2,361,428 downwards.
TCTGACTCTGGTGATGCTCTGACTTTTCCTTCAGCTCCACCATAGAGTTCACAGTTGTGGTTTTGAGTGAATAGAATCTAAACAACTACTGGATGAACTGTCCTGAAATCTGGTGCAGACACTCATGTTCCCCTCAGGACGAATGCAAATGAGCTTTCTGGGCTCGGTGATGTTTTCGTTTTTGACCCCACAACAGATGCATGCTGGGATAGAGACCTAATGTGGCAAAAGATTTGTTTGAGAAAATATTCTGATTCAGTACAGGAATGTCTATTTTAGGTGGGTAAAAGCTTCAATTAGAAAATCCACTTCCTTTCTCAAAGGTGCTGTCTAGCACTTAAACATGAATAAGTAATCACCACATTAACTTAGAGATGCTATAATCACTGTAAGCACATTAGATCACCATCCAGAGGACTAGCAGCCTCCACCTCATCCCACTGGGCTGGATATTGTGGAAGATGAACTGAATTATGGTACAAAGAGGAAGCAAAGGGTTGTTCTTTCAGCACATGTGAAGCCACACAGCATGGGTGTTAGAGGGTGCAGTGAAATGATAATGTTAGAGTCATTTCTATGTTCTCCTCAGCAAAAAGGGTTCATGGGAAATGTAGTCCTCATTTTGGTAAACATCACCCCCTAACATTACTGGAATGATAAGAAGATTAGTTAGCCTTAATTTCAATTTCTTTTGCTTGCGACTCTTTCTTTCTTTTACAAACACACACATACACACACACATACACACACATACACACACACACATACACATACACATACACACACACACACACACACACACACACACACACAAACAGATGAGGGACCAGAGGGAAGAGCGAACATTTGTTCTCCTCTTCCCCCTCGTTTCCCCCTCTGTCCCTTACTGCCCTCTAACTTTCTCTCAAACCTTCTCTCCCCTTCCTCCCCTCTGTATTTTCTGTCCTCTCCCATCCAACCATCCATCTCTCCTGCCCCCCCACCACCCCACACACACACACACACACACACACACACACACACACACACACACACACACACACACGGCAGGCTTGTCAGGCTGACATGCTGGGAGGAGACAAGGAAAGACAGAGATGGGGAAGCAGCTCGTAATAGCGATGGCCTCCCCGCATCAATTTGTTCTGGTGTGCTCCCATTACCATCTGTGATGAGGCCGCCACCAGAGACCCACAGATGGATAGACAGAGTAAGAGGAGGAGAGAGGGAGGGAGGGTGATGGATGGAGAGGATGGGGAGAGAGGACAGAGGAGGTACAGTGAGGGACAAAACGGAGGAGAGACATGAGGGAAAAATGTAAAGGGAAGTAAAAAAAAAGATGACACAGAGGAGAAAGGGAAAGAGGAGGATGTGTGGGAGTAAAAGGAAAATAATGGGTGTAGCAAAGAGGGAAGAAAGAGGGAAGGGTGGGAGGAAAAAGAGAATCAAAATGTGGAAAACGCAGTGCAGGATGGGGTCATACATGCAGAGACAGAAGGGGAAGAGTTGATAGAGCAGTGTGGGTGGAAAGAATGGGAGCAAAGAGAGGACTCAGCGGGTCGGGACAGTGAATTCTGCCTGTGCCTCAGATGTGGCTGAGTGTAGTACAGTACCAGTCTATTCCCATCTGTTCTCATTAGGGCCGGGTACAGGACAGAGACCAGCGCAGCATATTTGACACAGGTGCACACTGCACACACACACACACATGCATACACACACACACACACACACACACACACACACACACACACGCATGCATATGCACACGGATTGGGTGTGTACTCACTGTCACATTTCATCCCTTGGTGGATGAGTCCGTACAGCAGCGAACCGCAATGGTCGCAGAAGGTGGGACTGCCGTACGAGTGGATCTTGAACTTGTGCTTGCTTCTGGGGTCCTGGGCAAACAGGAAGAAAAACACTGAATATATTTTTGTAATTTAAATGCAATTAAAACAGACAATAATAACAGGACAGCTTCATACCCTTTGTGGGATGAGTATATCATGTGTTGTATATGTTCTAGTGAAAACTAAGTGTGCAACATATTCTCAAACTTATCATGCATGTATTCTGTAGAATAGCCTTTTTTTTTTTTAAAGCAAGACAAGTCTTCTCTTTTTTCCCCACTACACACTTCATGAGAAGGCTTCACATTTGAGTTGTTTCAAACAGGCAACAATTAAGTAAAGACTTAGTTCTTGAGGTCACAAAGCCCTCAGGAGAGAGATTCAGAAGGTATAATTTGGGGTAAACAGAAACCTCTTTTGGTTCAACTGTTACTGTACAAATTTTTTTTTTAATAAATTGGTATAAGAGTCTTTGAAACATTTCTGTTAAAGGAACCAGAAATAGACCTTTGTTACAACATCTGTTTGTCACTCTACTGCTTAATATCTCTCTCAATGATTCAAGGAATAAATGATTTCAAAGAGCCTCCAAGTTGGACTTTTTGCCTCATTAAGATACTAAAATGAGATCCATGTACTGTAGCTGAGTTTCAGCTGCATGATTTGCAAATCATACGTTTTTTTGAAAGAAGAAAGAAAGAAAGAAAGAAAGAAAGAAAGAAAGAAAGAAAGAAAGAAAGAAAGAAAGAACGATCCAGATGGAAAGGATATGTCAGGTCCTTATCAGTGTGTGGGAACGTGTAAGGTTCAAGTGTTGTCGTGCTTGGTGTCAGTTCTCTCAATCTTGTCATCCTGGAAGCCTTCCCACCATCCGCCCCGTTTCAGTCTTCAAATGTTGTTAAGGCACAAATACACACCTTACAGTGATCCTGTAGTGCCAGGGGCTAGCGAAACTGAGCAACTGTTTATCTTGGCCAGAACATCTGGCACTGAGGCTGAGTAAAAATCAAGCTAATGAGCAATTGAGGGATTGACGCTCTGACAGGTTTCCAAGAAAACAGGCCGGACAGTAGAAACTGTGAGATTTTATAAAAAGTCTGCGTGTATGGTTGGAGCATTTGTGGCGGGATTTGTTATTCTGCACGTCCAAGTTTCACTTGTTGGAAATCGATTCATATATTTTCCAGTCAGTATTGTGATAACCGAGGTTAGCTAATTTCTACAATCACCACAAAACAAACATTGCTGTAATTAAAGCCCTGCAAATGAGTGTGGATAAACCCCCACCAGCGTCGCCTCCATCATGCTGAAATGTGTCAGAATGGCTGCATGTGTAATTATACAGGCCACTGACTGGGTAAGTGGGCCCACATCATTGAAAAGTGCCCTTTTTCCACAAACACAAACGCTAAATCAAGCAAGCAACATGATGAAAGAAGGAGAGTGTGAACGAGATGCCAACAGAGAGATGTGGAAGGAAAGTCTGTGTATGAAAGAGGAGGGAGGAGGAGGAGGTGTGATTGGCAGGGGAAACAGTCAAGTGGCGTGAGGGTCCCGGAAAAGTCTAATTAGCATGTTCTCCTTTTAGTAAGCTTGCCTATTTCTGCGCCTTTCCTCTAGCCTTTCCTGGAGGCTTTTCTTGAGAATAAAAAAAGATGGCGTAGTGGTCATGCCCCTTGTGTCCTGACTGAGTCTTCTCTCCTGGGTCCTCCCTCCTTCTTCAACCCATTACCCAACTTTTAAATTGTGGAAACATTGTGGAATTTATCTTAAAAGAGGCTTGCTCGGTGAACAACAGCCTCCAGGGACATAGACAGCAACAGAGGAGATATTATCTGCCCACTCTCCACTTCTTTCTCTTTCCTTGACTTTATCAGCCCTCTTCCTCACTATCAGCCCTCTTCCTCCCCTCCAACTCTCTGGACAGCAAGCCCCGGATGTTTCTCACTTTCATAGCAAGCTTTCTCTTCTCTCTCTCTCTCATCTTCCTTCCTTTATATGTTTTCTCTCTTTTACCCCATACCATTGTCTCTTTGTCTGTACCCCCCCCACCCCCCACCCCATGCTCTTGGGAACATGGGTAAAATTAAAATGAAAGGGTTTCCACTCGCAGTCATTCTCAGTGTCCGACTCAGTGCAACCCCATGGAAGGAAGAGGCAGGGTACGAAGCCATAATCTGCTCGTCTCGCTCGGCTTCTGCATGTGTGTGTGAATGTGTGTGCATGATTGGATGCATGCACCCCCCCACCCCATGCTCTTGGGAACATGGGTAAAATTAAAATGAAAGGGTTTCCACTCGCAGTCATTCTCAGTGTCCGACTCAGTGCAACCCCATGGAAGGAAGAGGCAGGGTACGAAGCCATAATCTGCTCGTCTCGCTCGGCTTCTGCATGTGTGTGTGAATGTGTGTGCATGATTGGATGCATGCATTAATTCCACCCTTTAGGCCATCTTAGAGCCTTGCATTGGTGCAGAAACCCGGAAAAGTGCAGATGCACGTTACAACCAAAACTGAACAATTGCTCAGACACACACAGATAAGTCCTTTGTCTCTCCCTCTCACCTCCTTTGACCCAGAATGATCTGTCTCTCTCCTTGCTCTCAAAGCATCAAGAGTTCAATGAGATTTAAAAAAAACAACAGCTCACCAAAGCACATCCTCTAAAATGACCAAACAGGTGAAACAAAATCTCTCTGACAGGAATTACTGCAAGGTTGTTGTATTGGACGTTATTATTAATGCTGGTATTCCACATACAGTAACACACTGCAAAACACAAAAGTAGGTTATGAACCATAATATGTAAGCTTCTTTCTCACACCAGCAGCAACATGATGTTTAAGGCTCTTCACGCTAAACGATTTCAAGACTCGCCTTCCCTTTCTTTGTGTTGATTATGTATCAAACACAATAATATGCATAATATTACATGTGCAAACGCTTGAAGAGGCAGAACACTTGGCAGCTTTCATTGTGGCCCACGTTGCCACATTAAAATGTTTGATCGAGTCAACACACATTTGTAGATGCTTTTCATTTCTTCCAGCAGAGTCAGAGGCCCCTCGTTGCACAAGGCCTTGAAAGTCCTTCAGAAACACATTATTTGAATGGCAGATACTGTCGCCAATTATTTTTTTAATATATTTTTTAAATAACCGAGGACTTTGACAGTGAAACTAATTGTTCACAAAAATCTCTACACACTGAGGCCATGGCTCATGGGCCCTTTGGACCCCTGGGCCTGGTGTAAGTGCTCAGTGATCCATCCATGGGTGAAACGAATGGCAGCTGAGAGAAGACCGAAGGAAACTCATCCTTGCTTTTGTCTTGCCAGTTCACTCAGATGCACATGCAAACATGCATGCACACAAAAACACCACAGAGCGTTCTCTTCAGGTTTGTTTCAGGGGATCGGTTTATTATATATACTATATGCTGTATATATATGTTATGAGAAGCATGGAACATGAAAAAAAGGAGTTTAGTTATTCAGCTGAAACTTTGGTAAATACATGTAAAAAATTGTAAGTTATTGCAAAATACATTATTATTATTAATATCAAAAAGTGGAGTGTGGCACATCTAAAAATTGAATTTACAATCAGCTTAGTCAACATTTCACTCTTTATCTATCAAACATCCTCTCAGCCATTTAAATATTGGACATCATGCAGCGCCGGGCAAAGATGCTGGCGGACAAACTGTCGACACAAACAGACAGAGCTGCTGAGGCGAAACCAGGAGGGAAGTTGTTTGCAGTGAGGCGAGATGATACCACTGCACAACTCCTCGGAGCGTAACGAGAGCCACATCAAGCAGAAGAAGAGGAAGAAGTCGATGATGGGAGGAGTGAGACAATGAGTCAAACACGGGTCTTGCTAATTATAGTCAGGCATTGACACTGCGCACTGCCACTGGAGGTAACAATATCTAATTACTAATTGGATATTATCGCCATAAAAAGAGAAGGGGAGAGCGAAGAGGCAGATGTGATTCATGTCCGGGGTTAATTGGTTAACAGGCGACCTTTCATATCTGCTTCATGCAAATTGGGTTGATGGCTACAAAGTGTAATGTATAGTGTAATTTCCTCTTATGATGTTTCATAAGCAAAGGCATTTTTCAGTCTGTGATCTTCATCCATGTTTGATTTGATATGATTGTGATGAGAGGCATCCCGCCCACTGAAGTGTCCCTAAGCTACAAAACGCATCTCTCCAGGGCTGCTGGAAAAAAGCATGTTTGCAAGCGTCCAGTCTTCTTCTTCTTCTTCTTCTTCTTCACTGACTGTGACGGCACATTGCAATCCTTCTTTATGTATTATGCTGCCAATTGCTGATCAGCAGAATTGGCAGCAGGACTGAGTATCACATGACTCGTGCACAAAACACAATCAAAACAGGGACCCACTCACTGGTCGAAAACTCTACGGGGTACCTTTAATTTATATACCCGACGTGATAGTATAATACAATGTGGTGGATCAGAGTGGGAGACAAGAGTGACACAACACCTCTCAGCTTACCGGAACAAAGACCAGCATATCAACATTTCTTGCCAAGTTTGACAAGTTGTTTGCAAACTGGTCTGTGATGTACTGAGTATTTGTACTTGAAAAAACGACTATTGATCGATTAACAAAATAGTGGCATATTAATTTTCTTTTGATCGATCAATTCATTTTTGCAGCTCATCATAATCACTACAGCTTCGAGAGGTCACCAAAGAATAAAGTTTAACTATGGATCGTGATGATCTGCAAGCAGACACGACCTAAGGGCTTATTTTACAGGAGGACAGTCTCCTTTTTCCCTCCATGATTTGTCTCTAATTCAAACACATGCCAAGGCGGAGCTGCCATCAACACTTTGAACGTGGCGATTGAACCATCAACCTCGTAATTAATGGCTGACCTGCTTCACACCACACCTGAGCCACAGCTACCTCTGACTGAAAGCAAAAAGAGTCTTCTATCTGATGTAATTGTGCAGCATAAAAAATGTCATCTTGGATTTTAATGTTGAACTCGTGGCATATGATTCAACATACTGTACATACTGGAAGCTGCTGTAAAGTGTAAAGTGTTTTATTTTAACTTTAAAGCCATGAGCAAGAATTTAAGAGAAGCTTTGTAAACATGGTTGTAGGAAAGATATCTGTGGTGTCTGAGAGAGACACGTTTGACAGGTTGACAAAGCTCAGCAGAGAAAAAACTTGACCTTAGCCCGTCACTTCCTCCAGTCGGGTCTGATCTCAACAGTCAGCACAGTCGAAGCGCTGCTACTGGGAAGAGCGGGACAAGACTTTTATAACAGAATTTATGAATTTAGACATCCCAAATCCTCACCGTAAGAATTCAGAATCAACATACAAACAGCCTGGATGAATAAAGTGATGATGCAGTGAAGCTCCATGAGGGATTTTTCTATTTATTGTTTTACCAAACAGTCAGTGGAGCTATTTATGCACTACACAAGCACACACTGAGTAATAGCAAAATGGTCCCCAGACATCACTGGAGGAAAATTAAATCTTTCAAAAACATCAGCAAACAGAAAAAAACACTGGAAAACTACAATTAAATTAAAAGACCGGAATCATACCATGAGTGTGTGTGTGTTTGTGTATGTGTGTGTGTGTGTGTGTGTGTGTGTGTGTGTGTGTGTGTGTGTGCGTGCTCGGAGGGGCTTGGGGGAACAAAGTGAACAACTGTACAGTTGCTATGGTGATAATGGGTTAGAGAAAATGCAGTGATAGATAGAGTTTGCAGAGAGAAAGCAAACAGCGAAGGAGGAAACCAAGAAGAGAGTAAATCACTCTGTGGCTTGATAAAATGACGAGTGTGCAAGTTTCTGCAGGCATGTGCTTGAAAGACAACGGCAAGAGACGAAGACCACGGAGCAATACAGACAAACGATGACATCTTCGCTCTCCTCAAGGCTGAAACTCAGCTGCTCGGCTGAAACAGAGCAGACCGTGCAGGGATGTAGCCGAGAGGATTCTCAGTTATTCTCTCCTGGTGGTTTGGCCCAAAAACAGCTAGTGTTGTCAGGCTAGTATTAACACACACTGCCCACAGCCTTGACTGAACAGGCAACAGTCTGACCTGTAGTGGTGAAGGGCACGCGCTGCATATTGCACTCAAAGACGGTTTAAAAAGAGTGAGTCTGCATGTGTGTGAAGATCTGTCAGCGAGAGCAGGACAGACAGAAAGTGCATTTTTATGGTGTTTACAAGCAACTGACTGGCATAGAGAAATAAATAATGTAATAGAAAAAAAAAAAGAAAGTAGAGAGATTGTGAAAAACAAAGAGACGTCCTTAAGCGCTGACTGTCGCAACTGAACAGAAAGATAAAGAAAAGATGGACAGCAACACATCTAGAGACAAACAGAGTCACATGGACAGAACAGGACATGGACGTCAGAGACGAGGCTCGGCAGCGTGTGCGTGTCTGTGGGTGTGCGGGTGGGTGGCATCAAAGTAACACCAGATCTCCAGGCCAAGAGTTGACACTTTGCACAGTCTGCCAGCCAGCGACCGTGGGCCTCACCGAACAGCCTCGTGTCCACAATGCGGAGACAAGCTCCTGTCACTTACACAATTACACAAAGGGAGGACGAACAGCTTCACCTGCCAAACCTGCTGGCATCACTGTGAATGTGATGTATGTTGATAGGAGGAAAAAAAAACACACACAGAGAGAGGTACACTGTTGCTCATAAAGTTGGAATAAAATATTTTTTACCTCTTTCCATGAAATGATTGTGACAATGTGATTTATTCTTGACAGAAAAAGTGTATATCTTCTCAAAACTTTAGTAGTCAATCTCTTCCAAAGTGATTACTGATGCATTTAAGTAGGAATAAACAGAAAACAAAATTATTCCAACTTTATGGGCAACAGTATATATTTCCTAATGTGTAAGAACTTCAATATGCGATATTTCAGCTACAACGGCCTAAAACTGCGTGACTAACCCCTGATGACTGAGAGCGTTTCAGAAAACACCTTGATCTTCTTCAGCACATTTCCAATATTGTGCAGAGTCGTTTAAGGCTGCAACCAATGATCATTTTGATTATTGAGTAGCTGATTTTCTTCTTTACTAATAGATTTTGATTATAAAATTATGGAAACGAGTGAAAAATGCCTATGTTTGAGTCCAGCATTAGCCAAACAACAGTCTAAAAATCGAAAATATTTAATCTACGATCATATATGACAAAGAAATGCATAAAAATCCTCACAATCTGAGAGGCTAAAATCAGAGAATATTTGGCATTTTTGTTGGAAAACGACTGAAACAATTTATGTTAATCACCATATGAATTAAGTTGTAGTATCCCTGCAGCTTTTAAGCTGTTTAACTATTAACTATTAACTAGTCATTTTATGTCAATCTTTAATGCATTTAATTCAAGAGAATTTCATGTGTCAGAGATGCGAGACGCTCCAGCAAAGAACAGGGTTTTTTCACAAAGCAAATTTACTAGCAGTGCTTACACACAGATATTGCGAATGGCAGCAGCGTCATGTTTTTCAAATGAATGAGCGCTGCAGTGCTCTCGCATGCAAATGTATGGATTACAAGCATGATGTATATATGAGCAGAAATGATCATGATCCTGTTTGCATGCTGGTGAAACAAGCCCCCGGCCCCAAAGAGTAACAGAGTAACAGAAGAGACAGAGAGAGAGGCTCCAGAGGTTCATTCTAACTGTGCAGAATTATAACCAAGTGCTGCTTTACCATGTTTAAAAAGAATTTTTTGTTTGTAGTCCTCAAAAGATTAGTCCACTGATGTCAAACAGACAAATCGTAACTCGTCTACAATCTCTCTCTCTCTCTCACACACATACACTCAGACAGACACAAACACACACTCAAGTGCACACTTGTTCAAATACAGACCCTGACAGCCACCCCGGTGGAGATTGGCTTCACGCGATCAATTATGTCACTCGTGGGAACTAATCTGTCTACTGACACTGATAAAAACAACCATGAAGCAGTGACTCAGTGGAAGAGAAAGGAAGAGGGAGGACAGAGGTTGGAAGGAGCTGACATGAGATATATCAACAGCAGAAAATAGTGGCAGACACGATGAGCGTGAGGAATAAGGGCGAGACTACAGAGAAGGGCAAAAGCAGATAAAAGTAGAAAGCTGGGAACCACTACTGCTTTAAAAACAGTACAACAACCTACTCATAGTATACATCATCTCTTCTATCAGCTCCCAGCTGACTTTTCACACACCAGAGATGACTTACAATGACAGCCACAGCTGTTTGTTGTCTTTAGGTAATCTGCATCTTCACACGATGGCTGTATAGCGAGAAACTGGCACCTGTATTGACTATCCATCACTGATTTAATTAGCCGGCTGACGTCTGTCTCTCTCTCTCTCTCTCGCTCCACCTGCAGCCTGTTAGTGGTTAATGGGCCATCGGCTTCAGACTATCCCACTGTAACCTCATTTATGTAGAAGACAGATTTATATCCTGTAAATCACGCAGCAAACACAAACAGGGAGCTTTAAACACTGATCTCAAAGGAGTCATATGAAACGAGTGTTAGCTTTGAGGTTGCTTCATGCACATTAAGACTGTATTGAAGCTGCACTGACGTTATATGAAGTGATGGTTTGCGTGTGTGTGTGTGTGTGTGTGTGTGTGTGTTGGTCTGCCTCTGGCCTGCCTGTTCTTCTCTTGGCAGTAAATGCATGTCTTATATATCTGTCATTCGTTGTGTGCCTCCTCTGATTGTACGCCTCTCTAGTCTTGTTAGTGAATTAAACATCAAAAGGCATTAGGATATCAAACACACCACTCACATACATGCAAACATGCACTGCCACATGCGCGCACACACACACACACACACACACACACACACACACACACACACACACACACACACACACACGATATGAATGAGCTCATTAGTGGGAAATGGTACAGAGAGCAATGTCAGCAATCTCCAAGCGAGCTCATTGGATTAAGAGATAGAGTGATTTTTGATGATGAGATGTGTAGTTGATTATGGAGATGATGCTGTTCTCTATGTACCAGTCATGAGAGGAAGTACTTCTCCTGGGTATTTTAGAGAGGAATATGGGTTGTGATATGGATTGCAATACATAATATTATGCAACAGTTTCAAACAAACAGAGTCATCATAGAGAGAGGGCACACACCAGTGGTGAATGAAGTACTCAGACCTTATTGTTGTTACTATATTGTAGTACAGCAATAGATAACATACAATAAAAATACTCATTACATTACGTTGCTCCATAACAAGTTAAAGTCCTGCATCCAAAATTGTAAAAGTAAAAGTTTTATGTGACTGAGATATTATTATACATTATACATGACATTATTAGATTGTTAATACTGATGTATCAATGTGTAAGTAAAATTCTAATGTTGTAGCTGGTCATGGTAGAGCTAGGTTTCAGTATTTTATATAAAGCTAGTTTAGTTTATTCCAGGGGTTCCGAAACCAAGCGGTCGGCCCCAAGGCGTCACAAGCAAAATCTGGGGCTTTATGAGATGATTAATGGGAGAGGAAAGATGAAAATACATTTTAAGCTTCTTTTGTGAAATAATGAATGATTTTACCTAATTTTGGCCTTCAACTATGGTGGCTCCTAAGGACTAAGCACATACAAGAGAGAAAACATAAGCATTAAGGAAAACGGATGCAGAATTGAGAAATGCAACAAATATGAGAACACATAGACCACAAGTTGGCCTCCGTTTATCACTCCTGTAGAAAGTGATAAAAGTGAGTTTATCTCTTCCTTTACAGTGATAGAGTTATGGGCTTGATTTGGATAAATTACAATGTTACAGAAAGACTTTCTTTATAGTTGAAAATGACTATAGTAAAGGATTCATCTGTTATCAAATCTGTAAACTACATTAAAAAGAAAAAAAAAGGAAAATTCAATATACACCGCACTGCCTCTGTTGATTGTTTATTGAAATGTTATATCTGTACATATAAGAACCCCAACATTTGCTTTTGCAAAATGTTGTTGAACTAAAGTATAAATAAGTTTTGTTGTTAATACCTTTGAATGTACTTTTTCCCTGTTGATACTGCCTTGTGCAATGTGTTTAGACAATGCTGTATTTGACTATGGTCATGTCAATAACACCTCTTTGAATTAGAGTTTCTATTCAACTTCACCTTCAAACAAACTGGTAGCACCAATATTATATTTCAACTCTGAGAAATGTTATCTTCCAAAAGAATTATAAAATATTTCAACACACCATGGACAACAGAGCCAGTGGTAATGGGGGCTTGCAAAGATAAGAGAGTGTACATCGACTGGCCGGTCATCTCCGGAGCCGAACTGTGAGCTGCCGAGATAACCGTCAATCTCATCCGGCAGGATAAGCTGACCACAGAAATCTAAATGGTTACTTTCTCACCAAGAATTTTGCTACAAAAAGTCTGATGGACCAGCAATTCAAGCCCATCACTCCCCCTAGCATCACGTAGCAATCCATGTTGCACATGTTTTCCCGTGTATTTAGTTACTTTCCACCACTGACACACACAGTGAAATCAAACCGAGCAGACACAGGTGTCGGGGTCCTTAATCCTTCCCTGCCGCGCTCTAATTAACAGTAGAGGAGCGATCCAGTGTTCAGATGCATTCACACTGCACCTCTGAACACCACACACCCTTTCATCACAACCCAACTTTCATCATCAAACGCTGCATTTAATTAGACTGACTAGGATATGAGGCTTGCTTTTATATGCATGGGTGTGGGGATGTGTGTGGGCCTCTCTGTGACATGAGCTGCAGCTAAACCTTTGTTGTATTCACATAGAGGCCAAGCTGGGGGCTTTCAGTCTGCGAGAGTATCATCACTTCCTGGGTGCTCCGCCATCTGATTGGAGGTCTCTGTGGCTGCAGTTGTCAGGCACCATTAGGACACACCTGTGGTGATAGCTCCATCCCTGCTCATTGGTAATTGAGCTAAACAGTCGTGAGAGAAACTGAGCTGTTCAGAGGATAGTTGACTTTGTTGAGAGGTAGTAGAGAATCCCACTTAGAGCAACAGGAATCCAGGCTTGGCACTGTGCCCATACTAAGCCAACACCAATGGCTACATGCAGAATGTAAATTACTCCTGTTACACATACAGTAGTGCATACAAAGTGTGACTTGTTGTATCAGACCTGGGAGGTGAATGTTTGAGCTTCAGAAAAACCAAGCAGGTGGTACTTTTTGACTCTCATAAATGAAGATCACATGGTGTTATCCTACTTATTTGTTAATTTGACAGGGAGTAGATTAATGCTGCATTATGCATTAAATTGTGTCCTATGTGGAATTAAAACATCTTAAAAGTCTTAAATTGGTGAACCATGTATGAAACTCTCCAAACCTCTTCATGTGGTTAGAAAAACAGACATGTTTTCAGCTTTATGGCAATGTTTTTATTTTTGTTTGTCTTCTTCCTGATAATCTAATGGGTTTTTAAATGGTTCCTCTACTGTAAGAAGTAGGTGAATTTTCTGAACCCATAAAGGAACACTTAATGCTTTACAATATCTGAAAAATCAAAATTGCCAAAATTGGTAGGAGGTATACAATTTGTATTCAATCCTATCTCACTGGGTGCCCCTTCTGTGTGTTATGGCAAAGACAAACATCCTCATCCCATCCCCTCCCCTCCCCGCAGGAGTGCCCCAAGGATCAGCACTGGGCCCCCTTGCTCTTTGCAATACACGTGTTACACCACCTCCTTGGATCTAATTATTTGCTTGCAAAAGGTTCTCATATCACTGCTATGCTGATGACACCCTAATATACCTAATATACCTCCTAACACCTCTCACACCCTTACATGCCTAAATAGTAGTTATTATTCACTTATGGTGCACTTCTTTATTTAAATAGATTAATGGGATTTGGTGAAAAGCAAAAGAGCCCATTTGCCAATGATTCAGATTTAAACCCAATGCCAAAATACAAACTGATAACTTCAATGAGGAAATCTGCAAACTGTCTGAAGGTGGCAGTGTCTGGAGGTAACACTTCTAATCTACAGATATTTAGCCAACACATCTTTTCTTGTAAAATGTCTAGTTTTTTACTTTATTACTTATTGACAACTCCTGTTTTTATTACATTACATAATACGGGATCTTTGTTGGACAAATGAACTTAACCAGAAGATTATAGTTCCATCCCCTGGACTGGCAGAATAAATATGGATAAGGAAAGGTGAAGAGCAGCCTCATATGGTGCCTTTGAGTCAGGCCCTTAACCCCTTAACCCCCATCTGCTCCAGAGCTCCAGCTCAGAGCCAGCAGGTTAGACTGTGGTTGTACTGGACAGCTCCCAGTGTGTGAGGAGTGTGTGAGTGAAATTTCCCTGCATAAATAATGATAAAACCCATCTAAAATACTGAATCAGTTAGAGAAGAGGTAAGTCTCAGCAATCCTACAAAGCATCAGTGTCACTCCTGCTTTCTCTGTCCCATCAGAGACTACAAACATGTCCAATTAGGAAAACATCACAGTCAGGAATTAACTAAATATACAAACACCACATTATGCATAAAAGGGACAAAAACAAGAAGACCTTTAGCAAGCAGGTAGAGCTAAATATAATGAGGGAGGAAGCAGGCATGCAGAGAATAATTGCTGGCTAAAAACATCCAGAAAGTGTTCTTTCTCGCTTTTCCTGATTGCTTCCATCTCAGTTTCAGCAGTGAAAAATTATACACGCTGTACTGGATTTTCACATTGGGTAGTTTTACAAGGACGCAAGCCAACTATTACCATAATGTCAGAGAAGTTTAAGAAAAACACAAAAACTTCTTAGGTCATCTATCACCTGCCTTCCCACAGTGCTTTGCAGCAGTCCCCATTTTACCCCCAGTTCCCCCGGTGTGATTATTAAAGCTTTGACTTGCAAGAGAACCAGACAACTGGCTGTTAACATACCTGCACGTTAATCACTGCGACATCGCCACAGAAACCAAGGAGGACGGGCCCCAGGTGGCTATCTCTCTCCCTCTCTCTCTCTCTCACACACACACACACACACATACGTACACACACACACATGTAAACTATTTTTAACCAGAGCACAATATAAACACCAAAGACAAGGAAGTGTACATGTGCAGCCAGGGGTATTCAATTAAAATTCAGAGGTCCAGTTAGACACAAAACATCTGGAACCTTGGTCCGGGTTGGTGTAATTAATAACATCTTTAATAATAATTACATGTTCTTTTCTCATTTCAAGGAAAATAAGGGCTGTAATAACTACATAATAACTATATACAGAGAGCATTTGAGAAATGTGTATCTTAAAATACAGTGCTTAATTTTTGAAAAAGTCTTGCTGAGAGCTTCACCCATTGTAGCGTTTACAATACAATAGGTTCTAATACACCCTCTGAGAAGTAGTACTCCTTCAGAGCAGCCTGGATGCTCCAGTGGGGCTAGCCCGTTAGCATGCTAACTTCAGTAGAAGCAAAGAACTGACAGAAATAGAAGCAAAGCAAAGGGGTTGCTTTCCACTGCTGGAGACAGCTCTTGGCAAGTAAAGGAATGAAGTTTGATGCTGAGCTCTTAAGGTTTCTTCTAGACTGGTAAATTAACAGCTGTTAATGCTAACACTGGCTATGTAGCAATAGCAAAAATAGCTCCTTTAACGTAAAATGTTGCCATTCTGCACACAGACCAGAGAAATTTAACTCATAGATGAACAGTAATATGAGCATGTGTGTAGCAGCACCCACACCATGAAAACATTGAGTTCATGACTTAACACATCCTTTAAATTACGATCAGCCCCTACAGGATTTGATAATAATCATCTCTTTGATAAATCCCTCATCTTCTGTGTTGATGAGCTCCAGGACTCTAGCTTTACCCAAGTGCTTACAGGCTGTGTGATGTCAACAAGCAAACAAACCCATGAAATTGCAGAATGCACATTCACCCTATGGAGCACATAAGAGAGATAGATGGCTAAAGCCCATAGCAGCATGGGACGTAATTACACACATGGTAATCCTCAGTGGCCATCTGTGACAATAATGTGTTTGGAGGATGTTGCCTATTGGATGATATAATGATGTTTTATACCGCACATTGTTTGACTGATGACACTTTGTGTAGCCATTTTTGCCTTGAGCACAGCAATAAGTATATTCACTACGCATGCCAACATATATGATATGTTATTACTGTCAAATGTCAACATTAGCCTATACCAAGTTATGTGTTTGTGCAGAGGAAGAGTAGTGATGTAGAGTGATAGACATTGTAAATGGTAGGCCTATAGTTGTGAGAGCAAGAGTGAAGCTGTAAGTCAAAAATGTTTGCGTTGTTTTGACTTGTGTATTTATTTGGTCAAAATGGTTATTACCAAAATATAAGTAATATAAGTTTTATTCATTTTTCTGCAGTGACAGCAGCGCCTACATTACTGTTCTGCAGAGGGAATGATGTTTTTGTCTCCGAATGAAGATGACAGTACTTTAAATTGTTTGGTACAATTTCTGGGTAGGCAGAGTTACCAGCTCTGTGTTACCTTGACTTCATATGTTACACCATGTTGAGATTCAAATCACAAGGTAACTTATGATGTGTTGTGGTTTCAGGGTTCTGGGGTCTATCTCTAATACGATGGAAAGAGAACACTGTTAACAGGCTGTTCACACATATGGACTCACAGTCAGTGTCACTGCCCAGATGCATCAAGTTTTCTTTAACTGGGCGGATAAAAACTGGGTTATAATCTGGGCTACTTTTGTATCATTAGGGCTGTTTGAACCTATGAAAAGTTAAGGCTATATTCCAGAGGTTTTGAAAGCGTAAGGGTGGTGTGGAAGACAATGGGAAGTGAGTTGTTATGGTTATCAACATGATCAACAGTTGTAGCAGCAGCAGTGGCAATTAATGTAGGCCGCTCCAAAACCTCAAGCACTCGATTGCTGCAATTTGTATTAAAAATCAGAGTCAAAACTCCAAACAAATCTGAACAACATATTTTTACATTCACTGTGACTTACACTTTCCATGGATACCGTTATCTCTGATGTCCACAGTGAATAAACCCATAAAACTGTTTAGAAATCATACGGAAAAGACAACCATTATAACAACAAAACATCAAAGTTTTTACGTTTTCCTCAGAATAGTTGTCAGTGCATCGCTGCAAACAGCAACTGCTATTAGAGTTCTCAAAAGTCGAATGTTGTTAAGAGACAGATGTCTTCAATTGGGAATGGTACATAACCAACTCTGTGTGGGAGTTTTTCCATGATTGTTGTCAGTAGCACACCACGCCTCAACACATGGCTTGAATCATAGGCTGTTTCCATGAACATGTCCAAAAAATGTCATTGATAAGCAGAAAGCTTAGCTATAGTATCCTTGTGCTTTACATTTCCTTACACATAAAGTGAGCAAGATCCAAATTTCAGTTCGACTTTAAGGTGTGTGTGTGTGTGTGTGTGTGTGTGTGTGTGTGTGTGTGTGTGTGTGTGTGTGGTCTAAATGTGTAAACAGATGTTCTGGTGTCCTCTGTCCTTCTGCTAGATGCCTCTGTGTGTGTTCTGATGTCATGTGTCCTAAACCTTCTGACATTCAACTGTGTGTGTGTGTGTGTGTGTGTGTGTGTGTGTGTGTGTGTGTGTGTGTGTGTGTGTGTGTGTGTGTGTGTGTATGTGTCTATCTTGCGTGCACTAACGTGTGTGTGTGGATTATGTCAAATGCCCTGTAGCTGGCAGAGAAACCGCTTTGGCCCCTGATGTTTCTGTCCAGCATCCAAACAGCAGACGATTACCGCTGTGCCACTTGATTGTTTGTGTGCGCGTGTGTGTGTATGTGTGTGAATGCAAACGTGTGTCCCGTACTATTTACGTCTCGGCAATTACATAAGCAACACAGCTGCTCTCTGTCTCTTTGTCTTTCCTCAGTGCAAGTGCTGAATACACAGCTTTTCTCCGACCACTGGCCAAAGCTACGCCCAGTTTACAAATTCACACCCCCATATCCAAAACTACAAACCCCTCTACTGTACTGTAGTACTTGTTGACTGAAAGCTTTCAGATCATCCAAGAGATACATAGCATTAGGATGAAGCGAAAAGATCAACAGCTGGCCTGTCAGTGGGCTGCTAATCCATGAGGTGTTAGTGATATGGGAACATCCTCATATGGCTTATACATACTGTACTCTCTCATGATTAGACAGAGAGAAATATCACCGATGATGAGATGCGATGTGTGGGTCTTAGACGAGATGAACCTCTGACCTACAGCTGTAAAATTCACCGGAGATAAACGTACATTGCGTCAGTTTGGCAAAGCTGTAATTGTAGTTTTAATCCTCCTGCATCAAGTGCATCTGTAAATGCACATGTGTCTGGTCACAGCCATTAATGTACTAAATGTGCGTACATGTAAGGACAACCAAAAAATAAAAAAATAAAATAAAATAATGTGGGAGGAGAGATTCCTCTGGTGGAAGAAATAGTTTTATCATTTGAATTTACTATACTTTGTTTAGATGATGACAAATGACTACAATATCTGTGCTGAGTTTTCTTTAGGGTTCTATCTCTAAACCAAAGTCATTCTAATGATATTATGAATTATTTGCCTTTTGTAAGTAATAATCACAATGGTATGAAGACAGTTGAAGTGCAAAAAAAAAAAGGTTTGTCAAACACTGTATGCAAAAAAGTAATTGTCACAGTGCAAATGTGCCACAACATGAGTAGAAAGCTCATACAAATAATATATTAAACATAAAGTTTGGGATTCTAATGTATTCTGTAAACAGGCCTTTATTTGAAGCGTTAGAGACATTATTTCCATTTGAAAAGTATACCTCATTAGAGTTTGGCTCCATGTTTTCTATTACAATATAAGAAAAAATCTAATATGATATCTCACATTAAAATCTCTACTTATCATATTGATATCCTTTCAGTACAGCCTACTACCTCTCTCTCAAAATGAGCTTTTATTTTGAAATATGTGCAGGAAGTCTTGTGTTTACAGATTTAAAAAGAAAAAAAACAGACATAAGAAACTTGAAATAATTAGTGACTGGAATTATTCATTTCTGATGAACAGAGAGTGAGTATAACATGATTCAGTTCTTGTAATGAATTAGTGCTGGTGAAATAAAATTCAGTATGAAACATTATTCTGAATTTACAGTGTGTTTACATATAAATACTTGCCTTTATTTGAGCATCTATATAGTACAAATGTGGAGAAGGAGAACATCTGTCCATGTATGAAATGTGCTTACTTTATCTAAAGACCGATTCTTGCAATGACAATAAAAAGTCATTACAAAATTATAATCACAGTATAATCTAAACTGTAGTCATATCATTTTGCCATGATGCTGCTGCCCTATTCTGCCCTGACCCCAAAAGGCTTAATGTATATTATACTACATATATTCCATTATAATAGACTACAATCCAGTATCTATGTTTTTTTTCCTCTGTCATACCATACTGGATATTCCCATTTTTGCTGGACAACCCTGGAATGAAATGATAACCTGTCATGACATTTAGATGATAAAAAATAATGAGGACATAAGAATGTGTTAGAAATACATATCCCTTACATGTGACACATGACACATAATCAACCCACTCTTGACACAAATGTTAAACGACGCAGTCCTTGGCTGAAGAAATGATTACTTCACACATCAATTTTAATATGCTGCGGCTGAACCGATCGATCATTTGATGAAGCAACGGCGATGGCGGTGGTGCGTCCAAGACATTTAGAGAATATTAGAGGTTTGGGGGTTTGGCCTGATCTATTCTTGTCAGGCTGGGCGTCTCAGACAGGGCTGACTAATGATCTGACGGACTTGGCCACGGCAGGAGGGATCAGTGACAGCTTAATGAGGCCACAGGGCTTCTGTGCTTACAGAGATAGAGGGACAAGGAGGGTGCTGTGGTGGGAGACACAGAGAGGAGAAAGGAAGGCAAAAATGAGCAAAAAAGAAAAAAACCGTCAAGAGTAGAGGAGTGTAGACGAGAACAGACAAAGCAAAGCAAAGGAAGGAACAAAAAAAGAGAGATAAATGAGAGCTAAGGAGCATGCAGTTAAAATTAATGGATAGTGTAAGGTGTCCTCCCACTCCTGACACGTCTGAGATTTACTGTGTGTGCATGTACATGTGTGTTTATGTGTATGTGTGTGTGTGTGTGTGTGTGTGTTTGTGGAGCATCCCCATGCACTCAGTGCGTTTAATTATCAAAAAGTGACAACTCAAGCGGGAGTTTTTTTTTTTGTGCCTCCTATTTATCCTCCACCTCCTCTTCCTGTGTTGGTGTGAGATGAGTCACCCGCAGTAACTGTGAGGAAGGGCCGTCCCTCCTGTCGTTGCTGCTGGAGAAGGGAGCACTACGGGGTGCGAGGCAGTTAGGCCTGCATCAGCACGTTCGCACCAAGAGACAGTCAGAGGAAGTTGGCAACCAACAGAACAAGAGGGAATATGATTCAAAGACAGGAGGAGTGTGGTTTTGGTTTGTTTTGCTTTTAGCTCATTAACTTAAAATTACATTTATTTTTATGTTAGCACCAAACATCTTCTATAAAGTAGTGGTGAAGGTTGGGAACCATGGAGTTGCAAGATTTTTGTAAGATTTTTAAGCTTTTTCTTGGGTTGAACTGTTTGTAATTTTGTTCGGCACTGTCGCCATAGCCTGTGATTTTAGGTCGCAGGTATTTATTGCCTCATTTTGGGGTCACGAGTCATCACTGGTTTTGACTTTTCAGATTTCTATATTTCCATTTTTTGCCTTTGCAGTGCATGTATAAAATCAACTTTAAATATAAAATGAAATTGTAAGAATTAAAAAAATACAACACATATATGATAGTTTGTTTTTGTGTTCTTTTTAAGCTTTTTAGCCTTGCAAGCAGGATGGCTCTAGGAACAGCAGTGACAGTTGATCTAACATTCTGGTCCAGGCTGAAATATCTTAACAACTATTTGATGGATGGCCACTAAACGTGGTTCATTCACCCCTCAGGATGGTCTGTAATAACTTTGGTGATACATTAACTTTTCATCTAGAGCCATCATCAGGTCAAATTTAAATTTGTCCAATACTTTGGGTTATGACCAAGTACCTGCAAAACTACTTAAATTCCCATCAGCCTCAGCGGTACTGTCTTTCGTACTGATTTGCAAAGACCAGCATTGTATTACACCCAGACTGTGAACAGGGTAAACATTATAATTGTTTAGCATTAGCATGATATCATTATCATTATGAGCATGTTAGCATGCTGACATTCAGCTCTAATCAGAGCTAGTCTCATGGGCTGCAAACATGGCCGTAGACTCTTAGTCTTGTTTGTACTATTCACCACATTCATTTCACTTATTTCCTGATGTGAATGTTTGGTTTGTGATGCCTTTTCTTGCTTGTGGTGCTATTTTCTTTTATTATTGTTTTGCAGCAGCCTCTTTGTGGAGGGTAATGGGGATTCAAATAAGGAATAAAGAGCAAAGAACCTGTCTATATAATCAAGATGAACGACAAATGAATGCTATTCTTTTTGTCAAAGTTATCTTATAGTCTTCTTCAAGGACATTTGGTGGGTAATTGCAAAAAAACAAAAATTCTAACAAACACAGATAGATTGATCTTTGCATGACAAGAAATAAAGAGAACAAATGGTTTCTTTTGATGGATTTCCAAACTGTCTCTGCAGTCGGATCTTTATGTTGGATAACTGACTACAAACCAGTGGCTGTTAAGAATTAATCTAAGGTGGTATTTTAAAATAATCATCGAGATGTGTCTGGACCTGTACCATCCACTTCAAGTATTTCCCTATCTGTTCGTACATTTTGCAGCACAGCAGATGCCGCACACTCACTAATTTTCTGTGGAGGGAAAGGGAACAGTGCAGGTCATGTAAATGTGGTGGACTCAGTTATTACTTTCTCTAAAATGGTGCAAGTCAGTGACTGCGTATGGGAGATGTGTCACTGTGCTCTACCTGAGACTACAAAGTAGGACGCCGATTGTGGCTGTTCTCAGGGGAGACAGTCTTGAGTCATACACACGCACCCCACCCCCCCACCCCCACCACCCTACCACCCGCACCCCTAAATATCCCCCGGCAAAATACTGAAGGTGCACACACAGGAGAGATAAGCACACACACATTCACTGCAAACATAAATGGACACACACACTTATAACTATCAACCAAAATACACCCAGGAGACTCAGCCACAGGCCTTGAGACATTTTTTTTCTCAGAAGTAGAACATTACATCATCTTCAAGTGCTTCATGAACCAGTGAGTGAGGATGGGGGGGGAGGTGGGAGGAGAGACCTGTGAGGTGCCATCCCCAGTGGAGCAGCACTAACTGAGGTGACTTTGTTAGAGAGACACAGGCAGACAGAGACCTCAGCATGGCATCTCACCCCTGGCGCCTCATGAAGACAATTGATCGCGCTGCTTCGGCTGTAGGTTCACCCGAGAAACTGGTGGCCGCCTCTCAGTTTGTTGGTCATGCAGTGAGATTTTCCTCACAGGGAAAAATTAGAGCATTGGCCACTTGTCCAAACACTTAAACCACCTCTGTTTACATTTATACCTCTTGTGGCAGCATAAATCACGATGTTTGTGGCCACACTGGGAGGAGTTGGTCAAGGTGAATGATGCATCAATGAGTAAACGCTCATACAGTAAACAAGTCAACAGGTTGTGACTCACTTTCACAGGAGCAAAGCTGGTATGTGAAACCTCTTAGCCCGTTTTGAATATCATCATCCACATGGGAGAGGAACGTGTATTTTTGGAGTGAGATGCGGCGGGGTTTCGCTGCATCCCATCCTCCACCTCCTCCCACCTCCCCAACTCTCCTGTGGTCCCTCCCCGGTGGTGACATTAAACACTGAGCTGCCGCTGCCTCCAGTCTGAGGAATAGGTCAGCTCCCTGGCTGCCGTCTGCCCGCAAACACACAGTGTTTACCAGCCTATCTGTGACTGCACACACGCACACACTAATGCACAGGCTGGAGGCAGAGAGAGATTAAGACAGGACAAACCTGTACTCTATGTGTGTGTGTGTGTGTGTGTGCGCACGCATTTGTTATACAGAGTGTTGAGAACTGCATTTATGACAACAAAGCAAGTCTTATGTCCCTGGTCAGTCTTTGCTGTTGCATTTGTGATGACGGCACGACAATGAAAGCAAACTGCAGGAGTTGCAAGAAAGAAATGATGAACTTGAGGAAAATACAAAGAATGAGGGCAAAGGGAAGGGGAGGAGGGAGGGAGTAATGATCATCATGACTCCAGTGCTATCAGTTTGCAGATTCTACAAAATTACAAGTACCTGACCTACTGAGCTCAGTCTGTTTTCGTTATTAGTAAATAAAACCAAAATCCAGACCTAATCTTCTCATTTATTATTGAGTCAGGCAACAAAATGGACCTTGATATCAATTTTGGATTCATTAAATACCAAAGAGCAAGAGACACAGCCATTGCAGAGGCATTTAAATGAGAAGTAAATACATGATAACACTAAATCCACCTCCGTTATCTATAATCTCCATGCACTCCAAGGGATTGTTATGCACATTAATCATCAACGATGAAACCCAATTTCAGCTTTATGAAATTATGCTCATCAGTGTGGTGTTGTTCATGAGCAGCCATTAAGATCTTAAATCAGGTTAGGCTCCGCGGTGCACTTCCTCATCTCAAACAGTTCCCAACAGGCTTCTCCGAGTCTTTCACCTGCTGAGCGTGCATGTTTTATGACTATTCATCTCCAACACTTCACCTCAGTGGGAAGCAGGATCTGGCACCATCATTAGTCTGTCTGTGCTAAATGAGCTTCCATTCGTTCAGCAATTACATTCAGCAATGAGTGCTTGTGTGTCTGGAATGATTAAAGACAAAATCAACGTCTCGGACATGAAGCGTAACACAGACGATTCACGCAATTCGACATTCATTCAGGTTAGTGGAGCCATTTAAATCTGGAGGAAGGAGCGCCGACCGGTGAGGTTCCTGGATGTAATCGTGACAGGGCGGTTGTATCGCTGCACATGAAATAAAATGATCAATTATTCATTAAGAAAGTCCAAAGTTCCAACTGGTATGAACCACTTACAAAGTTTCCCAAAAGTGCAATCTGAAATAACGGACCGAGGTCTGGAGGTAAACAAGAAGTTCAACTTAAAAGATATCAGACTAGTTTAGTGTGAGGAGTGCAATGGGTCGGCCCGGGAGAGGTAAACATGTCAGGGACGCTAAACTCCTCAAGAGTCCACCTTTCTGAGCAGCTCCTCTCTCCAGTAACACTGCAGCAACAAGCACTGGCTTAGACTGACGTTTCTGGGGCAGCTATGTGTGTGCTTGTGTTTGTGTGTGTGTGTGTGTGTGTGTGGGTGTGTGTGTGTGTGTGTGTGGGTGTGTGTGTGTGTGTGTGTGCGTGTGTGTGAGAGAGAGAGAGAGAGAGACAGTGTATGTACCTCAAGACAAAAACACATTAGGGATATACGATTTTGGCTATGACCAGTTCACTTGAAAAGACAAAGTGATCATGATTATTACATGCTGAAGCCTTGATTGATTGATCTGAAAGCCAGAAACCTTTTAAATACTTTCCCTACAGTATATATTTTAATAATGTTTCTTAATAAACAAGAACTGTATCCATCCATCTAACTCAAGCTTTGCCACAAGCCACGTCTTCTCCCTCTGTCAGGGGGGATCCTGAGGTGTTCCCCAACCAGATGGAGTATGTAATTCCCTCATCTAGCTCTGGGTCTTTCCAAGGCTCTACTCCCAGTTAGACATGCCCAGAGTACCTCCACAGGGAGGCTGTCTCCTGTGAGACATAATCAGACCCCCAAAACACCTCTACTGACTCCCTTTGAGCTCCAGGACCATACCATAAGTTAGGGGTGGCACATAGACCTACCAGAAAATCAAAAGTTGCTACAGCACCATGATCACTACATATGCCACACAAAGTCTCCTGCTCCATTTAACGCTGAACCAGAAATGTACCAACTGACCGACACAATATTACCTCTGAGAGCAGTCCTCTAAAGGAGGACAACACACAGTTGACCTCTGGAAACATGTTCCACCTCATCCCACTTCCGTTCAATATGTAATATAATGAGATGTAATGCTTCAATAGTTTATCTGTATTCATAGCATGAGCACTGAGCCAGTTTTAAAACACAGATTTCTTTCAGTTTTTTGTTATACTCGTGTAAAATAGGGAGGGTCTGATCCTAGCCACCAGATTAAACACAGGTTCTTCTGCACTGCCATCAGAAATATGGCATTTCTGCTCTCTGATTCATTCATTAAGTCACAGTCCGTCATATTCTAGTGCCACAGTAATCACATATAAAAATGATTGAGTGACGTTTATAGATTTATAGTTTTTTTTGAAAGAGAGAGCACTAGGATTAAATTGGCACTTGATATCAGCAGATAGCCTTACCCCAACAGTGATTTGTGGTCAGACTGCCCAGTTTCACACTGTGGGGACTGCTTACAGTGGACAATCTCACAAATCTAATCGAATAAAATGCCCCCGTTTTCGTATCAAAACATGCTTAAACACAAATGATTGATGCAGGCTATGGATAGATGTTGGACAACTACGAAGAAGTGTCTTTGTTGTCTGATTCTGCACCAGAGAAAAAGAAAGCAAGGACCAAATAACGTTCTGAAGGTCCAAATGCTCCTCAAAATGCGAGGAGACGGAGCAGATGCAATTGGCAAAGAAAAGGGCAGGCCGCCTACACACACACACACACACACACACACACACACACACACACACACAAACCCACACACACACACACACACCCCATACGGCCCAGCAGGAGGTAAACACACATACAGGAATTGGAGAAGCCGCCCAAACTGGCAGCCTCAGTGCAAGTCACATGTGTACATGGACTGTATTGATACATCATCATCATCATATTGTCTTTACAGTAAGTGTCAGGGAGTCCGTGCATGTGCGTGCATGTGTTTGTTTGTAGATTTTAACCCTACTCAGAGGCTACTCAGCCCGAGAGAAGCATGAAGTGACTAAAATCATAATTGCTACATCTCCATTTTGCCCTGATTACCTTTCGACATGCACAACACACTACAAACCACACTCCTCCTCCTCCTCCTCTTCTCTCTGCATCTGATGCATCTTCCCCCATTTTCTCCTCCATCTCCCCTGCAGGCAGAACACCCTCCAGCTCCCAGCCTTCTCTCTTTGCTCTACTTTTCCTTCCTTCAGGTTCATGCGAGGAGAAGTGACAACGTCGTTTCCCCTCACTCTCCCATTTTCCCACCTTTGCTCAGCTTCCATGTGCTAGTTCTGACTTCACATTTCCTCACCCCTTCCTTAAAAAATTCTCCTCTGACCACCCTCTACCTTGTTTTCCGTCCTCATTATCCACTACTCCTCCCACTTTTCGTGCTTCTTTTAAAGACCAGGACCTCAGGTGCGGCAGCTCTCTGTTCTTTTCCCTTAGAGAGGATTCACTAAAGTCCTCTTAATTTAATCAAACTTTGAAGGGAGCTCAAGGCCCACACCTCATATTCCCAACCTGGCTCTTGGTTTGATGTCTCAATTTCTCTCCTTCACATTGCTCTCATTGTCTATTCCCACCCATCAATTTCTCTCTTATTCCACAAGCCTCTCTCTTGTAGCCAGACTTCCTTCCCCTCTGAAAATGTCAGAATAAGCACGTTTCAGCACACTTCGATTTCCCCTTATTAAAAGGAGAAAATTAATTCTCATCCACGCATGACCTACTCCCATTAATTAACATTTCACGAGGTAGTTGGACATAATTGGCATGCGGGGCATGCTGATAAGCAAGATGAATGGCTCTATCTGTGCTGAAATAGTATCTGTTTATCTTCGAGATGATCGAGCCTTAATTACCCTCCATAAAATAATGCGCTGGTCACACTAGGTTTGAAACACTGCGAGGCTAATAAGAGCGCCAAATGTGCTGAGAAATTCTTTCTCCATTTGTTCTCTTTCTCTTTAACCGAAACAAGGTTTGAAACCAGGCGTCCCGTGTGTAGCATACCAGCTGTGTGGGCTCAAAATTAGCCTGTGGCTTTCATCAAGTCCACTGGTATTATGTTGCTTTCTGCTTCGCTCATAATTTTTTCATAATTCCTTAACTTTATTACCACTGGAGCAGTCTGACCCAACTGTTATTCTGAAACTCTTTAGTAACTCTTATCCATCTTCTTAATTGCTTCACACTCATGTCTTCCTCCCGTGCTCCCTTCCCTCTCCAGGTCTTTGGGGTTTATTTAGGCACCAGGCTTCTGTCATTGTCGGCCTGCGAGTGCATTTTAATGAACCGCGCAGCTAATAAGCGAACGCAAGATCCACACATCACGCATGCCGCGGAGCACACAGTAATATACATACAAACACAGAAGCGCACACACAATGGTATTACATAATCACTCTATTAAACATGTTTTCTTCAGGAACGCACACAGAGGAGGGTGTAGGAGACAGCTGGTGTTGTTTTATGCAGCTGTTAGGGCCACATTTCCTGTTTTATCTGGCTGAACTTAAGAGAAACAGAGAAAACTAAAGTTTGCTTTGAAGTAACAGCGTGGCTTCGGAAATCAAAATCATCTCATGTGCTGGTGCGAGTGTGGGGAAATACTGCACTTAAAATACACTCTTATTAGGTATAGCCAGCTAAAACGAATGCAAGCTAACACAACATCATGAGGGTTGTAATGTTTAGTGTTTATTGAAACTGAGTTAAAGAGCTGTTGATTCACCTCTGTGATCATTTTTGATGGATGTAGTTTATGGTGCTGTTGAACTGTATTGTATTAGACAGAAAGGTGTGTCTGTTATTTAGCCTACCCCCATTGAGGTGAACTGGGTGGACAAAATAATAGAAACACCTGTAAGTATAATCGACTGCACCACAAACTCCAGCCTCCAAACCCTAATACCTCTTTAACACAGTTTCAATAAAAACTGAGCGTTATAACCTTAATTAACCTTAACCTTTTAATTAACCTTAATACTATTGTATTAGCGTGCATTGGTTTAAGCTGGATGTACCTAATAAACTAGTGTATATAAGTGAGTGTATATCAGCCATTATATAATAGACAACTTCTTTGATAAGGAAAAAGGCTTGAATATCTTTGGGACTGTTGGTCAGAAAAAACAAGCTACTTGGCTTCTGGTTAATTATGATAATTTTTCACTATTTTCTGACATTTTGTAGACTCAATGATTAACTAATTAATCAAAAAAATTGTTAGATAATGATAATGATAAATATTGCTATAGTTGCAGGCCTTCTAGCAAACCTAGTCTGAGGTGAGCATTATAAGCCGAGTCGACAACAAAATGCCATCTGCGAGAAGCAAATTGCTGGTTTATTGGCCCACTGGCTCAGACCTTTTAAATTGTGCCCCACCCACTGCTGCGCAGGGCCGGTGCAGCTGTAACAGAGGCAGGCATTTGAATAAGTCCAATGTTGGCTAAGCTACAGTGCAGATGCCCCACTGAGTGTGTCTTGATAAGGTGGCCATTTCCAGACCCGAGTAGAGCTGGATGATAGATAATCAGGGCAGAGAGACTGGAGGCGAGGAGAAGCAGACTGTGAGAGAGAGCCATCAGAGTGTTTTCCTTTTCTCTGCAGCACAGCCTGGGGACAGTCATGCAAACAGTCTTCTTCACACTTCAGCGTTTAGACGTGCTGCATTTAGGCAACGTGTGATGTTTTCATTTGCACACCCTATCAACGACACTAAAAAGAGATCGTCTGACACCGAGTGTATTATATCACAGCACGCTCACACTCAAGCACAGGAAGAGGTGTAAACATGGCAGGGCTGACAATAACAAGATGTACTCACTGTAGAAGATGAGTTCAACATGTCCTCTGTGTGATTATATATGTGCAACATGGCATAGTACTCTCCTGTTAATGTGAAATTCTCACACAAGAAGCCAGGTAGAGTTAAGGACGTTTCCTGTTGTTTAATGTCCCGATGTGGCGGTGAAGGTTTGACCACTTTCCCACTGAGACTCTTTAGGTTTGTGTTTTGTGCCTTGGGGGCTGCAAGTGTATAGCCTAACAGTGTTGTCCAACAAGCCCCGAAATTTATGAACTAACTAACAAGCTGGTTTATGTAACCAGGCATGGGACCAATAACTGCAGATTGCAATTTGATATCTGTAATTAAATCAGCAGCTTAGTAATCACTCATATTTTCCAGCTGTTCAGACATCTGAGACTTTCAAGCTTATTGATTTCTGAGTGTCACATCAAGTGTTAAGGATAAAAGATGTCACAAAAAGTTAAATATATACAAGACTGTAAAATACATGACTACCTTAAATTGACTTTTTTTTTATCATTATAACCAAAAATAGTAATTGATGATTATTAATCTACTTGATTTTGGTGCAGATTTAGTGAAATTATGTTATTTTGTTTGCATTTAATTAATATTATTACTAATAAAGTACTCACTTAATGCATTTATATTTATTAATCTGTTAGATGATTTTGTCCAAAGCAGTGTATCAAAGAGTTGCAATCGCAGCCACAGTACAGCCACTGAGAACTCCTGATAAATAATAGATACAGGAATAATGAAATATTTGTAAACTCCACTGTCACTGGATTTTGCACAGTAGAAAACTCAAACGCTGAAACACTGTGGAAACAAAGTGGAAACAAATCTGCTCTTAGCCTGACAGAGACGCTGTGACTAAATAACATCCTTTGATGAGCAGCAGTAAATCCAATAGTAGTAAAGTAAATATATATATATATATATATGCACGTCTTTCCTCTCTCACTGAGCGCAATCTGTGTGAAATCACCAGAGGCTGCGTCCGTCTGGGACATCTGGCCAGCCTGAAGTAATGTTGCTTACTACTTAACAGTCAGACAGATTGTGATTTCTGACTGAAGAACAGCCTTGTGTCATGTGCGCAGCCCCTCAGTGTAGTGGTCTTACATAAGCATAGCATCTGTAATCTAAAGAGCCAATCTGTTCCTCTGGGTTAATGACACACAGACAGGTGTTGGTCTTCTAAGCTGACCATTCTGACTTACATATTGTATAGTAACTTCATTGTCTCTGGCTGCTCTTCGTTTGCACTCTGTTGACGCGCAGAGCGAGGCTTGACTCTCTAAGCTGTAATCTGCTCTCTGTGCACTTCAGCATTAACATGTGGAGAGATTTGACATTGTGTAATCTGCTGTAGCAGCCGTGTTACCGAGCTAGCTCTCCCAGCTGTTGCTGCAGGTTAGAGCTGAGCTGCTGGGAGGGTGATGGCCCGAGACTGGCAGGCTAATGGTGCGAGACGCCACTGAAATGTGGGCTATTTTATGCTAACCAGGCGAGGCTAATGCTACCGAGGCACCTTGCTGAGTCCATGACGTTGGCGCAGTTTGACAGTCAAGGTTTTAGTCAAGCAAAGAATGGACAACATAAAAATCAGCTACATGACGACTTTAAATTAAAAAGAAATATTAGAGTCCCCGGAATTGCACTGATGCTTCGTAACTGCATCATGACAGAGGCTGCAACCTCTGAGGGTGAAAAACAAAGAGGCATCAGCTGTCACAGCTGCCAACAGCAGGACGAGGAGAAGGAAGGAGCAGAGAGATTTGCCATGTTTCAGCTCACCAGCTGTAATTGTGTCAAAGTGATGCAGAAACACAACTCTTTTCATCTGACTCATTGTGACGCTCTGACGCGGTCTTTCTATACAGGTTGACAGTTGGCAGATGACAGCTGACAGGTAATAAACCAGCCACCTTGTTTTTCTGCACAAGTAAGTGGAACATCAACAATATAAGCTCCTCTGGGGGTTCAGGCACGCTGTGAGTGTTTGTGGGCATATAATCATTTAATATATTTAGTGTAAAGACATCTAAGAAAAAGCAGTGGGGAAATATTAGGCTGAATTAGTCAGAATTAAATGCAAGAAAACAGTAGCAGCAAGTACAACATGAAAACCATATGAGATTTATGGATAAGGTTTAGTTCACAGAGGCTGGCAGAGGAGTTTGAATGTGAAATATCTCTGCATGTTTCCCCTAAAAAAAAAAAGATAGTTAAACATGCATCTGTACGTTTATTCCAAACCTGCAATTTGTATTTATATTGTGAACAGATCTGTCAAACCACAGCTTGTTTCTGTTACCAAGTTACCGCACTGAACTGACACTGAAAGCACATAAGCCAACAAAGCTTTATTTATCTTTGTGTATTTATTGATATTCTGTTTGTAAATTCATTATGTAATTATCCAGGTTATGGTGAGAAATTATGTAAATATCTCAAAACGCACAGGGAATTTCAACCTGATAGAAACTGATGTTTAATTAAAATGTTTTTACTGTTGAAAGACAACAGTCTCTTCATCTCTCTGACTGTAAGATTACCCACGATACAGGTTGAAATGGGAAAGTGACCAAAAGTGTGAAGAATTTTTTTTCTTTTGAATGATGACAGTTCTGTTACACTTCCTTGATAAATCACACACGGATACAATCATTTTAACTAAATCAGAACCGCGATGATGAACAGATTTCTGATAAAGGGATTTGTCGAACCAGTATCAGAGTTTTTTGTTTCCTCGCTCAAGCCTCCTACATGCAGCTTCCTCTCTCCTCACTCCTCTGATCAGTCATAAGGGAGCTGAGGCGTGCTTCGTGGCGGCGGACCGGAAATCTTTCCAGGCCACCCGAGGAGTGAGGAGACTTGGAGTAAGGTCATGTGAAGCACAGTTCGTGGCATGTTGTTGCGCCATAAAGAAATGGACACACACCATAAAGAGTTTGTCGTCTTGGTCTTTTTTAGTCTGACTGAAACATGAAAAGAAACTGTGGACAAAATGCTAAAATTGAAATAGTTGAGTGTAAAGTCTACACAGAGAGATGTAGAAACAGAGAGAGGTGCAGTGGTTTATAAAATTAAAGCCTCTCCTCACTAACAACACATCTCAGTTTTCTAGTTAAATTTCTCCTGTTCACACACGTGATGTCAACAGTCCTGATTCCAGTCATACGATTTCATCTTCTACCTGTCAACAGCCCCTGACCCCAGACTCGGTCCAATGTGGTCCGATCAGTCATCCAGTCAATGTCATATTTCCATATCATCAGCTCAATAGTGAAGGAGAGTGAAGAGAAGCATGGTACTTTGTTTCTGATAAATGGAGGCAGACAAGAGATAATCCTAAAATCAGTGCCACTGTTACACTGTCTCAATTAAAATGAAGCATTATTAACTTGCAGAGTTTTTGTAACTGGATTGCATTCAGCCGTACAGGTGTTTATGATACTGTGTCAGACCTGTTACTCAGACCTGACCTGAGCCTCTGGTGATCTCACTGACAGATGACCTCATTTAGACACAGCTAGTAGTCAACTACTGAACTGGAAACAGTTGGCCTGGTTGTTTTTTTTTTTGTTTTGTTTTTTTGCAAGCAGTTTATTTCTACAATATGCCCTCTGTGTCAATGGAAAGAAAACATCCCCTAATTAGTTAATTATTAATCCCCATGGCCCATGATGCTTTTCACCTGCTGTAGCAGCTACATAGATGTGTGTATGTGTAAGAAAATGTCCTATCTTTATATTGTCAGTGTAGAGATTAACAGTGTCGCCCCTCAGTGATCTTGTTCATGCACGTCACTTTCCTATCTGCTTCTCAGCATTTTCACAGGACTCAGTGGCTAATGATGCCTCTCACTCTGCTCGTCACACCAATGAAGCCAACAGTGTAGGTTTCAGCAGTCACAGTGTCAACAGGCCTGATTGCCGATGACTGCTATAATGAGGAACAGACGGGTGGAGGGTGGCTGCATCAGTTTATGTAGATAAATGATGTCAGGGCAGAAGTAGTGGAAAATGTGAGCTATATACAATAGATTGAAGAGGTGAATGCGTCCAGTGCACGTCCAGCTGTATACAGTATTACAGCGGTGGTAGTGATTAAAGCTGAAAAGCAGCGTTGTGCCTGTTCTGTTTCACGTCTGACGACACCCATCAGTGATGTCACTGCGTACTGACCACAACCTGGAGCACACTTTTGTATCACTGCAGCAAGGTAAGACATTTAACCACCGACGCTCAGCAAGATGTTCAGCTGATGATAACCAGGGCACCCTGGTGGCCAAACGGGGTTTAAGGCACCAACCATGAACTGCAACATCGCTTGTTCACGTCTGACCATCTCTCCCTGCTCATTCCCTGTGATCGCTTTACTCTCTACTTTTCAATAAAGGAGCAACTGCTAGGTTTTGATTCATGTTATTCAGATAATCATTTGGGTGGAAAATATTTGTCTCATTTATAAGACAAAAGGGCAAAAATATGATGATAATATTTGCATTCTGAGGCACTTGGATTGCCTTGTGGCCCATCATGATCTCCATGATAAAAGAACATGTATACTCCCGATACTAGTGGTTTGTCATTAAGGATGTTATTAGAAGTTTTTAAAAAAAGTTTAACCACATAAATGTTCTAATTTATGCAGCAAGGCACGCCAACATCTAATCAGATCACCTACTTTGTATGGAGTCCCTGTGGTGTAAGGATGAAGTTTTTACTACGTGATGTTATTCAGTTATTGCGAGAACAGTGTTCATGAGTGTCACAGGTGCCAGTGTGACAACATAATGTCCTGCGTAGCACCGGCCCCACGCATCACCTCACAGAGTGGGATTACTATCTGACCCTACCAGGGTGCAGTGTGTAGTATGTGTGCCAGTAAATCAAATTAGAAGTGAACTGTTGTGTTTATTCTAGATGCACAAACTCCAGACATATTCAGCTCATAGGATACACAGAAAGTGAAACATGTTTCACATTTTATTGTAACTTTATTGTTTTATTACTGTTATGTTATTACTGTGGATAATTGATTTGTGTGTGGGAAAAGTCACTGTAATTTTATGTACATACATTTAGGAATTTCACCTTTTCCTAGAGCCAAAGAACAAGTGATTCATATATTCATCATCAATAATCAGCTGATTAATTGCTAATAAAAAATAATTCTTAGTAGTATACTTTTTACAAAATTTCCCGAAACATTCAATCACTGGGGTTGACAATCTAACCTTTTCCAGAGCATATTTGTTGCTGTTCTCACCTCACATAGTAGACGTTGGATCACAAATGAAACAATTTAGCAAAACTTAGTCTCGAAACAAAAAAATTCAAACACCCCAAACATGTAAAAAATGTCAGAAGTCCAGTAAAGCAAAGACACGTGACAAATCAAACACATGCAGCAGAGAGAAAAAAAAACAGCCATCTAAAATATATGGAACACATGCAAATGCTCTGCAGCCGTGTGTTGTTAATGAACAAGGCAAAAGACAGATGGTTGGAAAGAGGATTTGCCAAGGAGAGAAACAGCAATATTCCCCGGTACAGCATAATCTCCCCATGTCACACCGACCAAATCTGTCACTGAAATGAAATAATATATCTAAAAGGAAAAAAAAAAAAGTTTTTAAAGGGACTTGATCTGGTCAAAGATCTATGGCCTATTATGCTCATGTAAACTTGTTTGTGAAACCCATAGTGTTTCTCTATGGATGAGTCACCTTCATTCACTGGTTCCAGAGAGATCCTTGACTGATAATACAGCACTATTTACCTCCTACGCCTCACAATGTGTTGAATGAGAAACAGAAGAGAGAGGGGAGGGAGAGAGAGAGAGAGACAGAAAGCACTTTTTTATTAAATGCTAATGTGAACAGCTCTCTCTCTCTTCTCCATGTCGTTCTGTGAGTGGATCAAAGCATCTGCCGGACAGATGACGCCATTCACGAACCAAGGCTGCCACAAGGGTCACTCTCAACCCGCAGTGCGAAGAGGCAGTGGGTGTGTGTGTGTGTGTGTGTGTGTGTGTGAGTGAGAGAGAGAGAGAGAGAGAGAGAGAGAGAGAGAGAGAGAGAGAGAAAGTGATGATGTGTGTGTGTGTCCGAGCCCAAAGCCAGATTCATAGAGTCATGACACCACACTGATTCAGAGGTTGAGGGGCAGAGATGGAGGAGTGTCGATGGCGTGATGGTGAGAGGGAGGGAGGGAGGGATAGGTGCTGGTGAGTCACTCACTCTGAGGCTGGACAGAAAACAGAAACAAGTTTCACTCATAAGCAGAGATCTTAATTTTTGGAGTTGGTGCACAACTCAGAAATCTCTGCCAAAAAACTATTAAAAACACAATGCATATTGAGCCACTGCTGAAAATAATCCTCAACAAATGCCCTATTTAGTCCTATTTGTGTAATATTTACTAAAGACTGCAGTGATCAGCTATTTTAGGAATTTACTGAGTCTTTTAAAAAAAAATAAAGAATACATTTGTGACCAAGTTTTACTGATTTTATGTCTTAATATGCTTAATATTATATAATTATATATCATACTTAACATATATTCCTTCGCATAAATGAATATCACAAATTGTTAAAACTTACAAACATAAATTATCAGCATTTCAAGTAAAAATTGAAAAAAATTTGAAAATTGTGCCAATACACTGAGCCAGCCTCTTGCTTCAATAAAAGTGAGTGAGTCCTGATAACTTTATTATATATTCTATACTAATCCTTATTACAAAATGAGAAAATTCTATTTTTTTAGAAACACTTACATTCTTAGCTCACTTTACATATTGTTTTTGAATTAAGACTCTCCACAAATATTCTTTTTTCTTTTCATCCTTCTGGTTTGTCGTGTATCTTTCTATGTGTGTCTCAGATGAGTCTTGGGTTTATTGAGAATAAGGAAAATAGAAAAACGGCAGCCTTATCCTTTAAAAGTAATTTTCAGCTTCAGAGTTCTCCTTTCTCAGCTTTGAGATATGACTATAATGATACTACAGAACTGTAATGTATGTAATGTATGCTATACATACTATATAGTTAGTATTGCGCACAAGCACATATGATCAACACAGATGATTCTGATGTGCATGATGGCATCACAGGCAAGTAGACTCTTCAGTCTTTTGTTTGTTTGTTTGTTTTTTTTAAACTTGAGCTAACTATACTGTATCTAAACAGTTTTTATTGAGAAAAGTGTGAAAAACTGACAAGATTAAAGGAAAAAAAGAGCTGTTTGTGTATAAGCTAGTTCCGTATCATCATTTGGAATTCAAAGAGGTCCATCCCTAAAGGGCTCCCTATTCACTGTGTGCCAAAGCCAGTCAGTAGATAATGGGCACAAAAACAGGCAGACCAAAATTCACAATGGGCACTTGAAGCCAGCAATGCAGGTGTGTGTGTGTGTGTGTGTGTGTGTGTGTGAAAGAGAGAGAGACAGAGAGAGAGACAGAAAGACAGAGATAAAAGAGAGGAAGGGAAAGACAGAGAGAAATAGTTAGGCAGGAAGATAGACAGATAGAGCTGAGGAGAGGCACGGTTGAATAACAAGAAGGACGCCCAGGAGTGATAAAGAAAATGAACAATGGGTCTTGGGAAGCGAGAGACAAGACTAATGAGTCTTTATAAAGACAGCAAGACGAAGAGAGGCCAGTACAGAGCAATCACTTTGGTAAAACTTGTTAAAACACTTGGTGTAAACAAAAGTGTACTCTTGCTTACAAAAGCTTCACTAAACTGACTTTCTATCTTTTAAAAACACCTTAATAACCTCTGATGTTATTTACTGAGGAGAAACTGGAAATCACAGCGAGGACGTGCAGAACAAACTGATCAAGTGTATCAGACATCGGAAACATTAAAAACAGGGATTTTGATGTTCTAGCGTGTGTAAACATGAGAGAATAATGGTGTGGTTGTGTGTCTGCATCTTAATTGGCTCAGCAAGGGAATATTCATTAGCAGGTCTTTCAGTATGATGGAGCTGAAGTGCAAAAATACAGTGTATAATTGGCTTTTGCAGTCGTACAGTGGAGATGGGAGAGCACTGCTGATGGGACGGTATGAGGTCTTATCCTCTGTATGTGTGCACAAACAGCTTGTTATTGCTTTGCTGAAGCTTGTTGCATGTAACTAAACAGACACCAGCACATGCTGCGTAACCTCCACCTCTTATCTAACCAAGGACAGACCTCAGTCCTGACCAGAGGGAAGAGGAGACCGAGGTTCAACTGTTACAGCAGGGTCACACATGCACCCCCAAACATAGATACTACACCCCGTGGGACCACAGAGGTCTGACTCCAACACTGACAAAACATCACCACCCTGCCCCGACAGCATCACATGGGCGTGGAGGTAAAGAGAGGAGGCTAATGAGGGACAATGTTATCACACCTGATGTGTGGATGCAAACAGTTGCTGATACAGCAACAGAGAAGTGCTTCATGCGTGAAATACTGGAGATAGATGGTTGGCTTTTACAGGCTGATACAGAAAATGAACTCGGAAGAAAAATATGGAAGAAAATACAGTCATATATTGCAATACTTCCTCTCAAAACATGTTATTTATATAGTGTTTTTAAATGGTCAGTCTGCTTAATGCAGATTTAATTCTAATCTTTTTAAGTGTAATGTCTGTGCCAAATTCAGATCTAAAAACACTGACGGGACAACCAAACTCAATTACTGTGAAGCCTACAAGACCAGTCTCATCGAAGGAAAGCAGAAGTGACAAACAAACATGTTTGTCCGACTGTGTGGAAGCAAGTAATGGCCATAAAGATCTGAATCTTATAAGCCACTGAATTCCTAATTGTGAAATTTAATCACCACTGAATAATTAATGTTGAAATAAATTCTTAATGGCAAGGAAAATTACTTTACTTCAAAGACCATCTAACTACATTTATATAGTCTGAATTAGCCTCTTTGAATTGTTCAGTAGTCAGTTTCCTGTTGTGCAAATTAAAAAGAACTGATTGACACCAGAATGCACAGATGCAGAAACTAGCAGATATTTTAGTTGAATAGCTAAATAGCATGTAAACAACAGAAATGCCAGCAACAACAAATGAGACCATATGCTTACTGCAGCACATCACCACAGCAATAAAAACGAAAGAATTAAATAGGGTTTCGGTCCACTGAAACGCTAGAGGCTTTTAATCTGAAAGGCAGGAAGTGTATTAACATGTAACTTGGTAGCTTTAAGAGTTGATCAAAACAAGGTTTTGCTTATCACTATCATCACATTGTTGTTGCAGTTTCACAACTGGCTCAAATGAAAACTTAAAAGGCAATCATCTGTCTTCAACCTTAACTGTAAGTCTGTTTAGCTCGCTGCATACAAAAGCTGTGCACCTTCACACATACTGAGGACAGAAGAGTTTTAGTTTCCTGTTGAACGTGATTTGCACATGTTGAGAAGAATTGGGTTCCCATGGCTCAGAGGTGTATCCATCTTTCACTAAACATTGAAACTCTGCTTTCCTGCTTTCAGCTCGTCCTTTTGGCTTTTTTTGTCAGGTTGACATTTCAATGGTCTTTGCATTGATGGATCCTGCACCTTTTAACCTTTAAACATATTCTTATCTTATCAGTCACAAAAAGTCTGTGAAACTCAAATTGATTTGAAATGCAGTGGATAAATGCAGCCAAATGAGATTGGTTCTTACTTTTTGAATAAATATTTTGCTAATTTTTCAACTACATTTATAATTAGCATCCTGTACTATATTGTAATACATCATACAGTATATCACAAAATTATTGTGTGTCATGCATAAAGTATTAACTTACGTCTGTATCGGGGCCCTTGTCGGCTCCAGGACAGGAGAAGCTGACAAACTCATGGCAGCGTTTGTGAACCACAAAACAACACACTGAAAGAAGAAAGAGAAAGAGAAGAGTTTTACAGGAACAATCTATGACACATTGTGAACTGTTTGTCTCATTTTGTTCTTACATGGACATAATGTGCATCCGATCACCAAATCTGCCACTTACTGTATGGAAAAAAAAATACAAAACACAAGACAGACTGGCACGCAAAGAAATATATCCTTCCTCTGTCTGGTGTCTTATGCAAGTTCTCTGACAAATGGAGAATGTGTGAAAGTTATCATCAATCAACCTTAAAAATTAGTTTTACAAGCCTCCCCTGTATGGGCACACAAAAAAATGCATACAGACAAACAGACTCACATGCATGTGCGCACCCACACTCACACCCACACAAAAAATGTCACTATGTGATCTTGTGTTCTGCAGCCGTCAGCTCTTTACAATCTGTTGGTTTGATGCCGATTGCATCATTGTCTCCCACTGAACGGGGATCCGCCTCTACCACAGTGTCGCTCGGCGTGACATGTCTGACATGACACCTGATGCTGCTCTCACGTCAGCAACGGTGGCATTTACAGTTGGATGCTGCCGCAGATTTGGAGGGAAAAGCAAAAGCGTGGACATCTGTGACAGTTAGAACACAAGCTGACTCTCTCTTTCTCACTCTGTGTACCCAACTGTATTTTTTCCTGCCATTATTTGAAATTTCTCATTCTTTCTTCTCTCTCATTCTCACACAATCTGTCTGCTTCGCTCATTGTCAAGCTGCCTGCTTGTTCAAGTGCACTTTTGTGCTCTCCCACCACCGTATTTGTGTGTTTTTTTTCTCTGTAGCTCTGCCAGCGAAGTTGCAGTTGCCAGACAATCTGACGGGCACTGGTTAAACAACAGAAATGAGTCTCAGCAGGGGTTTCAACTGTCCACTCAGATAGATAGACAGATAGATAGATAGATAGATAGATAGATAGATAGATAGATAGATAGATAGATAGATAGATAGATAATTATGAATATGCATAGGTATCATTGCCAGTATTTTCATCATAATGATTGTTTCCTTCATCATAATCCCAATCCAGCCCTAATACTCATACAGCATTCCTCTCTGTGTGTATGTGTGTCAGAGTTGGTGCTGAGGCAGCGTACAGTACAAATTCATCTCTTTGAGTAATAAAGAGGAAACGAGGCAGAGACAGAGGAGGGGGATAAAAACGCTCAGCAAAATCATAGCCCACAGAGATTTATCCATGCTCACATTCTCATCTGTGCCATTTGTTATTTTCATAATGTACAGTACAGTGCAAAAACAGAGTCAGTCTATGCACAGGTGTAAATGCAGATGGTGGGAATTTCTAGGACCCATGTCAGTGGGGAATTGTGAGCCATGCAAGCTGGTCTGTTGGTCAGTCCACCTCTTTGGTCCAGACTGAAATATCTCAACATCTGTTGTGATTTCCATGACTTTTCATCTAGATATTCATGGCCCCCTGAGGCCGTGTACAGACTTTGGTGATCCCCCACCTTTTCCTCTAGCCTTGGTCTTAATGGATCATACATGTGCAGTTAGGATATAAAATGATCAGCTTAGAGTTTTCTTGCATCTAGTTTTTGTTTTGTTTCTATTTCTGGGATATTTTGCAGATCAAGACCAGGGGTCCCCTGGCCCCCTCGGGCCCCTTGGCCTGTGCCTGGTAGGCTTATTCAGTAATCCATGCATTATGTCAGCTGGTCTCTGCAGCCATTGTCTGTACTCGGCCAAAGATCACTTCTTAGAGAAAGCGCCATCACTCCAAACACCACTCTGCTACCATTAGTAGACTGTGTTTTTGTAGTTCACCAAGAGGAGGAGAGTGATGATTCAGGTGATCAGCTGAAACGAATCACGTCAGTTCAGGGAGTTGGAATCTATACTGCATATTGGACGCAGTATTTGGACCAAGTAGTTTGTAATAATGAAGTTACTAAAGTCAGGAAGCCCCAGCTGTAAATGTGTCAAAGATCTCATCAGTGTTTCATTCTGCTGCTCTTCTCATTTTCAGGTCAGAGGTGTTACTGTCTCAACAGCTAACAAAAGTGATCACAGATTTATGATTTACAGATGCTGTAAGCTAAAACTAAGTAGATTCAATAGTTGATGGATTCAATACAATTTGGATTTCATAAAATGCTACTCAACCCCATCCCACATGCTGCCCACTCTGCTGTCAATGAAATGAAAATATTTGCTTACATGCATATCAGGAGAATTTTCACGTCTCATGTTGCAGGATTAACTCTGAGTGCAACCAGGTTTCTCTTCTTCTCTCTCCACTGCCTACTTTCAACATGTGAATCACTGGTGTAATGACGCTCATACCACGTTCTCTCCCTCCAACCATCAGTTCTCCTCACACCCTCGGTTACACACCCACTTGTCCTTTGTTGATGTGCTGATCTCAGACCAGTTTGAGTTTCTGTTGGTGCTGCAGTTTGGAGCTGAGCAGACTGACTTGACACTGATCTCAGTTCATAGGTGAAGAGGGGCCACTAATCTATGTATATTGGAAGGGATAACTCTAGCTTTGGAGTGTGTGTGTGTGTGTGTGTGTGTGTGTGTGTGTGTGTGTGTGTGTGTGTGCGTGTGTCAGGCAAGCTTACCCAGACTTACACAAGACAGAGACAGTGTTTTTCTGTGACTATAATCCTTGGCGTCGACTTTCATGCGCATGCACACACACCACACACTGATACGCACATTAATCTAAAAGCTGTCTTAAGGAAGTAGGCGCCAATATGCTGCAGTGGCTGAAACACAGAGGCCCTCTGAGAGCTTATGGGGCTTTACATGCACCCCACCAATCAGGAGGGAAGCTCTGAAGACACCGCATACACCTTCTATCAACACCTGCTAAGCATTGGCTGAATCAACAAAAAAATTATGAGTTTCTTCACTCTCTCCTGTGATGAAACACAAACAACCTGGAAGAATACTTAATTATGAGTTTTTTTGGGGGGATTTTAATGCCACTATAATAAATCTTTTGTATGACTTAGGTGCAGGGATCTGACTGGGAAATTCAGTTGTAAGAAGTGTCTCCAGATAGTTTAGTCCTCTCAGGGAGAGCTGTGTAAAGCTGCAGGAGCAGAGGTGACACAGTGACATACTGTATCGTCAGGGATATTATGATTAATTACTATGGGCTTTGTTTCACCAGCTTAATTGCATAAGCACACAGATAAGAGGCTTTGGCATTACAAAGCAGCTTACACAACACAAACGCTTTCTTGCGAGTGTGTGTGCAGAAGGTGGAAAACGCGTTATACACGCATATATTTGTATGCATAATTTGAGGGTCTGTCTCTATAGGTGGGCATTTTTGTAGCATGTCTTCACACATACTGTTTGGTGGTATTTCTACACCTCTCCATCTATATCCCACATCCCTATCTCCCCACCACTGATCCTTTAAAGTGTGGATTTAGCCCTGGCTAATCTGGTGAAATTGGGTGTCTATCGAGCCACTGTTAATAGAATTATGCTGTGTTGTTGGCCAGAAGAAAAGGCTTGCGGTGGAGATAAGGCAGAGGGGGCAGGACACCTGTAGCGCCGGACCAACTCAATACCCTCCAGACACATTCAATTGATCCGGGCCCCTAGAGTGCATCTGAACACAAAGGGAACCGAGGCTTTGATCTGAGATCCACAGGAGGAAAAGAGGCAAGTGTGCGAGGGAACAGATGAATAGGCAGAGAGGGAGGGAACAAATCCACAGGGGTCTGTGGTTCCTACGACTGTAGAGATGGATGCTCCGAAGGGAGTCAGAGATGTCTTGATCTGCTCAAACCACTATTCTACTCTTACATCTACATCATTTTTCGTGCCAAAATATTGTTGAGGTGAAGTTAAGTGACAGCTTTGTTTGAAGGGAAATGACAGGATGACACAAATTGTCTGGAAATAATGCACAAATTATTCATTGCACCTCTTCTTCTTGCCATTATACAAACACAGACAAAGATAAGCTTCCCGCCAACCTGGCTCCTGATCGTGTAAAATGCTCTGTCCCCCCCCCATCCTTGTTATGGCCCTGTGGTCTTTTCTGTAACTTGTCATTTTACGCAAGAAAAGTGACAGAGGAAACAAGGGGAGAGGAGAGGAGAGGAGTATTGTCCTCCCTCGGTTATTTTTAGGCCAGATTCTGGCCAGGGTTGGAACAATGTGTACTGATCCTCACCGTGGTGGAGAAGAAAAGGGAAGACATTTCCTCTACACCTGGCCAACAGACACTATAAATACACAAGCGGCAGTGCAGTGATACACATGTCCATTTGCAAACACACTGACATATCACAGGCCAGCATGCATGTGAGAGAACAGTGAATGATGAATGAAAAGCTATTCTTGTCCCGTGGCTGTGTAAGTGCTGAATGAGAGAGGTGAAAAAAGCTGAAGAATAACCATAGAGAGACTCAATGGGGCCAATGGGGAATGCTATAGCCTACATAGAGCAGAGAGGCGCCCCTCCTGGCCTGTGTCAAGTTGTCCTCGAATTTTGATGGGAGTTCAAAGGTCAAAGAGAAACTATATCCATCTGCTGTTTTAATTTCACTCACCCTCTGCACACACAATTTAATCTGGACGTAAAGCAGTAAATAAGTGCAGGCTCTACCCCACGTTTAATGCCGACTGTCTGATCAACCTTTAAGAGAAGATATTTGTGTGTATTAAATTGTATCTGTCTACACCATCTGTCTCAGTATCACCACAGAAGCATAAACAATATTTCATACATGTTTTATAACTCTTCCAGAAGTCTCTAACTTACTTGAGTAGCGTGACCTCTGAACTCTCGCCACTGCAGTGAGTGACAGATCTGAGATTCCCGGAGCCCCAGGTCTCGTGACCTATAACCACAAGCTCTCTCTTGAGACAGGTGGAGATGGACGGCCAGTGACCACAGATGGACTGACACACTGACAGTGAAGACTCAGAAAAGCCCGGCGATGGCCTTTCTACAGAATACGTCTGCAGAAATATTGTGAAACGGATGATAGTTTACTTTTTTGCTTCCTGGTATTTCTCCTGTATTTATTCAAGTATGATATTTGAGGGTTATTTACGTGTATCTACAATATTTCCATTGGCTGTTAACACAGAAAATTGTCAAGAAGATCTCTTTATTTCCATCACAACACAACTGAGTAATACATTATAATGACATAGACAGTGGGAGAGCAGATTTCTAGTCATTCCCATCTGGTTATTTTCGCCTATAAATAATTTCTAAATTCATTTTGCAATTGATCATATCAGGATGTAGGTGGATATGATGATCCAACGTTTTTTTATTCATTAAGTTTGGTCTGACATTTTACCACTTTAACTGT
The DNA here is from genome assembly GCF_002260705.1 of Seriola dumerili. Classification (NCBI taxonomy): domain Eukaryota; kingdom Metazoa; phylum Chordata; class Actinopteri; order Carangiformes; family Carangidae; genus Seriola; species Seriola dumerili. The sequence goes on along the minus strand of NW_019174424.1, from coordinate 2,317,380 downwards.
ATTTTTTACAGTTGAAATGACTTAAACTTGATATGTACTCTGAGCAGTGCCTGTCTGATACTGATATTAGCCACATCTTGTTAAAAAGGTAGGTTATCCTTTTAGGGACCAGTGCTCATTAGCTAGCATATCACCCATCGTTTTCACTTGACACCACACTGCTCTGGAAATAGTTCTCAATTTTTGGTAAAGGGGGCACAGAATTTGAAGCAAGGTGGGTCACCTTCAAATTCCCTACGCAGGAAATTCCCTGTCCAAGTAACGGCGGATCGGTTCACAGTTACAAAGTGTGGCAGATTAAATTGCCTCAGTACATCACAATATCTGTCCCTGTCCTTTCTCCACCACCCTAGGGAGATGTAGTATGTGTGATATATACCGGCAAGCAGTGTTTGCCTGCAGAGGGAAAGGAAGAGAGCTACAGCTACAACAAAGGCATGGAAACTTAATTTCAGCACATACACCCAATTATGCATGCTATAGGCACATAAAGGACAAAGACATACAGTACACACACAGAACCTACAGTTAATATGCCATGACCTTGAAAGCTACAATAAAGCTGTTCAAAAAGACCACTGATGGACACAAAAGAGAAAAAGAAAAGAGAAGAAGAGATGGGAATGTCAGACAGAACAGATCAAAGAAGAGACAAGATATGATGAGAATGGAAAAGAGCATCTTCCTCCTTGTGTCCCCTTAAGTGCAGCACATAAAAATTTGCAAAACTTCCTAAGAATTCTGCTTGTGTCTAGCAATTATCTCCATCACCATAATATCCTGCTGTATGAATATGCATGAATGTGTGATTGTTTATGTATGTGCATATGTAAGGAATTATGCAATTTCTGCATGGGAGCAGAGAACACAGAGGAAAACACCTCGGGGGAGATTCAACACAGTGGAGATGCTGCTCAGTTTTTAACAAAGCAAAACAAAACAATCATGAGAAACTCTGCCGAACTACTGTGTGTTCACAGACAGTTAAAGAGCAGAAAGCATGTGACCGGTTGAGAGAAGGTGGAGATCAAGGTGAATCTGGCAGTGTCAGATTGCATCACAGCGCTTACCCTACCTCCTCAGCCTCCTCCCGCACTGCGCGGAAGGTCAGCAGGTGATGGCAGTTTTCACCTTGGCTCCCTGTCGCCTGAGATCTGTGTTTGATTATGCATGTCTGGAAAGCATGTTAGAGCAGACAAAGACAATAGCGACGACGCCCCCAGGGTGCATGATGAATTTTTTTTTTTTTTTTTTTTTTTTGCTTTTGTCTTTTTGGATGTTGTGGTTTGCGTTTCTCGCTTTATCACCACAGAAACACCAAACAGCCACAAACAAGGCCCGTACAAAATGTAATACACGTCAGAATTGTACAAAATATGCTCAGAGCGTGGCTCAATGGATGACCATGTGGGCCGGTTATTTCAGAATGAATCACTTTAGTTCGGACTGAAACATCTCAGCAGCTATTAAATTGATTGCCATGAACTTTAGCCATGGAACTTTCCATCTCGCTCCATCATCACGTCCAGTACTTTCATTTATGACCAAATACCTGCAAAGTCATGCTCATATACTAAGTCATTGTTTTCCAAACTTTCAGCTTCGTGTTTTTTTAGCTGCCTTACATTTCTTACATTAACGATGCAGAATAATGATCATATACTGCTTGCATGTCAATCAGGCATGGCAATCATTGTCAGGTATGATCGACACACACACACACACACACACACACATACAAAACACACGCGGATGTACATATTCAGCCCGCATTCACACAAATGCACACACACTCTTTGCAGTGCTAATAGTGTTTGTATTAAGAAATGGCCACAGGGGGACTGGATCAATTATTCCAAACTACAGGTGGGAGTGTTTGGCTGCCAGACATCTCTGAAGCACACAGGAGAAATAGTGATACTGCCTCATGAATTAAATATGACTGTGAACACAGACGCAGACGGACACACACATAAACAGGTTTAAGCACATACACATACATATACAGTCGGTGAATACACGTTCATGCTTTCGAGTGCACATTTCCAGTCATGTATGTGTACACAGAGTCATATGAACATATATGCACACAGATGCTCATTCTAGCACGCTTATTCACTGCTTTTGATTTGTCTCCGTCAGGCAAGACACACACACACACACACACACACACACACACACACACACACACATACACACACCAGCAAGTATAGTGCACACTCGCTGTGTCTGCTTGTCTCCTCTCCTCATCTTCTCAGTTACTCACTCAGACACACACGTAAACACACATACATACACACACACACATACACACACACACACACCACACATCCAGTCGGTGATGTATCACCTGCAGTGGTCTGGCTCAGAGCCCCTTGTGTCCGTGTATCAGGTATCACAGTGGTAGTAATGTAATGAGTCTGGCTAGCTCCGATCCATACAGAAGCTCTCTGGCTGACACTGCTGCACACAGACAGGGCCAAATTATACTGTACAATAGACTGACTATCAACTTGCATGCACGCTCAAACACAGCCAGTCGCCAGAAGTGATGGCTTTCTTTACTGTGACTCTGGTTTCTTTGTGCAATGCCTACACACACACAGAGAGAGCAGGCGGTCAGGCAAAAGGCAAAGGTCACGGCCAAGTCCAAGTCTAATGCCTGGGGACAGGCTGATACCACACATCAACATCAGAGCATCTTCCACTCCTGCGGCACTGCATGTCCTGGACTAATTTGTTTGGGACCAGTGAAGTCAAGGCTAAATTTGTCTCAGGACATTTTGAAACATAAATAACACGCTTATTTTTTTTTTTTTCTTCCTCATTTCAGTCACTTTCCATAAATACTCTCACAGGTCTTGTTTTTGGTCTTTTCTCTGTCTCTCGTCTTTCACTTTCTCTCTCAAATACATAAAGACAGAAGGGCCAAACAGAAAACTGACCTTGATCAAGAAAAGAAAAAACCTTTCGCATAAAAATGTGTTTTAATTAATGCACAGTGGCAAACACAGTGTAGTCCGAGGCACATTCTTGACACTATTCAGTGAGTAAACAAATATTACAAATGTTAAACAATACTATGGATTATATAAGATGCAAACATCAGAGTGCCATTCTCCACTACTGGCGATAAATTATCTGAAGCTACAGGCAGACATACTACTGAAAGGCTGTAATGTCAGCTCCTGATATACAACTCATACAATATGGCAGCGAACATGGATGGTACACTTATTACTTGATGTTTTCTCTTGACCTTTGTCTTGCCTCCTACTCTTTCTCGTACTCTCATCACATCAAAGAAACGAGCAGAGACACTTTTTTACCTCCTCTATAATCCTGCATCACTGTCTTGCGTTTATTCCCACAGTGACTACATGCTGATGAGCTTCACAAACTCGAGCCACAATGCACGTCCTGTAATTCACACTGCTGTGGCTTTTCTTTGCAACAGACTGGAATGGTTTTGTTGTCATGAATCTTTGATATAACTGATCTTACAATAAGCCCCCGAAAACTCAAAATCCAAAAGTGTTCCTCTGTTATATTAAAGAGACACTGTGTAACTTGTGAAAGACGAGATAAGATATTCCATTGTCTTTCAAATAAAAAGTGAAATTCACTAGCAATAAAACGCACCCTTTTCCAATTCAATACACTCAGAGGTTTTGCTGCAACCTGACTTGGTCTGGTTTGACCAGTAGTTTAAGATGGCTAATGTTATGCTTATGTTAGCTAATGCCAGCTAACTTTATGTAAATCGTGCTGGATAAGTAACATTCCTGCATCAGTTTGGTCATTTTCACTTGTGTAACTCTTACACTATGTTGTAGCATGTAATGGATAAGCTTTTCAACGATCTTACCACAAAACAAGAAGCTAACACCAGGAGTTTCAGTCACTGCAGTCAGGACATCTAACAACAATGAATCTAAAGTGACTGAATAAAAAGCATATTGGAAAATGCAGGGAAAATTTAATGTACTATTATCCATCTATTTATTATCAATCTATCTAACCTATCTAATGTTTAAGCAAAACTCAAAGTCAAAATAAAAAGAAAAAACATCCTCAGCTAAACTGCTTCTTCTGCACACTATGGGTGTTGTTTTGATCGGATTTGACTGACAGCGGCCTGGGACTCTCACAAATTGGTACCAGCTCAACCAGTGCCATTCATTCCATTTTTAAGTGCTAGTTGCATGACAACATATCAGCTTTTCAATCTGATCCGCTGTTAATCAGTGTGCAGCAGAGTAGATAATCTGCTGTTGCAATCTTACTTAGCTGTTGACTTGCTTGATTTTATAGGCAACGGTGGGAAAGGTCGGGGTTTGTCAGTTTGGTTGAGGAGCTTGTCGTCTGATTTGTTGCTAAAGCATCATTTTGCATGCCACCTTTCCAAATGCTACAAATGTTGTACCACCTTTTCCACTCTGCTCACTTTGAACCATGGCCAACAGCCAACAGCACAGACGGAAATCTGTCTTGTGAAATAACCAAAAGTGTTCGTAATTTGGCTGAAAATCTTGTCTTCATTTAACTTATATGTTAGGATCTTTAAAGTTTCTGTCAACATGGCTAGCCCCAAACACTGGCAGCATTTCAGAATACTTTGTTCGACAGCTGGCATCAAAGAGCAAAATTTAGACTTATGGGTCACTTTAGCTCACTCTCATTATTATTGTGCTGTTGTTGTGTTGTTGTTGTTGTTGTTGTGTGTGTATCACACAAGAGATCCCCTCAACTGCCACTAAAATAATTGTTTAGGTCAGATTAAAGCCTTCATGGCATTCTGAACTCCAACAGGAATATTACAACTGGTATCTGTTTTCACAAAAAAATATCAAATATCCTCTGCTGATCAAAGACGGCCGTGTCAGATCTGGTGCGCGTGTAAGATGTACAAACCTGACGCCTGAATCAAATACGTTTTGCAAGTAGGAAAATGAAACAAGACTTCAGTTTTAATAAGAACTTCACCTCACAAATTTTTTCAGCGGCGTCTTGGTTGAGCTGCATGAATCATAGTGAATTTATGCATGAATCATATTTCTACCCCTGTGATGGGGACTTACGTGTCTAACTCGAGTCAGATGGACAAGCACAATGCCTAAATTAAGATGAATCATGGTAGCCTTTTGCGAGCATGAAACACCGGGTAGTAAATGGGAAATAACAACATTAACAAACGAATCTGACAGTATAATAGCTGATATACACACACAGATATTGTAGCTCACGATTAAAGACAGAAGAGACATCTGGGACCCTGCCGATTTTCTATTAGGTACCTGAGGTTTGGTATAGTATACAATAAAAATCAGAAAAGACGGCAGTCTAATAATAATATACTGAAGAGAAGAACAGGCAGGAAAGGAATTGTGCAAAAAGAAGGGGAAATAAAGGGAAATAAATTTTGACTAATTGACTCTGAGTTTGTGTCTTCTAATTGTGAGTCAGTGAGTACAGCACAGAGTAGTTGGACGGTTCCACCCTCTCATTTTGGTGAGCTGATGAGCTGACCCTGGGTCACTTGGGGCCAGTCTACTGCACAGCAGCCAAGTATACAAGAGCAGACAGGACAACTCTCACCATGAGGCCTGCTCTCTGCCACAGACACTCTCTACGCACACACACACACACACACACACACACACACAGACAGAGAGAGAGAGAGAGAGAGAGAGAGAGAGAGAGAGATAAGCATGCAATCATACATGCACATACTGTACACATACACACATGCACACACAAACACAAGCCCTCATCCAGATGCAAATGTACAGATGGACATGCAGACACAGCGTCCTCCGAGATGCAGAGACCTGAAAACACACTCTCCCTCCCTCTCTCTCACACTCACTCACACGCACACACAAACACAATCACACACACACTCACAGGCTGGCACAACCTCTCATTCTCTGTCCCTCTCTTAAGCCGTCCAGAAATGTATTTTTGTAGCACGAAAACTGCAGAGCCCCAGAGAAACACAGTCATGCTGTATTGAGGTCAAGAGGCTTGAGCAAGAAAACCTGGCCATTGTAAGTAGTCAAGCAGTCAGTAAACTGTATAGTGTTGCTTCAGCACCTTTATTGCTGATTAATGACACTCGGCTGAGAAAGGGAGCATGACTCTTCTCATCACTAGGCATCTCGGTGCTTGGCTAATTGGCCTAGTTAATACACACGCCTGAATTCAAGCCTGTGTAGAGCGATTAGTCAGCCTGTCGAGTGCATGGCACGTACCATTTGGAGCTGAATAAGGGAGAGAAAAACGAAAGGCAGCAGCTGTGGTGAAAAGGCATTCTGTGCTTTCTGCAAGATGGTTTCAATTAGCACCTGCTGCCTCCCACGCCACCCATTCTTTCTTATTCTTTTATCTTTGTTTTTCTGTTCAGTCTCAACAACAATGATCTGGCGTTTTCAGCCCTGCTGATGAGAGGGCTTTAAGGACAGCGGTGTCAACCAGGCCAGTCACACTTTATTGCTGCAAGAGGGGTCGCTAGATGCTTTTTTTTGTTTGCGCAGCCACGCATAATGAAATACATGCATACATACACATCCACAGAACTTTCAGTCGACATCAGAGATTGATGATGAGTTTCTTGAGTAGTGAAAGGGAGAAAGCCAAGAAGAAAAACTCAGGAGATCAGGAAAAAGAGAAACCTATACCTACTATCTGGTCAGCACTCCTGCTCTCTCTTGCACTAAATAACTCATGACCTTTTTACTGAGCAGACAGGACTATATGTGAGTGAAACTGCAAATGCATGAGGTTGGCATTTAAACCTGATTTAAACCAACAGCCAGCTTCTTCTCTGAAAAACTGACCAAGATGTGCTGTGAGCTGGATCTCTTTTAAACATGTCATTCGGGTTGAATGAATGATTTGACGATATACATGTATGAATGTCCACATTTATAAGCTCATACATTCTTCCCTTTGTCTTCAATCATTTCGTAGCTTTAAAAGGAACTCCACTGTTTTAACCTCATAAAGACCGGCAATAAAGACTGTCATTACAAAGCAAGGATTTGAAGATACTGACGTCAGTTCAGCTATTAGCGTCCTAAAATATAAGCCCAGCATATACATTCATCCATTATCTGAGGACCATGAATATCTGAAGGAAATGTAATGGCAACCCATGAAATAGTTGGTGAAGTGATTTCAATCTGAACCAAAATGGTGAACCGACTGACTAACTGACTCAGACTGACATTGGTTGTGTCCGAAATCACTAACTCATTCACTACCCCCCCCTTCACTATCTAGGGAGTTCTATGTTGGACTATATAGTGAGCTCATCTGCAAAGTGAAAAAAAAACTTTTGCACACAACTTGTGTCATTCTTTCTGCACTGTTTTTCTTTCTTTCAGTGCGAGCGCAATGCATGATGGTATAAATTGCTTGGTTAGTGACCACCGGTTGCACACTACTTTTCACGATGCATTTGGGGATACTAGAGGTCCACTATATAGGGTATAATAATTCTCGCTATACATTCGGACAGCACTACAAAATGGTGAACTCACTATATACTGTATGCTGTTAGCATGTTTAAAATGTAGAACACCACTTATAGCCTTAGCGACAAAGACTTTCAAGGACCTCATCAGTGAACACATGTCACTCCAAGCCTGGCATAATCAATGTGTGCCTTATAGATAGAAGTCTGTGGTTTCAGTTGGTTCTACTCCCTGCCAGTAATCACACAAAGGAGCTTTACCAAAACAAAGCATGAACTGGGACCAAAAAAAAAGAAAAGACAATAAAACCCTCTAGAGCCTGTAGGACAAGTGGTTTTGAGCCTCGCACCCTTCTCTTCATTTTAACTGCTCTCTACAGTGGGGTGATTTAACTGGCCCATTGAATACGTGTGTGGTTAACCTCACTTTCAGATACAATTACGCCCACCTCTCTCCCTCCAGTGTCTGCCTCTGTGTTTCTTACCAGCTCTCTATGGCTCCACGTGAAGAGCTGCTCTTACACAGATGGAGGCCTAATTTTTCACTCAACAGCTTCCACCGCCACACTGTTCCAGCGGGATCTGCTCTGTCCATGCAGCCGGCCGGGATCAAAGAGGTGTTGACATAGTCTGAACTGACTTGTCAAGGCTACCGTGTCTGTCTGACGTTCAGTTTGCATTACAGAGCCTGCAAGGGTGTCGCAGTGATAATGTGCTTTTGTAATATCTGCTAGATGGAAACAGACTGCAGCGTGTGAAAGACATAGCAGCCTTTCACTAATGAGTGTGTGTGTACAGTATGTGAGTAGGTGTGAGCAGTCCTGCTGTCTGTTGCCATGTGGGGTGTGGTTGATGTATGGCTTACTATTCCTGCTCTGCAGGGACATGTGTTGGTCCCTTTTCACCAGCAACAGCTACTGCAGAATCTGTTAATACACAAAACACGTGCACGTACATCTGCAAGATCGTGTTTATGCAACATACTTACTAAAAGCATGAATTGACACAAAACTTAAGATACACGGCCAGAGCTGAAATAATTAGTTGATCAACAGAAAATTAATAAGCAACTCTGACATTCAAATTAGTCATTTAAGTCATTTTCTAATGAAAATTCCCAAATATTTTATGGATCTGTCTTCTTCAACATGAATATTTTCTTAATCCTGTTTGATTAAAACTGAACATCTTAGGGTCTTTGTCTCAGCTTAGGCTCTGGTTGTGATGAGAGTTTTTTCTTTTTGTCTTAGACTTTCTTAGGCTAAACAATTAGTTGATTAATTGAGAAAAAAAAGTGGCATCCCTATATACATATATACAACAGCATTCTTTTAATCCTGTAACTTACTAATGGGTCTACTGTGTTTTTTTTTCTTGTTTGCTTTGTTTTGTTTTTTGTTGGATGTACTGGATACAGTATCTTGCAGACTATTTTTGGCTCAGTTCTTTAACGTACTAATTCACTAAGCCAATGTAGGCTATGTTTCAAACTCTATTTTACAGCAAGGAAAAACATTATTTGAATGACAGATGAATCAAATTATGCTTTGAGTGTACAACAGCACCAGATATACATTTCTTGCTCTGGCTGTTGTTACCTGGGTGGTTGGCTTTAAATAAAACCTTACTTTCCTACTGATTATCTGTCTAGTATTTAAACACCTTGCAGATAGAGAGAGAATACTGTACATGGTCAGTGTATAGATAGGTAAAATCAAGGTAAAAGGGGACTGATAACTCTTCACATTAATATCAACAATACAATCACACAGTCTATTGCAGTAAACTGAGCTTCACCTTCTCTTTCGGGAGGCATGCCAACAAACAGTCCTCACAATCCTAACGACACATAATAACTGAGTGCTCTTCCCTCAGCATTAGCATTTCCTCCCTCTGGCTTGAATACTGAACTAGCAGGGAGATTTCTTGGGCAGTCCCTTTAACATTTTGCAAATTCATCATGTTTATATTTCCTAGTTAAAAATGTGGTGTAGTCATTTGAGACTGGAAAAAAAGAGTGATCTATTACATTAATATTAGAGGAAAACCTAAATATATTAGTAGTGCGTGTTGGCTTTTTTACTCATTAGTTATTTCCATGCTTTAATTCAACTGATAGCCAGGTTTTGCTGGCCATATTTCTGTTTTCATAAAGTCATTAAAATCCTCAGAATATACACTGTTGCCACAATACTGGCTCTGAAACATAACAGTTGGTAAGAAACGACGTAGCCCCCTCAAACCCACACACATTCTTCTTTTACTTAAGAACAGCGAAGATAACAGTGTTCATAATTAAATCTTTTAATTCATTTAGTTATAATAAGCCTAATTGATAGATTCATGGCTGTATGTCAGTCAGTCATAATTTGGAGAGGCTGTTTACACGAAAGACATAAGAGTTCTCACACTCTCACACACAAACAACAGAGAACACAGAATCTAAGAAATACTCTGCCTTGTAATTTCATGAGTGGCACCCTCGGGACAATAAATGCAGATCAAAAGGATGAAATTCCTTCCATGCTAACACACAGATGCCAAAAACAACATGGTAGCAAAGCACTGATTCTCTCCTGTGGTGCCTGTTGCTATATTTGCCCTGAGCGGAGCAGGGAGGCTGGGAAAGACGAGGAGGAGACACAGCCATGACACCTTCAATTAGAGACTCGGACCTGACAGCCTCCGTCTCATGTCCTCCCTGCTCTCCTCTCGTCTCTTCCCCCAGAAGAGAGCACAAAGGGGATAATACTGCAGATGGAGTCCCTGTGAATGTTCATGAGTATGCATTAATCATGTTGTGATTATTTTGGCAGATATTGTGATTGTGATATGCGATTTCAGTTGGAATGGTCACTTTTGCATTTCATTTTCACTGGAAAAAAAAAATACAAAAATGATGATGTTATGTTTGTTGGGTCTTGTACCAAACAAACATTAATGTTCCGTTACGTCTGGAGAATATGATCTGTAGGCTGGGCCGTCTCTGTGGCACCGCAGCGCTTATGGCGCTAACAATGCACAACAATGTTGGGACACATTTTACCTTTATGAAAAAAATTGCAGCTCCTGTAATCTGGATATAGCACTTGGCCATACTGCAATTTCAATTATATTTCGATAAATTGTGCAGCCCTGCTATGCATGCATGTAAGAGAAACATACAATAGTCGAAGGAGAGGTGCATTGATGTGTTCAGAAAAGTGTCTGCGTCTGCAATAATTCCTGCTTTGAGGCAAGCTCTTAATAATGTGTGAAAAAGAGTTCATACTCACCAGCAGTTCACCTTTAAAACAGCTTCTAGCAAATCAATAGCCTCAACACATCAGAATATAGGCAGCTGATATCACATGCATGTGTGTGTCTGTGTGTGTGCGAGAGAGAGAGAGAGAGAGAGTACCTTACTCTTGGTGTGTTTCTTGGTGTTTAATTCCCTTTAGAGCTTTCACTTGCCAGACAGTCTTATTATTAACACAGTACATCATCAGCTTGCAGTTACCCATGACATGTTTGTTGCTGTGTGATGGGTTTTTACACACTGATATATAAAAACAACATGATTTGTTTCCATAAATATGAAAATTACTGTAGATGTGTCACCCAGTTATAGCTCATTCAAGTCTACATCATAAACAATGAGTTAAAAATACCTGCAAAGCACATCCCACAAATCCAACACCCACGTATTTGTTCAAAACTCAGGTAAGGCAGGAATGAGTCTGACAAAGTAGCAATGTTGTCAGTATAGCCTCTGATTCATATGTTTAAGTTCCCTTTAAATCACATAAATTTATTTAAACTAAAGATTCATTCATTAAACTACCTCTTTGGTTCAAATGGACAAGATAGCTGAAAAAGAAGAAGAACACATGTCCAACACAAGACCACACGTCCTTGGTTTGTCTGGGATTGTCCTGGTTTCAAGCTGGGTGTCCGGAGTCCCAGCAAATATCTGTAAAATACTAAAATGTGCTGGTTTTCAACATTCATTACCAAATTGTCCCAGTTCAGCACTTACATAGACGTTTATCATGTTATGTCCCACTTATTATTACTAACCCGATATAAAAACACTGTTGCTAGCCTATGAGTCATAGGCAAGCGTCATAACCTATGACGCAGGCGGCTCCTTCTGACAAAACCTGTCAGAATGCTAACAGTTAGTTGTCATGCCGAAGAGACAGTCAGCCTATTCTAAAGAGCTCAGAAGGCTACTCCTTCCGTCGAAGGGAACCTGGCAACGAATATGGCATTTATGGCGTCCTTGGTGTTGAAAGGTGTGCTCGGTAGGTGTGCTAAACACTGAAATAATTGTCCCCCATTATGATGAAAACGCCAATACTGAGTGCATTAGCGCATAAATGTTCTAGTGCATGAATGTGTGGTACACTTAACAGTCCCGGTTTTGGGTTTGAAAATATGGTCAACCTATATTTAGATGTGTTTTCCCTGTAGATTGTCAAACAGGGTGCAATATCTAATTGTGTTGTTGGGTTTCATTTAACGTCTGTGATTAATAATCAGCATAAAAAGGCATAACATTAAGGTTTTACAACTAATATATCAGTTTGGCTTGGAGCCTTCTATCTTCAAACCTGTTTATTTCTCAACTCCACTATTTCACTACTACAGTCTGCCCAGTGTTTACTGTAACCTTACATATAGGTACAAATTTGCATATTTTAATTTGTTTACAACATGGAATCTGTTTCTGGTGGTAAATATGTAGACAGATGGACAGTCAAGTAAAAAGGGAGCAAGGTGTGAGGATGACTAAGAGCCGCGCTGCAGTCTCTTACTGGGTGACCCTCAAACTGCACAACACACACACACGCGCACACACACATACACACGCTTACAGCACCACAGGAGCAGGAAGAGGGAGCACACGCTTCGGAAAACTGGCACACACATTTTCTAACCCTCTGCCTCTCTCTCACTCTCTCCCTGTCTCCCTGCATCTCTGTCCTTGCACAGAAATAGCAAAAATATTACTGAGGCTGGGAAAGTCCCATGTGTCCATCTTAGCCACACGCTCCCTGCGTTTCCTCTATAACGTGTTGTTTAGTTACATTTTACCTGCACCTTTCTCATCTCTCTTTTCTTAGGATGATTTTAGTTTTTATACTACAGATTAAGTATTAAGGCGACACCTTTACTCACAATAGTTGATTAATCGGTTTGTTCATCAAGAAATTAACTATAACCAAACTATTTGGTTAATGATTTTTATCCATTTTCAGTTCCAGTTTCTCACATGTGAACATGCTCTGCTTTTTTTTGGCAAGTGTATTTATAAAAGATTATCTTTGGGTTTTGATCTGTTGGTTGACTAAAACAAGTTTGAACACATCACCAAGGACTGTTGTACTAAATTATAATCAGGCGTTTTTTTTACTGTTAAAAACAATCATCAATGGAAATAATTGATAGTTGTAGCCCGAAAAGACAAAACAACATCATTAACGAAGAAAACTGCTGTTGACAACTTCTGATTTCCATGTTTTACCTATCAAACTTTATTACGTTATATAACGTTTAATGCTGAGCAAATGTACTACGGTTCTTGCTAAAATAAAGTCTGCTCAATACTAAAGAATACGCATGATGACATTGTTCCATGGTTATTGATTTTCATCCCACAATGACCTTTTCCAGGATTGATGACACAGATTATTGTAACCTTTTGTAAAAAGGTGAGTGTGCATATTAAATCATGCAGAGGAGCAACATATAAAAACTAGATTCCATCTTATTGTTGGCTTTTTGTCCTCTGACATGGGCGCACGCACACACACACACACACACACACACACACACACACACACACACACACACACACACACACACACACACACTATAAGACACAGACCCAGCGAGCTTGAAATCCTCCCGAGTGCACATTGTGCTCACCTTATGTGGGTCAAGACTGATATCTCTGACTTAAACCATTCCCAAAATAGCCGTGGGTGTAATCACCACTGAATTTATTAAGCACAGCTGGAGTGGTGAGACACGTTGAGGTGAGTACTCCCGCTCTAAATTCCCCTGAGAAGAGTCTTTCCATCCAAACTAGACAGCTAAGTATTACACGCTCCACACACAAATACACACTTACTTTATTAATCCATTCACCTTGATTTTGAGACTAAGAGACACTTAACATGATGTATGTTGCCATGGAAACAGATGGTTTAGGTAGATAAGAGGTATAGACAGTGATGGGGTTAAATGGCTGATGCTCGAATGTACGTCTTCTGTTATGTGCTGATGGTGTCTTTTATATAAGTCACTGGTGCACCATCTATTATGGATAGAGGTTCAACAGATTACCATCTTTTGCTGAGATAAAGCGAAGGTTGCACCAGCTTGTAAAAAAACCTCCTTGCACAGTTTCCACTACAAGCTCGCACTGGATCAGTCTGCACATGGGTCAAATAGTCCCATATGAATGCAAAGGCAGATTGTTAGGCATGAGCATAAACCAATCTCTCCAAAAAATAAATTATGCAAAAACATGCTGACACCATACTGGGATGAAAAAGCCATTTTAATAACACATGTTCTAACAGTGTGGTAGAAAGTTATCAGCATATTTGTAGCAACACTCGGAGTCAGCCGTTTATTCCATCTTGTCAGGAATCTCTTCTGTCTCTCCTGTTGGTGCCATTTTTGGAAACCACAAAGATTAAATCTCAGTGCTGTGACTGCTCCTGTCACGCTCTATTGTTGTTTATGCACACAGCACAGACAAATGCAGCCACAAGTTTTTTTTAAGGATAGTATCACACACATCTTTCTAATGTCTTCATCATTCTCCTTCCTCTAAGACTTCTCCCTCAGAGCCCTCTGCAACTACTCTCTTGCCTTTGTTTGTTAAAAGAGAGATTATGAGGGAATAGCATGTGTCATCTTATTACGCTGCATTGTGTCTCAGCAAAAACACACAGGCAGCTCCCTGACAATTAACTTCCCACTCTCAGCTGAGTAATGCCACAGAGCCTCCAAAAAGACCCCTTTTTAATGTCACCAGATGACATTGTGTTATGCAAGCAAAACATTTTGACATGATCTGCTGAGACAGTCTGTTAAAATGAAAATATTGCACTTGTGGCGGTCACTGCTGCTCTGAAAACGGGGGCAGAGTCTGTCGTGAATTGGATATGAAATGGTCTCCTCCCTGTTTCGGCGCTCGAGGGTGCGATCGCCAAGTGCTGTTGGTATGGGATTTCAGCATTTCATTCACATCTTGATTTATACTGTCTTATAAGATCACAAATACTCCACCCAGACAGGCTCACAAATGCATTGTCACAGCTACTGAGGCCCATTTTATTTGTATAAATGGAAGCTGAGGAGGTGATGCCAAGCTCCCATGTTGAATCATCATTTAAGGATTATTTGGAAACAAGGGGTGTTTTGTGTTAGGGGGTTTTTAAAGGGAAGTGCTCGCCTGGGGTATAATAGTTGGCAGAGATTTGGCACATCACAGGCCGAGTGAGGGCCAAACACTGTTACCATGGTAACCTTGGCACACCATGCTGGCATATCTGGCGAGAGTTGACAGTAGTTATTGAGGATGAGTTTAAATATACAGACAACTTATGCTGTTAGTCCAAGTGATTTTGTGACATTTAAGGCAGAAGATGTAGCACAGGTTTGGTGTGTGAGACGTGAAGTTCTTAGAACTGGTCATTGTGCATAAACAGACACTGAGCAAGTTGCAAGAAATATTGTGGGGGTGTTTCTGTATTAACAAGATTAGGTCAAAACCTAATATACACAAAATCACCACACACATAAGTAAATTATAGACAATGGATGTGCTGTTATATTCGGCTATATTTACTTGGTGATTACTCTGGAGGAAAGCTAGAAGCTCATTCCCGTCAGTTGCTGTGCAGTCAGCATAGAGGGGTGTGCCTGCGGATGGAAAACCAGACCTTGCACTCACAGGGTAAAACTGGCGACTCTCCTCTATGGAAGGCACAGGGCAGCTGAGGTTTGTACAAAAAGTTGATAGATTTGTTGCAAGGTACTTTTTTTTTTTTAAGATCAGCAGAATTTACTTCCAAACTTCTGATAATAACACCAATGTTTGGAACAGCAAATCCTGTCAGCCGTGAAGGTCGCATTCAGTCAGGTAGCTGTTAGCCAATTAGCATAACATTGTAAGTAGTTTTCAGTAATTTTGTAGCTTGCACCTGAATCTCTGCTCTTTAGAGTTTGGTTCCGTTGTTTCTATTCCTACTTTCATCTAACAAATTTTAGCGGGGTGTAGCCACCCAAGGCCACCCCCTGGCTCCGCCACTGGCCCCCATCCTCTCTCCTCCTCATCATCCTCTCTTCACAGTAAGGAGTTATAAATGAGAGCTCTTTGTCTAGCACCCAGACTGTGGCAATCCCCTTATGGTGACACATAAGAAGGTCTTGTGTCGCTCTGTCTTTAGGGGTGCTAACTGGCACACAGATCTAAGTGCCTTTTAGGCACAGGCTGTTAAGGTTCTACAATTCAATTTGACAAGCCCCCAATGCAGACAAAGAACAACAAGAGCCAATATGTCTTGACAGTGTGTGACTTTGGCGGCCTTTGAAGAATAGAGGCAGGACTGAGAAATTACTCAAATTGAAAATACACTCAGTAATTTTTAATCTATACTGTACTGGTACATACTGGATCTCATGTGTGTTATTTGTGTATTTGTAGATGATAGAAAAATGTTTAAAATTCAATGCAATAGTAAATTTTGAAAACAGATTCTGTTGAAAGGGCAAAGACACACATAATTACTAATTGGTCTGAAGACAGAACATTGCACTGTGATTGCTATTTACTTTATTTCACGTTATTTTAATCGTCCACATATAAAATACTTGATGCCGTGGCATGATGAACAGAATAAGACTAAAGGGCTGCCATCAATCAGTGTAAGCGATCTGATAACATAAAACACACATCAAAACTGCCCAGAAGAGCTGTAACCATGATAACAAAATGGAAATGGCCCACTTTGTTGCTACAGTAGTCTTGAGTGAGGAGTGGAGAGAAAGAGAGACAGAGAGGAGTAAAGGAGGGAGGGGGAGGCGACAGAGAGACCCAACACTCAATAGTAAAAAGGGGCATTTTGAATGTGGAGCAGAGACAAGCATCGACAGAATTACACATAATTATTCCAGCCAGCTAAGCCTCCACTCTTGGTATAATTAATGCCATTCAGCTGGGAGAGGGTTTAAAAATATATTAAGGATTGTTTCAGTGATTCCTTCACATTCAACAAGTCTATTTTAATGAGTCCCAAGCAGACACTTACACTCAGCACTAAGCTTGACAACCTTCAAGAGATATTGGAAATAAAGTTTAAAGTGAAACTGGAGGGCCTCCTGCAGGATTTTGATGTCAGTCAAGTTAGCTGAAAATTATGTTTGATATTTTCAGTCACCAACTAGCTGTATCAGACATTTGATGTAAAATCTCTCAATCTCACATTTATCATTTACTGCATGTAATTCAAAATACATTAAAGGATTTATTTGCTGAGAGTAAGATATGATGTAGCATTCAACACTGTTGTTCTTCCAGGGGGTGGCTGTAAAATGTAATTTACTTTAATATACCATAAAAAATAGTTCAAGGTATGAAACTGGGAGTCAGTTGTGTTCCGCGTGCGTTCAGTGTTTCTTTCCTTCCACTAATGAGTTTTTAAGTAGCGAGAGAGTAAAGCTTATAATAAACAAGCTTCACTTTCTGGCACATATAAGTTGTTAAATTAAAAAAATAAAAAACCACCTACGCTTTTATATTTATAGTTTCTCTAACTCGTGGTATTTCCCACAAATGTGCCGAGTGAATTATCAAGTACAGAGGAGCAACACCCACAATGATGAAGAGGAGATATATATATATATATATATATATATATATATATATATTAAAAGCAACAAGGCTGAGATCTATTTTGTAAAATAACCAAAGCAAGATTTATTGAATTAACATAACCAGGGCAGCTTTGCAGGCAAAGTAGAGTGGAGCAGGAGGGCCCTTCAGATCTCAGCGCCATCACTTGAGGAGCAGCGCTGTGTCTCCACCTACTATTGTGTAAGATGTTTATTGTTTGGGGCTCCCCATCAGGAGTTACAACAACACCCCCTCCCTTCTGCGCCTTGATTGGTTAATGAGGTCCATTGCTCCATTCCGAGCGGAGGAAGTGATTGGCCCTACCCCTACACTGCCACTAGGTCTCAGTGACGGCCTCGTTGGAGGCATGTGTCAGCCCACATCATGCTAACTGACACATACATGATGTCACCCACAGGGGTAACAAATGTCCCGGAGAGTGGTAGAGCAGCCTACACCCAACGCCTGCATCTGTGCACATGATGAAGATCATTAACAGTCGATGAGAGGTAAACAGTCACTGAGTGGGAAATGAGAGAAGACAAATTGGCTATATTTCATATGCAAATATATTACAAACGCAACAGACAGTTACAGTTACGGAGATGTCAACATTGAAGACTTTGGAACAACCGCAAACAGCATGGAGATTATACACAACAATATAGCATAGTGAGCAGACTGCCCTGCAGAGAGAGAGAGCAAACATCTACCCCTCTGAAATGTGTCAATGTATCACCTGTAGCTTCAGCTGCCCTCAGGTTTACTTTATAGCAAGTATTGTCTTGTCAATCCACAACTTTACTGTTTTAGTTCACTCTCACCGACCTTATAGCTTTTTTTCGGTTGCAGTAAGCAGCTGTGTTTTTGGTATAAAAGCTCTGAAAGCCCACTGTACAATACCTACACTACACTACCTTCTGCACAGACAGCTAGCAGATAGCTGATGAACATTGTGGAGCATTTACACGACTGCAAATGAATGATAATGTTGCTCCATAACTGCTGGATATGTAAATAAGCAAATGTTTGCCAATATATCAAAAAAGGTGATGATATGACAATACAGTTTTCAAAACTTTTTTTCTGCTGCAGTTATTGCAGGTTTGAGTCAACGTGATCCAAATACAGTTATAAACCAACTTCCGCACACCAGACAATCTGGGACATGACCACTCAGATGTAACTTGGCCACAGTTTATAATCGGTCATCAAGTAGACATAATATCTACCACTGTTTTCACTCTGCTGTCTTTCTTCTGCTCCAAGTAGTCACGCTGTTTGCTTTATCTTTGCCAAAACTCTGAAGCAAGAAACCAGACTGTGTAAAAGGCCACACTGACTTCATCCTCTCTCTCACCCTAAAACTTCCACCCATGCAACCGCAAATCCTCCTGTATTTATTTAGTCTTGTACTTATGTTCGCCTTTGCCCTCCTCTCTTCCTCTTTCCACCCTCTCTAGATTGTTGCGTCTTCTTTCTCTTCTTCTTCTTCTGCTTCCAACTGCGTCTCCCTCCATCTCTCACCTTTCTTTCTTGTGCCCAGACATAGTGCTCTCTTCCCGGTGACGGTTTCTCAACTCTCCAGATGGCACAGTCATTTCCACAGACGCTCAGCTTCAAAGGCTGGGGAGGAGGGGTGGGGGCAAGGGGGAGAGCAGAGCCTCCACCATGGTGGCAAGTGATCCAGCACTGAGACATACTCACTCTCACACCACTGGTTCAAATGAGATGATCTGACGTTTGGAGAAAAGTTCAGACAGCAGGCAACACTGTTTAACACTATGATGCTTAGGCAGTAACAGCATTCCTGCAGAAAGTAATAATGAATACGTCAGACCTGAATTTAACTAATAAAAATGTAATTTTCTGTCATATTTTTATATGGTTCAACCTTTATTCATGTGTTAAATTTACCCCCAAAAAAAGCTGGAGTAAAACTGAACTTGAAATTTCAACACATGGCGCTGCAACTGTTGAATGCCTATCCATCTGTCTACTGTGCCTAAATGCGACATAACAGCCTATTATGTATTTCAGCATAATTTGATTCCAGTGAATACAGTCACTATGGTGAAATGTTAACTTGATCAAATCATGAATGGAATTTCCTAACAAGAAAAGTGGCTTAATTATTTCAATTAATGAATAATTCACATTTTTGCCATTTGAGTTAATAATCATGACTTCTATTAACGTAGAGAGTTTTTTTTTTTTTTTAAATGCTGCTATTCTTTTGACAAGTCCAATCATTTCATTCAATTAGAGGGCAAAAGATATCTATCATACATTTGTGATATGTTTCTGTGTCTTGTGTCTTAACAACAGTCTAAAGCCCAAGGATATAGATAGGGCAATAGTACCGAAAACATTTTGTGATATTGTTGATTAAAAATTACTTAAACGATTAATTGATTGTATAGACAGCTGGTGATTATTTTTCTGTCATTTTGTTTAATTGACTAACAGTTGCAGCTCCTATCAGCATGCTGTCTTCACCCTGGCATTTCCATCATTCTTGTTCTTCATTTTATTCCCTAATGTTTACAAGATGTCCAACAAAACAAGTAAGTTTATTTGTTTTAAGCGTGCATCTTCTACCAAACTGATGGGATCTCTTTAACTTTATAAGACCTTTGGATGGGGATTACATTTAGTTTCAAACCGTCCAGTGTTTGAAATTACATACAGCATTTACTGGAGAAGTTAAGTCCACACAATAGTCACAATAAAGGTGAGTGGGAATAAAAAAAATACAAGATGCACAGTGAGAGAGGGAGAGAAGGGAGGAGTATTGATGTCCAAGTTCAGTGTATGACGGCAATGCATGTATAGCATATAACTCAGCATGTCCATATGACAGGATGTATCGTCTCCACAGTGGACCACATCCACCAAGAGAACCAAGAACTTCTCTAAAATGTACATTAAACACACAAACCAATGTATTGTATGATGAATTGTAAGGTCGAATAACAAGGTTTTTAAATTATACTGAGGTGAGTCACATAGTTCCTATGGTGACCGGAATAAGTAGGTAGGTGAATGAACAACAATCTCTGGTTATTCAAGAAAACGCCAGTATATGTGATGCAGCTGAACAGAAACGTATCACATGTGATCATATTTCATCTGTAACTCTGTAACATACATCCTACATCCCTAACCAGGAAGAACCAGACATTAGGCTTCACAATAAAAAAGGTAAACCAGGCACCACCCTGGGAACTGCAGTCCTCCACCCACACACAGAGACTTTAGTAATAAAGACATTTCCTCTGTCATGGCACTACTTTAGGCAGCATTCCATCGCTGGCCGTTGTGCGGTGGAGGTGGGTGATAACAGGAGGGAAAAAAAAAAAAAAAAAAAGCAGCTATCTAGCTTTTCATTGCACAGCAAGAAGCTCTAGGCAGCCCTTAATCTGCCCACACTTACGAAACCATAAACTGATATCAACTATGCAGGGGGAATGGATAAAGATGAATGATCACAGGAGTCACGCTTTATCCCCTTTTTAATAACTTTTAGAAGGCAGCTGTTCTGCTGGTGAGCTGTGCTGCACACATGAAACACTGTCACCTTTAACATTGTAGATACATGTATATCATTGTGTACATCATCAGTGACGGCGTTGCAGAGGCAAAAGTTTTTAACTTTACATTCCTGTCTCAGAGAAGCAGCTCTTAGACATTCAGTTCTTGAGCTTGAACGCATGAATAGCAAGCTAGGTTTGCATTCACAGAAAGAAATGTATGCTTTGATTTTGAGTCTGACAGTAATAAATATTTCTCTGCTCTGTATGCCTTACAGCCCCATGTAATAACAAGCCAGTGTCCCATGTCACCATAGTGCTATCAACAATTACAAAAGCCATTATGCATCCATTCCATGAGGAAAAGAGAGAGGCCTTTACATCATAGCCTCTGGAGATTATCCCACTATATGGTTCTCAAAACAGCAATGCATTCCTTATGCACACTCTACAAGAACAAACCCTGTCTACAAGAACACACATCTCTCAGACCACTTCTATGATGTATTCAAACTCCACTGACAAAATGCAAGCACACAGTTCAGCCCCTGCACACATATGTATACACCTGATGTTAAAATTAGGTATTTGAAATTGTATTGTCATTTAGAAAACAGGTACATGAAATTTAATTTCTATGTAATGTAATCACATTACATGTACATGTACATGTACATGTACATGTACAAGTACATGCATGCAAACACACAGACATGCACATCATACTGCAAGAATGAGCATAACATATCCAGTCATTCCCGTCTCCTATGATCTGAAAGAACTGTGACTTTCTGAGTCTGCAAAGCTCTGGTTAAAACATACAAAAGGCAAACATGTCCATGTGGATGTAGGACAGATCTTCTCACTGCAGCGTCACTCCACAGAATGACACTCATTGACATGAGAGGACACAGATAGTAGTAACGCTGGTGCAAAGATACTGGGCCCTCCTGACACAATTTTATATTGTGTTTTTTGTTTCCATTTTGTGTACAAGTGTCTGACTGGTGATCTAACCTTTTTCTTCAAACTTCTGTAGTCTCCATTATAACTCCTACTCTTTACTTTGCCTTTCTCCCCTTTAGCTGACACTGTATCAGATGTCTAGAGAGAAATGTTACACTAGCAAAGACGGTGGCAACAGGGTGTTGATTTCAGGGCATCCAGTATGTGGCACCCTGGCTCCAAATAAAGATTACTGTAAGGTAAAGTGTACTATAACTTTTTGATTCTTCAGAGAAAGAAAGAAAGGTGTTCAGTGTTTTTTAGTCTTTCAGTATAAACACACTGAGCATGTTTACAAGAGTGGCTTTCACACTGAAACAATGGGCGGTGTTGTCCAGCTGCCACACCTGTTAACGATCTGGCCACTAATTGCTCTGTGAGCAGCTGCTGCTAATGGCCTTCGTTAAGTCAGACCTGGAGCGCTGATATGAAGGAGACAAGGAGGGATATAATAAGGCCAGAGGTTACTCTCAAGTCCAGTCAGTCTTGATAATCTGTTTCTCTCAAACCATAGCTTCTGAGGAATACAGGGTGCAGCTTAACAGCCATGGCTCTTGGGTGCCTTTTATGGTAAGTTTTACTGATGTGAATTTCTGAGCACTTTTTTAAATTACTTTTAAAATAGATACTTAAATGTTTGTTTTACTTGCCTCTCTTGCAGTGTTTCCTGGATTTGTTTTTTGCTGTTTGATGGCAGTGCTGGTTTACCAGCTTTAAAAGGTAATGATTTTCTTCTTAATTACCTCATTAGGCCTTGAAAATATCTATTTAAACTTAATTGTCAATTCTGCAGGGTATGGATATCCATACATGGCTGACTCGCGTAACATAGCTGATGATGGAGAAGATGAAGGGTTGACCTCTCTGACCTTTGAGGGTTACTGGCCGACTTCAAACAGCCAACCAGCTGACGGTGTATACACAAGCTACGACAAGCCTTTAGTTTCACAGCGGCCAGTCTCTGTCCCAGCTCAACAAAAACTGCCTAACACACCTGGTGCACCTCAGGCAGCGAGACTTGTAAATGGTATGTCGAGAAACTGGGGTCTGGAAAACCTTGACAAACCACTCATCTTTCCTTTAAGACTTAACTACCAGCTGGGTTATCCAGAAAAGTCTCAGCCAGGCCCTATCCAACCTCAATCACCATCATTTAATGTTGCATCTTCAAACAGTCTGCACGCCTCTCCAAGCACTGGCGGTGCTACTCATTATGCTAGTTCAACTGCATACTATGACCCTGCCTCATCTTACACCTCTCAGGCTGCAAAATCTCCTAGTGCTGACTCTTGGCAGCCTGAACCAGTTAGCAGTGACCATGGTGTAGCCGACTTGAACACTGGCTCCAGTGCACATGGAGGCGACTCAAGTAACGCGCCCCATCTTGTCTTTGAGGATGTCTTTCAATATCCCTCTGCAAACACAGAGCCAGCTGCTCCAAGTCATGGTGGCATCTCCAATGCTGGAGGGTACAGCCAAGCTCATTATGTGAGTGAGGGGTCTTTAACTGAAAATGCCTTAGAAACCTCATTCCCAAGTTACCCAGCTAATGTAGGTGCACATCCTAGTTCTGCATTTGGGAAAGGAAGCTCATCCTCTAGTTATCAGCCACATGAGCGGACCTCCCCTCAGCTTCCACAAAAACCAGTCATAAGCTCTCAAAATGTGGTCTCCCAGAGAGTGAGTGAACCAATCCCTCCTCCAAGCTACATTAGCCAATCCAGAACTGGCTACCAGCGAGGTGGGTATCTCCACACTAAATCCATCTACTCACCAGAATTTCCCCCTCCACCTCCAATACCTGTAAGCTCGCTGGGTGTCAAAAGGCCTGCAATGAGTTACAGAGCTGCCCCTAAGGGTGTAAAGAACCCCCAAAGGTATGTCCACAACCTCAAACTGAAGTCTGCAAGTGCTTATTAACAAATATCCTTTGAAATTAAGCCTAATCATTTTGTCTTCCAGCGCCAAATGGTAACCATCATGGATATTGATGGGTCCAGGCAACAGGTAAAAGTTTCATTTTATCTTGATGTGTCAAAGTTATTTGTATTGACTATTAACTTCTGCTTTCTTGCTTGCAGAATGTTTCCTCCTGAAGAAAATAAAAGTTTTAAAATTTGAACTGTTTCTGTGTATGCTCTTAAATGTACATCCTCATTCAGTAGCTAGTCATGGAGTCACTTGAAACCTAACTGTAAATGTTTAAATGAAGGTTAAGGCAGAGTGAATTGGAAAACGATGTATGAACAAAACAACCTGTGAACAAAGTGCATCTTCTCTGCTTTCAGTGTGAAACATGGAAGCTTTCAACACAACAGGAGTGTGTTGAGCTGGTGTTCTGCCCTTCAGGTCAAATAAATGTTGCCGTCTACACTAGTTCTGATCCTGCCACAACTGGCAACTGCACCAATGTACACATGCAAGTGGCTTACCTTGGCATTGAAATCCTTGTTTTCCAAATCCCCTGCAACAGACAGGCACAAATGTTATCGTGGGGTTGCTTAGCTCTAAAACTGTCACTATTTAACACTTTCTCGGTTAATTTTTTTTTTTTTTTTTTTTTTTAAGCTACAAGTCTGAGCACACGAGGCGCTCGTTAGACCTATGAAAATGGGTTAAAAGCACAGTATCCGCAAGATTACATCTAGAATATTAATGTAAACATTAGCCTAAACTTGAGTACAACCGTCACGAAAGGCGGTAAATGGGGGGGGGAATGTCCTTCTGCCATCAAAAGTGAAGTGAGTGAGGCTGTCTGAAAAGACAGGTGTGCATGAGGGACACTTACCATATGAAGTCTGTACAATGGCTGCAGAACGTCGGCTGCTTGAAAAACCTGGCAGTAAATTTGTGGTTTTTCACTTCATGCACATTTTTCTGCCGCAAAGCACCTTTGCGGGCGAATCGGTTCCCAACCCCAGCTGAGTCATTATAATGTAAAAGATGGTCAGCCATAGTAGGAAAAAACAAAAAACTACACAACCACGACTTCGCGTTGCCCCGACCGATTTCTGTGAGGTTCTTGTCTCTTCACAGCTCTTGACAAGTGGTGCTGTCTGTGCTGGAGCGCTCTTGACAGTCCGCACGCCTCCCCTCTACCTGGTCCACAGCTGAGCGCTTCTTTTTCATTCACAGTGACGTCGGCGAAGTCTGCTTTCACGTACTGTGGGAATTTTTCACTTCAATTTCAGCGCACAATTAACACATTTTTATTAGAAGTGACTTTTGGATACCTAAAAACAAACAAAGCACGTCCACTATTACTGTGTGTGTACTAGGTCAGCCTATTTTGTTACTGGTGGCCCACAGGCAGCCAGATCTATGGAAAAATAGTTCTAACAATGATGTAAAGTGAAATGAGGTCCTATCTGCACATTATTGATCCATAGAAATGCACCGAGAGGCCAGGATGAGCTATATAGGCTATATTTCATCACATATTAAATATGATCAGGCCTTCACGATGGAAAAAGATAAGAGAAACCTTTCAGTCATCATAATGGTGTGCTAAATACACTTTCTATCAACATTTTTTGTAAGACATTAAATGTGATTTCTAATCTTGGTTTCTGAGACATAGGCTTATCTATTGGCATTATGATCAGTGATTGTTTTCGCTATAGGCTGCTATACATTTGTACATTTTTGTGAATTTATCAGCTTTTTTACCTGCAATGTTTGAAAAGGTTTTAACTTGATGGGCCTACCAGTGTTTGCCGCATGATAGTAGGCTGTAATTTCAGAGCTTATTTTGCTTTTACATATGATCAATAAAACCAAAAACACTGGATGAAGAAAAACATAGGCTACGAGGAGCACTTGAAGGCGACATGTCCCTACATCCGTTGCTGGTGTTGTGCGCCACCCTGTGGACTTAAACTACATTGCAAGTTTTGATCAAACTGAGAATTACGCATGGTATCAGGCAGACCGGTTGAAATACAGCAAATCAAAGTCATTTTTCATTCCTGAATCAGATTCTCGACAGTGGCAACTATTTCAAATATTTCACTATAATTTTCTATATTTCATGTTGTTCGAGTTGAGACTCGAAGTCTATTTTAGTTCAAACCGGGACGGAACATAATAAAAGAACAAATAAATTTCACAACAGTGTATAGTGTAATGAAATACCTTGTCTTAAAACAAGTTGGGAAGTAAGGATAGCTTGCAACTTGAACAACTGAACGGCACACAAAACAGCTTCAATATAGGATATACAGTGGCTTAAGAAAAGTATTCAGACCCCTTCACTTTATTATGTTGTAGGCCTACATGTGTTTATTGTAAATGGATAAAATTGCCCAACAATGCTCTGTTAGATTAGATGAGAAGTGTCTCTGAACTGCCATCTTCAGATCTCTTCATATGTTCCATGGGGGTTAAGTCTGCGTGTTAGTTGGGCTACTCAGGGACAGTTGGAGACTTGTCCTGAAGCCACTCCTGTGTTGTCTTGGCTGTATGCTTCGAGTCTTTGTTCTGCCAAAGGGTTACCTGTTGCCCCAGTCTCAGGTTTGTACTCAAGAGCATGTTTTCTTCAAGGACCTCTCTGTATTGGCTGTATTCATCCTTCTCTCGGTTCTGACCGCCAGTCTTCCTGCCCCTGCTGCTGAGAAACTCCCCCAAATCATGATGCTCCCACCATCCTGTGTCACTGTATGGATGGAATTATCCAGGTGAAGGGCAGTGCCTGGTGTTTGCCAGTTATAGTGTTTGGACTTCTTTCAAAGGGTTAAATTTTTGTCTCATCAGACCAAAGAATCTTTTTCCTCATACTGGAAGAGTTCTCCCATCTCTGCAGAGGACCTCCGAAGCTCTGTCATAGCGACCATTGGGTTTTTGGGTATCTCCCTGACCTCTTGCTCCATTTCCTTGCCCTGAACTATGCCTTGCCTTAATTGTATAACAAAGGTCTACAGGGAGTTCTTTGGATTCCATGGCTTGGTTTTTGTTCTGACATGCAGTGTGAATTGTGGGACTCTGGTCAAGTTCACATCTCAGGGATAATTAAAGCAAACAAGATGCACCTGACAATTTGCAGTGCCACAGCAATGGGTCTGATTAGTTTTGTAAATAAGACATTTCTTTTTCTATTTCTTTTAAATACATTTGTAAATTTTATCGATCTAAAATTAAATCTACAGCACAATAATGTGTTAAAAATGAAGGGTCTGAAGTCGCTGCATGTGGCGGAAGTGAAGGGAAAAAAAGATGTGCAGTTTCTATGACAACAGGGAGACGCTGCGTTGCCACGGAAAACGGATGTGGCGTAGAACGAAGACGCCAAAGTTTTTGAACCGTTTTGAGCGGCGAAATCACTGCCGAAGGTAAGACGCTTTTTAGTCCATATATTACATTTTCTCATACACTATGTATTTTAAAACACGCTATTAGTCTTTTCACGAAAGCCTGTAAGAGGCATTAGTGGACAGCGAGCTCTAGGCTGGTGTGCTTTAGCTCGGCTAGCGTTAGTTGCAACATGTTTGCTAATGCTTGCGCTAGTATCAGTTCTTTAAGGAGTATCTAGTTAATTTGTTAACACTGCTATTTATAGTTATTAGATTGGATTAGTTCTCATGCAATGTTATGCTAACATTACGTTGACACGATGCTTCCATGTTTCATATAACAAGGTTTTCGCATTGTTTTGAAACTGAGTAAGTCAGCTGGAACACTCATTGTAGCTAGCTAACGTTGGCAATGCTTGTCAACAGAGTAGTTAATTTATTTCTTATTAGTCATGATAACAATTAGATAGTAAATCCCTCAGGACACCATGAGCAAACGTGAGGACTCATGGGAGAAGCTGGACACGGAGTTTGACCATTTTCTACTGGACATGAAGCCACATGTCCTTAAACACCCCAACAAGACAGGTGATGTTTAATTTCATTTCCATTCACTACATTAAACACAGTTAAACATCACTGATCTGGCAAACTTAACTACAGGGTTTGTTTTGTGGTTTTTGTGCTGTTTCAAGAACACGTATTGTGCTAAGTTAAGCTAATATGATATGTTTCATCATCTATAACATCATTTCACCTGTCCCTTTGTCTTCCATTGTTGTCAGAGCGCCAGCAATGTGCCATATGGATAAAGAAGCTGTGTGACCCAGCCACATGTGGTTCAGGTCTGATAGGGCGTAAGAACCGCAATATGTATGCCCGTTTGCTCCTTCACATGCTCAAAAGAGGAGTACTGGAGGGGCCTTTTACCAGCAAACCAGAGCCTGGAAGCCTCAAGACGCTCCCTACCTACATGGTAAGAATAACCGCTTCATCATATCATAAACATGGTGGACTACTCCATATTGCCATGGAGTAGTACACAAAACACTTTTTCATCCTAATGTGAATTATAATGCACTTCAAAAATGCTGTCATAGTCAAGTTTATTTGAAGAGACTTTTTTTTATACAATCTGTCTATTTATTTTAATTTTTAGTCCATCTACTTTGATGAGCCACTGAGTGGTCGGTCTGTGCAGCACAGCAACGCAGGTCTGCCTGACTGGGTGACAGGAGAGTTGGGTGGTTATACTGATGACAGTTTGACTGTCGGCCTGCTTAAGGACAGAACGAGTTCCACACCTATTGCAACTCATCACAGGTACTTTTCCACTGCACATCATCTTGGTCAAATATACACAGGTTTAGGATGAAAATTTCCCTAAATAAAGAATGACAATCATCTGGCTTCATTGTGCTCATAGATTGAAATGTATTTGCAAGGTACTGAATTTTAATTTTTTTTTTTTTTTTTGAGGTATGCAAAATCGAATGCAAAATTTGAATTGAATTAGTTTTCTTTCCAAAACCACAAACAAGCATGTGGTTATTGAGATTTTTAAGGATCCCAGCTTCATAGATTTGATAATAATTATGCAATGATGCATAATAATGCATGTTATGTATGAGCCAGATTTAAAGGTAGGACACCTGGGTCTGTAATGTTTTGAGTCACAAATATTACCCACATTGTTATACAGGGGCATATTTTTTCCCATATTATCCCTTACAACCTTTGATCCTGCTTACAGTTTGTTAGAAATAGAAACAATTTTTCATGCTTATTTTTGTCAGATTTGCTGTTCGTAGCCTCATTGTAGCTTCAATTTCTTCTTAGCTGTAGTCCATTGCTTTAAAACATCCAGCGAGCTGTAGGATTTTTTTGCACATCACTGTTGTATGTTGATGTAGAAATTCATGTCGACATGGAAATTTTTCCGTCCTTCTCTGACCTCTCACATAGGTTTTTTTATACTTTAGTGATCAAACCATGTCAATCATCTGTCATCACAAATTATTGCAGCCCAGCTATGTTAAACATTAACTTAACTATTCAATTGTGTTTGCATGCCTTGTACTCTTGTATGGCATACATTACTTAGTGTCATGGCCAACAATTTGTAAGATGTAAAATGGCAGGTGTCCTAATAATTTGGATTGTGAATGTTTAAGAATATACTCTCACCATGCACTTTATTAGGAACACTATGATAATACTGGATAGGACTTCCCTTTGCTCTCAAAACAGCCTCAGTTCTTCATGGCATGGATTCCACGAGATGCTGGAAACATTCCTTTGAGATTCTGGTCAGTGTTGACATGAGTACATCATATAATTTCTGCAGATTTTTCAGATGCACATTCATGCTGCCAATTTCCCGTTATAGGAGTGCTATTGGATTTAGATCTGGTGACTGGGGAGGCCATTGAATTTTAGTCAGCAGGCCTCAGCTCAAGTTCGCTATCATGTTCATGAAATAGTTTAATTGCTGTATATTCATGTTAGAAGTAGCCATTAGAAGGTAGGTAAATTGCAGCCACAAAGGGATGCACAAGGTCAGCAATAATATTCAAATAGGCGTAGCATTCAAACGATGATTTATTGGTATTAAGGGGTGTAACACCCGCCAACGTAATAACAGCCCACAAACGTAATAAACCACAAAAGTAATACAAATCTGCAGGTTTTTAATGTAATAATCCCACAAACATAATAAATTTTCCACAAACGTAATTGCAGTTGCCTACTACAAATGTAATACGTTTGTGGGATGGTGAAAATCTTCAGCTTTCAAAATTGTAATAACTTCCCACGAATTTAACATGAAAATGATCTTTGTGGTCATTGTTGTTTGTTTATTTACCTATACCCCTGCCAATGGGTTTGAGTAGGGTGGGTGCAGGTCTTAAAAACCCCCGACCTGCGTGTCCCTACTTTTGACATAGCCTATTCTTGTATAGGTTCTTGACTGTTTAGACTGATCAAGTGTTGATGTCATAAACCCCATCATATCACCTGCTATTACGTTTGTGGGAATTTTATTATGATTTTGGGATAATTACAATAAAAACTGCAGATTTGTATTACGTTTGTGGTTTATTACATTTGTGGGCTGTTATTATGTTGGCGGGTGTTACAAGGGGCCCAAAGACATTTCCCACACCACTGGAGAGGCAGTCTCTCCTTAGTTCTTATGGTACTTTGATATAACACACACCACCTGTAACTAACACAGGATGCACATGCTCTCAATCAAAATGTCAAGACAACCATGCCTTACTTGGTAATGACTTTCTCTTGGTTTAAGACTCATTGTTTTTCTCTTATCGGTGTACGTCAGCCATCTTAAACATCCCCCTTTAACTCCTACAAACATATATCCTGCTGGTATATATTTTCAACATTCTCAGCACACGTACGCAGGTGCAAGGTTTCAACCCCTTCCAGGTTAAACTGCTTTATAATGAGTTTCTTTGTATTTAGTTTCCCAATAACGTAAACATTATAATATCATGTGGATTATCTGTGACACATCTATTAATACTAGAATAAAGCATGCAAGCATACTAATAAAAGCATGAGTATAACAGGAATTTGCATTAAAAGTCAAATAAAGACATTCTATCATTGTATTATGTTCCAGCACATTTATAGATTATTGGAAAGAGAGCTTTCCCCTTACTCTAGCTAGTGATTTAACATCTGATACTGAAAAAAAACCTTTTGGTCAGATATAGAAGGCGCTGCATATAACATAAGATATTTATCTAAGCATTCTGTTTAAAAGTTCTTTTATCAGACTGAAAACATTGATCTTGGTTGTGAAGCTGGATACACACAGCTTTCGTGACTGATCGCCCATCGTATTTGCTCAGCAGTGCTATCTGAAAAGCTGAAGACATTGCCAAGTTCTTGCATCAGTCTTCATGAGCTGTCCATTCTGACTTTTCAAAGAGAAATACTTCAAAACGGCATGAGACTTTGAGGAACCTCTCGTATTCTCTATCCATCTTTCTGTTCCTCTTCTCTTTACACTTTCCCAGTAGTTGAACCTGAGGTCTAACCCCAACAGAGGAGAGAGGGAGGCAGAGAATAAAGTTAGGTAGCTCATTAGCTTGCTCTCTGTTTGTTAAATATCTTGGCTTCTTTTCTTGTATGAATAAATATATGTATTTTGGAGTTAGAATTGTTCTGCTTGATTAAAACAGCTTGACTGAAACCTCATGTACTACTCAGGTCTTCGTGCATGTGCCTAAGTGTATATACACACACGTGAGGTCTTTCAACATGCCTCACTAAATCATCAGTCATCCTAGATTGCTTAGGGATATTTCCTTTGACTGCAGGCAGTTCAGGGGCTTGACAAA
The DNA here is from genome assembly GCF_002260705.1 of Seriola dumerili. NCBI lineage: Eukaryota > Metazoa > Chordata > Actinopteri > Carangiformes > Carangidae > Seriola > Seriola dumerili. The sequence goes on along the minus strand of NW_019174424.1, from coordinate 2,285,812 downwards.
GTGATGTTAGTAATGGCTCAGGGTTTTTCATTCCAATTAACAAGGAAAGGCAAATCAGAGCCCAGTGGCTTGATATGCTCATTAGCATAATAAAGAGAGAGCACTGTAACTGTAGTAAAGACAGCTTAATATCCACCAGGGCACTGGGTAAGAAAGAGTACAGGCCCTCTGCTGCCATATTTAATTCAACTTTTACTGTCGGGGCTTGTAAAATAATCGATTCTTAGAAAATGTTCATTAATGACTTGTCTTCAAATATCTTCCACAATTAAACCTGCATCATCTAGCTCATGGCCTGCTAGTAGAACATATTTTAATTCTGTGTTTTGAGTTTGCATATTGACACTGACAAAATTAAATGCATTTAGAATGTCAGCATGCATACTTCATTGCTTGTTCTTTAAACCTTGAGGCAATGGACACTATTATCTTACAATGCACAGTATTAGATGTTTATGGGTGATCTTTATTTAAAATAGATATGTTTTAATCAGTTGATTAATTTTATCACAAGCTGTTGTTTCCCAAAATACTTTATTTTATATTACATGATCAAACTTTTTAATTTCTGCCACTGAGGTTTTGTTAAATCTTTATTGACTTGTTTGTGTGACCAAAAGCTCAGTCTGGAATAACTCTATAGCTTGTATTACAAGTGATTCAGAACAGTGTGGCTACCTTCTATAAGGCGCAACTCTTCCTGCTCTCTGCTATAGAGGGTGTGGATAGTGAAGTTTTTTTGGGGAGCAGACTGCTGAGTACCATAATGTGTGATTGGGATAAGACCATGAAAGACGCTCAGATCACAGGCTAACGTCCTGATGGAGAAAATTATTCAGGCCAAGAGTCCTTTTATGTGTCTCTCTCATTTAGATAAGATTAAATGGAAGGAACTCGCCTGACTCCCTCCCTATGATGTGGCAACGTTTGATCTCTGTCTCACTCACCATTAGTCAGGTGATGGGCAGGGCTTCTTTTAGCTTGTGAAACTGTTAGATCCTGTTCAGGTTTCAACATCTAAAGGCACTGTTTGGTGTTGGTGTTGTAATATGTTTGTATGTGTTAACAGACACATCATCCAACCTCATTAGTTGAAAAAGCCAAGATTAAATTGTACTATGCATTCCACTTCTATGCTATTCCTAATTTAGCCACAAGATGGAGCCACTGCTTTGTCTATAGCATTGTTTTGAGAGCGAGGAATGCTGTGGGAAAGCAAATGCAGGCAGTGAGGGTCAAAGGATCATACAAAATAGCTTTGGTGATTAGTCTACATGTCCACTCCATCTTCTTATATGTCAACTTGAGTTCAAAGGAGAGATAATGATAAAGATGTGAGAGGGAAAATGGCATGTGTGGTTTTGTTTTGACATGTTAACTTGGTAATCAGCACTGGGGTCAGGTTCACTGCTAAAGTTTAGTTGAAGAGCATGTAGTTTTGGCTTTATCGCTTTGTATGTGGCTCTACTCTTTGTCTACAAAAGCTTTTTCTTAGGCCTCTTTTTTTCTGTTCTTGTTTTCCTCTTGTCTCTCTCAGACTTCTGCCTTCCATCTGTGTGCTTTTCACCCACATATGAAAACTTTTAACCCCCCTTTTCTCTCTCCCTCCCCTATTTTGTTCTCTGGGTAAGTGCGACAATAACATTGTCCTTGCAGTTGCAGGAGTCAGCCGTTGATGTTGGTGTAAACACCTCACGTCTCTCCCTTATAGGCCAGCACGTTTCCACTGATCCTCCAGCCTCCATGTGCTGTTGGGTTATGTTGGAGGGTGTGCAGGGGCACAGGGATGTTTGTGTCCCAAGGTCAGACTGCTTTCCTGAGAGTGCCCGAGGCTGAGACCTGGGCCCTCTGGCTATGCACCTGGAGGTCAGGCTTGGGTATGGATGTCAGGCTGCTTTAATCAGCCAAGCTGCAGCTTCTGAGGCTCTACATGGTGTTCTCATTTTCTTCTGTGTGTGTGTGCGCACCGTGTGTGTAGCTCTGGCTGGACTTGCCACTGCTTTGATCTCTGGGCCTCAGACTCCAGACACATCTGATTCAATTATCCTCATCCACCTGTTGACTTAGAGGCCCAAGATTGTGAAGCTTGGCCCCCCTATCCAAGTTTCACAGCTGCATGTGTTTGTGCATGTGCATGCAGGTGTGTGTGTCTGTCTGTGTGCGCATGCATAGACCAACCAGTATGTGAAAGGAATGAGTGAGTACACATAAGCAGAAGTCTGCAGGGTTTAATTTGAAACTTTTAATTTTAGTTAATTATACATTAATGGAACAATATTAAATCCCCAACAGTATTATTTAAATTGTCTTGTGATAGTTTTCTTTTTTAATTTTAGTTGTATAAGGACATCTGTCTCACAGAGTCATTGTATTTGTGCCTCAGCTACTGAAAGGACTTTGCTACTCTCCCATTGTAAGTGATGTAAAAACAAGTGCACCAGAACTTTGGTGCTGCTTAGGTCAATTTATGCATTTATAACACACCAATTACAACACAGAGCCTGTCACTGAGAGACTTCCACAATTATACATGTACAGAAGCACAATTTAATTATTACATATTATAATACAGGGCTCCAGAACTCTGTGCAGCTGTAAGAGTGGATATGGTAATTCTTCAGGCCACTGCACACTCTTAAATGTCACTCTTTATGTTATTAAACATGAACAAACCAACCTACAATCCAGGCTGAATAGGAACCAGGTATCTAAAACTCATGAAGATGGGGAGTGTCATTACCTGTGTTATATTTTATGTCCTTTATAACTGTCCCAGAGTCTCTTTGACCACTACGTTATTAATCAAAATCCTATTATAGCATAATCTTTTCTATACTTTATAACATGATAAAGAGATTTTGTTTTCATTGTCAGTTTAATTTTATGCTGCCACGCTGGCAGCATCCAGGTGACGGGGGCATTATGTTTTTGGGTTGTCCGTCCCATTCTCATGAACCAGGTATCTCAGTAATGCCTTGAGGGAATTTCTTCCAATTTGGTACAAAGATTCACTTGACTCAAGAATGAACTGATTAGATTTTGGTGGTCAAGGTCATGGTGACCTCACGAAACGCGTTTTTGGCCATAACTCACAAATTCGTATGCTAATTATGACACAATTTAACACAAATGTCTATCTGGATAAAATGATAATGTAATGACATTTTATATTGAAATGGTCAAAGGTCAACTTCACTGTGACATCATAATGTTCTACAAAAACACTCCTGGCCATTATTCAATGCTGTTACTCAGGAAGGGATGATTGTGACCATATTTCCTGCAACTTGGCTCGTTGGCAGAGGCATACAACTGGAGGCGGTGATTCTAGTTATTTTTTAGAAGGAAAAACAACAGAGTGATAAGTAACATCACCAGCTGTGTGCCTGACTCTGTTAAAAAAAAAAAAAAAAAAATTGCAGCAGATTTCAAGCTGTCCCACACAGCCAGGACAAAGACCCTTAAAACAGCATGAAGACAAGACAGAAATTGTAAAAACAAGTTAGAAACTCTTCTGATTTAGGGGCTGAGTGACAAACCGTGTTTTCAAAAAAGTGAATAAAGAATAAAAAGTGTAAAGTGGAATCCAGAAGTCTGAGGCCGCTTTCCCATTCACTTTTTATGTGAAACTGTGTAACATGTTGTTACACAGAATTTCAAGGTTGTTGGTCGTTGGTTGTTGAAACATACTGTTAATAATTATTAAAAATTAGTCATCATTCATTGTCATTTGACAACATCCTCCTCTCCGCGACTACATGCAGAAGGACTACCCCAATGACTGAGCTGGCCTGAATTACTTTGAGTCTGTTGGTGTTGGCCACCCGCGGGCCTCTGGCTCAGCAGACTACAGCATAGAAAATGTTGCTGGCCACCACAGACTCTTAAAACATCCATACCATGGTGCCACAGATGTTGAAGGACTGGAGTCTTCACAGGAAAAAGAGCAGACTCTGGCCTTTCCTATAGAGAGCTGCAGAGTTCCTGGTCCAGTCCAGTTTTGCTGTCCAAGTGGACACCCAGGTGTTTGTACTCCTGCACCATCTCTACCTCTCCCCTAATGGAAAGAGAGAGAAGCAGGAGTCCCGGATCTCTTGAAGTCCACTACCAGCTCCTTTGTTTTGCTGATGTTGAGTTGCAGGTATTTCAGCTCACAGCAGTCCACAAAACTTTCCCCCACCCTCTGGTACTCTGACACATCCTCCCCCTTGATGCATCTAACAACTGCAGAGTTAATGGAGAATTTCTGTAGGTGGCAGTTCTCTGTGTCGCACCTGAAGTCTGAGGTGTACAAGGTAAAGAGAAAAGGGGACAGGACAGTCACCAATGGAGCTCCACTACTTCTCACCACTTTGTCTGACTCACAGTTCTGAAAGTTCTGAAATGAGGACATTAGGCAAGGTAGTCCATGAGGAGCATCAACATGCAGAGCAATCATTTTCCTTCCCTGCAGAGAAGGCTAAATGTTGGTAAAGGTGCTGGAGAAATCAAATAACAGGGTTCTGACCACATCCCCTGCCCTATCCAGGTGGTTGTAGGCACAGTGGAGCAGTTGTACAAGGGCATTGGGGGTCTAATGAAGGCTTGACCAATGGCCGGAGGAAATCCAGGACCAGTCTTTCAAAAGCTTTCATGATGTTTGAGGTCAGTGCTACCGGCCTGCAGTCTTTGGTGGCAGTTGGATAGATCCTCTTCGGTACCAGGCAGGATGTCTACCATGACACAGGGACCCTCTCCAGACATAAACTGAGGTTAAAGAGGTGCTGGAGTATGATGCACAGCATAGAGATATCCTCTAGTTTTACATTCAGCAGTCTTTCCAGAAACCTCACAGCAGTAGTGCTTTCCTCCTTGATGCGATAACACTGCCTGTGACAAATGATGTTCAAAATTCTCAATACAAGGAATGCTAAAAAAATTACATGGGAGGAAAAGAAAGCCCTTAGGCTCCAAATTGAAAGTGTGAAACAGTGCCCTCTAGAACGTAATGTGATGTCTTTATTAGATGACAGCAATTTTTTTCTTCATTGTTGTCCTACATCTTCCCGTCTTCATCTACATCTTCATTTAATTAGCATTAGTAGGCCATTAGTCCCTTGTGTGCCTGCTTTTAATGAGACTGAGCTCAGTTATGCCTTATGTGTGTGTTCATGTGTGCGCACGGGAGAAAAAGCGAAGTGAGAATGAGAAATGTGTGTGTGTGCATGTATGCCTGTGAATATGAGCAGTTTCCCTGTTAAGCTGCTTGTTTAAACCATGATGGACATGATGAGGGACAATGATTGAAGTGTATGATTATAAAAAGATTGAACAAGCCATAGACTGGTGCCATGTGGGCTGTGCATGGAAACAGACTGATGTATAGCAGAGACGTTTATTGTTCAGATGGGATGAAATGCAGACCACAAACCATGCAACCAATGCCAGATGTTGATCTGTGTAAATAGCAAGGCACTCTGCCGACGCAAGCACATTCATATGCAAAGAGAGAGACAAGAGCAGACTCCAGAGACATGCACACACACACATACTGTAGGTTAACCTTTCACACTTTTCCTTTTGTGTATCTCTCACTTTATCTCTACCAGGAGAAGGCTGTATGAGGAGAGGACCCCATCACGACCCACGGCCTCCAGTCCACTCAAACAATCACCCAGACATGACATCAGAAGGGTTAGTTCATCACTGTATTTCAAACTGTCAACCACACCTCTGTATTTCCCTGGCATACTTGTGTTAATATTCAACAAGTAGGGGTTTTTTTAAGATTTCGAGATTGCTGCAAGGTAGCTGTGATGACACATTGAAATATTAAGAGCAAACCTGATGGTGCCAATGAAAATAGTAGCCACAGTGTTTTGCTTTCTTCCTTAATGCAGACCAATTTGGAAATTCCTGGTCTAATTTCTTCATGAAGTTGGAGGAAATTCCCAGAACTCTTAAGATGCTGGTTCAAGGAACAAACATGTAGCTAATGGTTGTGATAACAATACATTTGACAGTAACATACACTCAGCTGCCAGTTTATTAGATACACCTTGCTAAAATTAATGCAAAAAAATCTTACGTTTTTAGGAAGGTTATGATCAGATTTTGTTGAAACATTTTGAGAGAGGCGTTGATTCAACTGTAAGGTTGTGGTGCTGTTGATTTTTATTCATTATACTAACCTTGTTGAGTCAACATCTCTCTAAAAACATTGGATGGCAAAGATCACAACAATAATTAATAATATAATAATAATAATTTTATTTTTGTTATTATTTAGTTTACATTATGCTTCAATCATGACTAAATTACATTGAAAAAAGTTGATAATTCAGAATAGTTTAAAATTCAGTTCAAAAACTTCTGAGTCCTGATTGCTGTACTGAAATATTTGATGTTATTTTTTGCCAGTGGAGCCCCGCCCACTTCAAATCAGCAGGAGGAACACAGAAAAAACAGCACAAACAGAACTCTGTCACGCAAAACAACCAAAATAGTTCTATCTCTGGCAGAAATTTGTGTGTTCACGTAGGACCACATCGCTCATAATAAGAAGCTGATTGAGAAATATGTTTCTAGGGTGATGTGTTCATCATTCTCATCAAACCATCATGAATCTACTCTCAGTGGCCACTCTCTAATGTAGGTAATGCAGCCCAAAACAACAGCCCTGCCATAACATCTATCTTTGTAAATCTCATAATGTTTGCTCTTTGGTGATATAGTCAGAAACATATTCATTTAATTATATGTTTTAGCCCTGGTGTCATAGTTGGCGTTGTACTGGACTGCATTATATTCAGAGGTCTTCCTAATATTCTGACCTATAAACACCTTTCAAAATAATGCACTATTTCCTCAATAATAAACATATAATTGAATTTCCCACAATGTCATCAAAAATGGAGCAGTCCTACGCAAAGATAGATTATTTGGCATTTTGGATTGCATTAGATTGTACAGGTGTACCTAATAAAGTAGCCACTGAGTATATTTCTTCGTGGTGCATGTGTGGCCAAAACCATTTGAGGCTATTCTTACTTATCAGTGCTCAACAAATAGCGTTGAATTCTTGGTGCGATACAGAGACTGTGACATGCAGCTTTGAACAGCCAGTGACCCGCATACTTAGCATTTCTAGATATTGAAATGAAACGTGTACTCTGTTTATGCGAGAGTGAAGCTCTGGGACCTTAATGCCTTTTTAATCAGAAGGGGTATTTAATCCTCAGCTATTCCATTCAGCCATTTCTCTGTGTCAGTGCAGTTCCACTGAGGTACACCCAAGGTCCACACTCCGCCAGATTCTAATCAAATTCAACAACATCTCTCCTTTCCCTATCGCTCTCTCAACTTTATTAGATATTTCCCCTATTTCGACCTTGCTGCCCAACCTCGACTTGAGTAAACTGATCTTGTATCAACAGAACCCCTGGAAGCATTCGAATTATACTGTATAAAACAAATCCGGAGGCCCGTTGTAACAAAAGGCCCAGGAAAACAAGAATGACATGCGGTGTAGCTGCATATGCCCCTCTTGTGGAATTTACTGCGTGACGGAAATGATGTGGAACTGCCAAACATCTGGAGTGCTGTATGTGAGAGGGAGGAGAGTGAGGGAGCAAAGGGTGGAGAGATGGAGATAACCAGGGAGTAGAATACTGTTTGTATGGAAGGAGAACACATGTGGGTGTACTGTATATCTGTAAGCTTTTAAAGAACCTTCTTGTTGTTGCCAAGAGGAATTACATTGTGTCAAAATAATAACCTCCATCACTTTCTGCTGTTTTCTTCCCCAGGCCAAACTGCCAATCAAAGCACTGTTAGAAATCATTTAAATTTCCTTCTCTAATTTATATGACCCCCTCCCTTAACCTTCATTTTGTTTTTCCGTTTACGCATTCTTTCCCTTCCTTTTTCCTCCTCAGGTGGACGGGGGGCTGAAGGCGGATATGTCTCCTGATGACAGTGACCTGGAGGCTCGTCTCAACAGCTGGAACCTGGGGGTGAGTCCAGGGGCATGCCTTGAGCTTCTTGGTTACATACAGCTGTCAACATGCAGCAGCTCAACAGTGACAGTGATTCTGAATGCCTGAACTCACGAGTAAATCTAAATCAATAGTGCAATGACACTGAGTTAGCTATATTGCTTACACACTACTGAGCAAAGGATAAAGAAATCCCTTTCACCTATGTCCTCTTGAAACCACCTCCTGTATGCACCTCAGGGCCATTGTGGGACGTGAGGGTAGGATGAGGAGTGGAAGAAAGGTTGTGTAAACTGAGCATTTGAAGATGTGTGCACCTCTCTTATCTCCTCTGTCTGGAGTACACCAAGCCAGGGCTTGATAAGCACTCTGCCCTCATGTCTTTTATTCCCTTATTTATTCCCTATCTCCTCACCTGCATGACCCCGAGTCTCTCTTTTTCTTTTTCGTTTGCTTGTCAGCTCTGTCATTTGTCCCACATTACTTACACATGGATGTTTTTCATAGAACAGCCCCTCTCTTTCTGTTTATCCCCCTCTCTCTCTGTTTCTCTCTGTTCTGCCATTCTGTCTTTTGCCCTCTCTCTTTCCATCCAGCTTTCTCTGACTCCTTCGTCTTTGCTCTCCCTCTCTCTTTCAGTACTAGGGTAATCTGAGGTATCTATCAGCAGACGTGAAGCCGTGCACTGCTCCGCTCTGCACTCCTCTGTGTTGAGACGCTGATAAGATGCATTGCTTGGCAACGGTCCCCCAAGCCTGCATCTTTCAAATCAACAGATGTTCCTACAGACACACACATATACACACACACACACAAACCCCCTTCAAGTTTACAGAAGTTTCATAGATGCACTGCTTCAAAGAGCCCAGCTCCTATGAAATTTCAGCACAGCCAAGCGTCACTCTATCTAGCACATCTTTAGCTTTGCTTTAAATGTTCTGAAGCAGTCCATATTGTTTTGTTCATTTCACCTCTAATGTAATGAAGTCGGCATAGTGGCCATACTGGACAGTAAACAACAGATTGCGTGAGACTCAGATAGGAGTTCCTTTAAGATACACAAAGCCTGATCCAGCAGGTCTACAATTTGTTTCATCTTTTACTTAGTCTGCTGGAGTTACGGTATTGTTACGTGCAGCATACACTGACCTGCCTGTAAAGAAAAAAAAAAAGAATATTGCGTAAAACCATGACCTATTTTTTCATACAATACAGAATTTAAGAGTAGTTCCTGCCATTTGGCTGTCCATTGTCTGTGGTTAGATGGGTGTGCTTACGGCTTGCTCAACACTAGCCTGAAACTAGGAAGCCATCAATCACAGTATGTTTGTTTGGCTGGAGATCCTGGTCTTGTGATGTGGGGTGTCGTTCCTCTTCTGCGTCCATCCATCCATCTACGTCAGGTTCCAATGACACAGGACGCTGTGCCAGCTGTGAGGCTGTACAAACATTTGCTCACAGGAGCGTGTGTGTGTGTGTGTGTGTGTGTGTGTGTGTGTGTGTGGGCACGCAGCAAATGAAATGCACACATACAGAAGGGCATGGGCATACATGTGTGCAGCAAGCCCGAGTTTAGTATCACACTGCCAGCATTACACCACAGCATTTAGTCTACATGTCTTCCTTGCCCTGTGGGCTGTGCTCAATCAAATCTGATGACTGGCTGTCTGTGAGTATAAAAAGAAATCCCATTCTTGTTTTCAGACTGGGCACTAGTTTAGAGGGATATTGATTGATTCATCACATAGTAAATATGGATCTTTTTTTTTAGCCCGTGCCAAATTTAAGTATCAATTTATCGCACATCATGGCTCACCACTGATGCTGATCTGTAATAACTGTGTTGAGTGGTCTGTTCTTGTGTATTTATCTTTCTGTGTGTGCATTTTGATAATTAATCTGATTGTAGACCAGCTGGATGTCTCCTTTTGTTGAGGGCTTACAGTATGTCAGCTAATAAAATGTCTGACTTGTTTTTACCCACATCAAGCAGACGTTTTCAGGAGGCAGGCCCTGGCTCACCCTGAAGCAACAGATTGTGACTAACTATTTTAGTCCCAGCTCTGAGGTTCTTTCAGGTTCTGTTCTCTCATCTCCCATTCATTCTGGATTTACCTCATGATTTGTGTCACCTTACAACATTAAATCCTTTTTTTAACCACTGAATGAGTCCTACACTACTCTCGCCTATCTCCTCTCCTTCGTCCCCCTCCTCCTCTTCCTCTTTTTTCTCCTCCTTCATCCCCATGTTGAAGATATTAGCAACAGAACTGTTTACTGGGCGTCGTTGCTGTCATCTCCAAAGGCAGCTCTACTGCTTTGAAAGGCCGTGATCTTGGAGCTAGTTGGCAGCCCCTACAGACAGCCCCAGTGCATAAGAGAGAAACACTGTGTGATACTTAGTTCACAAGAAAGTAATGGGGTCATAAACAAACGTCAAGTAGTGGAAGGAAAATAGCAGGTTGTCGACACACAGATTTTTTTGCAGTTTGGTCACAGTTAGTGAGCTGTATTGATTTAATGCTGCAGAGTCACTTGGAACATGACCCTTTTACTTTCAGGTGGTTTAGCAGCTTGCTCTTTTTTCCGTCTTTTGTGTTTCGTATTATAATCATAGAACATGCCAAGTCAGTGTTTGGCAAGGATGTGTACACATTCGTCTCCGTCTGACGGTAAACGGACCGGTGATAGCTTACAGATTAGCGGTCCTGAGTGTTGACAAAAGGACTGTGTCAGGACAGCAAAGAGTGGTTGAGATCGGAAACAGAGCCGGCCACACACACACAATGCCTTGAAGTAGCCTGACGCACTCTGTCTTTCTAAACAGGCAAGGGTTGACGGAAGAGAGTCAAGCCACAGCACCGGGCTTTTGATGTACTCCCCACATTGTTTATGACAAACTGTAGATGGAGGTTAGATCCTGGGAGTAGAAAGGCTTTGTTAGGAGAGGAAGAAGAGAAAGAGAGGTCTAATGTTTTTCTGTTGACTCTTTCAGATTGAAAACCCTAGGTATTTGCGAGAGAAGCCCATTCCCTTGTCTCCGGTAAGTTGTCACGGGGGTCCCTTGTGGTCTATGTATTGTTATGCAGACGACAGTGTTGTCTTTGAACTTTACAGTCACCCTGTAAACTAATCTCTCTCCCCTTTATCATTGTAGATTTTCAAGTCAAGCTTTGGGAGGAACAGCACCTTGGCCGACGATCAGGGCCCACAGCTTGCACAGAGCAAGGAGGTATGCACCGAAAAGCTCTTTGCAAACCCCAACTGTACCTGAAAGCTTCTTTGTGTGATAAATATCAGAATTCTTTCATAATTCTGATGCCATCTCTTTGCGTATTCAAAGGGACTACATGATATTTAAAAGACTGCCCTTTATATCCATTCCAGTAAGCCGAGATCCCTACTACTCACTAGTCGGTACGCTTGGTATTTCTATAGAAGCAAGTGTTGAACACATACAGAGGTTGAAGGTTCCTTGACTGCTTTATGGCATTAGACAACCTAACAGCCATGTACATACATCCTTGTGCATAGTTTGTATTGTTTCGATGACCGAGGTGAGCGTTCCTCATAGAAGACAAAAATAATGCCAGCTCCTAGTGATGACAGTTTTTTCCTTATGTGGATTTAAGCTGAAAATCCCATTCTGAAAGCATGCTTTGAAGTTCCCTCTTCCCCTCCCCGCCTCTCCCAAACCACCACTCACTCCCCCCACCATTCGCCTTTACTCGCACTGTTAAATATAAAACTGAGCATGACTTGGCTGTAATAGTCATGGCTTTTCATGTCTGCTCAGGGAAAGCGCTCCAGTCAGGTTGATCGGCTTCACCGGGAGAGGGTAGAGAATGGAGGCAGAAAGGAAGGAAAGAAAGAGAAAGGAAGAGACACATACAGACATGATGGACAAGAATGGTCTTGCTTATTGACCTGTCATAACAAAACTCAGTTTGTGACTGCTGAAAGAGGGTTTGCATGCGTGAACACACACTCCTGTACACGTCCACCCATTCGAGCGGTCTACCTGTGGGCTGATATTGAATGTAGCAACACCAATAGGAAAACATTAAAGCAACGTCCCATGCTGTTTGATCCTGCCTCAGATTAGCTGACTGACTCCATACAATTGTGTGTGGTGGGAATATAAATTTATCACATCTCAGGAGACCACATTTAACCCTACACCAACTTTACTTTGATATACACAGTTACCATTTTATTAGGTACACCTGTACATTATTAACCTGTAAAATACAAATTTAACATTGAGTTGATTGCTGATTCAACTATATGGTCATTGAGGCTTTAGTCAACATATTTTTATATTTGACTACATTATATCAAAGGGTAATTCTAATATTTTGTCCCCTTCTTCTATGTATGTTTGGTGGATAGTTTAACTCGAGTCTGACACTGGTATGAGTGACTGTCTGTTTGATTTGTATGTACTGTATGTACTCTGGCCTTGAACCAGAGCATAAATTTTTAGGAGGGAAACTGTACTTCTGAGGCCACAATACTCTCAGAATGGGAACCAGTTCAGGAAATTCACAGAGACAATGGAGGGGACACATTGGGAAACGAGAGAAAATTGTGTAGAACTGGAGTTTTTTCCCCATGGTGCTTAAATTTGTTATATTTGCCCTCTATAGCCAATCTGTTGCACTTCTTCACTTTTTTAATAAAATTGAAATGGAACTTTAAGGGAAAATGTGTGTGAAAAAGATACCGTGAGCATATATTCAAAGACGATTGAAAGATATACTGACCATAATTTTAATTTATCAAATACTTTGGTTTATGACCAAATACACTGAAACATTCAACCTCAGCTGTACTTGATGTACTTCGTGTTTTCTGCACTTTTGTGTGACACGCTTGACTAAGGTTGTGAACACAGTGAACATAATAATTGCATGTTAGCATTGTTGTTAAATGCATGTAAGCATTCCAGTGTTAGCATTCAAAGCACAGTACAGCCTCACAGAGCTGCTCATGTGGCTGTAGACTCTTATTTAGTCTTGTTTATGATGTTTAGCATGAGGGTTGGGGTCTTTTGGGCTTGTTTTTATGCCTTGTTATGCAGAATCTTCTTTTGAACTGTGCATTACTGTCCCAGTGCATCTCTGATTCCCATAAGGTTCTGGGAATTGCCTTTTGACAATACCCTCTTCCCTGTAAAAGGGGAACCATAATAGGTCTGTGTTTCCTGACATGATATTAAAAAGACCATTTTTCTTCTTCTTTTGAGTTTTTATCATTTAAGATGCCTTCACTGATCATGTGTCTTGAGTCACCATTAGCAATTAAAAGAGGGTTAGGTGGATTTCAGGAACTTTGAACCTCACAGGATACAGCTGTGACCACACACACTCCCACACACAATATTTCCCTGTAGAGGAGACCCAAGTCACCAATCCCACCTTAACCTTATCATCCTCAATAGCCACATTAAGCTTTCCTGTAGCGCTATGGAAGCCTTGTCCAACCCTGCTATTGCGTGGCTGTCTAGGCCCAGTTTAGGAAATCACAGTGACATCACTTCCCCTTTAATCCCCAAAACCAGTTGAAAATTTACTCAGGTTTAAAGCGTTCTACACGCCACATGTCATTAAGCTGGTGGCGGCTTAACGAACGTCTCAGCTTTCACACCAGGCTCATCCTCACACTAAGCTACCGACTACATTGATAAGAATGCTGACTTCTCTTTTCCTATGGAACAATGAGTGGCAGCTGAGAAACTTCACCGCAAGCTTCCATTGCTTTGAGTCACTTAGTTTATACAGTGCGTTTGCTTATGGGTGAGTGGTGGAAAATGTCTCGAAGGAGCAGCAAAGTCCTGCTAATCCTTTAGTACACCCTAGCAGTGCTCAGCAATATGAGGGCTGGGTCTTTATTTGGAAATTCAATTAAATGGAGACTGATGAGTCAGGCTTAGCCATAGGCCTGAGTCATGTGATTGTAGAAGATACTGACAGACTGATTAAAGCACTCCATCTTTCTTTTAGAGTTTGTGTGTGAGTTCAGACTACCAGCTTGGTACCTGACCTGAGGGATTGTTGGCAGCAGGCACAGCATGGTAGATGAATGTGTTAGTGTCAAGCAGTCACACTCTAATGGCCACAAGCCCCTGACTGGGGATCAGACCCTTTGCTTTCTGATGCCATAATGATGCAGTCTCTCTAATTTGTGGATCCTTTGGGATGGAGCTTGAGCTCTCAGCCTGTGATTTAGAGGTCCATAGCCTGTCTTATCTGATCGCTTTTCAAAGCTAAAAAAGAGCAAGCGAGTGAGCCTTAGTAGTTTAAAGGGGACCAGTTCTGTAGTTTGGCTTTCAAGATGGTGCTTCAGGCTGGTAGACACAAGGGACCAACAGTGTTCCATAATGATAAAGTTACTATTTCAAGCATTTCTGTCTTCTGCCCTTGATTCTTATGTACTTGATGTATTCATATTAGCAATTTAAAGTAATAACCTTTTACTTACTCCGTGTTTAGAGCTACCTTTCCCTGAAACTATGCGAATAAATTATTTCACATGTCAGAGATTCAATTTTTGCCAAAGTTTTTATGCAACCTTAATATCTGGACAGGCCACAGCAAATTAACTTCTTGTCAGAGTGGTGAAATGGCATCTTGCTGCTTCTCAGTAGATAGCGGAACGCTGGATACCAGCTATCCTAGAGCATCTGTGTTTACTGAATATGAAAGACACACCAGGACATTGTACATCTCAGGCAAGACGAAGGAGATGCACAAACTCAACCTTGCTTTGTGGAGCCCAAACAGTTAGCAGACGATTTGTGAACACATCCCCCTCGGGAAAAAGGCCTTGACCCCGTGCCTGTTTTGAGAGCAGAAAAAAGCAACTGTTTCCATCTTCTCCTTGCATTCCCTCTCTCATAGCCCCCTCCTTCTCCTTCCCTCCCACCCTCTCATCCTTTCAAGAGCGAAGTGTCAAAAAACATGGCATCTTACAGCGCCCGCTACAACTCTGAAGAAGAGAAGAGGGAAAAAAGCTGTACCACCCAGTCGGGCTGATTGAAGACATCTCAGAAGCCTTAGGTGTACGACATTCTTCCTCCTCCTTTCTTCACTGACGCCTTTATAAACAAGTTTCAAACGCCCCTGATCTAGTTTGACAAACTTTCTCCAAAGAACATTTGAAGAGAGGATGAGAAAATGACACCCCCACATTTTTTTTTTGGGTGCCGGCAGAATCAGGTCTCCGCTTATACTCTTCTGCTTTTCAATCACTGCCATCTCTCTTTCTCACACTTTTTTTTTTGCTTTTTCCTTTCTACTCTGACAGGTCTCCTGTGGTCCCCTCGATTGCACAAGAAATGACAGTAAATCATGAAAAAAGACAAAGAATAAAGAGACAGAATACTTAACAGAGCTTTTTCAAGGATATAGTGCATAAATGTAGCTCAAGTGCAGTAATGAGGAGAGGCATCTAGAAGGCAATTTAAGTGTTTTAGTTAAGAAACACGAAATCTGAGCTCAGGGCTTCGAAGATTCCACTATTTCAATCCCAAAGCATGAATACACATTTATTTTTCTCTAACATCCAGTTTGTTTTTTAAGTTTTTATTGTATTTAATCAATATTTATACACTCCAACCATACTGTAATTGAATCATATTTTTATTTGGGCCATCACCACATTTGCCTCTTTTTGATCTATACCAAGACAAGGTCGAATGTGGTTTGACTGTGCCAAGTAAAGTGGGAATTTTCTACTTAATTGTTTTGATGACTAGAACAAACAAGTGCTAGCCTCGGGACATTGTTAACCACATGTTCACACACATAACCACACTTTCAAAGGAAGAGCATTGTCACCGTGCTCCGGGGTTGATTAACGCACCAGAACAGACAGTGACTAAACATGAGTAGTGACATCAAAGCAAATGGCCAGTCATCTTTTTGTCAAAGGCTCTCTTTGTATTTCCATGTGTTGTGTGTTTGTGAGTGGAAACATCGTGTGTGTAATTTGTAGCAAACTAACTAGAAAGAAGATGAGGAAAACCTTTTTAAGAAGCAAGTTATAATTTTTAATGAAAACAGCTAACGGATGGACAATAACTAGAGAATAACTAGAAATTATTTTACAAAATGTAGCAGCAAAATTGTCAAAGATACAAAAAAGTGCATTTTAAAGGTGCTTTAAAATGGATGATTGTTATATTAAAGATGATAGCAATTCACCCAAGACCACACTACTAAATAGCAACTAAAGACATTTTTAGTTGTTATTACTGGACTTCTTCACCTAACAATTACAACAATTTCTTCATACAATTTTCAAAAATCTAAAAAAAATTTAGTATTATTGTCTCTCTGCAAACAAATACAATTCGCATGCAAAGGGAACGCCCTACAAGACCAGCCATATTTGTGAATATTATTGTGATGGCAGAGATGTGATGATTATTTTCCAATAATCGCAAATGAGTAATGGCTCATTTTGTATAAAAAAGACCATAGATAATGAAAAATCATTCAGTCATTTTCTTGGTCAATTACAGAAGTTGACGAATAGATCATTAGTGGTTTATTTGACTAAGACCGGGAAGCCCTCTAGCTTAAGGAGATCTGTTCCAACATGCACACGACAACACTTGAACTTTTGATCCTCTGAAAATACTTTGTTGAAATCAAAACAGCCAGTCCACCATGTGTAACCGCTATGTGTATGCACAAGTACACAAACACAAACACACTTTCACATTATTCTTACTATAGACTGACTGAAGATTTTAACACACACACACACACACACACACACACATACATACACACACATACACATACACATACATACATACATACATACATACATACATACAGAGAGAGAGAGAGAGACTTGGGTACTTCTCAGCTTCACACTGGTTTTTGAAGCTCTGTGCATGGATAAATGTTTTTAATTGTTAATGTGGTTCATTTTATCATCAGCTGTGTGAGACAGCTCATAGTGTATCCTCTTTCATCTGGCTTTACATTATCTCTGTTATCCTGTCACTCTATATGATGTGTTTTTCCCAAAGCATAAAAAAGTTGACAAATCTCAATGTTTAACTTAATAGAATAATATTTGTTGCTTGTATTGCCTTGTAGTAAATATTCTTTCATCCCCTTAATCAGATGTTTTTTGCTTAGCAATTTCATTTCATACATGGGAATAAAAGTATAAAGAAGAAAAAATAAAAGAGTTGGGTAAAAGTGGTTCATAGAGTTACACATGTGAAATTTGGTTTTCTGCGTTTTTCCAGATTGAGATGAAGATCAAAGTACTGGAGTCCAAGCACCAGGAGGAGAAACTGAAGATGCAGCAGAGACATGATGCAGATGTTCAGAAAGTAAGAATCCAAACTGAAAGGTGATGGATAATCGGCCAGCACCAGCTAGCAATGTGGACGGATGATTCACCACCATTATGTGATTTCTTGCTATAAAGTTTGTGAATAGGTATATTTGGTTGAAAGTGTCAGCAATTTCAAAATTTCTAATGATATTGTAGCAGGTCCCTATCACAACACTGACTTAGGTAACATTATTGGTGACATAATAATGAATTATGCTAGTTCAAATTGGAAAGAGACAAATATGAATAGCAAATTTTTAATTCGTAAATATTGCGAGTTCACATTTGGCCTTGAAGTCGTACGTGATCGTAAATTCCACAAAAAACAGAAGATCTCATCTTACATTAATACTATTAACCTAACACAGGTACTGTTTGAAGCACAGCTAACATTCAGTGTGCTTTATACTCTGTGGTGCATGTCCAGCATTGATTTGGATTTAGTTTGACTCTGACTTTGCGTACCATTGGCTTCTGGAGAAGGATTTCCGGTCAGTCTGCAAGGGAAGGGTGTAGTCTGATCATGGCTGAATCCCATTCTGGGCCACTACTGCTTTTCATTTGCATTTAGCATGAAATTGTACACTGCTTTTCAATCACAACAGCAACCATTATTTAAAGTGAACCCAAACTAGGCTGGTCCTGGTGTGTGATGTCCACTGTATAACTGTGATGAGTTTTTTATAGTTACCGGTTTATATTGAGAAATTACACATAAAAGAAGTGTCAAATGACTTGAGAATTTCTCCTGGGGCAACTGGACAGGAAGGACTGTTAACTTGAATGCTCATGAAAACTAGTTAACCTGTGTTACAATGCCCATAATTGGCTCTTGATTCCGTTTTGTGGCAAATGAAAAGGAAAGGAACGAGTTTGTCCTCTTCTCATTGCCCCATCCAGCAAATAATCATCTCTTCAAAGCTCTTTGTCAGCTGGTGAAAATAACAGTAAAGCTGGTTTATTTCACACTAGGTGCCCATCAGTTAGGCTGCAGATCAAGCACCTGGGATCTGTCACGTCCTCGGTATGACTTTCCTTTGCTGCCATAGATGCTTTTAATAAAACAGAAAAAACACTCCAATTTTCTTTCCACTTTAAGATGCCCATGGCTTCTTTGTGTTTGACAAGAGACAGGATGACAGCTAGCTCTCTCTCCCTCTCTCTCTTTAATTACATACAGATTGCAAGTTATGTCCAATTTAATTTCCTCAGAATT
The DNA here is from genome assembly GCF_002260705.1 of Seriola dumerili. NCBI lineage: Eukaryota > Metazoa > Chordata > Actinopteri > Carangiformes > Carangidae > Seriola > Seriola dumerili. The sequence goes on along the minus strand of NW_019174424.1, from coordinate 2,267,257 downwards.
TTACCCAGTATTCCCTCTAATGGCTTCAAAGGGTGGTGATTCTGGGGTGCACTCTAACGAGCCTGATGGAAGGTGGGCAAGCTAAGATTTTGTTTTAATTAGTCTCCTTATGAATAATGTATAGGCTACTGAAAGGCTACTGGTCATTGTCCCCCTGCTTGAAATGGAGAGAGTAATGAGAGAACAGGCCAGAGTGTTGTATGCTAATGGTTGTGGATCAGTAGTGTGTGTAGTTGTGAAACATTTAATAACCTCAGGTGAAGAAGCGCATCTTAAAAGTAAAGTATGCAGTTCTGTAGAAAAACTTGATATTTGAACTCAACAGCAAAACAAATACACCCTTCCCTACAGTTCTCCTCAAAGCTCCGCCCACCAAATTCATGGACACGCATTGCCAAAGCAACGACACAATGGTGGAATATAGAGCATCTAACAGGGCATGCTTGCTGATGCATAGCTTAAGAAAAACAAACCTTTTTAATATAAAACGTCATCAAACTAATAACATGCACACAAACACAGCAAAGTAAAAGCTAGAGACACTATATAGTGTCTTGGAAATTTTTATTGTGATTGTTTTTGTAACCTGTCTTCTTATTTTAATGGGAAAAATTTGTGCCATCATGTGTGTGCTCTCATGTGACCTCATTTGAACCCCCTTGTAGTTAATACAGAACTCACTGTTCCAGTTGGAGCTGAACTGTCCTTGACTATAGTAAATGAATATTTCTTTATCTGCATTCCTTCCCTTTTCATTGGGCTTTGTCTTCTGAGAACTTACAGCTACCTGCTTGTGCATCTTGACACCACTAGCTGCCAGTTAAGGGATGATACTCCCATATCTTTGGTTGCTCTAGTATAAGAGACTGGTTTGTTCTCATTTTGGGGCTCTCACTCTGCAGGGACCATTGATCTCTGCATGAGTGCTGAACCCATTTGCAAATAATAAATATATATATGTATATATAAAATATATTTATTTATTTGAGTAAAACCCAAAAAGATTCTTATTACAGATTTCCACAACAGTAACATTACCTACCATAGCATTTAGTGGCTGTGCTAGCGAACTTGTATTTTTTTGATCTTTGTGCCTATAAAACCCAACAACACAGCAAACATCCGTCATCAGGCCTTTGAACTCTGAAATCTCTCCACCAAGAGTGGACTGGCCATTGAGACTTCCGGGACAAATCCCTGTAGGCCGTCAAAACGATCAAAGTTTTTACCGGCCACCTCAGTCTCTTTCTCGGCACTCTATGTAGACCTGTCATTCAGGGTGCGGGCCAGTTCCAGGGGATAAGTCCAGGGCTGAATTTCTCTCCCCCTCCGACCATGCAGTCTCCACTGTTGGAAAGCCTCACCGATGTTACCACAGCTCTTCACCCTCGCCTGACCATAGCACTTCTTTTTCAATTTTTGTTCCTCTGACCTTCTCCTCTTTTGCTGTTCCTGTTGCTGATGCATCTCTCCTTCTTGACAATGTGATTATGTTGTGGAGTATATGCTCCCACTGCCCCCTTTCCCTCATCTCCCCACTTCTGTTCGTCTTTCCCTTGTCCTGTGCATGAGCTGTTCCCCTGTTGCTGATCAGCTAGAATAGTGTTGTGTCTCGGTCCAAGCCACTTTGTTAATTTCCTATTTATAAAGCCAGGGCTGTGTAGGAACACCAGATTTCGTTTCAGCACGCACACAGAACAGAAAGCTAGTGGACAGTCAGGAGATATTCACTGAATTTGACAAAAACTGTCTTGGATTAGTGTTGCTTAGTCCACCTTTAATGTTATTTTTTTTAACGTGCAAATGATCTGAGATTACTAGCAGATCACAGGAAACACCAGAGACTTTTTAACTGTATTTTGTTTGGCATTAAATTACATTTGTGTTGTGAAATTTGTTTCTGTTCCTCTGTGTGTACAGAAAGTATACTCATGTTCAAACTACAGATTTTGTTTTGTATGTTTTCTTTCCTAGTTCTCTTTACTCTATTAACTGATGCCATTGGTTAAAGCTGTGGACAGCCAGGCTGGATTCCCCCTGCATTAGGATGGCTTATAAAAGCTGAAAATGGGCACTCTAAAAGCTGTCATTTCCCGCCGTCTAGTGCACTATCCTTGGACCTGACACTGTGCCATTGCCTTGCTTGGTGGACCCCTAAAAGACAACAATCTCTCTGGGGTGGTGAAATGGAAAAAATTGGGTGTCCCTAAATGTTCTGTGAACTTTGCTCCAGCCTCCTTTCATCTCCCCTGTCCCATTCACACAGAGGATGACAGGCCTGGCAACTAAGTGCACTTGGGTAGAACAAAATACTAGAGGGATAAAGTCTTACAGGCTTTGGGACAGTTCTTGACTGAAAAATAGCTACTCTTACTTTCTGCCATTTCAGCCAGAAAATTTAGTTGCTTTATTCTGTCTAGTCAATTGGATGGGAAATATCAATACCATTCTCAGTTATGCTTAAAATAGGTTTAGAATAACTTTTTAAGTAGATGATGTTATTCCACTGTGAGAGTAGAATTTGATCATGGGACACTAGGACAGTCACCTGAACATTAACCGTACCTATACATTGCACAATAGCCATTTGTTAAGAACCTGAAAATGTGCTTTCTGGCATCCTGGGCAGTAGACACACCCTTAGACCAATTGCATAATATACATATATACTGTATTATGTAGTTGAGCCAAGGCACCTTCTTCTGCAACATGGAGAGTGCTTAGAGTGTCTTTTTCTACCGGAGCCTCAACTCTCCATGGTCTAATTTAACTAATTACACACAGATGGCAGCAGTAAGCAGATGCAGTTGCCTCATCACACCTCAGCACAGGTGGTTCACTCAGTCATCATTTCACCCAGTTAGCCCGTAGTCTCTTTAGGATTAGATATGCATGTGGAAGATGAAGTTTTGTCAGACCATACAGTGAATTTGCATACAAAATGTTCCATGTCCTTATAAATCACCCAGTCTTTAAATTTTTGATTATATTTGTTCAAGTTGAACTAGCATACATAATTGAGGAGTTCATTTTAAAGATAAAAAAATCTGCTTTTTGTGGTTGTCAGATGATCATAATTGAGGGTCCATAAACATGACTGATGTAAACAAACCTTTAACATCATGAAAAACATTGATAACTTAGGACAATTGAAAAAAGGCACAAATAGTACAACTAACAAGACACTCGGTTTTCTTGTAAACAAGCAAATGTTTACATTCCGTTTACCTTCAGTATTTCTCACCAAAACATATTGAGTATCCCTGCGCCTAAACAAACCCTATTTCCTTCCTCGTGCCAACATTTGCAGAGATAATTTTTCTCAAAATTGTGAATCCTGTATTGTTTGAATTTATGTTTTCTTGCTAATAGTCTGCTTCTTCTCTGCCTTGTTGGCACGTAGCTGCAAGTGGTTTAAAACTTAAGTCAGTGTACCAAGTGTTCACAAACTGTATGTAAAACATGTCATTTGATAGCTTTGGGTTGATAGCCCTGATAGGTACAGGTGGAAGAAAAAAGCTTTAACAAAGACATTTTAATGAGAACCATCATAATGTATGCAAGCCATTTTCTCAGTAATAAAAAAAAAAACTTAATGTTCTCCACTATGTTTAAAAACAATCTCCCTCTCCCTCCTTAGATTTTGGACCGAAAGAATGGTGAGATTGAGGAGATGAAGAGCATGTACAGGGCCAAGCAGAAGGAATCGGAGGAGATGATCCGTAAGCTGGAGAAGAAAGGTGAGAGGTCACAAGAATGCAGGGTTAACTGGGAGGATGTTTATACTAGTGTCTCTGAACACTCAGAGTAAAAAGCCCAAAAAGATGCAATTCCACAAGAGACTGCACTGGTGTAGATTGAGGTTCTCCAGCTGTACTGCTCAATTCAAAGTTTATTTGCATAATGTGTGCCTTTTTCTTCATGCTTAATTTCTTCTCCTCTATACTCTTTCATCTGTCTCGAAACGCATGTTTAAGAAACCTATAAACTTGGGAAAAAGAAGCGTTACTGCCCATTTGATAGAAGTAATATATTTATTGACATTTGATTACTGACAGTGCAACAATGAGTATGAGTATATGTCTGTCTGTGTGTAGCTACCTGTGTACATACCCTTAAGCAGGGCCTGACTGGTGTGTGTGTGTGTGTGTGTGTGTGTGTGTGTGTGTGTGTGTGTGTGTGTGTGTGTGTGTGTGTGTGTGTGTGTGTGTGTGTGTGTGTGTGTGTGCGTGTGTGTGTGTGTGTTTACTCCCACAGTTCAAAGTGTGCTACGGGAATCCCAGGTCATCTGCGAGAGCAAAGAGAAGCAAATTGCGGAGCTGAAGAAGATGTCGGATCAGAGCGCCGACTCCCTGAAAAACGAGTGGGAGAAGAGGGTATGAGGAAAAGTTGAAGGGCTTGGATATGCTGCAGCCCTGAGCCAGAGGAAGACTGTTTGATAGCATGAGACTAGCTGACTTCGCCGCCAGCAGCCAGACCTGTGTTTCAGTTAGTGTGGGGTTTTTTTTAGTGCTGAAAAATGAATGCTCTCTGTACTGGGTAAATTGTGTTTTCATTCCTGATAGCTCTAGCTTATCGAGCTGTTGAGGTTCAATTGGATCCAAATGAAATTTTCACTCATCTCTCCAGGGGCACTTAGCATGTGATGTTCAACCTTGTGGAACAGTTTTTCTCAGATGTAATAATAAAAATTACGTTTATTCCCTTTGAATAGGCAATATGTTACATGGCTCAAGAAATTCATTTTGTGAAAAGACAAAAGTAACAAAGTAGTCTTGGAAAAGATCAATGACTGATATGTAGTTATCCTCTGACCTTCCAGCTGCATGCTGCTGTCACAGAGATGGAGCAGGAGAAGTTTGAATTGCAGAAGAAACACACTGAGAACATCCAGGAGCTGCTGGAGGACACCAACCGTAGACTGGCAAAGATGGAGGCTGAGTATAATGCTCGGTCACAGGTAACTGTGAGTACAGGAACAGGCAAGTGTGAGTGTGTGTGTGTGTGTGTTTATGTTCAGTGGAATATCAGTAAGTATATTTACTCAAGTACTGTGCTTGAGTAAGGTTTGAAGTATTGTACTTTCCCTGCGTATTTCGATTTCATGCTTCTTTATACTTCTACTGCACTACTTTTCTGAGGGAAATATTGTACATTTTTCACTCTACTGTATTTGTCTGACAGCTACAATTGCTAGCTATTTTTCTGATTAAGAATTTGCAAAACAAACATGATCAGTTTATAAAATACAATGCATTCAATATTAAACCAGTGGTTTCCAACTTGAGACTTGCGACCTCTTACAAAAAAGCAGTGTTTGCTTGGGGGACCCTGTCATGTTTCAGATGCCCAACAAATCCTAGCACTTTAACCAAATGGGATTTATCCTCCCTAGCTTCTCAGACTGTTTTATGTAAATAATAAATAAACAGCTGTTCAAATTTTTTCAGATGGAATATAGATATTGATCTTGGTGAATTAAACTTTAATTTTGGATTTTGGATTTAAAGGTGCTGTATGTACACAAGATGGCTTTGTGACAGCATCAAACTGTAATAGATTTTAATGTTAACAATTTTCAGACTTCATGTGACATGATTTGACTTTGGTTTGTTATACTCATGTTTATTTAATCTGTGGTCCTCACTTTATACTAAAGTGGGTGCTGTTCAAGTGTTCAGACACTTCAAGTGGGTAGATTATTTTCTGTACCCAAAACCAGACTTTCACTGGAACAAACAGGATTCTGGGTGACAAGATGGGTGTATTTTTGCATAAAACTCCTGCCATCTTAATCTCTAAGTGTATACATCTGTCATATCTCTAATTATAAAATAGTGACCCACGCCACTTCATGGCTCAAATGAAAGGAGACATCCTGTAACCTCTGGGCGAGAATGGCTCTCATATCTTATATCTGTCATCTTTATAAAGGTCTTTGATCCAAGTGTGTATGAAATCTTACTCATGGCAGTGCTTGTGCTTGAAGATGTATGTGCACACATACATACACGCACCTCCCAAAGCCACTTTTTCTGTTTCTTTGATGTCATATGAAAGGACTTTGGTTTTAAGTAGAACCATGCACATTTCGTTAGTGGGGATCATCAACACCAGGGGCCAGTTGAATGCACTGTTTCATAAATAGTATTGTTATCAGTATCAGCATTCATGGGCTGTCATATGCATCACACATACACACATATTGCTCCTGGCCTTAATCTGTCAGCAGGCCCACATTTAAAAGGCATCAAACACTGGACAGTGCAGGCCCGGTGGTAAGGCCCCTCTTTTAATAATTAAAAACAGACAAGGCCCCAGAGAATGAAAAGAGCCCTCTGTCGTTTTATATTAGCTGCTGTCCTGCCATGAGTTTGGGCTGACCTACACACACACCTAGGATAGGATGTTCAAAGTGGACTTTATCTCAGATGAGTTATTTTAACACTCTGGTTGCGTGGTTGCTGTCTCCATGCTTAATCCTTTGGAATCAAGGTTGTCTTGTGTCTTTTTGTGTCTTGCTCTGTTGACTTGTTATTCATGGGAGGATAAAATTTCAAGACATCAGTTAGAAGACCTAAATATTCAGTCCTACATGGTTTTGACCTAGTAGCTTTGAACATGTGGGTTGTACAGTGAATGACACTATGCTTATATGTTTGAGGCCTTGACTACTCCTCTACTCTCTATGGGGGGAGTGGGGGGTGTGGATGCTTATAAAAGTTCATACCCAGGACGCAATGTGAAAAGTTCACTCAGTAACGCTTGCAAGCCAAGACAAACTCAGATTGATGATTCATGCTCGTTCTAATACAGCACACTGGATCTGGTTTAATAACAGTGAAATGAAGAATGTTCATCTTCCCATCGCTACCTGGTTGGATTTCTATGCAGCGCAGATCAAAGATCTCACAAGGGGCTTACAGATATGTCAGCTGGTGTTATTTTTGGATGTTACCTATGCAAAGGGCAGAACAGATCGAATGATTGAGTAGGTGTTTGAAAATAAATACATGCCAGTATCTGCCTTGGTACTGCACCAGGCAAACATCTTGACTGTAGTCTATGCATGTCCATATAATAATAATGGAGATGTTATTGTTATTGTGTTGTGGTTAGAGATTCACTAGTGGCAACATCTCTTTGATTTGTACTGCTGATATTCGTCGGATTGTTTACACATAAATGTACACATAAATGTGTACATAAATGTAATAATTGCACCTGAATAATTAATAACACTTAAATTACCTTAAGTCTGCAATATGTCATACAGATACATAATCATATAGTACTGTTTAGTGTTATCAGTTTTAGAAAACAATATCTGTGCATCCCCAGTAATGGTCATAGAGAAAACAGGGCTAAACATATTGATACCTTTTCCTCAAGTCTATTCTGTCTCCATTTCATTTGGCTTATGTTTAAACTTTTTCCTCCACTCACTGCTCTTCCTCTAGTGTTTGAAACGCAGCATGCATGCATACACACGGCCCGACAAGCCTCAGGAGATGAGTGATGCAGGCTGTCCTTCAGTTGCTGGCCCTAGTTCTGACACTTAAACTGTAAAATGCCATCATTCACACTGTACGATTTTTTTTTTTTTTTTTTTTTTTTTCTTCACAAATTTCATGTTTTTTTTTTTTGTTTGTTTTTCATCTTCAAAACTTTATCACTTCTAAATCTTTGAAGGGGAACAAAGCTCTTAATGTGACGTATGTAGTCTGTACTTCACACCTAGTAATTCTCCTTGCAAAATACTTAATTATGGTACATAATTTGCTCCCACTGAGTGTGTCCAGGTGTACCCAGTCCAGCTTCAGCCTGGGGAGGTGCTTCTTCTCATCTCCTGCCAGAAAGCTAAGTGTCAGCACGCGTCCTAGTCTAACACAGGCCCCTTGTTCCTTTTCTCAGTGCCCTACACTGCTAACACAAATACAAAAAGTTCTCTCACCAGCCTTGCTGGGCGCTGCTCTCATAGTTTTTCAAACACACCGCTCCCTCCACTCCCATCATTCTACCTTCTGTCATCGCCAGACTCTGTCATCATGTAGATCTACTAGCACGCTCCATCTTTAATCAGCACCCCGTCATCGCCTTTATCAGCCTGCCCACACTGCATTCCATGTTGTCATACACACACACACACACACACACACGCACATAAAGACACACATGCACATACTGGAGGACAATATGCAGAGAGGGGACATTTCATCAGCACAGTGCCGGAAGAAGCTGTCTGCAGCAGTTGGACTTTGATCATTTTCTTTCTCTTGAATATCAGAAACCTGACCGAGCTTTTGACATTTGTTATTCAGTAACAATACTGACATAAGTCTCCTTTAAGCCTGGCAGTAGTGACATTTATTGGTGTATGATGGAGTAATTTCATTTCAGCCATAACATTCGTTATTGCAACATAACATCATAAGTTCCGAGTATTCAGTGGATCTTCTTGCACATTACTATCCATGCACTATAAGGCCCCTGGTTTAAGTCCAGCTAGGAACCTTTGTAGCATGATTTCCTGTTATCTCCCTAATGTCAACTATAAGTAAAAGCACAAAAATATCTTTTTCATTTTTTTTCTTAAATCTAACCATCATCATTTTCTACCTCAAAATATTTGAACAGACGATTTTTTTGGAAACCTTTTGGGGTTTTTTTCTGTGCTGTTACTGCCACATTGCTGCCTTTTACAGGACATTAGCACTCTCAGTATTTGGAATTGTGTGAAACCAAACTTAAACATCCTCTTTTATTTAATAAACATGCCCAGACTTTGAGGTTAGCAACACTTTTTTTTTTTTTTTTACAAACATATTGGGCAATTTTAACACACACAGGGCTAGCTAATAACTGATGTGATGTTTGCAGACTATAGAATATCCATAAAACATGACTTGTACAAACTCAAGTTGCTTTTCCAACAGGACTAATAAAGATTAAACTATGTTAAAAAAGGATGCAGTCCTCAGACCAATGACACTTTCTCATGTTAGTGCCCTCTGTGGTTCAACCTTTATGGTTTATTGGTTTCTGTGTATCTGTGTGATCTAGGAGCAAACGGTTGGTGAGCTAGAGCTACGAGTGAAACAACAGTCAGTTGAGGTGGAAAAGGGCAACGCGCTGCGTCAGAAGGTGACACAGGAGAAGGCCCAGTTGGAGATCCAAATTGCATCCATCAGTGCCGAACTTCAGGAGGCCAACAGACGGTCAGTAACTGTTTGACATGTGAAATAGAGATAAAAAGGTGAAGAAATATAGAGTGGTGAAGAGGATACAAGTGAATAGGTCAGTGTGTTTATGAACCATCCTACCACACAGTCTGAATGAAGCTCTTAACTGTCCACAGGACCATGATCCTGCAGAGGGAAAAGGAGCAGCAGTGTGAGCAGTACGAGCACACCGTGCAGAAGCTCCAAGCCAAACACGAGACTGACATGAGCCACTTACATCAGGAACATGTTCTGTCTGCTACTAAGGTCCAGATAACCACAACACCTCCACGTGACTCTCCCTCCCCACCTGCCTGATAAATCCACTGCTGATTGATGCAAAGTACAAAACCTTTTGCCAAATTCAGTTGTTTTTTTTTGTTTTTTTTTAAACCAATTTTCTTTGGTTCTCTTGTCCAGGCCTCTGAGGTAATAGAAGACTATGAGAAAACTGCAGCTCATCTCAAACAGCAGCTGCAGGACAGTGAACATAGAAGACACCAACAACTCAGGGTATGCTTTGGGCGATGGAGGTGTGGGCATATTTTCGTGTGTGTGTGTGTTGTGTAGTGTGTGCGTGGTGTGGTGGTGTGTGTGTGTTGTGTGTGTGTGTGGTGTGTGCTGTGTGGTGTGTTCGTGTGTGTGGTTGAGAGAGAGAGAGACTCAATGGCATTTGGCATCTTTTCTGTTGTGACTGTAGTAATGACATCTGTGACAATGCTTAAGATTAGAATGGGCTTGTCTGAGTAAGTCTTTCACACAATGTGTTGTTCATGTGCAAATGCCTCACAGTTTGACTTGCTTAATTTTATCTCACTTGTTCTTCCTTTCAGGATCAAGAGATAAAGTTTCAGCAAGAAAAAGATGAACTGCAGATCAACTGTGAGAAAAAGGTAGTGTGTAACTTGCTCCTTCAGGAACACTGATCCACTGAGCTCCATAGCTTCTGTCGTTGCATTAAAACAGCCCTGGACAAAGTGATTACGGTCAAGTAGAGATCAAAGCATGGAGTCACATGTTCCTTTTGGTTCCCCTTAGTTTTAGATTTTATGTCTGGTCTCGTAAAATCAGAGTCATGATTAATGGGTAGATGTAAGACTGGACAAAGAAATGAAGGAGGATGGAAATTTTATAATTTAGCATAAGGGTTATCAAGCGAAGAAAGTGGACAATGGGAGTTGTAAGCAAATCTAAATAAACTTGTAGAGTCACGCAGCAAAAGAGAACATTTAAAAAGGGACATTTTTCTGTCAGTGTACCCGGGTCTACACTTAATTGCACCCAGTTTTTTACATTTGAGGGACCCTCTTCAAAGCCATAGTGCATAGTCATAAACCATAGACTACAGAGACCATTGTTAATGATCTGAGCTGGACCAGACCAGGCCAGACGTCTTGGGTGAAGATCAGATTTAAAGACCATACTGCACCTGGGTCATCTTCAAAGTGCCACAATTACCATGTGTGTGTTGGTGGAAGGCTGGCATACCCAGATACGGGGCCCTCTGTCTGATACACCTGCAAGAGCTTAACAGGCCTCTGTGCACGTTATTTCAGGGTCAGGGAGAATTTAAATTAAACTTCTCCATAAGAAAGTTTGGTTTTGATGTCTTTTTGTTTCCCTCAAACATAGACTGTTTTTTATTCTGTCCTTGTAATCAACCTGCATATTTCTCCACCTTTACTTTTTTCTTTTTTTTCTTTCTACAAGGTGACATGAGATGAAAACAATGAGAGAGAGAGAGAGAGAGAGAGAGAGAGAGAGAGAGAGAGAGAGAGAGAGAGAGAGACGAGAGAGAGAGGAGAGAGAGGGAGACGAGTGAGGAGAGAGAGAGAGAGAGAGAGAGAGAGAGAGAGAGAGAGAGAGAAGTCAGTTGTTCATTTTCCTTTTTGTTTCCTCTGGAAAGATTCCTCTTTCCACTGCTCAGGAGTGTTAAATGAGACACATGAAGGAGGCCAGAGTATGGTAACTGGACATGAGAAGGGCCCAAAGAGTGAGAGGCCCTCTGTGCAGGCAGACAGGCTCAGATGGTACTTTTGATGGGGTGATAGAGAGAAGAGACGAGACCAGATGCACAAGGTCACAGACAGGAGAGTTTTGTTGAGTGATGTTTGATGGTGTCTGCTCTTGCACTCACTTACACCTCTCTTGCTCTCTTTTCCTCTTTTACTCTCCCACTCTCTCTCTCTCAGGTTTTAGCAATCCACAGTGAGGCAGAGAAAGAGAAATCAGAGGCTAAGAGGAAGATAGCCAAACTAGAGGATGCGCTCAGGTACAGTGAGAAAGGCTAAGCCAAAAGCGTCAATTGTTGCATGAATTTAAAAGTGAAAGTGTTTTAATAATTGTTGGTGCTAAATTTGACTTAGCAGATTTTTTTTTTGTGCTTATCACAGTTAATACCCAAATACACTGTAAATTAGAAAACTGTAGGTCAAATGTTACAGCTGTACATTTATTAACATCCCCTCCTTGATACTATCTTTGGTATGACGCATTTCAGCAGTTAGTGTTTTTACTTATACCAACAGCTTTCTGATGGCTAAACACCACCCAAAATTAGGATCCATAGCCAAAGTCTGAATACAAATATCTTCACCCATAAATATTCTGAGTAATCTCAGAATTTACACAATAATCCAATTAATGAGCTCAAAACAAAGTCTGTTTCTGATCTGTGTGTGTGTGTGTGTGTGTGTGTGTGGGTGTGTGTGTGTGTGTGGTGTGTGTGGTGTGTGTGTGCTGTGTTGCGTGTGTGTGTGTGTGTGTGTGTGTGTGTGTGTGTGTGTGTGGTTGTGGTTGACATAGCAAGTTGGGCCAATGAATCCTACTGGTAGAACAGACTAGAAGAACAGGCAGAGAGACTTTAGGCACGATGTGTGTGCAAACGGAATACTTCACAAACTCAATCTTAATCTAATAATATCATCAAAACACAAACACAGTGATAGTGCCCGGGGTTGTTTGACAGGTATGTGGACACATTTTCTACTTTATTAGTGTTTGCAATGAAATTTACCCCCTTTGGTCATGAAATTTCCAACATATATAATGTTAGTGAAGCATGATATTTATTTTACAATTATTAGTATCACACATTTTAGCCTTGACTTGGTGGCTTCAAACTGTAGAGAGTTGTTTATGTCTACTGACTTAAGTCTTTGATCATAAGAGCAGTGTGTATGAATTCTGATTTAAGGTGGAGTTTGGCTTTAACAAGCCAACCCTTGCACACTCTCTTTGATCTTTTTTTATAACTCTGAGTAGCACTGTTAGAGTTGAGAGCCTGGAAACTGTGATGAGAAGTCTTACAGATCAGAGCTTCACATGTAACAGGCATTTGCGTTGTCTTGAAGAAAACTACCAAACCTAATCCTTCTATAAAAATCTAACAGTCCCTACAATAATAAACTGAGAGTCATGTAAGAAAAATACAAGTAGCTCTTAATGTGCGATATTGAAAGTCATACAGTATAAATTGAATATTAAATAAAGAAAACTATCATGAGTTGCAATAGGAATATACAAGAGTATTATAGTGATGTTACACAATAGGAGAGATGAATTTAAGATGCTGCTCTATCAATATTTTTACAACAGTTCAAATTACTCAAATTACTGTTTAATATGACAGAGATTGTCCTTAATGATGGACCCTCAGACTGTTATAACCCAATTCTGAAGTTCCCTTCAGATCTACAGATCATTTTAGTTCCTTTCAGCACTTTGTTTTGGTTTCAGTGGCTCACCGCTCTATCTGTCCCTTCTCTAGCCACAGCAGGCATGTGTTGTCAGCAAAAGATCTCAATAAATGCACAATATACTTCCTGCACAGTGGAAATGAGTTAGTGGCTGGCTGGAGACAGTCGTGAAGCATTCAACAGCCCAAGAGTTAGATATTTCCCTCAAGAGCTGTTGGAGACAAGACCAGAGATAAATCAAGTGAATATTGTCAGGTGGCCAGAGACATGACTTCAGTTGAATATTGATATCGCTTTTTGTCTTCTGGATGTGTAAGTAAGCAATGGTGTGTTCCGCTGTCCCGCAGTGCCCAAAAAATCAATACATTCTACTTTAAGGTCACCTTTCAACCTTTCAGAAAACATGCATGTGTAACTAACGGCAGTAGTGTTGTTTAGTTCCATCAAGTTTCCCAGTAAGTCATTATGATGAGGTGGCATGCGCACTACCAGGACCCCAAGACTGGCTCACTTAGATGGAAGGCAGCCATCACATTACTAATAACACCTATACTTGTCACATGTGAAAGTATAAGCTGTGAAAAAGATGTTTTATGCTACTAAATGCTTTTTCAGCCCCCATTGGATTATTACAGGAATAATATGATTAACAAAGTAATAATTCAGATAATGATAATTGTGCCACTTCTGCCGGCTTGTCCATCTTTTGCAGTTTGGATAATTATTAGTGCTCTCACTCTTTAGCCCTATCACTTCCTTCCTCCAGTACTACACAAACACACTCTACTGACAGCCTAGACTTCTGCAGACTCCAGCCAATCAGCCAACCAACCAGTCAGCCAGTCAGTGCATTCCACTGGGTAATTAATCCCATACAGAAACGCATTACTTGGTCACAAGCAGATTAGTTTCCCTGGTCAAAGTAGAGTGTGTTCTGCACAATTGAACACATTCTACAACATCATCTCCAGTTCCAGCCATACATTGCCCAGGCTAGTCACAGTGCCATCACCCCCCTGAGAGATTTTCAAATGTTTGTCACAATATAATAGCAACTGAGATGCAGTGGATTGAAAAGAACTGAGCGTGGCTGTATTTGCTTTTTTTATATACTCATGAATAGCCCAAGGCACTTTGTATCTTCAGCGGCCTCTGAAAATGAGGATAAATCATTTTTGTGTAGCTGTAGAACATGGTCACCATTACTGTGCCATTTGTATTTCTCTCAATGTGAAACAACATGAAAACAAATTTTGCAGTTTTGTGGCGTTTAGTATTCAGCGTAAAGATCGCAAAGGGACATTGATGGTTGTGCCTGCTTATTGTTTGTGCTCGTCATTGTCAGCCCGGCAGCAGAGGACAAGCTTAAACACAGCAGACAGATCCATTTGTGCATAAATTATCCTTGTTGTTAGTATCAGTAACGAGCCAGTCGTTTAGTGTTAAACACTGAGAAACAGCAAGTGGCCCATCGGGCTCTTAGCTAATTAAGTGCTCAGGCTTCACATGCACACACACACACACAGACAATCACACACACACACACACACACACACTAAGCAGTCTGATGTCTGCTACCTGCTTGCTGCCGTGGCAACATTGACGGCCTTTAAAGGCGATCCAGGAGAACTTCAAAGTCAAAGCAAAACCGCACGCAGGGGTGTGTGTGTATGTTTGTGTGTGTGAAGATGAGTGGATAGGTGATAAAATTAAACAAGTAGAACTGCTCAGTATGTTCTCCATATGCCAGATACTGTGTGGTATGTGCACTTAGTTATGACATGTATTTGTGCGTGCATCCAATTTACTGTTAAAAGTTTATCAGCATAGACCTATTAATAACAATTTATATAGATTGTATATTTTATTTCGTCTGTGTAGAGTAGGACAGCTGACAATGAATGTGTTGTCTGTTCTGATTATTGTTGTCCATATGTAGCATACATGAATGTTATCCACACCCATTTCTTTCCGTGGTTTGCACCCACTCTTTCTTTCCAGTGTAAAAAAAAACCCCTGTCCTGCCATGCAAATAAGCATTGCTGCGTCAATTTCAGTTCCATGTCTGTGTTACTATAGCAACAACAACAGAAAGCACTACAAAGCTGTGCGGAGAACAAGTTCCTCTCTTCTTCTTTCATCCCATCATGCCTCAGATCATTACAGGGCATTAGCATACAGATTGAGAGATGCACTACAGAGGGAGAAAAAAAAGATAGAGGGAGCTCATCTGGGGAACAGCTTGCCTGCTTTTGCAACAATGACCTCCAAAATCACAATTTAAAAACATCAGAAAACCACCTGAATGGTTAAAGTAGAGAAACAGTCAGTCTATTTCTAGATTACTGTATTTCTCTCTCCATGAAGAGGCTGTCATGTTTTTTTTCCACGCTGTCCTCCATACCATTCCATTCCTCCTTCCTGCCGCTTGGCACCCAGCTGGCTTTATCAAAACCATGTGGCTGCTTAGGTGTGGAGCAGGGTTGTAGAAACTCTGACTGTGTCTCAGCAGTAACTTCTTCTCAGTTTGATCGTTTACAGTCTGGAGTGGCAGAAGCGCCGTCTACTGTAAGTAGCTGGAGGGAAAGTGTGCTTGCCTTTATGAGTGTCTGCACACTGGCTGTGTGAGCGCCTGTCCAAACCACTGCGCACACTCACGCTGTCATGGATGGTATGTGTCATGGTGTGTAGAATTTACACTAACTCCTGCACCCTCTCAGTAATATAGTTTATCCTTAATTTAAAGTTTGTTGCTGTAGTCCTGTTTTTTCCTTTTTTTGTGTGTACACATCAGACTTCTCTCACATCACACCATCAAGCTAGGTTATGTTTTTGAGACCTTGAGAAGTGAAAACAGTGATTTTTGGCAGATAATTAACTGTGTGTCTCATTGTGTTGTGTTTTCTTAGTGTCTGTGCATGCATGCCCACATGCTTGCATGAGATAGAACCCCTCTACTCTTAAAGGTATAGGGTGCATCCAATATGTTCTTTCATGTTACTTCATGCATACCCTATATCTGTGTGTGTCTTTGAAGTGGTCTTATCTTTCTCAGCATTCCTCTCCCATGACAGAAAGGATGGAGGGAAGTAGGGGTGGTGGTCCAGAGAGGGACCAGGGGTAGCTGAGCAGAGGCTACACAGCCTGCAACCCCAGTTAGTATTGAGGTGCAGGAGCAGGTGGAGGTATGGATCCTGAATATTGAAAAGCTTCACCAGGGCTCAATATTTACTCCCATGGCAACTACACTGAAAGCGGAGGATAGAGATGGGTTAAGCACCAGTTCAATACCACAGACCTGACAAAAGGAAAATTGTAAAGAACTTTTTAACTGTGTCCGATAGTCAGGGTTCTCTGAGTTAAATGACAATTACAATCTCAGATACTCTCACTTCATCCCCATCATCAGTGATTAAACACTGATTTGTAGCCATTTCTTTTAGTTTTCAGGTTTCAAAGTTTGCAGGGGTGTAGTGCGAAGCTTACCAGCTTGTATCATTGCAGTAATGTCTAACACTGTAGAGCGAAAGCTTCTCTTGTCTTTTCGAATATTGAATTAAATTGATAGATAATGAAGCAGATAATGAGTTTCTGCTCTAAAAAATCTCTGAAAAATATCTGATTGATATTTTGACATTTTCATATCATGCTGTAATGGTGTTAAATATCTTGCCATGCCTACATGATTGTCACACATAACTAAATTTGACATTTTCACAGTAAGCCAGCTCACTTACAAATATTTACTGACAGTATGAATTTATACCAAAGCAGGCTCAGTTAGTTCATGCTCTGAAACAACTCAATCTGGATGGGTTGTCTTTAGGGCTTTCATTGTTTCATTAAAAACCTTCCAGCTTCATTTTCCATTGTATAATGTTTGGGATATGTAAATACAGTATGTTTACTTTAGGGACTTGTGCCTAGTTGATTTAGCATATTATGCTGTAATCTGCATAATTCATGAAGCCAAATAGCATCTAAATGCACAGCAAAGCCAAGAAAACCACTTTCAAACCATGTCATGGGCAAGTTCTCTCCTCTCCTCTCCTCTCCTCTCCTCTCCTTTCTCCTTTGACCCAAACCCAAACCCACATTGTTGCCCCAAGATTGAAGCTGTAGTTTGAGTTGTATTTATACAAACAATAGATAATATCCATATTTCACCATGTCAGAACTGTACTGAAGCAGCAAAGAGTTGTGTAGAAATATGAAATATCTGTTAAATTTTCCCAGGGTGAAATTAACTGAACTCCAGAGCCATTTTGAAGTATAACACAGACATGTGTTGTGTCTTTTTGTTCTGTCCCTCCCACATGTTTATCCACCCACATAGTGGTACTGTCAGCCTGGGCCGCACCAGATTCCTTTTTATCCTTCTCTCTCCTTAGGGTGTTTAGTCGGCTTTGAGGTAAGACACACTAACTAGTGCGAGGAGAAGTCACTGGTTGTCGTCCCCAGTGTTGATGGGAGTCCATAAGCTTTGTTGAAGGCAATTTGTAAAGATTAATTGAAATGTCATCTGTCATGTCCACCAATGTCTGAGCAAGGCACTAAGCCTTTTTCCCTCTGCAGAGTCCACTGATCTGTGGCTAACACTATACTCGAACTCTCACTGAAAATAAATCTTTAGGGCAGGTATAAATACTAAAAAAATACGGTAAAGCACAGGGAGGAGCATGATTGTAAAGGTGAAGCTTGATTTAAGAATCCTCAACTGTGTAATGCTAACTTCTTTTTAAAGAAGTGGGTAGCAATGCTAGCTGAAGAAAAAACGGTTCCCTGCAAGAACCTAGATGACTGTGTATTGATGTGTGTTTCTGTGAAGGATACTAATAATGCAGCCTCCTTCTTTATGTGTATGTGGCCATTTTCTTTCTTATCTTGTTGAGAAATGCTGTTTATAAACAGGCCACATTTGTAGGCAGTTTTAAAACCATCAAGCTCAATAATTCTGTTTTCTACTCTTCTCTTTTCAACTCTTTCTCTCTCTGTCTTTAATATTTTCTTGCCCTTGTGCTGTCTCTCTTTTGTGTTCACTTATTTGTGGTCTGTCTCTTATTCTGTGTCTCTGTCTTTTTTCTCTCCCTTTCTCTTTCTCTGGGGATGCGGATGAAAACCAAGCCTGTTTTATTTTTTCTTCAGAGGGCGCTGAATATTTCAGTTTTGCATTTTCTCTCTTTTTATGTGCTCTCTCTTTTTTTCCAGGCCCCTTTGATGTGTCTGTGGATTCGTTATCATTCCGTTTGGATGAGCTCACAGACGCAGATGCGCGGGCACTCGCATGCACTTGCACACACACCGCGCGTGCACACACTCTCGCTCTCTGTCTTTTTATACGAGAGACCAGAGGCATCCACATGCAAGTGTGCATTCTAGTCTGTTTTGTCAGTCTTTTCCATGCGCTGCTCCACCCACATCACTGCCCATACAATTCTTAAATACTCTGCTTACATGAAAAGAATATTTGCATAAAACAATTAGAGTTGCTTCTTGTGTGCACTGACTTTAATGTGTGTTCTTGTATTAATTGTATGTGAATGTTTATATACAGGAAGTTTCCTGTCTCTTTATATCTACCATGTGGTGTACACTTGCACACAGGCGGCACGTGGCATTGTGTGGTCAGGGTAGTCCGGAAAACGCCGGCATCCCTGCAGCCCTCCTGTCTGCCAGGCGGCTGGATGGCGGAAGCTCCTTCACCCTCTCTAGCACACACACTCCTCTCTCCTTGCCTCCCTCTCTTCCTCCCCTTTAAACAGCCGTTGAGGGATGAGAGGACTTCCTCTTTAGAGAAGGCACATCTTTAATTTGAGCCTCCTCTCCTTCCACTTTTCTGACCAGAGATCCATTTAAAGCCAACCGGCCGCCCTGGCGCTGGCACCCCTCTCCTTCCTTTCCCTCTCTGTTTCTCCCTGCCAGGCCTCCCTGACTCTTTTTCTCTGTCCTCTCATCTCACCCTCATCGCTCTGTTATTGATGGTGACATGCTGTCTACCGCTCTAGTGACCACACGCATTCAGAGACACACACACACACACACACACACACACATACATACACACACACACACACACACACACACAGTTATTCTCCCAGGAATCACTGAAGGTGCCATGTGTTTACCTGCTCTCCTCAGCTTTAGAGCATAATATGTTTCAATCTGTCACATACTTGAAATTTAGCGGCAGTGAATCTTTCAGTGTATCCTTAGAGGGATAGGCCCAGCAGCCAGCTCCAACTTTGTCACAGTGCCTTCCTTGAGTAGAGTTGTCACTCACACACAGAGTTTGGGACTGTGGCTCATGAACAAAGGCCCATATACTTGCACGTGCGTACACCCGTACACACACACACACACACACACACACACACACACACACACACACACACACACGCGCGTTCCGTCGTCTCTCAAGCGAGACACACTCCCCAATTCATTTCTGCTCTGCCTTGGAAGTTTAAAAAACTTGCTATTTCTGTGACATCCTCTTTTCCATCTTCCTCTCTCTTTCCTCTTTCTGTCTTTTTCCATCTTAGCCTCTGCACATATCCTTTGTGTCTGTCTGAGCCCGGAAGGCAGTCATGCAACCAGACTGATTAATAATTACAGAGTACACAAAATTGGGAGAGGGAAAAAAAAACAATTTCTTTGTCGTTTGATGTCCGACATGAGAGAGACCAAAATTACAAAGAGACAGAACACTATAAAGAGGAGAGAAAGCTTGCACATTCCTTTTTCAGTCCTCAGCTTCTGTTCTTTGCTTTTTTTATTGCCTCCTTTTGCTGTTTTTATCTCCTCTGTCTTTCTCTGTTTCTGTTTTTTCATTCAGTGTTCTATCCTTATAAACACTTAAAGTTGTTGCTTTGACTATGGGAAGTGATTAATCATTCAACAAAAATGTTAACTTTGTGAATGTGTGTGTGAGCAGGCACTGACTATATATATATATATATATATATATATATGTGTATATATATATATATATATTTTTTTTTTTTTCCCTAGGATGTGTGTGTTTCTGTAAGTGCATGTGCGCACACAGTTGCATGTTCATAGTGCTACCTGGTACGTACACACACACACAATCTCGACAGTACTCCCTCTTTCTCAGCGTGTTAGTCCTCCCCCAGCGCCTGTTGTGTGCCTGCTGTAAATTACCAGTAGTTGTATTTCTAATTGGTTTAAAGTCTCACCCACTGGCCAAAAATTCCTTCGTCCTCCTGCTTGTCTGTCCACGGGGAATAATTATCCATACACTGTTAGAATATTATTTACAAGGGACCAGGAGAAAAACGCACTGACACAGTCACGCATACACACAGTACTGTACATACCACACACTGTGGGGAAAAAAAAAAAAAACAAGCACAGCCAGTCTTATTCTCTCCCCAGCATCATCGTCTTTGTTCATTAGTCAGGAAAAGGGTCTTGGATTTCATTGGCTGCTGCAGTGAACTTGAAGTGACGGCAGATGTGTCTTTGCTGACTAGAAAAAGTGCTGCATGTTGTTTTAGTTCAGAGCTGAACAGTTGCACATTCAGTTCCAACTTTTGTTAAAATTTCATCAGTACACGCTCTCCTATTTTCAGTGAGGTGCATCCCTAACATTATTGCAGTGTATTATACATGAGTAGCAGGGACAGGAGTACCAAAGTTCATCTGATTCATCTTATTTTAATGGAGTTTTGTATAAATGTCTGATGAAGTATAATAGAAAACAGCCTGTTTTGTTGTCCTTAGTCTAAAAGCATGCATTTTTCATCCAACAATCCCATTTTCTTAAAGTTATCTTCAATGTAGCTGTAAGTGAGTCATTTTTTAAAATATTTTTTAAGTATTCATCACAAGACATGCATTGTATTTGAGTTATTCAAATTTGGTTGGGTACTAAATTAATTCTTTCTGTGCTCACAGAGAGAACTTGAAAAATGTTTATTTAAAAAATCTGGCAATGTAATTTTTGCTTATGTATCCAACTATATACAGGATATGGATTTGTACTATAAATATCATAGAACAGCATTCAGGATGACTACAAATTTAATTAAAATAAACTTAGTTACCAGGGGCCTCTACTATGTTAAAAGTATATTATATGTTAAGACTTAAGTAATGGTCTATGTGTTGATGTATGTATGATTTGAATTTTATTATTACAAGTAATACATCACTTAATGATATACAGTAAACATTTAAAACAGTAATATTATCCAGATATTAGTTTGTATTTCAGCAACAAGTTCTCAGCTGCATGCAGGACTTCTGTTAACTTCTAACATTGCGAATCCAATATGAATATCATCTGACAAACACTTGGAGCTGATAAAACATGTCAATTGTGAGCACATGCTGACAGGATTGTTCACTGTCAAGTCTGTGTCCAAGTCAGAAACAAATCATGTGTGTCATTAAGCATGTCTACAGTGTTTACTCGTCACAATAGTGATCTTAAGAAGGAATCATAATAGGCTTGTCAATGATTAATCTTTTTAATCTTAAAATCATGTTAAAAAATTCTTCAGTTGAACCTCAAGTCAAACGCGTAACTCTTTTTTTCCCTGTTTCTTTAGTTTAGTTTTTGCATATTTTTTCAATTCATTTTGTGTCTTCTTTATTTTCCTGACCGAAAAATATGTAAATCTGAAAGCGTAAGTGTAGGACATTACTACGTGAACACTTTCTTACTATACATCGCAACATGTAAACTCTCAGGTGGTTTACAAAAATAACATCTTTTTACTCTTCCTACTAGCTCCATCACTCTTTCTGCACTCTATCCATCCACCCTGTGGCACACACACCCTCTGTGGGTTGGGCTTGACTGCTGCTTGGTATGGCTGTATATGATGTTGTGGCTGGGCCTCCTGGTTGGGCTCTTGACAGCTCTCAGCATGAGGCTGTCCCTCTCAGTATGCCTGTCAATCCACTCTGCTTGCAACTCTGTGACCTGACATTTGCCAGCAGTAGCAGCAGCATACCTGCATGGAAGACACACACACACACACACACACACACACACACACACACACACACAAAGTTGATAGTGTGTTAAGTGAGTAGATAGATACTGTAGAACTGTATGCTAAAAATGACTTTCCTACATTCTCTACATTATATGATAAAGTGGTGAGAGAGATAACAAACGGTGTGCTAAGATGCCATTCAACATGTGAAGAGGTTGTCTTTTTGTTGTGTGCAGTAGATTGTTCTGGTTGATATCAAGAGGTAGCACCAGATTAATAACCAAGCCTCATGCCTCGTGTGCCGATAGAACAGGCGGTTTCTTTTTGACATACACTTCTACATCCATCCTCTATTTTCTCTCTTACTTTTCTTCCTTCTTGAAATCACTCTATAACTACTATTTTGAAAGGTTCTATAAAAATAATGTTCACTTCCTTACTTTCTTAACAAAGTATTTCTGGCTTTCTGGTCTGCAATTGCTTTTCTATGGCTCCATATATTCATTTGTGTGTGTATGTGTGTGTGTGTGTGTGTTTGGTTTGAAGGGAGATGGAGAGCCAGTTGGACAGAGCCAGGGAGAGCCAAAGGCAGCAGATCCAGCAGGCAGATATGGCACTGGAGCAGTTCAAGAAACAGGTGGAGCTCAGCTCTGAGAAGGCCTACGCCGACATGAAACTCCAGGTCTGATATACACGTACAATACACTCACACACGTGCATACCGTACATGCATAAAAAGCACCACACATTGAATGTACAATGCAAGTTGTTAACGCCGTCTGTGCACGCCTGTTTTCTGTTATATGTAAACATTATGTACATCCAGTCAGTCTGTAATATTCATGCACATACTGCACATTAGTCTGGTGCCTTTTTTGTGTTTTCTGTTGTGTGCCAAAGATAGACGCATATGCACATACACACTTACACCCCTTTCCATATTTGCTGTACCACAAAGGGAGTGAGCTGTTTGACAGGCAGTAACCAAGACAATGCAGACACACACACACACACATTTTGTAGTTGCAGAGACACAGCTTGACCACAGATGCAATAGGGCGCCACGCTGGCTGTGCTTGAATTCCTCCGTATGTCTTTCTCTCTCTGTTGCACTCCCTCTCCCCTCGCTCCTGCTGTCTAATGATTTGCACCATTAGGCCGTCCTACATCCTATCATGGGTCTTTCTCTTCTCTGGCACCTTTTAACTGCTCTTATACTGAAGAAATCTATATGTAAGAGCCAAGAACATAATTATCCCCAGGCCATTTTCAATCATTTAGTCATTCCAAATGATTGAAATGATTTATAATCCTGCTCGTTAAGCAGGTGCATTAATTTCTCCGCTATCACACATTGACCTCACTTCCTTTCATTAGGCATGACGTGGGCTGGTCAGGTTTCAATGGAGAATGGGTCGCACACATTAAGCAACCAGGCTAATTAGTACATCAGGCCAGCCTCAGGATCAGCCCTCCACACCGCGTGGGCTGCTGCTTATTGGGAGAGTTCACCAATCAATACGCACTCATCTCGAAACTTCTGATGCTGTCTTACAAGTCAGTTTGGCTATAGGCGTTTTTGTTAAGCATTTTATGGCTATACTTTGTGCGTGTGCTGTATTGACAAGGCAGCACTGAGTGTGGTCCTGAATGTTTTACAGGGATGCATGTTAGGAAGATTAGCAAGTTTTAGTCGCTGATTAGTGAAGTTTTTCAGCTAATCAGTATGTTGTTGGCACATGTAGTGTAAGAAAATGTTGTTTGTGTGGGAGTCAAATTTATGCTTGGATGTTTGTGGGCACACAGAGCATCCATTATACCCCCAGACTTATTTTTTGAAATGGTTGTTGTAATGACAAAAGAGATAAATTGTGCTGTTTGCCTTTGACCTCTATAGAATCACTCACAAAACTGTGAGTGCACTTTGTGAGCTTTCATAGGATGCCGACAGACAACCTTGGTTTACTTTCTTCATTGTTCCTGCTTCTTGAATGCGGGGCCACTTTTTTAAAACTTGGGCAGAAAGTGATATCTTCTTTTTTCAGTGCTTGGAAAATATCTATATTGCTATATTTTACCTTTTCTTCCTCCTACTCTTTTCTCCTGTTCTCATCCTTCCATCCTCTTGCTCGCTCCTTCTTTCCCCATTGAGCCCCTGGCATCCCAATCTCCAATCTGACTTTATCCTCAGCCCACATCAAAGCCACTGGAGAGGGGAGCAGTCTCTTCTGCATCCCTGTCCTCCTCTCTCCCTCTTTCTCTCTCCCCTACTTCTCTCCACCCCACTTGTGCATCACTCCATCACGTTCTCCTGCTAAGGCTTTAATGTTACAGAAAGTACTTCAAAAGAAGCTTTTACTCTATTTTTTTCATCCTTCCATCTTTCTTCTCATCATTTTCGTCCTCCCTCTGTCTGCAGATGGTGTTATATCTAAATGGATTATCTGTATCACTCCCTTCCTCTGTCTATCTTTCTCTCATTTTGAAATCAGCATCCCACTTTTAGACCGCTCTTAAAGGAAAGAGTCTGCCCTATTTTGGTTAGAAAAAAAAAAAGAAAAAAAGAAGCACCATACGGAATCAAATCTCTGTTGCATGCATAGTTCAAAGGAGGCTTCAGCATTTTAAATGGATTAATCAAAACACATTTAGCATTTCCTGAGCATTACACACAGCATAGCCCAGATACAGAGGCGTTTCAGTAAATTACATTTTCAATTGTTGTTGATTATCGTCACCTGAACAGAAAATATGAAAGTGGTAGGGTGCAAAGGAAGTTGAGTTAAATAGCGGAAATATTGTCAAATCCCCTTTTTTTCCAGAAAAACAACAACATCCACAAAGATCTAGAAGCTTATGACTTTCTTAGTTCTAACTGCGCCTCTTTTACTTGCAGTTATTTTCTTGCACCTGTAAATATATGAATGACTGTGAACTACTGGTATTACATATTTAATGTTGAATTTAATATAAAACTTTGATGTATAGGTTAATATATTGATGTGCTGTTACTATAATATCATTACAGTTAGATCACACATAATGTGTTAATTATATTTCTTCCCAGTGCCAGTTCATTAATTTTAATTGAATGAAAAATATAAGAGCAGCATCACCCTGCTGCAGATGCATGGTGTATTTTGCAGGTTCTGCATGCATTACATTTATTGTCCTGAATATACATCCATGAACTAAAACTAGTGTTAAAATATGACATTTTGTGTGCATTTCTATGTTTTTGAACTTTTTACACAAGCATTTTACACTGTATGTAATTTGAATGTTTAATGTTTTCTTTCATGGCTTCAGATGGAGAAGGTGGAGGAGGACCTGATCCGCTCCAAGTCCCTCAGGGAGAACCAGGCCAAAGAGTTCTCCCAGCAACTTGATGTACTCAGACAGAAATATGAACAGCAGGTCTGTATGAGTCTGTAACTTTATGTCCATCTGTCTGCAGCATGCTTATCTACCTGTATCTGCATGTGTAAATAGTTCTTGCTTCTGTGCTGCTGATATATCCAGGGGCAAGAATTCTCCTCTTGCTTCCATCATCATCATCACATTATTATCTTTTCCCTATTATCAGTGAACACTTGGCCCGTTGGAGCCAAGGGGACTGACATCCATTTGGAATAGTCTTGTTATTCCTCCCCATCTGTTCTGCCTGATTAATTTCTCATGATAAGGGACACGCTTTAGATTAAGCTTAGATTGCGCCTCAATAAATATCTTAAACATTGCCAGTTGAAAACTAATGCAATCTGCATAGCAGACTCACAGTCGCCTTATCATCCCATCTCTGTCACTCTTCTTCGATTAGGAGTCTAGAAACCATTTTCACAACTCATTGAAATCTAGCTTGCTGATAGGAAGACCATCGGATTTAATTAAACTACAGAAATGGATATTATCAGAGGCAGCCAGTGTCATTGTAGGAGGCACAGAGCACAGTCTGTATTTCACTTTAACCTCATTGGCCTGCCAGTGGGATTCTATCTTTTGCTCTATACTGTTACAGTGTGATTGAATACTTTAGCCATAAAGGGTGAGTAATTAAATTAAATCTAATCTTGTCCTTAGACAATGACATTGTTTTCCCAGAGTGTTATCTTCAGTGTCCCTTTTATGTTTCTCTGTGCAATTATAATTGATTAATATTCTTCACTACTGAATCCCCAAATTCATACTTTAGTTGTATATAGGACACAGAATCCACCTACTTATTGTGAGTAATAAATGTGAGTAAAACACCAGGCAAAATAAACAGGATTGTCAGTTGAGGTAGGAATAGTCATGAAGGTCTGCATAGCAAATAATTGCACAATGGATATATGCATTCATGTATTCCTGGATTGCTATGAAATAATAAATAATTCTTAAATCCTGGAATTCCTTTAAATGACATAAAACAATAAGTTGCATCTCTCCATGTCCATATGATGCAGTATGACCATGTGGCACCACATAAGCCTTGAGAGTGTACAGGACTAACTGGTGTATCATCTCTATTTCCCATCTGTATCCACAGCATGATTGATTTCCAAGCAGTAAACTAGCACTCAGCCTGTCTGTTAATAAGCATGCTAACCGCCTTTCCAGGCCAGATGGAGTTTACACTGCATGTAATTTGCTGTAGATTGTTGTAAGTGGAGGCTATGAGACTTGCATTATTTCCATGAAATACTGGAGAAAAAGTTATCTGTTTCTGATTTTCTCCATGATTGAGCAGTTGTTTGTAATTATGACATTCATCGGGGAAAAAAATGATTTTAAAATGGCTTAAATTGGATGTATGATGTATTATATTGAGATTTTTTAAAGAATATTCAAAAACAAATCTGAGGAAGGTGGGAAATACAGGGTTGTACTTCTTGCTGCAAGAGGATGTTGTCATAGAAATCAGACAATGGTGGTTAGACAGATTACATTTATATCCAATTTTCATCCCTATGTAATGGTCCAGTAACTGTCAGTGTTTTATGTGCCAACTACAGTAAACTGTCTTGAGGAATCTCACGTTTTTCTATCATGTGAAAAACATGTAGGCAATCAAAGCTTTGCAGAAAATATTCAAGTGACGATTATCATCTGCTGTTACGCAGAGTGGGGGTGCAGTTGACAGTTGAAGACAACTACACAGGGTTACCAGCACATCAGGAAGCTTTTGTCTTAAAGATAAAAACATATAAAGATGAAGAGCCTGTCTTTGTGATGGTGCTGATCTGAGTGGTGGTGACATTAGCTACACAGTTAGAAGGGCAGACAAAGGAAGAGTAAATGTGTCTTAGTATGCACATGAGGATGGGAGATTTTTCATAAGTTGCTGTGAAAACAGTTGTTTCATATTGTGTCTACATTCTTTATACTGTGTATTTGCACACACACACAAGCGTGATCACAAGTACTTACCACCAACATGAACCTAGGTGCTAGTTTTAGTTGGTCTTGTTGGAGATGATAATCTCACCCGCAGCCCCTGACGTGAGCAGTTCTGGGTTCTAGACCAGCAAAGTGTTAATGCTGCTCTTGAACCAGTTTTCCTGGCTGAGAGTTCGGTATGTGTGGACCCGTTCTTCCATGTATGTGTGCATTACGCCTCCACTGGTGTCACAAGATTGCCGGGGTCAAGTTTGGCCATTCAGATGCACACAAAAGAACATTCCCTCAAGGGCAGCTTCAATGAGACTTTAAAAGGGAGTTATGTATGAAGGAGTTGTTTTCCAGCTGACCCCTCTTAGCAGCTGGACGTCATGGTGACCTGACAGAACTCTGCTTCTTGACGTTGGAGTGACGTAGTGAGGTCAAATGGCTGGTTCGGAGTCACGACTCTGAGAGTTAAGGGAAATGTTCAACAGCCTCACTCTTCAGATGTTAGGTTGGGACAATAAATAATAAAAGAGTCGAGAAGATAGATATGCAAGTGTACATGCTGTATACACAGACAAACATGCACTTATATCCATACTCAGCGCCGCTTACTGGCCATCTTGAGTTCAAACCCTACAGTGAGGAATTAGAGGTTTGTCTCTCTTCCACTCTCCCTCCCCTCACAAACTCACCCCAGCCTCCCCTGCTGAGACCAGACAGGGCTTCTGTTCTACTCGCCTCTACACCCTCCTCTTTCCCAAACATTTCAGATTTCCCCCCTGGGGTTGAAAAAAGCCCATTACCTCACTGTCCTGTCTCAATGCACACACGCACAACCATGTCAGCCTAGGCTGACAGGAGTCGTGCTGTGCAGTAACACCCAACCCACTCTGTATCTGTGGCACCCAGCTGTGCTATAACCGACTCAGTCTTCCCTCACGCCGGTGCCACACCGGTCCCTTTAAGAATCGGAGCACCCAGCATCCTCCACTGCACGCTGGCGCTACGTGATGTCACAACTAGGCTCCTTGCTGGGTCTGCTCTCTGTCATCTCTCCGTTTTTTTGTTATGCTGTTTTTCTCACAGCGGATCTATCTTTCCCATTTCTTCATCCTCGTTGCACCTCAGATCCCCTCTTTCCTTGAAAATCCCCTTGGCCCAAGACTCTAAACAGGAGCGAAAACTAAACCAGGATCTCCTTTCACAGTTTCTGTTACCGCACGCCATGCTGTCCTGCTGGGGAGTTCTTGAAGCAATTGCCTGGTTATCAATCAGCTGTGACTTGTGTGACTGAATCTGACTGTATGAATCTGACTATCCCTGTGGGGGAACAACGTATTCTGGCTATGGATCTGATTTGTGTCCTTGAAAGGAAAATGAGGGCAGTTCAAGTTTGTCTGTCCTTGGAATATACTATAGGCAACATCAGCATTGCCAGTGGCGACATGTGGAAGATGTTGCCCACATTCTGCATAATATTTGTCTAATGGAGCTTTGTGGTGTTCTATTATGTACTGGAAAAATGGCGTGTGTGTGAGGTATCTTGAGGGTGCACTGTATGTGTGTGTGTGTCTACCATGCCACTAACTGAGCCACAGAGATAAAATACATTTTTATCCGGATATAAATCCTCCAATTGCCCTTTTAAAGGGCATTTAGCAAAGCTCTCCCAAAAGCTGAAGGGTAAATTCATGGATGCCAAAATGAAGTGTCTATTGTGGCCTTCCTCTCAGTGCTGGGGTTGGATTCTGGCTTCCTGTAGATAGCCCCTCATTCATCACCTGCTCTGAATAGCACGCAACGTCTGAAGATAGGGCCGTGGATAGAACAGGCACCGGGCATAGAGGCTGTGGATCTCCACTTCTCTGGCAGGCCAGGTAGGGTGCCGTCAAGCACAATGTGCAGGGGATTAGCTTCAAAGCAGGGAAGCGAATGGGCCCCAGGCCCCTGCTGTCCTCTCATGGCTCCGGCTGGGGCTGCACGGCGGGATGGTGTGGGGGTCACTGGTCCCCCCGCCATGGGGGAGTGGGAACGGAACAGAGTCTGGGAAAGGCTTGGGGGCTTGGGGCTGGGAGTTTCGCTGCCAAGGCTCACCTCTCAGCAGGTGACTCCACTCACAGCTATACCAGGACACAGACTTGCTTCAGATGATAGGATGATTAAGTCCTGAAAAATTGGAGCTTTGGGTCCCATTAGAAGTGTTTTCTTTTCCCCTACTGTATTGTGTGTAATTGGTTTTAACTCCAGTGAGACTGAAGTCTTCAGTATGTTTATACCATAGCCAAGCCTTCCTGTTGATTTGTGCGTACAGGTCCTTGCTGTATTCTGACTTCAGGTATCCTTCATTAGCAGCATAAACTTCAATGATAGCAGCCTGGCAATTCCTGCTTTAGCATAATCCCATTAATCGTGAAAACATGGAAACTGATATTGATTAATGGATGGAATGAGTGGATTTGAAACCGGTTGAATTATGTACGAATGAGTGTATGAATGTATGAATGAGTGTAATTGCAGGTAAAAGTAGTATCAAGAATCTTTTAGCAACTTATCAGTTCTTCTCAAAGTTTTCGCTGTCCTCACCTCCCTTTCCAGTTTTTTTTTTCTGATTTGGGTTTATAATGATCATCATAGTCATCGCCTAAGCGGATTTTCGCATGCTGTCAGGCGCATAGCATGGGGCATTGGATAGTTACTGCAGCCAGATGGCTAACCCCTGCCAGCTTGCATGCATAGCCCAAACTAGCTGCTCTTTTATATGCCGATCGCAGAATAGGGCGAGGGGGACAGATTTAAAAAGAGAGAGGAGTGGGACATTAGGGGCCAGTCTGTACAATTGGCAGGAGAGGTGGGAGGGCGGGGGAGCAAGCCAGATGTAAACATATCACATCATGTCGTCCTCTGACAATGTGAGGACGCGGAGAAACTTTTCTCGCTTTTTTTCCCACCTTCCTACCAGTCTCGCCAAATTGGTTGGGCACATGGGTGTTCTGGGCGGAGGGAAGGGGTAGAAGGAATAGGACGAAGAAAGGATGGATGGATAGGTGGATGGACAAGTTGTCATGACGACAGGGTTGCTCTGAGTGTGTGTTGGCTGATGAAGTCTCCCTTTGCCTGCTTGTCCAATCAGATGGCTGAGCAGCGCATGCAGCACGAGCAGGAGAGGACGCGGCTACAGCAGCAGCACAGCACGGAAAAGGACAGCCTGGTCCAGGAGCGCCAGCGGGAGGTGAGCAGCCTGGAGAGGCAGGCCAGGGCCGCCTTGCAACAGCACCAACAGCACACCCAGGAGTGGAGGAAGCGCGATGCCCAGGTAGGGGGTCTCCACTGATCCACGTTTGCGCACACACACATGCTGACCCACCGCTCTCCCGTGGACAACCATTTTGTATTTTGCCCATTGACGTTTCCCTGGTGTTTCAAAAGCACAGCGGGTTAAGACACTTTTCTACTTGAAGCTAGATTGATATTGATATAGGATGGTAATCATTTTACAGATTGCTGTTTTTTTGGTACGAGCTTACATAAGAATTTAGTTATTGCTATTTGAATAAAAATCATTTTTGTTTGGGTAATAACAATGGTGCACTTAAGAAAAAGTTTAAAATTGAATAAACAAAACAACTTCTAACATTTCTTTTTTTACATTTTTCTAAATAATTTTTTATCGCAGCAGAGTTTCATGATAGAAGTGTAAAGACCTGATATCCATAAACCGCAGGTAGCCCGATGAAGGAGAAGAAATTTGTTCCGTTGAGCGCCAAGCTTTTATTCCAAAACCTTGGGTTGAATTTCTCTTTTATTTTCCGCTGTACGGTTGTGGACCAGCGTCAAGCGCCCTGCGCTCCCACCGAAGTGTATCTCTGCATGGCATTCTCCTCTCACCGCAGGTATCCATCTCCCTCCGGAAAACGGTGGTTATTCCCTTATTACAGCACGGATGGCCACAATGAGTGCATGACATTTGGGTCTATATTAATGGACATCCCTGACACAGAGAATTCTGTTTCCATTTAGCCAAATCAGCAGCAGGTCTTCATCTCATACCCCTCACTCTGTTTTCGCCTCTCTCCAGCCTAGGCTAGCTTGGAGCTCTGTGGGAAACCATTTGACAAACCAGCCCCCAACTGGGGATGGATTTGACTTCAGGCTTAGTGATTAAATGGACATTGTCAGCATGCAGAAATGTTGGTTTATTGGAGATAGGGACTCAGACAGACATGTGATATTTGTTGACAAAATGTGCTCAGTCCAAATGTGGGCACAGATGGTTCCAAACACCAAATGAATGGAGAAGAAATCAAAGTTAACATAAACTATTTTATATATAATTTCATCATCACTCAGATCAATAATTGGGGTATTTAAGAGATAATTTACGATAACAACTAATAACAACAATTGATTTCTGTTTTCTTTATTTTAAAGCCTATTTTACTCGTAAAATGCTACAACATTTGAAGATTTAAGAGACTCGCCAACTTATCCTTTTTGACTTGCGTCTTCAATTCTTTGTTGATGTTTACATTTTTGTTGTTAACAGTAAAACTAAATGGGGTATTCCCAATAACATTCAAAGTGACCATTAGTTCATCATTAGTTCAAATGTCAAAACATTCTGTTACATATTGAGAAAATCTTTTTATTGACCACTATTATACCACCATACCAGTATCCTACCTTACTGGTTGGCTTCCATCACAGCAGCTTAAAATGTTTTTTAAAAAGCTAGAAACTGTATGACATGAGGGAATGCTGCTTTTTTCCCCTTTTCATTCCCTATCTAATGTTCCCTTTTCTAATATTTTTGGGAAACGTCTTTCACAGCACCCATGGCACCAGCTAGTGTGTTATTTGGTTTTCTTGAGATGCCGTCACAACGGGACATTTCTACTGATAACATGCCGTCCTAGTCTTGTCAAAATGAAGTGTAGTTTGACAAATCTCAGGATCTCAGGAGGCGACAGAAAACAAACTTCCCCAGTACCCATCTCATATTCTCAGTTCCTGTTTGCTCGTGCAGCATTTTGAGCAGCGATCAGACGCCTGCCTAATGTCAGATGTTAAAGCAACAGAAGTCAAGATTTTCACTCAGGCCTTAGAAAGATGGAGGACAGGATTGTGAGGTTTCTGAAACTGTTGGGGGTGTGAGTTGGTTTGACTTCCTGTGCGGCGCACTGTTCCATGGACGTGCTGTTAAAATGACAAGAAGCTGACACACCACCAGCAGATATGTATTAAAGATGAGCTTTTTTACATTGAGCAAAGCCACTTATTATTAAACACTTTTGCATTACCAAGGTTGTTTACCCCTTGAGAGCTCTGTATCTGTCAAACTGATACAAACCCACAGCTAATGTGGCCCTTCACTGGAATCTTTTTAAACACATAAAACTGTGCTGTGAAAGTGGTGAAAATATTAATTGAATTTTGAAAAAGCAGCATTTTGGTGATGCATGCAGAAAACATAGATCACTCCTTTTCCAGCACATACTACAGCTTCTTTTCTTTCTTTCTTTTTTTCTTTCTCTTGTACTTCTGGGAACCACAGGACTTTTGCCAGCCCATCAAACAACACACTCCCACCACACCAGTCAGATAGACAATGATATTATCATCAAGTGACATGTCAGTAACAGGCAACACAAATGCCTGCTGTGGCGACTGAGCCCAGGCCTCATTATTTCTGCCTCTTTCCTTTCCACACTTTCTCTCAGTCTTCCTGGAATCAGTGGAGGGACAGTTGCAGCTAGAAAGTTGGCTAAAGGAACAGCAAATGTCAGTCAGACACTCGTGGGATGAGTAATACCAACTCATCCCCTTGATGTGGTGGGACAGTAATAAATGGCATTCCTGACTCTTGCCTTGTTTCTGAGAAGGAGAGCCAATGAGTCGTTGTAGCGACTGTAGGGAAGAGCTAAAAAAAAACTTACACAGGGACACATTGTCCTGATCCCACTAAAGTTTGTTATCCAAGAAACTCTGACTTTGCCCACTGTGTAGCCGCTACACATTATTATAACGGCTATGTGACCCATGGGGCTTCCTTTGTTTCCAGAATGATTACGTTCAGACTTTAAGTTATCTTTCCTTTCCTTTGCTGATTGAGCCTTATGTGTTACACGTTATGAAATCTCTAATGAATTAAATTAACCTGCTGGGTTCAAGGCCTGGTGTGTAGTTGGCTTCCCACTGACTCTGGGGATTAACTCACAATTCCCAGCCTTGTGGACCTGAGTCTGACTGTTCTCTTAAAAGAATAAACTACTATACTACTGTTTTTAAAAATACCTGGACGTGAAAGGAAGCTTTCAGTTGACTGTCTGTCCAGGATGATGAAATGTCTTGCTGGTGAAACATGTTTGCCCGCAGCCATTTCTGTGTTGTTCTGTTAGCTGATCAATGCCCCCCAGAGGACGAAGGAGTTTCACTGACTGTTTTGGAGATCCATCACCAGCATACCTTCTAACACGCCCAAATCCTGGTGTAGTGGCCTTTCTATTTTACCTCCTCTCTAGAAATATTGTGAGGAAAAATGAACGGTGTGTTCACATCTACCCATGGACTGTTAAAAATATGTTTCACATAGAAAACTATATTTCACTGAAGTCACACTAGACAAGAAAGTTTCCACATCAACTCGCTTAGAAACTTTTATACCACTTTGTGTTATTTCATGTTCTCCACAAAGTGAATCTTCTTATCTTAAAAGCATTTTTGCAGAATCTAAAGATTCATTTTATGATCTCATGAAACAATTAAACATATTTCACTGTTGCTATTGTTCTTGATTTACTCCATTTTGTATCTAT
Source organism: Seriola dumerili (assembly GCF_002260705.1). Lineage (NCBI taxonomy): Eukaryota > Metazoa > Chordata > Actinopteri > Carangiformes > Carangidae > Seriola > Seriola dumerili. Next base: position 2,233,193 of record NW_019174424.1, on the reverse strand, counting down.
GAGGCTTTTCAATTGTTAAACATTAGTAAGAGTTTCACTTCATAAACTAGGGCCAGCATTATAAATTAATTTGAGGCTTTGTTTTTTTGTTTTTTTTTTTCAAACAACAGAATTTGTTGGTTCTGTGCAAAACCCATCATTCATATTTTTTTTCCACCAACTCCTCGTCAAAACTCATTTTATGGGTGTTATTTTCTCAAATAATTATGTCTTTTTCTAAAGGAACGAACACACCATCTGGACTTCAAACAGCATGGGCAAGAGCGAGAGTCTTGTGAGGTCTTTCTTCTGGGCTGTGATGGACTAAATAATGATGCTGTCAATTTTTCAAAGCATTTCAATCCTAAGTATGTGATTAAGATGAGTCAAATGAAGAGGGTGATGACAGAATAAGTCAAAGCTAAGAGGATGTCTGATGAAGAGAACAAGGCAGACAGCTAGACTAGTGCGGACAGTGATTGTCTCAGTGCATGTGTGTATTGTCATTTAGCAAATGATTGGTCCCTGAGATCTGGTTTTGTCAAGTGAGTCTTGTCTTGTTACTCAGTGATCTCCAGTAGATGATGCGTATCCCACTGAGCTGGCATGTCACTGTGATTCTTTAAATGATTTCATCACATTGTCCCATATACAACTGAATATTTATGTTAGAACTCAGCTGATTTTATTTGATTTATTATTTTTTTCACTCAGAACGATTGATCGTGACAAAGTCATCAGTGACTGATGCTCTGTGATGTGTTGAGTGTTACAGTATATTCTCTGTCAAACCATGAAGCCATTTAGTATGTGCATATATCACATCTTGGATTTCAGCTAGATGAATTTTTATGTGGCTGACAACAGTGAAACATTCATTATGACACTCTTAAGTTTACTTTGCTTAGTTTAGTCAAATATCATCCAGTAATGCTTATGTATTGTATATATTTAATTTAAAACTAACACATTTAGTTTTGTTTTGAGGGAGAATCTGTCAATTATATCGCTAACACAATATCACTGTACACATAAAATACTGTATCTACATAATGTGCTTTAATATTCACTTACATGCTGCATGGCTGTAAATACATCTGTCAGAAAGAAATTGGAAAATTTGACAGTTTACTTAAGTTTTGAGCAAGAAAGGAAAGTATGGTTAGAGTTAGTGGAGGGCTAGATAGTTTGACTGTTTTATATTGTTTTTATGATTCAAATTCTCTGTATATAACCAAGGTGCCATTGAAAATGAGACCTCACTCTCAATGGATTCCCCTGTCTAAGTAAAGGTTAATAATAATAATAATAATAATAATATACAGTATTAAACACAGAAGGTTTAGGCAATGTTTAGTAAACAGATAATGAAGCAAATTGTGTTAGGGAAATAGTCCGTCCATTTTGGAAATATGCTTATTCGATTTCTTGTCATGAGTTAGATGAAGAGACAGATGCCGCTCACGTGTCTGTGCATTAACAACGGACCTAAAGGCAAGAGGTGTTTAGCTTAGCTTAGCTTGAACACTGAAAGCAGGTTGAATCAGTCGGCCTGGCACTGTCCAAAGCTGAAAAATAAGCCCACCAGCACCTCTGAAGATCTCTAACACAGAGAATCTCATTTGTTTAGTTTACAAAAAGTCTTCTCATCTCTTGTCCCAAATGTTTCTATTTCTTTGAAATTAAAAACTTCTAAGAGTCGAAAAAGTCTAGACATAAATTAGGTTTCTAGCTGAGGATAACAGAGTTTAAGACAAAACTTTTCCACCTATTTATGATTAAAAGATGGCTCTGTTCCATTTAGCTGTGCCTGTGGACCAGGGTACTGGTACTGGCATGTGTAGATGGAATACAGCTATTATAAACGTTATTAGTTAGACTTGTGTTTTCCAAGTCATAATATCAACTGTGAGAGAGGTCACCTTCATGTAATTCCTTTAGATATATAAAAATGCAAAAAGATTTTTACTGTCCCATGTGACAAAATAGTTTCCAAACATGACATTAAACTGCATGTTAACAGCCAATTAATCTGTTAAAACTAATATTGAAGATGTACTTAAATGATTAACCATTTCCCAGTCTGTTTGGTTTTAATCAAATTAATCAAAGATAATAAAGCAGACATCTCTGAAACAGACACTCCTCTGTTATTAATTATGTGAACACCATCAAAACAAAATGCAATTTATTATTTTCATTCAAAGACGACTTGCATATCATAGGCGAGTGTAGAGGAACATCCTGGCTGTTCAGGCCAAAAAGGATGTTCTCTAAACAGCTGTCATAATACAGATTGCAAGGACAGTAACACGTGGGTTAAAATGTTATCAGTACCGTGGAGTTATTGAGGAAGAGCAGTGTCATACAATATTTTAAAATGTCTTGATAAGAATATCAGTGTAAATGCAGTGTAGTTCTTAAGATCTGCACTTGACTTTGTGACATTTTCTCTTGACTGAACGTATGGTCCATTAGCCAGTGTCCCATCCTTCTCCAGGCTTCTGTTCTTCTTCTGTTCTGCCAGTCTTTTGTCTTCTTAGCTGACACAGTGTGACCCAATATATTTCATTTGACACTCTCCTATTGTCACCAAGAGCTGCTTCTTCACAAAGCTCCACATCAGCATGCTTACATGTGGCCTGTTGAAATGCCTGTGCTCACTTACTTCCAAATGAAACATGCTCTTTTGGCCTCTTTAGTTTCTGAAGTATCATTGCCACTGGCTTTGTTCTGGAAGATTATGCTCTAACTTATTAAAAGATTTTTTTGGAAGACAGATCATCCACACGTGTTAAAGAGAGAATTATACATTAAAGACTCTTGAGGGCTCAGATCTAATATCTGTTTGCCCTTGAAGGCACAAGTGGAGCGGTGAGACTGGTAATGTTGAGAGACAGGGGTTTGGGGCGTAGAGATGGAGGATTGCATGTGTTTGTTTTTTTTTTTTTGTTTTTTTTTACCTCTTTCTCTCTGAATGTGCTACATGCCATGGTATGTGTGTGACAGCTTGTCCATGTGTGGCTGTTTGTCTGTGTATGAATGTGTGTGCACAAGCGGATCTGTCTGTGTGCCAGTGTAGGAGGGAGTATAACACAGAGCCACAGCATCTGCCTGATTTTGTGACACTCCTTTGAAGTCTCTTTGATTCTCCCCAGTGCCCGCTAAAAAAGACTTTAGACACTTTCTGTCTGATTGCCTTAACATGGCGTTGTCCTGGGATGCCCAGGCTTTCGAGGAGAGGGGGGGGCAGGCAGAGCACACAGTGCAAACCAAAGAGAGAAAGAAAGTAAACCAAGGAGAGTGATGAGGATGTGCAATAGCTAAGGAATACGTGCAATATAGGTAGGAAAGTGTGAAACACAGCAACTGCAATGCATCTTTCAAAGCCATTTACACTTGTTGTAAACAGTAAGGAATTATAATATTGTACTAATAAATGTAAAACACTTAGTGCTCCTTATGTATTACAAATAGGCTATTTTTAGAACAGTGAACTTGTGATGTCCTACTGCAACATGGATGACCCAGGTCATAATATAAATGCAAATACAGTATGTCCTGAAACTTGTATTTTAAATTGATGTCAATTAAGAAAGAATTCCTTTAAATTTTGAGGCCTTCTCAAACAATCTTCATGATACCAGCTAAGTGATGCAGTTTTGACAGAACAGTAAACTTATTGTTTCCTTTTGACATTTCCCAACCTCTAGAGAAGTAACTTCATTGCACGTATCAGGCTAGTCTTACTTCTGGTGTTTCAGAGGCCATGGGTTTGTACTTTTTACTATTTGCTATGTAATGTTGACTTTCACTGGCAGCACTATTAAAGGGCTCTTCTGGATGAATTCAAGGCTGAGCAGTTCAAATAGAAAGGTCAAGAAAGAGGAGTCAGACCATCGCAGCAGCCCCCACACATCCACACAGAGGAAAACACAAACATGTAAGCGTGTTTGTGAAACTTTCCTATGCTTTGTTAAACTGTAGAGGCCCTCCTTCACACTTAGATACTGTGTCTCAATCTCGCTGCGACAGTGTATCTCCTTACTCAAATCTCCATACCTATCAATATACAGTGTATTGACATTTCATAACATCTCTCATTGTGGTATCATTATACAGTGTTGATGTATAGTAGCTGGTGGCAAGTGAGGATGTAATCTGGAGATGTTTTCTACAGAACACAGGATCTCTTTCTGTTTCCCTTTGTCTCTCACATATTTCTCAGAGAACTTGTCTCAGCCTGTGATCCAACCAGACCACTGACAAGACATTTGCCAGTGCCAGAAATGAATGAGTACAGTAGGGATATGGGTGGATGTTTTGGAAAGTTATTTTCATTGGTACATTAAAGAAACACATTTAGACATAAAGCCATCTGGAGTGATACACAATAAGCAAAAACAGATCTTAAATACTCTTCAAAAAGTTTGTAGTAGTAAAGTATAAATACTGTTCACTTAAGTTAAATCACTTGAGCTGATTTTGATCATCACATCAGAAAATTGCCTACATGATACAACACATCTATGTGTAACACAAACACATTTCTGTCTTCTGTTCATGAAATCTTGACCCACATCTTGGAGCCTCAAGATATCTGCAGGGCATCAGTTAATAGCACTTACCTAAATCCACCACACATCTCTGTATCTGTCTCTTTCCAGACAATTTCAGATATGGAAGTCCAGTTGTCAAGTCTACGTGAGGAACTCCAGGGGGCCCACACCCAGCATAAGCAACAGCTGGCAGAGCTGGCATTTCTCCGGGAGGAGGAAAAGCAAAGGGCGTTCCTGGACAAAGAGGCATCCTTGGACCGGCTCCGCTCCGACATGGAACGCATCCGCAGCGACCTTGAGAGAAGCCACCAGCATGAGAAGGACGCTGCTCAGGAAAAGGTGGGTGAACAGTAGGGGTGGGGTGGGGATGACAGGTGACATTTGGTCTGTTTCCAATAGGATGCAGTCTGTATAAGTTGCATTACACCAATCTCTATTGTCTGTGTGGATGAGTACCTGTTTAAAATAATGAAAAGTGACTCTTTCATTGATTCACTAGCAGAGAAAAGAGACAAAGGGAGCATTCATGCGTACAATAGCCTGTAAAAACTGAATTAAGGAGGAAAAGAAAGGTCAACGTAGAGAGGTTGTTTTAACTCCTGCTTACAGAAGACATATGTCATTGTTTTCTTTTGTTGTTTAAGCAATATTCTTGTTTCCACAATCAAGTTTATTTAAAATATTTTGTATATATTGCGTACCTCGTCGCTATTATTCTGCCTCCGTTTGTCTCCTTCTCTCACACACACATTTGTCAAAGAACTTGTGAACAGTGTTGCCTGCATCAAGCTATTGTTTTTTGTTTTGTTTTTTGTTTTGTTTTCTGTTGACTCCGAAAACAGATTGTTTGTGTCTGTGAGTGTGGGACGGGGACTAGTTATATAATGCTTTGATCCAAAACCTTTCAACCTCATAATTTGACTCTCATACACCTATTTATACACATACGCTCCCAACGGCAGCTAGCAACAATTTGAGGTACTGGCCTGACCATCAGGAGCAAATGGAGTTTAGTGTCTTACTAAAGGACACTCAAACATGAGGACAGGAGGAGCCCAGGATCAAACCGCCACCTGCGATTAGTGGATGACCTGCTCTACATGCTGAGCCACAGCTGCCCCCAAGGGAGGAAGGCTTGTCTGGGTTCACCACGGTAGCAGAGGTTTGCTGCTATGTCATGCCAGTACAGATCGGTACATCTTAATGTTCTCAAATGCACAAACAGAGCCACAGTGCCTTAATCTTTTTTTTTTTTAGATACTCTGTCCTAAACACCAAATAAAACTTATATTACTATTAAAGCATTTTTCGACAACCCAGATCCTTTAACAGAAAGAATAAGGAAATGTGCACTACATGTACTTTTGAAGAGGTACTTTTGTAGAAATTAAGTCTTTTGGTTCACCCTTTAACATCATGGAATATATTGTTTTGAAATGTACACTAGTTAGGGGGTTGGACTTAAGGGTCAGTCATAGAGGAGAACCAACTGCATTTCAGTAGAACCCTTATCCAGCTTTTCCTTTTGCTATCTTGGTAAACCAGGAAGTACTTCAATTAGAACTTCTGAGGTCCCTTCTTTCTTTCTTTCTTTCTTTCTTTCTTTCTTTCTTTCTTTCTTCCTTCCTTCCTTCCTTTCTTTCTTCCTTCCTCTCTTTTTGTGTCATATTTGCTCCCCTCGCCACTACGGAAACTGGACCCACAGCTGGGAAATCACCCATAATCTTGTGCTGGTCTAGCAGGAAGCTGACCTAAGGTGGTGTTGATCAGAACCTAATCCCTCGGCAGGGCCCATCAAAGAGAGCATTTTTCATTAGACACCATCCCGCGCCAGCTGCGCAGCATTAGCCCCGGGAATGCAGGGACCTCCAAAGCACCCAGGCGGCCATTTTGGCTCCATATGGCACACAGAACCAGGGGTACTAAGGGGAGAGAGATCCAAGGAAAAGAGTGTGCTTATTACAGGGTAATCCTCATTTGAAGAAATCACGCTATTTCCTATCTGTCCCTTTTTGGATGAGAAGGCTGTTTGCAGCTAAAAGTTATTTTATCTTTTTGGCACACTTTAGTTCCTCTCTCTCTTCCCTCTTTTTTGTACATAGTAAAAAAATGACCCACAGTTGTCGGGGAATCTGGAGTGGATTCAAAGCAGTGAGGCTGAATGTTGAACTTAGACTGATAAGACTATCAGCAATGTGCTAGTTTCACTTTTTCATGAAAGAGATTAATGATTTCTCAGTCCCTTTTTGTCAGCTGAAAGTGCATGCTTCTAAAAAAACTCACCAAAGGTTGAACGTCTTACTTTTCCCCTTTTTTCTACTTTTCAAATCTGACTCCAAGTTTGACTTCGGAGTGGGTAGGGAAAAGTTTCACTACTTCATTGCGCTCAGTTTTTTTTTTTTTTTTTTTCCACATGGGATTGAAGTCAGCCAGGCCTCAGATCCATATTGACTCATTCGCCCTGTTTTGTAAGCTGAAAAATTCTCATTCTTTTGATGCAGACAGAAATGCTGTCCTCTGCAGTCCACCATACTCTTGGAAGCAGAGTCTGGGCAGGCCAGCTTTTCCTTTTTTGAACACATCTCCCAGATCCTGGAAAAAAGGCCAGAGAAATCCATTAAATCCATGAATGGATTCTCATCAAAGACGCATGCGTTTAAGGGAGAGACAGAGAGGGAGAGAGAGGGATACAGGGGGATGGGAGGATGTTTTGGGAGTAGACAGTCGGAGCTGTTGGAATGAAATAATGAGAAACAGAATATCAGAAGAGATAAGATCAGACGTTAAGATAGTTCCATACATTTGAGTTTCACCAAAAAGAAGGGAGGAGAGAAGGAAAAGTGATGGAGGTAGGCTGAGGAGAAGGGGTGGGTGGGTGTGTGTGTGTGTGTGTGTGTGTGTGTGTGTGTGTGTGTGTGTGTGTGTGTGTGTGTGTGTGTGTGTGTGTGTGTGTGTGTGTTCATGGGTGAGAATGAACACACACAATGAACACACACAACCCCAGACCTCCCAATCTCTGTGCTCCACTGAGGGGCCTGTGAAGCTGCCTCTGTGTCTGATAAAGACGCCTCATCTCTGGGCTACAGTTAGCACGAATCCTGCCTCTCACCCACACCACCTCCTTATCTAACTTTCTTATTCTCCTCCACATCCCCACCGTCCATCTGTATTTCCCCACGTCCTCCCCTCTACCTTCAAGTTCTGGCAAAGCCCAGAACATTAGGGCTTTTTTAAAAGAGTTGGCCTTACCAGAAATCAGGGCTAGGCTTTGAGGAAGTGTGGGAACACTGTTTATTAACATACACACACACACACACACACACACACACACACACACACACACACACACATCACACACACACACACATCTCTGTATACTCACTAGCATATTAAACACAGGTCATAGGCACTACTTATATGAGCTTAAAGTTTGGTTAGTGGAGAAAAGGTCTTTGTGTTGAACCTCTTCACCTCACACAGATGTATCTTACTCATACAGCTCATGTGCAACAAAAGATCAGGAGGTCTGAATAACGTCTGAACCTTGAATTCATATTTACTCTTAGTCTGGAGAGCATGGCTCTTTGAACTGCTAGAGGAGATTAGATGTGCAAATTTTGTCTGATATGTTGGTGTGGTCCTGGGTGTTTGGGTATGAGGGAGAGCCCATACTTATACGTACTTGGTACGTTTGCATATTGCACATGTACTGCATCCACTATGTAATTCTAAGTACCCTCACTTTTATGGCTTTAATTGCTGGTGTTAATGTCACCATGCTTGTGCATAAAAAGTGCATATTCACAAAAAGCACACAGTGACAGAGTACAGGGTCGAGCTTACACTTTCTGATGATTCCACAGGCATGTAGTAAAAAATGTGTGGGTATGTGTGTGTGTGTGTGTGTGTGTGTGTGTGTGTGTGTGTGTGTGTGTGTGTGTGTGTGTGTGTGTGTGTGTGTGTGTGTGTGTGTGTGTGTGTGTGTGTGTTTTTGTTGTCTGTGTGTGTGTGTGTGTGTGTGTGTGTGTGTGTGTGTGTGTGTGTGTGTGTGTGTGTGTGTGTGTGTGTGTGTGTGTGTGTGTGTGTGTGTATTTGTAGTAGTTCTGTGTGTGTCAGTGTATGCGCATGCCTACTTCCACTTCAGATCAAAGGGACAGGGCATTTCATCAAACACTAACCAAGTGTGACACGACCACCTGGAGGCAAACATCAGCCAATGAGAAATCAGTATTTTGGCATGCAGTAGCCAATCACTGCTTTCTGTGCCACAGCACCAGTGTCCCCCTAGCCATGCCCCATGTGACTTCCTAGACATGAAAGCCACGACACTGCTCACTTTCTGTGTGACACACTCACACACACACATGCTGAGCATTAGAAAGCTGAGGTTTGAAGGCCTCTGTCTTGTAGTTTCACTCTTTTTTCCACAGGTATTTCTTTCTTGCTTCAAGGAGGTAGTCTATGAACATCCAAATACCTGAGAGGGTTTCCTCTAAAAGTTAGGTTGGCTCAGACAGTGTCTGAGATTGTGTCCTCTAGCTGGAGCTGGAGCTTTCTTTTGTGTGTCTCCACTCGTTATGACACTGCAGCTGTAAAGGGCTTTCAGGTGCCAACGACTGACAAAGGTGCTGTAGGTGCTGATGTTCTCTGGCATCATTGGTTGCAAAGAGTTTCTTTTAAGAATAGAAATTAACAGCAAAATCTAATGGACTTGGTTAATGTATTTTTATGACTTGACTAGTTCCCTGCTAATGCATCTGATCAAATGTGTGTTTGGATAAGATCAACTTGTTGGGGATTATTTGGTGAGCATCGCTGGCCTCCTGTATATCTAACATCTTGAAGCCAGATATTCCCTTTGCTTCTTGATTCAGTCAAGATGATTTGCAGTTCATTCATGTTGTCGCAGTATGTCTTGAGCGATCATTTTTGAAAAGATTTTGTCTCCGTAATCACATTTGATTTAATCTGTGAGAAATAAGAAACTTTTTTTTTTTCTTTTGAAGGGACCATCACAGGTTGCTTAAAAATGAATAAAAAACTTGTTTGTGCTCAGTAATGCAGCTGGAGAAGAAGATTGCAGCTGCTATTTGGTACCTCGGCTCGGGTACAGACTTCAAAACCTCATTTAAGTTGTTTGGCACAAGAAAATCCTCTGTATATAACTTTTGTTTGTTGTGCTATGCACAGAGCTGACAAGGCAGTCTTTTAATGTGGCCGGAGAGGCATCTGTTTTCACACTATTATCCATGTTTGGACACATGTCTCTGACCATGCTTAAATGTGGTTTGACTGATTTGGATCTTAACGTGTCTTCAACGTATTCTTGATACATTCACATCCATATTTAGGGCTTTGGACTTGTGAGCTGACCACCCAAGTCGTTTTAGTGCAAAACATGCGCAGCTGACTCTTTACCTGTGTTAATTTTTTTTAAATCAGTTTTCATTAAGACATGGAGAATGCCCACAATGTATTATAAGTTCAATAAAACTGTTATGAAAATGAGGGAAAGAATAGGTTTTGTCTCCTTTAAAGCTACAGCAAAATCTAAATATTGGAATGTTAGAAAAGAGAAAGTCAAACCAGGGACGTCTGGCAGTTTTTCTCGTGCGTCCATTAACAGTTTTATTCAACAATCAACATCCATGTCAATCCCTTCACACCGGCTGTGATCCCGACCCTCTGAGACATGTACTTTCAGACTCAGTGTGCCTACTGTTCTCTCTCTCAGCCAGAAGATGGTGGTACGAGGTTGTTGTCATTGTTGTTGTCATAGCCACATCTTGTTCTTCTTCCTTGCCCCCTGTCGCTGCTGACTTATTAGGTTGGTCCTCTGCCATTTGGAGATACACCAAATCACATTATTCAGTCGGTCATGGATTAGACGAGGAGGAGGAAAAACACAGGCTGAGGGATGATCAAAGAGGGCCCGCATTCACCTCACACTGACAGACTAACTGGGAGACAAAGAGATGGGGGAGGCAGAGCGAAGAATCTGATTTAAGGGGAGAAAGAGGTAAAGTTTAAGATATTCGATGCAGGGCATTCAGATTATCGGATCTCAGCGTCTGAATGTGGATTTGAGTTCTGTTAGCGAGTGTTTACGTCATAGCAACTGCGCAAACACACATAAAAGCATTTTGTGTGCTAGAGATTGTGTTTTTCTGTTTGTGTATGAACATATGTTGTGTGTTTGTGTGCGTGTGCGCATGCCCAGACCTATGTGAGCTCCTCGTTTCCTCAGTGCACCATCGGGCCCGGCGGCGGAGAGAGAGAGTGAGTGAGTCACCCAGCACATGAAAGAGTCAAAGTAAAAGATCTGCCGTCCCAAAAAAACATCACACGGCTCCCTTGCTCACTTTTTGAAGTCATCCAAGAGGAGGGAGGGAAGCGACACACTTTCTCAATCGCATTAGAACATGGCGTCAGGCAGCTCCCATCTTGTTGCACGCTATAGATTACACTTTGGTTTGAAGTGGAGTTTTAAGTGGGACACCATGATATCAGGCTCTGTTTTTGGGGTTAAGTTCCTAATTCAACTCGAAATCATCCCACATCTGAACATCAGACAGACTTATTGATCAAAGGAGGGATGGAGGCATAAATAGACAGGAAGTGAGGTCTACCTAGGCTCAAAGCTAGAAAGACAGATTTTTGCCAGAGGTCAATCAAATGACCGAGTGAAAAATAAAAAAAAAGTTACATCTGTCTTAGTAAAAATTTTGCCGTAATAGTCATCTTAAGTAAAGACGTTTTCCTATAAACTAGTCCACACAAATCTGTGCACAGAAAGCATGACTGAGACACTTTTTCTGCGGTTTTAAAGTCTGTCCACCCGCTTATGTTAAAGTAATCTGTGATTCTACAAGCAACTCCATCCGTAAGGCATTCAAAGCCTCAAACTAACTTTTTTCCTAGATTTTATGATGTGGGTTAAGTGTTAAACCCACTCACACTGATGGTAATGGATGTAATTGGTTTTCTGATACTGAGAACTGGCTGGTTGAGTGTGTAATCACTGAACATTTGGTATGTTGTGTGTGCGTGTCTGTGTTTTTGATGTATGTTTATCTGTGTATGCCTGTCTGTGTGTGCCCATGATACATTATTTCTGTACTGTGTGTGATGCAGCACTGACAGTGAGCAGCGGGAATGAAGAGAATCACTACTGACAGGCAGTGATGGCAAACTGTGAAATGGAAATAAAGCCTCTTGTCATTACAGCAGCAACTCTCTCTCTCGCACACACAGATACACAGGCGAGCACAGCAAGACAGCAATGATTACAGACAAACGAGCAAATAACATCTCCCCGCTCTCCCTCGCTGGCAGATTGAACTCAAATTGTTATGAGAGACATGCGTGGTGAACAGAGAATCATTTTGAATGCTTACAAATACTGCTGCCACTAAAACTGAAGGCTTTGGTGGAGCAATGGGGAATAGCTTCGCTTTGAAATCAGTTTTTTTTTTTCTTTTTTTTGTTTTTTTTTTTTGTTTTCGAGAAATGAACCCCACAAATCAGATCCCCAGAGTGCAATATACAACATGTTGTGTGCAGGGTGAAACTACCAAACACCATTAAAAGAACTAGTGCAGTGGCCGTTCAAAATGTGCGTGTCGGTAGGGGGCTGATTGCTTGGCCTGCGTTAATCCAGCTTTTAACTTTCTTGAGAGCATCATCCAAACAACTTCACACTCAACACTGCACCTCCTTGGGTCCTGAGCAATACACTCTGCAGTGTGTGCGGTCAGTCGGTTTCATTTGTTACTGCCGGGGTCGGTTGCTCTGCTTCAATAGTGTCTGTGTGACGGCGTAGAAAGTGCCATAGCGGTTGAGTTTCGTCTTTCTTAAAACCCTGGTAAATGGATGCTATAAATTGTCTGGAGAGCAGCATTACCCTCGTAGTGCAGTTCCACCTTCACATCAAGTAACATGTTGAAAGTTGTCATAAAAACATCCCTGCCCTTTACCTAATTACCTGTCAGTTGGCGGTCACATTGTGTCCTTAGTGACATCATCTTTGCGTCTTTTTAAGATGATGCTGAAAACCATAATAGCTCCAATAGCAATATGAGCAGATTGGAGACATATAGGAGAAATGCCATATGGAGACAATATCCTGCTCAGGATTGTAGACTTCAGATTGAACAGATTCTGAAAATACTTTAAAAAAAAAACAAAAAAAAAAACACTGGAAATAGACACATTGACTTTAACACACACACGCAGAGGTTGTCATGTGTTGGCAGCATTTCTCTACTGAGAAATGTTTACTTTTGGTTTCTTCCTCCTTTAGCAGCAATACAATGGTCCATTCAAAACAAAGGGACTGCGCACCTTGAGCAAATCTCACTTCCAAACAGCTATAGATCAAACTCTGGCTGTGTGTTGGCCTTCATGTGTCCTGTTTGTCCATTATCTATGTTTGAGTAAGTGTGACTTGTGTGCATATCTTTACTCCTGCCAGTCTTTGTGTGTGTGTGTGTGTGTGTGTGTGTGTGTGTGTGTGTGTGTGTGTTTGGCCTGATTCCCACTGCAGATTATTAATTAAGTTCTGGTAAGCGGTGCATGCCTTGCCTTCAGATCCACTTCCACTCTCTTTATCACACACACATACATACACATGTACACATACCAGTACACACACACACACACACACACACACACACACACTTCAAAGCAGCTGCACTCCACACCGCTAGGATTAAGAGGCGATTGAAGAGCCTGATACAGCCTCAAAGTGCCTTCAGCACGAAAATGCCTTTGGCAGGGTACAGGTAGTCTCTTTGAAAGTGCTTAGACACACATACGCACAGACACACACGTATGGCTAGGCTTTTAATTTATCTCTAATTTTCCCTTTGTATTCGTCAGTCCTGTTGGGCTGTTTTTCCTCGCATGTACTATCCACATCTTCATCTATTTCCAACCATTTTTTATGTGTGTTTAGATGGTTGAGCTGTATAATGTATGATGTTGTATAATGCTTCCTGCTAAATTCCCCTGAGTGTCGGTAAAAGGAATAGGCTAGTAGCAAGCTCTTTATGTTTTTATGAAACATCTGAGCATGTATGCATGTCAATACGGCCATATGTTTCTATGAATACACTCACATGTGAACTCACCATCATATACAGTTGATAGTCACACTCACTACAGTCAATTGCAGAGATGATGCTGATATTTCTCTTTCATTTTCACTAGAAAGCCGCATCCCTTTTATTCTAAAACATGAATTGCAAAGATAATGACATCAAATCAAAGAAGTGTGGTGCCTCTGATTGTGACATGTTTTTTGTATTAATGGTGTTTTTTCTAAGAAAATTAGCCTGCTAAGAGGCAGAGCTATAGCTAAAAATACCAAACACTAACTACCCCAGTGTCACTTCAACTAAGCTGTAGCCAAGATGGAGCACTACTGCAGCAGTAAAGGGAGACAACAAATATGTCAGCTGTACAGAAAAAACATCGAAGGCCTCCATTTGTGCCCCTCTCCCACACACAGTTCTTTCTCTTGCCTTTTCTACACCCTTCTTTGTCTCCCCCTCTCTCATCAGCTGCTATAGAGCCCCTAGGGACAAGCGAGCCGCCACTCAGAGTCCTGGCGCAGGAAGACAGGCCCGTATCCTTGGTGATGGCTCTGTGTTTCCGTGGTGACAGGTGTGTCCGCTCAGAGCGGACGGCAGTGTTTGTCAGGAAGTGTTTGGATGGGTTGCAGTGTCCAAACGAAGCTCAGGTGTTGATGGCTGCGAGGGGGGCATTCACTGAAACAGTGTTTGGTAGTGAGTTGTCGGTCTGTCAGTGGCTGTCAGGACAAGAGAGTCAAGTATGTGTGTGTGTTTCTCATGTGTCTGTGTATGTTGGCTTTTATGTTTAAATCAGGTTTACTGCATTTTGAAATAATTTCAAAAGTATTTTGCATGACTGGTGTTTTGTAGTTATTTTTGCATTTCCATATGTGAACAGGAAGTTTTCAAGAATTGTTATATTTAACAGTTTTACAGAGATTAGACGAGATACAACCTCTGTTACACCTGTGGGGAAATTGATTAGGTTATCAATAAAGAGTTACTGGCATACATTGATGCAAAATAAAACAGCATGGTACAGTAAATACAAGCAACTGGTAGTCAGAAAAGTGTAGCGCAAAGATTTATGAAGGACAATAACTGCTGATTTCTGCGTTATGTGAGCATTCAAAATAATACCCGAGAGCATCTGAAAAATATACTGATTTACTGTATACTTTCAGACTAGACTATAAAACTTAAGTTGATCCAAATCCCCTGAAAAGACTTGAATGCCTTTCAGATAATGACCTACCATATATCCCCCATTAATTTGAGCCTTAGTCTTTCTACAGCACTTGTGTAGACCTTGCCACTATGCGTACAGGCAGTCATTGACATCCCCATCGAATTCCAGCACTTCACACCTAATTATCTCACTCCACCATTCAGCCTCTCATTGTAACTCTGGCATCACAACACAGCTAGCTGAAAGGAGACAGATCTTGTGTTAGACACTTGCAGTCGTTGCTTCCAGCTGGCTAGCTTCCCATAGAAAAACAGCGGAAAACAAAGAGACAAGCGGCGCTCAATAAACTCCTAACAACAATCCCCATTCACTCCTATTCTGTCTCCACCGTGTTGTGTCTCCCAGCTTCTCCCGATCACCTCTCTTTTTTTCCTCCCAATAGCTAATTGGCAGCAAAGTTTTAATTCCCCCCCTGCCCCCCTTCTTGTTAAGTGATGAATTGTTGGCAGGGGATCAAAGAGAAGTGGTGCCCACTGTGCACCATGCCCGTCACTACCTGCTGGCACACATGAGCGTTGGGACTGGCGCTGTGCCAAGGGGCCACAGGCCTGCGCCACAGGGACACACTGCCAAGAGGCAGAGGTCAACATGAGTGAGCGTGTGTGTGTGTATGTATGTGTGTGTATGTGTGTGTATGTAAGTATGGTTAGAATGGGTGGGTGGTGTGTCTCTGTGCATTTCCTAACAGAGGACTTCACAGCTCTCTCTCTCTTGGTGTGTCTCTATCCGTCTGTCTGCATATCTCTCTCTCACACTCTCCTCTTCCTTCTCGTTGCAGACCAACAGCAGGTTGAAGCAGATTGAGAAGGAGTACAGTCAGAAGCTCACCAAGTCTGCCCAGGTAATCAGTTTTCTCTTCTACCTTCTTTTCCTCTCTTTCATTTTATATTCCTCTTTTTCCACCAAACAGTTGGAAAATGTACTCATGGGAGAGGTGCAGTAGCACACGTGAAAATACACACACACACACACACACACACACACACACACACACACTCACTCTTGAACACCCAGCAAGCCACCCTGGCCTTTACCCTTAAGCAGATATGCACAAACACACAAGTGCACAAGAAGGTACACACACACACACACACATACATACACACACACACAGATCCCATATCTGGCATGAGGTTTGTGCAAAGTTCAGACAAGTAAATACACACATAAAACACAGAAGTACACTGTACGTTTCTTATTATCTCCATCCATAAGTGACTGCTTCAAAAACTTTAGTGTGCAGCTTGAACAGAATTGTGTGAAGTCAGGACAGTTTTTTATGCTTCATACTAAAAGACAATTCCTCTCTGTATTTAAATATTAGATTTATATTCATAAGGTGGCCTGAAACACGACTCCAAATTAATTGCTAATGTTGCTTAGTGTCTCCTAAATGTGTTAATAAACACTAAGTAAGTATATCAATATTGTGTTTACAGCTTATTCAGCTGCCCTCAAGTGATCAAAAATCAATAAATCAATGCTGCTTTAAAATCCACACATTGCTTGATCTACCTTGTACTGGTCACTTTGTAATGCCCATTTGCACTGCTATAACTTTGAATGCTGTGTACTATATATTAAAGGTGATGCATTCAGATTTATGCTTCTGCACTGAGTTGTACCATCAGTTCCAACATCAATATCTTCTGTTTTGGAAGAGATTTATAGTTGAATGTGGAATTTACCCCACTGAATGTCATAGCATCACTGCAAACTAGATGAACGTGTTGTATATTATATATGTCGTGCCGTGCTGTGCATTAACTAATATCAGTGACAGAAAGCCATAATGGGAAGGTTTGCATTGGGAAAAGCTTTGTTAGATGTATTACAAAATGAAAATTTGTCTAGATACTCCAAAGGAGAAGTTAACTGAGCCTTACTTCAGCCTTCTCCATGCTGTCTTTACTACCAGCAATCCCTACCATCATAGAAAACATGTAGGAGAACACAAGCAGCCCAGCTCTCTGTGTGATCGCTGCAGTCCCCATGGCCCTGATGTGTTATGTAGTTCTTTGATGGGAGCTACTGAGCCCGCACAAGTAGCCTCTGCAACATCTTGAAGCAGAAGTGTAAATCGACCTTAAAAGAACCCTAATTATATTTCTCACTCTTGCTGTTACATTTTGTCCCCTGTCCGTTCACCTCCAGTAGTATTCTCCTGTCCATCACTCTCTCTTGCCTGCCTCTAATACTTCTTCCTGTCATAGCATCGCCTGGCCACACTTTGGAAACCTTTCTAATCGAGGGCCATATGTTTAACATTACTGCTTGTCTCCTCAGACTGAGCCCTTTTAAAACAGAGATAATTCTACTCTCAAACCAGGAATATAACTTTTCAGGACACCCCGTCATTCAGCAAAATCTCTCAGAAAGTTCAGGCAGCTTTTACCTCGTCGGTTTAAAAGATCCAAAACACCCTAAGTAGTGTTTACATTGTATAGAAAAGAGTTGTCTTCTTGATTATGTAGCAGGCTAAAATATCACACTCATTTGGCCGTAATTGCACCTCGTTACCCAAAGAGAAGATTCAAGGGGGGGGGGGGGGGGGGGGGGGGGTTGTTGTTTTCTTTCTTTCTTCTCCTCTTTAAATCCCCCCATTTTGGGCTGGCTGGCAAAGGCACAGAGTTGAAAGCAGGGTTGACAAGCAGATGTTGTGAGAAAACGGTAGCTTATTAGGTTACACAATGCTCGACTTCAAAAGAAGTCGGATGCTGTGCGAAAGTTCAGCTATGTTTGCCCGCTTTGGCAGTGCGGTACGCCACCACATACACAGCAACAAGTGATTAATCCTCCTCATCCTGTTTTAGGGACACAAAGCTGGCACAGGTTCAACAAACAACACTCTCTCTGACATTAAAGAAACATCTCAGTGCACAGAATTCAACACCTTTGTTGAAGTGTGTTGTTATACAGAAAAGTTATGCTGAAGGTGTGGGTAGTGTGCAAATATATTAATATGCGTGATTAATACAGGCTATTTGTCGTGGGCTTGGGCGGCTTTGTTTTAAAAGGTAAAGGTGGAGCGGGAGGAGTTTATGTTACCTACCCCTTGGGGCAACTCAGTCAAATGTAAACAAGAGGCCTTTGAACCTCAAAGGCTAACCCCAGTTGTTAACCCCTCAGTGTCTGACAGGGGGCATCGCTCTTGAGCTCAGCTGCATGGCTAATAGCCCAATTAAAAACATACCACGCCATACATTATCCTGAGGGACTGGAGACGCACCACATAAGGGTATATGTTTACGTGCATGCACACACACATCCCCTCTCTCTTGCACATTACCTCCTTGCTTTTGTCTCTCTTTCACTGACACACACACACTCTCTCTCTCTCTCTCTCTCTCTCTCTCTCTCTCTCTCTCTCTCTCTCTCTCTCACTCACACACACACACACATATACACAGGCTCTCCTAATTAGTGTCTCTCCAATATAATCCTGTGTGTTAAGCGTCTAGCTGTGAGTGGTCCTCCTGGGTGACCTGTGAACTGAACAGGGCTGCTCTCTTCCCCCACTTAATGATCAGGCTACAGTGGGTGGTAGCTGTGGTACTGGTGGGAGATCATTACTTTATCCCTGACCGTCCACCGTGGGAGTAGGTAGGAGGAGGAGGGAATTTACCATGGGAGGCAGAGTGCATGAGAAGTACCGTGTTCTGGAAAAGAAGGTTGAAGTTCACTCTATATGCAAATTTATCTCATTTATTTCAGCACAATACCGGTTGTTAACTTCCACAAACAGTGTTCACATGTGACCTTTTAGGCATGTATTAACCAAATAGGATCTGTTACAGTATTTATTACTTTTGATGCATTCTCACTCCTTTAAAAAAAACAAATGCTTGAAAAGAGTAATTTATCTCCCTGCCTGTTTATACTTCTGGTTATTATCTTTATTCTTAAAGCAGCTATAATCAATACTTTTATATTAAGTGGATTAAAGGGCCACATGTAATGTGAAAGGGAGTCAAACAGTCATCAACCCACAGAGAATCATTACCTGACTCTATAGCCCTCCTCAGCTTTTTTGGTTTTGGTTTTACGTCTTCTGACTTTACGGTTTTGGTTCAGTCTCACCGCTCTCATTATCACATATCACTGTGAACCGTTTTAAGGAAAAAAGCTCTGTAAATCCACTGCACACTACTTTCCCAGCACCAAACACAGACAATGTTAGCAACTAGCTGGTTAGCATAGTTTGCCATTTAGCTGCTAAAGATGTATAAACAGGGAGCCGTTTGCTAACACTAGAACAATATGTCAGAATGCTCCATCTTGCTGTGCGGCGCCCAATAGGCTAGAAAATGGTTTAATGCAGTGAAATAAAAGTTGTAGATACACATATTGACATAAGCTGTAAAGTTGTTCATCACTGTCAGCAAACCATATAGTAATTTAACTTAACAATATCTGATTTTTCATAGGCCTGTTACTAACTATTATTTAATCAATTAATCTGCATATGTGTTTATTAATTAGAAAAGTGCAAATTTACTTATAAAAATTAATTGTTGCAGATTAACTTTCTGTCAGTTTACAAACTGATTCAGTTACAAATCAGTGTTTTTGGTGTATGGCCCTCTCTTTGGACTGCTATGCATACAAAAAACTTAATGTCTGACGACTGAGCATTTTTCTGTCATTTACAGTTTTATTTTCACCTCACTATTTAAATGACTGAAAAAAGGTGTCCACAGCAAATCAGAGGTCTTCAACCAGGTTTCACTAATTCAGCACTTTTCCCACTCGCAAGTGTGAAAACTTGTTTGCTTTTGTGGCCTTAGTTATTCACCTTTCCGTTTACAAACAGGTAAATAAACACCAGGCCTGCTCATTTCTCCCCCGTCTTTTACCTTAGGTTCATGGAGAGGTAATCCTGCCTTTAGCCCAAAACAGAGATGCTCGCAGGCTGGGAAAAATAGAGAAGTCTCACCAGACCAATTACAGACTTAAAAAGGCATGGCTAGCTATCAGAGGAAAAGGTGCTGTGGTGTATATATACACAGGAATAACAAGACAGACAGCTGAGTTGAGTAGCTTAGAGTGCTGCCACCGCCCCGTGGCTGAAGACCAGCAGATGCAGGGGATCCATATTGCAAAATAATTATTACACCCAGAAATGATGTTCCCATAATAACGTGCCATTTGTTGCTTTCATGTGGCTTTCCCACTGACAAAATAAGCCTAATCTCCCTCTCATATCTCTCTGTCTCTGTCTCTGTCTCTGTGTCTCTC
The DNA here is from genome assembly GCF_002260705.1 of Seriola dumerili. Taxonomy (NCBI): domain Eukaryota; kingdom Metazoa; phylum Chordata; class Actinopteri; order Carangiformes; family Carangidae; genus Seriola; species Seriola dumerili. Next base: position 2,213,094 of record NW_019174424.1, on the reverse strand, counting down.
TCTCTCTCTCTCTCTCTCTCTCTCTCTCTCTCTCTCTCTCTCTGTGGTCGACCCGCACCACCCTAACTCCCACACTCCCACACAATTCCAGATTCCAGCAGGGCTAGTCCTCCAGAGTTCGAACACGGTAAACAATTATCTGTCTAGCCCAAAGCTAGCAGCAGCATTGCCCCCCCCCCTGTCTCCTTCTATTTCCCCATCTCTCCTTTCCACTCCCTCTCTCTTTTACTGTCTCTCATCTTTCCTCAGCCTTTCCCTGACAGTGGCTTAAATAGAATGTTAATTTTGACTGGAGGATTTCAAAGCTGAGGCAGCTCCTTTTCATCTTGGTGTGCACCGCAAGTTCACCAACACAAAGTCACTCTGCTCTTCAAAAAGGAAGTTGTTTTTTCCTTCCTGTCTATTTTTTTTTTGCCTCTCTCTTCTCTTTCTCTGTCTTCTGTCTCGACTCAAAAAAGACATGAGACTCTGGGAAAAGCAGTGTTTTAAGGAGGTTGTTACTGCCACCTTAATCCATGACAAATATGAAATGCACTTACAAGTGAGACCAGTGATATGAAGCAAATCAGCATTGTTTAGTGAACTTGTTTTGCATTTTGCGTCTGGCAGCAGGTTTTCTCTCCACTTTGATTGTTTTACCACTTGTTTTAACATTTGTTTCAAACATAAGCATAGAAAAAGTACATATAACTTATAAGTTATATACACACTGGAAGAAATGTTCCCTAGAGCAGAGAGGGCATTTGTCAGTATGCCAACTTGTGTTATTATTTACTCAGTGACCAGTGGGTGTAACACTATGTGGTCAATAGTCCATCAGCCATTTGTGCTGATGTTCTGTCACTCCTTTACACACGAGGTCAGGTACAGCAGGTAAAATTAAGAATTAAAATTAACCATTGATTTTCTTCTCACCCGTAGCTAATTGCGGAGCTACAGACGTCTGCATGTGACGCAAAGGAGGAGGCTGTTCGTCTGCAGCAGGCAATGGAGAGGCAGTTGGAGGAGGCCAACGCTCGATGGGACGGGGAGAGGAGGACAATAACTCACCGTGCCGATCAGGCCAGTCAGGTCAGTGTTGGACGCTTAAGAGATCAGTCACTTAATCACCCTTAATGATTGCATCGATTAACATTGATGATATGACAAAATAAATTACTATCCTGCATTCTTTCCATTTTATAAGAATTCAGTAAGTATATAGTGTGTTTGCAAAATGCCGCTCCTCTACACATAGCATGGAGCTTTTTAATAACTTACTACGTTTGGAGTCCAGAGCAATATTACTGCATTATCAGTGTTTGCTGCAGTTTTTTATAGCAGAGTTGACTTTGTCGGGAAAAGCTCTAAAGTAGTGGCAAATGGCTCAGTCTGGTGAGATGGTGAATAAAAACTTCATATTAGATAAAATGTTGGAGAAGTGAATGACCCAGTTTGGTCTGTATCAAGTTGAAGTTGCCTTAAAATTATTGAAAATTATTAAATTAGCCGTCTGGAGGAAAGAGAGCTGCTGCTCCTACAAAGAAAACATCTGCAAAACACACTTTTAACTAGATTTCATAATATTGTATATAGTTCAATTAAGTTGTTTGAATAAGGGATTGTTCACAATAAACAAACTCCCCCAAATATCTGATTTAAACGAGTTGTTTGTTAGTTATTACATACTGTTTTTGCTTTAGTACGTTAATATACCGGCAGAGGATTAAAAACTGTACCTGTAGCAGCATCTGCACTGCACTTTGGTCAATCTTCAAGGTGGCAACTGTTTTATCTGTTTCTCTTATCTTCCTGTCTCCCTTATCTCCTAGCAGTCTTATATACTTCCTGTCCTTTATCGTTGGTCTCTGTGGCGTTCGTCGTGGAGGGGGCGTCAGTAAACTGCGTCCTCAAAAAAGCCTTGTCTGGATTTGACTTTTATAGAGTAGACACGGGTCACTTTTCTTTTGTTAACTCATGGTCACAGTTTGTATTGAGCATGTGCTCTGTCATTTTATGGCTAGTTGCAAACTCCATAGTGTCTTTAAGTGGCTTGTGTGCTCTGTGTCTAGCTGAACCTAATAAATCTGTCTGCTGCACCCCACTTATTAAGTCAGAGCCTCTCTATATCATTACTGTCATTCTCTTCTACAGATAAAATTTACAGTCAAGCTCCTTTTTTAGCATTAACTTTATTTTTCACTTGTGTTTCTTTTAACATGTCCCACTTAAACTGCATCTATAGAGCAATATTAGGTCATGCAGTTTAGAGATTGTACATGAAAAATGTCTCTTGTGGTGAAAGATTTCCATGTTTGACTTGTGCCACTGTTTAATAATTGAGACACTTGATTAGTAAAAGTGGTCAGTCATTCATTTCCCTTATCGTTACCCTGATCTTCATCCTCCCCCATGCACATTTCTCTTTTGGAATAACAGGATCTTTTAATCTGCCTTCTGCCCTAGCAACCACACTGGGACACAGTGGCAGTTGATTGGGCGTGGCTCACTAAATAAAGAGTTGTTGTGTCTGGGATCAGCACATGTTTCCAAACTCAACCTTGTCTGTTTGTGGTTGCAGCTGCCTTATATAGTAAGGAGGCAGGTCTTTCAGCCTCCCTTTAGATCTCCTCTCCCTCCAGGCCCTGGTAGCCCAAGCCCCCCTCACTCAGAGCTGAGCTTTTTCCTAAAAGTGGGCAGTTTGCTCTGAAATGGCTATCCCAAACCCTGCCGTACACATAGAATGTCTGAAATATCATACCCTCTGTTGCTACCAATACATGATTGAAAGTAAAGGCTGACGGTGGCTCTGTAGTCCAAATCTGTCCACGTCCTTCACAGTTGTTTTTCTGACCTAGGCGAAGATTATAGTGAACTCCAGATCTTTTCAGAACCGCTGTCTTACCTATTCATAAACTGACATAATCACTCTGTGTTCAGATTATGATCAACAAAGCTTCACAAAGTCATTTTAGGTGAGACTAAACACATGCAAAACGCTCTGCAGAAGATGAGCAGTTTATGCTCAAGTGGCACAATGATCAACAAAAATCAACTGATATTCAGCCATGATCAAATTTATTTAATTCATATGTTATTCCTATTTCACTGAGGAGAGTAGTTAGCTATTCACAGTCACAGTAGTTGCTATCTAAATGTGGGACAAAAGCAACACAAACATTACTGATGATGATGATGCAGTTACATACACTAGAATACAAATTACACAATAATTCATCCAATGTTTGTCGCTGTGTTATCATGCTCCGTGGGGTTCTTGATTGTCACTTTAAGGGAGACTCTGTGACAGTGTTGCCGGCTACACTTGTTCATATTGTAGCTTTGTTGCTTGTAATGCAGCTGTACCATGACACACACACACACACACACACACACACACACACACACACACTCTCTCTGTCTCCCCTGTCGTAGGCTGTGTTACAAGACACAGGCCTTGGCATATGTGTTGGGAGCAGACAAAAGCTTTCTGTTTCCATTATCTGTGTCCTCATTATTATGATCCCCGCTGTATTAGCCACCCGCTAATGAGACTCCAATTAATGGTTGAATTGCTTATTAAAGGCCAGACATGAGGGGAAGAAGAGAATCAGTGGGGGAGAAGAAGGTAAGATTGGTCAAACAGCAAATAAAGAGACAGAAAATAAAGGAATAAAATAGAGTTGGTGTAAACTTGAAAGAAAAGGGAGAGGAGGCGGGTGAGATGGTAAACAATGAAGGGTAAGAAAGGCAGAGGCAAAGAAAGGTTGGAGGAAGTGTGAGGATTGAGACAGCAAACAGACGGACAAGGGAAGAAAGGGGGAGAGAGAAAAAAAGAACGAAAGAAATGGCGGAGAGCTGTCAGTGGGCCATCAGAGGGAGTGTGTCGCCTGCTGACATTGTTTCCATGCTGCTCACTTCAAAGGGCTCGGATTATGAAGAGAGCGAGGGGCTTCAGACAATGGGAGGGGAAGAAAATAACATCAAAGTTAGCCGCGCATTTGAATTGGGATAATCCCAAAACAGTTGTTCTGAATGCATGGTGCACCAGATCAGATGTCCCTCTTTTTCCTTGCCAGCCCGGTTCTGCCGTTTCTAGCCTGAATTTAGCTCCCTCTGTGGCTCTACTGTACTTGTGACTTCTTAAATGTTGGTGTTAACTGCAGAGACCTTTGTATCTCGTAAACCCCTTTTTTTAGAACAACGGTAGTACAGTTAAGTATGCTCATTATCTCGGGTTTTTTGTATAAGTGACGTTTAGGTGGAGTATTTTTGTGTCGTGGGAGCGTGTGTGTGTGTGTGTGTAGGCATTAGTGCTTGAGTGTGTGCCTGCCTACTTGGCATGTGTTGTCACAGACAGGGACACTGGCTTTGCATTGATGCTGCTCTACTCAGTTTGAATAGCAAATAGACTAAATATCAAAGCGTGTGTTGCAAACTGTTGCAGAAAAGTGCACAGGCAGGCCGCAAAACCCTGGTCCAGATTAATGAGCAGACAGACTAGTGGTTCACCAAGCAGCCTTGTTGTTTTGACCTTCTGATATGAATTTAAAGCTCCATTAGGGATTTTTTTTTAATATGCACACTGAAACAAATTACTGAATGTAATATGAACACGCTGTTAGTGCTGCTGAAATCCAATTCTACAGCATTTAGCCACTTTTAGCTCATTACTTTGGGACATTGGACAATAAATAAAAAAGAAGCTGAGGTTTTTTAAATTCCCCTTCAATGTTTCACCTACCACCCACCTTTACCTCCCGCCTCCGCTTCCTATGAATGATGTCTCATATGGAGTTGTGGTCAGAGTAGTTTGTGGGCCACTATTTCTGATCCAGTTATATTTAGGTTACCAATTATCTCATAACAGTAGGCAAGGCAGGAGTGGGCAGTTTTAATGCACTGGAACCGGCCTGGTGTCAAAGGACTGTGGAAGGTGAAAGCAAGATGAAAGTGTCACATTTACTTTCATCTTTCCAGTCTATTCATATCAGGTAAGGGGAATGAGAACCAGTATAGAGGAAGCCAGTGTAGCGTATTGGGACATAGCCAGCATTTGGGTTAGAGGAGTATCCACTTCCTGATGTCATCTGTTTCCCTACATGTGGTATCTTAGTGAAGTGTCTCCATTTTGTGGATGATTTTTTTTCTTTGATGAGACACAGGGGTTTGAGGTGAATGTGAAGTTTAATAGTGAGGTTGTTGGGATTAGTTGAGTGCATGATGTGTGTTTATGTGGCCATGTGCACAGGCAGTGTGTCCGTCTGTCTGTCTGTCTGTCTGTCTGTCTGTGTGTGTGTGTGTGTGTGTGTGTGTGTGTGTGTGTGTGTGCGCGCGCATTTGAATGTGCGAGGCCATATGAATGAGTGTGAGTGTGCACTTGCCTGAAATGTGCAGCTGCCAAATCTGACAGACCTCAAGCCCACATTAGTCTGCCAAGAGAAAGGTACAAAGACACACACACACACTCACACACACACACTGTGTCTTCTCTCTCTCTCTCACACCCTCTCTCTCCAACTCTGTATCTTCGAACTCTTTCTGTCTCAAACTCTGTCTGTCTCCCCACACATACACAAGCACACATGCTCACTTCGCCCTGCCAAAAGGGAGAGGTGGCTGGTGAATAAACAATGGCACTCCGCCCATAGTGTCACCCGCCTGGGCTTTGATCAGCACCGCTGTTCCTGCTCCCCACAGCAGTGCTTCCTGTCTTTCTGCCGAATGTTGCCACGCACGTACACACACACATACACACACACACACACACACACACACACACACACCTTTAACATATTGTTCATGTCTCATTCTTACACATGGGCCTACATACACTATCTCTCCCTCCTATTTTCTCCTCACTAAGTATTTATCGGTATTTTTCTGTCCCTCAAACTCACACACAAACATAGCTTTGAGTTAGTGCCCTTGTTTCTACATCTTTCAATAGTGTTGCTTTCTCTGACATACACCCACATATATCCTGTGTTTAGCACATACGCATGCACACAGACACAGACAGAGGTATACACCTTTGATCCAGGCCTATCCTGCAGTAACTGCTAGTGCTAGCCAAAGAGAAGGTCTGTTGTAGTGTCCTGCAGGTGAAGTGACGGCAGACACATTACATAATGCAACAGTGACCATTGTCTCACTGTGGTTGAGAATGAGAGTGAATACATGAGGTGAACTGGTCTTTGTACACCGGACAATGTGGGGTGTACATTTCTTTGTTAAATTTAAACGGAGTCCATGTGATCCTGGTGCTTTGCTTTTATGCATGCATACCAGTAACGAGGGACAGGTTTGCTGTGCACACACGCAAGGCCACACAAACACACACACATTCAGTGAGGCTAGTTGTAGCAGCTGCAGTTTGTCTGTAGTTCTGTAGTTATATATGCATTAGTTTCTGAGGGGGTTGAAAGGATGACTTTGCCTGTGGGAAGGAATGGCAGTAGTGGATCAAGAACAGGTGTGCTGGATACCCTCCGTTGCAGAGGCAAAGAGCTGCTTCAATCATTGTGTGTGTGTGTGTGTGTGTGTGTGTGTCCACGTTTTGTCATCTTGTTCGTGTGTCCGTCCAAATCCTTGAACACATGTCTATGTTCTTCATGTCAACCTTGAACTACGCATTGTTTACTGAAGTTTGTTAAGCCATCTGTGTTTCTGTCACTTTCCTCTTATTTTTATTTAAAGGTGTATTAGGAAATGTTTCCAATATTAACATTGAATTAAACAGCTCCTTGGAATATGTGTATTACTGCCAATCTCACTGATGCAACACCTCAGTCTGTAGCTCTGTGCAGACAGTTTTATGCCTTTAGACAAATCTTCAGTTTGCCTGCCCAATAAACCAAAACAGCACCTTTGCATATAAAGTTATGGGCCACTGCTCCCAGCTCACATGTGCTGATTGGACTGTATTTTAACTATCTAGTATGAAATGGCGAAGAGACAAAGCAAAAACGGACCAGTGAAGACATCGAACATTAGCAAGTCAAGAGATTTACATACAGTATTTAACTCAGGAGTTGACTGAATAATGGACTTTTAGAAGTACTGAGACGAGAGTTATGGCAAAAAAAATATATATATATTTTGTAGAATCCTGGGTACAGTCCTGCCCCTTGTGTGGCCATTGTGCTCTTAAATCTTAAAAGGACAGAGGAGACAGTAATGCTGTCAGTAAGAGTGCACAACAACTTCAAGTTCAGGCCTGTTTTCTGCTTTATATTAGCAATGGTGTCAGCTAGAAATGTGACATTTTAGATCTATATAAGTATGTATGAAGGCGTGGATCTGTCTCCCTCTCTTTCACACTGTGATGCTCTTCATGTATCTGTATAAGCACCCATATGCCTTCATGTCCATGTAGATGTTTGAGTGCGCGTGCGTCCGTACGTGTGTGCATTGTGTTGGCTGATTGATGACTTTTCCGGCTGTGGGCAGAGTCCCGGCAGTGTTTGATCCACATATCAGAGGAGGTGGAAGTAGGAGAGAGATAACATTCCAGGATGCTACAAGGGAACGTGGGAAGTAGAACAGCTCATAGAGGACACACTCCACTCAAGGACAACAAACGGAAATTACTCATTAAACCACAGGCCTAATACTAAGTACAAAGAAATCATAATGACCTGATGTCTTATAATGAATCCCATGTATAGTTAAAGTTTTGTCTTCACTACTGAAAAACACAATTTTACAGAAACAGCCCAGAGATACAATTGCCTTATCAAGTTGTTATGGCTTAGGTGTAAGGTTCCTATATTGTAAAACTGGGATTAATAAGAGCAGTGAATCAACCAGCTAGTTTATGTAAGGTCTTTAAATCCAAAGCAATGAGTGTAAACAAGTCAAAGTCTGCATAGAGCTGTAGAGTTGTGTAGTAATTCCTATCTCTAGCAATTTGTGTGAATGTTTTTCTGAACATTCGATCCTGAATGAAAACAGTGATCCATGTTTCAGAACACTTTGTCAGGAGTTTTGAGGCTGCAATTGTATTAGTAACTTTTGCTAAACTTAACATCAATTAAATGATATACTATTTGATAAACAGAATATATGTATGTAAGCCCCCACACAAACACACGCACTAGGCATATGGTGCATATTACAGAGTTGTTTCCTATTCTCTTTCTACTGTAGCTCACAGCAGCTGAAAGAGACAGAGACGGAAAGATAGAGAACAGTGTGTTCCCCCTGTGGGCATAGCTCGGTTGCAACATGTCTTCATTACCGCGGCAATTGTCTTACTATTTTCATCAGTGCTAGGAAAGGTGCCTCCATAACTGTGCCGTCATATGTGCACATTGCAATAGATGAGATAACTGTTCTGTTTGCCATTCAGAAGAGGTACACTACTGCTGCCATCGCAGTATCTTCCCATTTCAGTTCAGAATAAACTCTGGGAAAAGTGCTGAAAAGCATCAAAGCACTGAAAGCAAGTCAGTTCATACCAATATCAGTGATATCTTTCAGAGGGGCTGTCCTGGTCGACTTGCTAAAGCATGTCTCTTTATTCCTACACACAGACAGACAGACAGCAAAGCAAAAGCAAAAGTTTCTCTTCTCTAACACCTCAGGAGGGAGACCTCTCTCCTCCTCCTCCTCCTCCTCCTCCTCCTCCTCCTCCTCCTCCTACTACAGCTTCTCTTACACTCACTTCTTTACCTTTCCCACAGTCTTTTGATAAAAGTGCAGATAAAAGAGAGTCTGTGCTCATCTCTCTGGCCATCCATCTCTCCTTGAGGTTAGCACCTCCTTTATTATTTACTATTAGATCAGTAGACGTACATACACACAACGCCTTGTTCTACTAAAGCTGGTGTGTGTGTGGGCGCAGTCCACATACTGTGTCTTTGCTTATGTATGTCTGTGTGCTTCGTGCCCCTTGTGTATGTATCTGTTCTTACCCTTTTTCTTGTCAGTGTGTGTGTGTGTGTGTGTGTTTGTGTGTGTGTGTCCTTGGCTGGAGGCGGTGCAGTGTGAGGTTTTTGCTGCTGTCTGAAGTCGTCCAGCCTCAGTGTCATTAGAGGATCTCTTTAATCCAGACTTTGGGAGAAACTTCTGACAGCACGCTGCAAATAGAAGGCCCCGCCGCACATGAAGAGCAGCTCGGCTCCTAACAAAACACCAAGTTTAAAGAGGCCCCTGGCCTTTTTTCCTCCTCCCACTATTCCCTCCCTTCTTTCTTCTTTGCTTTTTTTTCTGCCCTCTGTTGCTTTTACTTCACCCTAGGGAAACATGCTTGCCTTATCTGAGCAGGAGGACCACCCAGGAAAGATGACTCAGGCATTGGTGTGCCTGTGTGTATATGTTTGTCTGCATACAATACTGGAATCGCACACTCATTTGACTGAGTGTAGCACTCACATTTTTAGAACTTTTGCTGTTAATATTAATGCATGCCTATACCTGCATGGATTGCTCTGAGCGGTGTGTTTGTTGGTGCTTGCGTGCGCGTGTGCCTTGCTAATCCTTTGAGCCAAACTTTGGAATGAAAGGCAGAGAGGTACATTGCTGATGGAGAGGTGAGAGAGGCCTTGAAGCTCCTGACTGTGGCACTGGGCAGCAGACGTACACCGCTGCCCTATCTCTTCACTCCGGCCACATGTTTTTCTTCTTCGTGTCCCTCTCCTCCTCCTCAGTATCTCGCTGTTACTCATTCTCACCTTTCTGAACTTTCTCTTCTTCGTTTCTCTGTTCCTGATATTGTCACATTTCTGTCTTATCTTCCCAGGCCTTGGGCTTTGCATTTTGTTTACTTTCTACTCCTTCATGCACCTTTCTCTTTCATCCTTCATCCTCTCCCTCCTTCCACATCCCCTCCCTCCATCTGTCCCTAAGGAAATCTGATTTCCCCCTCTTCCTGGCTCGTTCACAATGATCCCAGTCTGCATGGCTGATAAAGACCATATCGCCTTGAGCATCTGGAGACACTTTAAGCAGGATCCTCTATACACAGGCATTCACGCACCTTTGCACACTCAATACTATAGAAACAACCAGCATTTTGTGTGTCTTTGACTTCTTAGACTTGGAAAACGAAGGATCACAGCTGCAACACTCGGGAGTGACAAGTCCTCTTCAGAGTTTTTTGTGGACTTGTGTGTGTGCAAGTGTCCCTGCTTATATTTACCTATGAAGAAACTGAGAAATGACTGTTATTATTAGCCGTATAAATGTGCAAAGTCATTAACGTTTGAGATGTCTGCCCTCAGGCGAGCACTGGATTAAAGTCAAAGTCAGATACTTGTATTCATATTGCACCAGGGCTGTGCAGGTGTAAACAGGTGTCTGCATTTTCTACTTAGTTTTTTTCTTTTTTCTTTTTGAAATTCATATAAGTGTCTATTAGAGTTGGTGCAATATCTATTGCTGTGCGCTGAAGCCCTAAATACCATGTAATATGACCATCATGTCAGACAGTGATAATGACTAAATATTTCCGTGGTCCTTTCTGACTCACAAAGAGCTTTTATTCATCAGCAGAATCATCCCATATACTTCTATTAATGAAGTGACAAGTGCTGAACTTTTACCCTCAGAGTTGTTTTGAGCACATCAGATACAAAACCCACATGAAAGAGAAGAACACGTCACCAGTGAGGCCCCGCTAGTCAGCCTTATTTCTCAGAAGACCTGGTCCAGAAATGCTGTGTCACAGTGCAGTGAATCATAAGTGGCTTTGGCAAGTCGGAGTTGGTTTGTCGGGGTCTGTCGTCTTCTCCGTTAGCTGTGCTGCTGCTTAAAAGAATAGATGTAGGTGAGGTTAGGGTAACAGTGAGAACTAGAGATACGTACTAGATAATCCACTGACATACAACAAGAAATACACTTACAGTAGTATAATGTTTGTGTTTGCTAAAAATACAATGCTAAATTATTTTTATTTATATTACCCAACACCTGAAACTTGTCTCAGAAGCCTTCACAGTCTGAACAACACATTCTGTGACACTGTCTGTTGTTAGACCTTTGATTCAGACCAAGAAAAACTCCAAAAGAAAAAGGGGGGATAAACTCAAACTCACATGCCTTGACCACTACAATCTGAAAATGGTGTCAGCTCCGCTAAAAGGGCTTTTCTAATGTCGTTGAGCCTTTGATTCACCAATAAACAAAATGAAATGATGAAATCGAAGGCAAGAGATTGCACTGGATGGAGATGTGGACTGTAATGGGATCGTGACTGCCTAAGAAATAGCCTGATTAATAGGATCAGCACGCTGGAGACCAGCTGCCTTTCATGCTGCAGAGCTGAATCTGACCTTACCATGCTCCAAAATCATGAGTCTGGTAATGTGTGTTGATTGAGAAATCCATCAGTCAGAAGCCTAAATGAGGCACTGCAAATCAAAAGTGAGTTTACCTGCACCAGTGGAGTTCTGGTGCATGTTCATACTGTGATAGAACATAGATGTTTGAAGTTATTTAAAGAAAATGATTACATGTCAAAAAAAAAAGAGAAAAAAACCATGATGTGAGGTTTCCATTATATATCTCACAATCTGCTCTATCTAACAATCTCACTGACGACAAAGATTTGTGTTGCCCTTTCCTTCCTTTTTAGTCAGAAACTCTCAGAGTTGTTCCCCTGAAGTTCATCCTGGCCCTGAAGCCTAACTGTGTGTGTGTGTGTGTGTGTGTGTGTGTGTGTGTGTGTGTGTGTGTGTGATTTATGTCGGTGGAGTGGGTCGTAGATCAGGTGGTCATGCCTATCACCTTGACTGAGGTTCCCTCAGCTCTGAGAATCGACAAGGCAACACCTGGCCTGCTCAGTCAACTCCATTGGGGAGAGACACTGAGGAGGTTGATGCTAACCAGTGCCCCCCACACTTGTTATTAGTTTGTGTGTGTGGAAGTGTAAAAACCTGTCTGCGCTTTTTCGATAAGGTGTGCGTGTGCAAGTGTGCACATATCACTCTGCTTTTCATGCAGACTAATCAAAAATGAAGTGTGCACATGTGCATGCAAAACATCTGGTTCTGTGTCACATGCAGGAACTGCGCCTTTCTTTCCACTGCTATCACTTACAGGCAGAAAGGGAAAAAATGTCCACATACACATACAGTACATTTCTTTCTTTTTTTTTCCTTTTTCTTTCAATCTTTTCTTCTTTCTTGCCTGAATCTAAGAAAGCAAAACAGATTAAATTCTTTATTGGCACCCTGGGGGGAAATTTGATCAACTCAGGTAGTGCACCACATATTAGAGGGGTCCTTATCCACCAAATGATACGGTATATCTCTCTTATTGCCATCAAAGAAATAATGATCCTTAAAGGAATGCTGCTTTACAAAAGGCTAGAAAGTTTGCTAATTCCCTGAAGTCACTCTTTTTTGTGTGTCCTTGTCCAAAAATGAGTTTGGGCTTAATGAGGGAAGCTTCCCAGTAATTACTGTCGTGACTTCATTATTAGCCTTTTAACATGTGAGAACTAATCACAGGCTGCATCTCTCCTCACTATCCCTCTGTCCTCTCATCTGTCTACCTTTCCGTGTCTTGAATATTTTCTCATCTCTTTTGTTGTCTCACTTGCACTCTTTGTTTCAGTCTCATTCAGAGTTAGCCTGAGCCTTTCCAGCACAAATGAAACTATAGATTAGCGTGTAACACTTTATGTCAGTTACACATTACACCACACAGATCTCATTGCTTTTCTTTTTCCGTCAGTCAGCCGACAACACTGACTGTCTCTCCCTTCCCCCAGGCTCTGCAGGGAAAGGTGGAAAGTCTACAGAGGCAGCTGCACTGCTCAGAGAAGAAGCTGCTTAGCAAAGAGCTCGAGACTGAAGAGAAGGTAATACATCACTCTCTTTTTTTTTTTTTTCTCTATCTCTCACTATCTCTTTTTCATGCTTGTCAGGCATGTACAAGAGAGGCAGCCTGTCTCTCACTCATGCTCGTTTGCTCCTCACCATTAGCATTGCATCACGCTTTCTGCCCAACGTGAAGTTTTTTCAACCCACTGCCCTCAGCCTTTTCATCACACTTCTTTTTGCTTCTTGCCAGCACATAACATTTATATGATTATAAAATCTATAATTATACCACCCTTTTTTTTTGGGTTCTTGAAACTCTTAACTAACCTCTTTCAACACACATCTCTGCTCCCCCCATCACCTGATGCCCCTTAGCCCCTCACCCCTCGGTTGCCATCCTTACTAGACCCTGCAGGGGGCCACAAAAGACAAACAAAATTGATTCTTCCTCTCCTTCCCTGCCCTCCCCTCATCACTCTTCCATCTCTCATTCTCCTGTTCAGAGCCAGATATATGCCCCCTCGCACATTTCCCAAATTCCTTGAGATTTGGCTTCAAGAGCCAGCGCCTAGGGCCAGGAATGCCACCACCGCCTGTGTTCAGAGGGAAGCCTCTGTATGCACACACACTCCCCGTGGCTCTCCAGAATGCCCTGTAATCAGCCTCTGTTTTGACCTTGACACACACAGAGAAGAAAGCACTAATGACTGCACTCACACAGGAGGCTCTTCTTTGTACCCCTGGTATGTACACCAAAGGCATTCATTCTCTTGTGTCCCCTCTGATCCGCCTACTGACCCTTGTACACACTTCACACACTCGTCACACACCTCAGTGTCTGGCCTTCATAAATCTGTAGGAAGGGGTCAGTGGTTTTTAGGAGCTGTTGGTCGCTGACCCAGTCGCAGAGGCACTGCACATTGTTTCCTGTGACTTAGGAAGAGCTGACCCCTGAACCTGACTGCTATAACGTCAGAGCATTTTGTCTGGATGAGGATTTGAATTGCTGTTTTTTTGGCTTTGCATTTATTTCAGTTGTTCACGCGGTTGAAGGCATAATGAATTGATTTATTGGTGAAACGGTTTTCCAGAGATGGGCAAAATCGTTTGATTTGAAAAACACTTTCGCACAGCAGCGTATTGAGCTGCAAATGCAAGGAGTGTTGAAAGAAATGTGTCTGCTCACTAGTATTTCGTTCTCAAGGTGAAGAGGAAATCTTTTTGTCTCTACTTGTCTAAAAGTCAAAGTTCCTTAACAACCACTACGGCAGATTGTTTTCATATGTTATAACTGTAGTGTTTAGGCAAGAAACACAAAGTAAGAAAAGTCAGTATTTATCAAGAACATTTTCAACATCTTGCACATGACTTTCAGATACTGTGTTAGTAGTGAAAGATGTTAATAGACCGTGAAGCCATGACGTATACTTATACTTACCACTAGATGATGTTGACTCAGTGACTCATGTTGGCTGCTATATGTTAACACATATTGTAATTACATGTTTTTAAATTTTATGATATTCTGTTTAAACACAGCAAGACTGCAAACATAATGTTTTATTAAGCACATTACAACACTCAAAACCCACCAGTTCTTGTGGTGTATAAAGCTTAGTCTTTTATGGAAGATGAATTTTTGCACAGATACCAAAGATGCAGCTTTCTGGAATAAAATCAGCAACACTATGATTGAAACCAGGCACTATGTTGAAGCAAAAAATTGGTAAATAAGACTAAGAATCTAACGAAGCATTTGGTACCAATTTTAGGTAGTTCTTGATTCTCCGACACAAACACATTTCACTAATTTATCACAGATTGTTTTTGCTGTGACAAAGCTGGCGGTGAAGACACAAGCAGGAAGTGAGCCATAGTGGAATAAGAATGAAGGAATCTCGGCTCGTCGGCCAACTTGAAGCTAAAACCGGTGCCTGAACAGACACGACAACTGAGACAGGATCAGGAGTGATGAGATCTGAAGCACATGGTTAAAGTTAAGAGCTTTTTAACGAGGTGCAGCAACGTTTCGACACAAAGCGTAACTCCATCAGAGGAAGACGAGGCGGTGGCAGTGTGCACGGTTAAATTGCCTGCACCTAGCTAATAGCTGTCTCTCAAAGGACGGACAGGTTCTGGGCGTTACTTGTGTCTAGCCATTTCCAAATTACCATTGCACATATGAATATACATCATAAAAACACAATGGTAATCATCAAACCTACTAGAAAACAACATGGAAACAAGATAGTTCATCTCTTTAAACATCATAGAAAACAACATGTCTACCTAATGCTCTTTAGTCTTGAACAATCAGTCCTCAGTGTAAAGATGCAATGAAGTCCGATTGATGCTGTTTTTCTTGGCCACCACAAATTTCTGCTTTTAGTGAAAGATAAGTGTTGTTTCTGTAGTATCTCAATGTTATGGTGTTTTTTTTTTATCTTCTGATGTTGTCAGCTGTTTTAGTGTCCCCAACATTGTCCTCCTCCTGTCATTACTCCCTTTCACATTCTCCCTCTCCCTTAAATGAGAGCAGCAGGTTTACAGTGTCCTCCTCAGAGCTAAACATCTGTGTGTGAATGGTTCTCATTTCTTCTCCCTGTGTAGGGAGAGACTGTCTGAATCATATATTTACTCCTGTCTTGTAGCCCGCTCCCACCCAAGGTCAGGTGTGTGTTAGAGTGTTCATGGTATCAATGAGGAAACGGCCCTTTTGATGTATGTTTTGGATTG
Source organism: Seriola dumerili (assembly GCF_002260705.1). Classification (NCBI taxonomy): domain Eukaryota; kingdom Metazoa; phylum Chordata; class Actinopteri; order Carangiformes; family Carangidae; genus Seriola; species Seriola dumerili. The sequence continues at coordinate 2,197,609 of NW_019174424.1, read as the reverse complement.
GTTTGTGTGTGACTGTTTGCACAAGTGTAAGCCTACATCACATGTGCATCTGCATTGCTGTGTGCACACCGGTGCATGTGTGCATTGTTTATGATAATGAACTTAAGGGCCTCCACTCTCAGTCTCCTCACACTGATATGGCCCAAGTTTATCTGCCAAGACGCGTCTTTGTAATCCGATCCCTCACATGCTAAAACAGCATTTCTGCCCAGACTTCACAGATGTTGCTTGCCTTACACTAGCAGGGCCCTCACAGGCTCCCCCACTCTAAAATGGCGGATCAGCAGCTCGCTGTGTGTGTGTGGTTCAGTTCTCCTTGAAGAGAGGAGCAGAATGTTGAAGAGTACAGCGCTTTGTATAAATACATAATGATACAGTGGGCATGGTGAACTGTACACGTTTCAAAGATGTATCCTCCTGTAACACGGGAGTTTGGTAAAATAAAAAATAAATCATTTCTGTTGCTGTTTTCAGTATTGATGCAGACATAAAAATGCAGAGGAGTTGAACTTAAGTTCTGTAGGCTCAGTCATTTTCCTGTGTGCTGTTTTTGTTGAGGCGCATTACATCAGCAGCTTCCAATCCATCCCATAGTTCTAACAACTTCACTAAGATCTGTAGCCACTTCTAATCTCCTCCTGCCTTTTTTCCTTTTTTTTTTCTTTCCTTTTTTTGAAGCGGTTTCTTTTTTCCCTCTCGCAGCAAAGCGTTTTTGAATTCAAATTGCTCCTTGGTGAACTCTCTGAGTGCCAAGTCAGTGGATGTGGAGGTGCAAACTTTGTGAGTGGCGTCATTTTTGATGTACCCCCTTGTTCCTGACAAGGTTTTTGTCACTTTGGAACAAGGGGGTATATCAAAAATGTCTTTCCAGCAGCTACTCATCCCCCAACCCCACAACCCGTCCCACGCAAGCCTGTACACACACACCCCAACTTCATTAGCATACATCAAGCTTCCCAACGATGTGACAAACTTCATTTGAACGTTGAAAGTGTTGAGGGCTTGTTCTTTTCTGCTGGCAGCTGTCAAAAACCACGCCATGTGACAGTACCAAACGCAAGGGAAAGTCAAAACCACAATCTAAAGACTATATATAGATGAAATGTTGTCATTTTAAGATGACTGGGAGGGGAAAACGACTGCCGCTCCTCGCAGTCTTCAAAACTAGAGAATCACGCTTCATCAGGAACAAACAAAATCTCATTTTAAAAAGAGCTGTGGAGATGAAACCTGATTTTTCTCCAGAAAGTCAAAGTCCCTTTTCATTGCTTTGGGAAATAGTGGCATACTTTTCTTCCCTGTGTTTCCCCTTCTCTCTTTTCTTTCCCGCTCATTCTCATCTGGAGTCCGTCAATGACCAAAACCTCATGGAAGGTTTGATCAATAGTATTGTTCAAAGGCACCCAACATCTGTGCTAATAGTGAGGAGGTTTTTTTTTTTTTTTTTATTAGGTTCCATCACATGCCTCCTGCCACCTGTCAGAAAAACAAACATGCCTTTGCTGTAAAAAGATGTTGAAAGAAAAGAAAAATGTGTGTTTGCATGGAGAAAAATAGAGATGTGAGAGGAGGGACCTTGGAGGCGGCAAGAGGATGCAAAGCTGAAGGAACAATGTCTCTCAGGGAACGAGTCAGACATCTTTGGGGAGTTTGAGAGTTGCTCGTGTTTTGAATTTCAACACCACTGAGAGAAACGGCGAAGTCAGAAATTTGAATTGGTTCTTTACCTGTCCTTGTCTGCTTTTTTCTGTGTCTGTTAGGCTCGGATACGTCTCCACAACAGAGGTGTTCTTACAAAGAAAGGCTGCTGCTTCCACCCACACACATTGCATAGTAAACTATGGCTAAGCTTTAGTTAGACATGCTGTGGAAAGATGTGATTGCAAACGCTTTGGTCTACTACTTTGCAGCGAGAGCAGAATTTGTATCAAGTTAAAATAGATATACAGTATATATTTATGCTTATGTATATGCGGTATTAGTATATATGATGCAATAATACAAAAGCAATGCTAATTTTATGATATTCAACTGTAAAACATTTTATTCTACCTCCCTGTCAGTCTTACAGCAGCAGCCAGACCAGCCATTCAATGCAGTTGTCCATGAAGTTGTTAGGACAGATGCCAGATACACCATCTTACTGTATCACATAATATATTATTTCTAGCTCGGGCTTCCCTCGGCCGTTGTTATTAAAGCAAATATTCATGGCTAGTCCACTTTGATCAGCTTTACGATTGTATGTACAGAATCCACTCGTCCCCGTTGCTCTCCTCGAGTCCCGGTGAGTACGCCGTTGTAGCCTTGCCCATTCTAATGTATGGGAAGAAAAATGGAGACAGCATTGCCACAAAGGAGCTTGTAATTTAGACAGAGCGGATCTCTCATTGCTGCGGTGACTGCACCATACATGAACCAAGAATGCAAAACTAAGGAGCTTGGCTTTTGAAGAATCTAAGACTTATATTCAGAGTGGTTGGTAAGGGATGTGTTTATTCAACCATTGTTTATTGCTTTGGTCTGAGGTAGTGGAGTGTGTTTTGTCTTGGCTAGCCATTTTGTTATGACTACAGAAGCAGCTATAGATAGAGATAGACATTTCGAAAATCTGCAGTCCCGTAGCTTCAGCTCATTTTTTTTAACTCCTGGACATTCAAATTAAAGCTTCTGAAAACCCTTTTTTTGCCACTTGTTTGAAAAAGTCACTCTCAAATTATCCTCGACTTCATTCTCACTCTGCGAAAAAAAAAAAAAACATATTTCTGTAAACTGATGGACTCTCGGCCCAATGTTATTGGCCTGACACTTTAAAACGAGTAGGGCAGAAGGAGTCTGAAAAATTGGCAAAGTTGTGGCAGACTAATCTACTGCACACTGTGCCGAGACAAAGTGAGCTGCTTCATGTTGGGATCATTTATACTGGGGGTTGCTTTGAAGTGCTTCCCAATCCCTTTCATTGTGCCCGGGAAGATTAATTAGCCAAAGCCAGAACAATCAGTTAAATCCACAACAGGAAAATTATTTTAGGAAAACCTATCTTTTTCCCTCCCCCTCACCCCATTCACGGTCCCTTCACTTGAAAGACCGGACTGACGAGAGGTGGGGAGCGTGGGGATGTTCTTAATGTTAGTCGGACTTTGGCTCTGTCAAAGACATTATGGTCGGTTAAAATGCTCAGACTCTCCCCTGGTTACACCTTGAAATATGTGGGTGAAAACTGTTGCTTTTCACAGCCCCCGTTGATTCCTCGAGGTCTGTTAAACTATTCATCAAGCTCAGAATTAATTGATTCAGCAACTCTTTTCAAAACGCTGTAAATGCTTTTACAATACTGTAAAAGCTCTGTGTTTGTGCATGTGTGTGTGCCTGTCTGTGTGTGTGTGTGTGTGTGTGTGTGTGTGTGTGTGTGTGTGTGTGCATCCATTCATGTGTGTTTGTGGGTGAAAAGGGGGGGACTGCGCTAACCAAACCCTTTTCAACTTCTATAATCAGACTCTGGTTTAGTGGAGTGTAATTTAGCCCCAGACAGACTTCCTCCAGTCCTCCCCAGTGGAGCTAGCAAGCTAGCTCGCTATTGAGCTGCTGCTGCGTTTGATGTGTTCTGCCCTCCACCATGGCCCTGTCCTCTTCTAAACCCAGCTGTGTCGAGCCCATAAATGCATTGTGTCAGATCTGGCTGTAGTCATTTGCAGCCAGTAGGGGGTGTTGTGCGGAGCGAGTCACGCTGGACTGCAGACCCCCTGTGGAGATGTGAAGGAGCTGTGAAGAGCGAGGGAATACTCTGAGCCATGAATAAAGAGGGGATACCCACTGTCTGTGTGTGAGTGTGTGTGCCTCCTCCAAGGGAGCTGTTCATTTGGTGACCATGTCTGGAAGTGTATACATGCAAGTGTGAATGGGGAGCAGAAACAGTTATTCAGCAATGATATCAACAGATTACTGATATAACAATAATTACTTGGTTAATATTATTCATTTACTTGAAAATGATCCTTTCACGTTCTGTTGAACAATTGATTTGAGTCATCAGCAAAAGTAAAATGTATTTTTAATCCAAAGAGACCAACGAATGTTATAAATACAGATGACTTTCACACTTTCACATATTACTGTCTGTGCAGGTATTTGTATACATGTATACATTTGATGTTTAATCTGAATTTATGAATTTTATTTGGTTAAGATAACTGACTGTTTTGTTGTCCTCAGGTGACTGTGGTGCGTCAGGAGTACGAGGTAAAGATCAAAGGTTTGATGCCGGCTGAACTCCGACAGGAACTGGAGGACACCATCACCTCTCTGAAGGCTCAGGTGAGAACTAACTGCTTGCTGTCCAAACATTACAAACTACCAGGTTATAGTGCTCTGACACGTTGCACTTGTACTACAGAAGTGTTGATGAGCAAGACACTGAATCCTCGTCCACTCTAGGACGGCTGCTTTGTAACGAAGCCTGGACTCGCAGTCGAGCAGAAATTGAAAATGAATTTAAAACACACATGTAATTACAAGAGCCCGTGACACTGGATAGTGTAGATCAAACAGATTTGTTTCAGTTTTGGTATTCTGCTGTCTTCACTCTTTTTTTAAAATTGTCTTTCACTTTGCCAGTTTGGTTGATTAATAACAGAGGAGAGACATCAACCAAATACTCTGTATGAATATCCATGTCAGGGTTATTTGTTTGGATGATACTAAATAACATCTAAAATACATCTTTGGTATTGGTTTTGGTGTAGCACTTGATCAAAGACATTGCGTTCACTCCCCTGCCAATTCTCGTTTTAAACCTTAATCTCTCCTTAGCCCCTTTTAAACAGACATCCTGCCGTGCTGCCGTCAAGAAGACCCTGCATTATGCCGCCTTTGCTGGTTAACACTTAAACCAACGAAGACGGCATATTTCTGCTCTTATGTGTGATTTCAGATAGCACCCTCTTGTCCGGGGGTGTGGAATGTGAGCCTTTCCATGTTTGTACCTTTTTTTATACAGAACAGTGAGGTGGAATAAAGACTCAACATTCTCGCCTTGAACTGGCTCTGTAAAAGGAGTTCATCTCTCTCCATCAGATCACACAGTCATCCCGAGCGTAGCCACATCCTTATTACCATTTTACTCCTATGCGTCGTGTCTCCTACTTCATTTGACACTGAATTGAAATGAAGGGCTTTCATTTTCTCAGCATTTATACTGTAAACAAAAGAGAGATTTCTGTACCGATGATAAGATCTAGCAGTACAAGAGTTTGTAAAATGGGCTCATCATAAACCCTTGCCTTGTTCAAATAGGTCCACCAAGATCCCGTTTCAGTGCACAGACCACAGCTCTGTGATTGAATATGTTTATAAGACATGATTCGTGACCAGAGCGGTCTCTCCTCTCCTTGACGAAGTCTTGGGTTTTGCACGTTCAAATGCATTATTTTTACATAGGGCAAAAAAGGTGGGAGAGTTTTTGTGTCTCTGGAGGCATCCGACCACATTTCGGTGGGGTTTTGCATATACTTCACCACTGTGAAGTGCCAAATGAAATGCTAGAACTTTCCTGAGGTCTCCCCCACAGAAAGGAATGTACCCTCGGCTCCAGTACGGTAGTCCCAGAACAATACAGATTCTTTTGGAGCCGTGATTATTCTGCCAGGCTCTAGATGCCGTGTAAATGTAGATGGGGTTTATTTTCACTTCGGCCAAAGACACTTCATAAATAAACTCACGCTTTGTAGCCAAACAAAAGAATGGTGCGCCCTCCTCTCACTGCGTCCTAACCTCAACTAACCTGGCTCATAATCTCCCCTCTGTCCCTATGTGCCTTAACCCCTCTGCCCTAATCTCCTGACCCCCAACCCTTGTCCTGACCCCTGGACCCAACAACCAAGTCTTTCTTCCACCTTCCTCTACTTAGGTAACCCCCTCCACCCAAAAGCACAATTGACCTAAAGCCATCATTCCTTCTCCACTTCCCAGTTCTGTGTTTCCTACATCCCTCAAACTGATTACACAAGTACTCGGAGTGAGTACATTTTGAAGATTACGATGTGCCAAATTTTGCATTGTGTGTCTGTGTTGCAGGTTAACTTCCTTCAGAAGAGGGCGTCTTTGCTACAGGAAGACCTGGATGCCTGTCGCAGCAGGAGGTTAGCATGATTGTTTAGATTGTATGGAAAACTGTGTGCATACGTGTCTGTACATAGTTCATGGAGTTTGTACCTCTGTACAGTCCGTATGCTGTATGTGTATACCTCAATTCCATGTCAATGTACTTCTGACAGTGTGAGTACATGAGTTTGAGCAGCCAGCATTACTAATAGGCTTACAGTATACTGTGTGTTAAGCACTTTTTATGGTGCAGATACATCGATGAAGTCTGACTATGACAGCTTCCAGTCCTGACGGCTTTGATTTGCCTCCCATCCATCATACTGTAAGAGCCATTTATGTCTTTATGAAAAGCATCTATACATATGCAGTGATAAGAGGCTTAGTCAAACGATGCTGCCGCTCACATCTCTGCAAACATCTCTCAGGACTGCCAGTCACACACATCACAGTAAATAACCAGTTATTTCACTGTACTCTACCTCGCAACTTAAAGTGACAGAGATGCTGAGAATCTCAAAGGAGCAGTCAATCAGGAAGAGTTGGTTTAAATTTAAGTCATGTTTTCATGATGGCTTTCTTTAGAATTGCTGCACAAGTGTTATTATGTTGGTTTAATGGTTTAAACACTGGAATAACACAACTTTGTCTATACAGGTAACCATGGGAGGTCCACGGCTTGACCCTCCACCAGGACATGAAGGATAAGACGTCCAATCAGATGTGAGCATTGTTGACTGTTACAAGTATTTTACACATCCGTCATGCCACTGGACCAATCATCTTTAAGTGTGGTGTGCTGTTACCTCCCATGGTTTTCAACATATGAACTATTTATTCATTATCACAATTTTGTTTTGCTTTGTCTTGTTGGAAAAGTAATATTTTTATGTTCTCAGCTGGTGACGTCGGTCGGTTTTATAGTTTTTGATATTATTAACTTGATGTTGTTATCGATATTTGATAGAAATTTAATACCAATTGCCAAATCCACACTAAAATGCCTTATTTTAATAAAAGACTTTGCATCATTTTCTGTTGTCACGCCATCATTTTGAGCATGTTTTCACCTTCCTCAAATATCTTATAATTAATCCCTTAATTAGGGGAAGTCATGCTGTTCCTCTTGTTTTGTTATGACCACAACATGTATGTTAACCAAGATTAGCTGTGTAACTCAACACTAAAGTCAAAGACCTTGAATTCCCCTCTCCCCCATTACTATTTAGCATCGCCTTTCTGCTCAAGCCCCCATTTGAACTGTAAATAGAAGTTGGGGGTTTGTGGTTGGTTCAGATAAAGAGCACTGCGAGTAGATTGTTTGAACCTCCGGCCAAACACTACAGTCCTTGGGCCTGCTGTTTCTGCCTCTGCCACCGCTTTGTGTTTTACCAACGGCTCCACTCAAACCCAAACTGAATCAATCAGACCCTGGAGTTCATGAAATGGCCGCTGTACACTCAGATGGCAGTTTATTAGGAACACCTAGGTAAAACCAACGCAGCCTTAATACAACAGTCCTGCAACAAATCCTCCCCTCATGAGGGTTATAATGTTCAGTTTTTGGTTTTTTTTTTGAAACTGTGTTAAAGAGGTCTTGATTCAGTTGTGTGATTATTTTGGTGGTGCTGTTGAACATCATTGCATTATGTTCCTATTATTTTGTCCGCCCCATTCGGCACCGGCACCACAAACTGCAGCCTCCAAAATAATCATACATTTGAATCAACACTGTTTCAACAAAAACTGAACATTGAAACATTCATGAATGGGGATGTGTTGCAGTATTAATACATTAGACTGCATTAGTTTAAGATAGGTGTAATAATACTAATAAACCGACAAGTGAGTGTACTGCTGAGGTTCCTCCAGTGTCTCCAGTCTGTGGAGGTTTTATGATGATAATAACATTTGGTGGACCGAGAATGGGCTACATAATGAGCCCCCATCCACTGGTATTTGTGTGTCTCTGGTAGGTGAGGAATGCATGGGCTTGAATACTGATCATTTCAAAAGACTCCAGTTTTTTCCTAGAAAACAGTTTGGGGCTGTTATTAAATTCCAAAATCAGATTTGATTTCAAAGACGTCCCCATACTTATTTGCACTGGAATTGCTTTTTTACACCCGCAGTTCACGCACTTCCATGTGTTCCCATTGTCCGTGACCTGTTTTGCTGTCTCCAAACGAAACACTATACCCCTCTCTGTATTTATTTGATGTGCTGATTCTGCTGCACAGGCATAGAAAGAGAGAGAGTGAGTGAAGGAGAAGAAACAAAAAAGAGGAACGAAAGGAGAGAGGACTGTCAGACCGACATCTGAGAAACAGGAATTTAGTCTTTCAGCACGAAGCCTTTGTAAAGTCTGTTGTTTCTGGCAGAAGTGCACAGAGGATGCATAACAATTGCAACATAGTATCATGTGTGGATTTTTTTTTTTTGCATGCACTGCGTGTGTGATTACATTCTTGTGTCATCAATGGCTTCAGTATGCTTCAAACTAATTAGAATGTACAACAAAAGTCTTTAAACCTGTTCTGAATGGTGCACATTTGAAGGTGGGGCAAAAAGCCATCACGGCCTCCTCCCAACTGCATCCCAACGCCTCCCTGATCGTCTCCAACAGGTCTGTGAGAGTTAAGAGTAGTGTTACTCCAAAAACAAAAGAAAAAAAAAAGACAGGTATTTTTACTGTTTCAGTTCATTTACACTCGTTTATTTATACTGAACTAGTTCATTGTTGAGTTATACCTTAAATCCATCTACAAGAGCAGGTAGACGTGTCAGGAAACAGCAGCTGTCTCATATTGAGCAGGATTCAAGTCATGTCTGGAAGTAAGCTGTCCATGAAAAAGACAGTAATGTAAGGACACTATACAAAAATCACAGAGATATAAACCATCCCTCAGCTGTGGTCTAAAGTGGTTCAGTGCCCAAAGCTTTGGACATTGATATGCGTTGATGTTGTATCTTACAGTGTAGGCCTACATTAGCAATCAGCTGGTACACCTGGTATTGATCGGCTATTGTTTCCTGACACCTATTCCTGCTCTTGATATTGGCTTTACAGATATGCCTCTGTCCTTTCTGTTTTTTTAGAATACCTCCTTTTACCTTTTACTCTACTAAACATCGGTGGATCTCTGGGTTAAATGTGGATATACTCTTTGACAGTCCCTTACGCAAGTAGGTGTGTGAAGAATGAAAAGGCAGAGGAAGGAGTTGAAACCCTGCCTACTTCCACACCTCCACACTGGCCAATCGCTGCATAAGGTTGTGATTTACATGGTCCACAGTTTTTGTAATTTTCTGAAACAGACAATACAGTGATAGACCAGGTGTGTGAAGGTGGGAAACTGGGCATGATGGGAGCTTCTCTCAAGCTCTGCTTTTTTTAATTCTTCACACATACATATGACACTGTCAGATGTCATGTAACAAACCTGTGCAACACCGTGAATGCCTTTAAAGACAGGCCCCTTGAAATGTGCGGTTATTCACATTTATACAATTCATTGCATCCAACCTTCTCTCTGTGACAGCAGACTTTTTGCCTCACCTTCAAGTATGGCCATTTGAAACAGCTGTGAACACTTCCGCCTCCAGCGAAGGAGGTTTCAGACACTGTTAGATGATCCAACAAACACTTTGTTTAAAGCCAAGTCCTTAAGACTAGCTTTACACGGAGCTGCTGATACTGTAGAACTAAAGGTTAATCCTGCATTGAAGGTCTGTGTTTTACTCATTCACACCCAGGCAGGCTCCAGCCATAACCTCTCCTTTAATCTGTGTTTTTACTCTGACATAGTTTCACTCTAATTGATTGTCTACTACCAAAATAACCTCCATAATTGTGCTTGTGTAAATACAAGCCATGAATGTCATTTCCACACGGCCGACATGGCCCCATTAAGGATCAAAGCCTTGCTTCCTCTCAGTTATCTCCACATCAGACAGTGGACTGTTGTGTGACAACAGTAAAGGGGCAGCTCCCAAGGTTTCCTCTCATCCACCATATTCTTACTTCACACTAGTGTTTGAGGCTGGTGTGTGACACTTATTCATGTGAAACTTGGGTGATTTTCATGCATTTGCTTCAGCAGGAGTTTTTAATGTTTCATTGCATGCATTGACTAATGAGTAGTTTCCATAAGTGCACAAAGGTCCATTTAAAATCCAATGCACACACGACAAAAACTGCTGCATGACACTGAATCAGAACTGTAGAGCATCTGGGAACCGGGTTTCTCTTTTTTTCTTCAAGGCATTGTACAGCACCAGTCTTTGAGTTTGAGTGTTTTATTCCTGCGGGACATCAGTGACAGTTTTAGAGGACAAGAATTCAAAGACCAAGAGTCATTTCTAATGAATTGCACAATAGGGTGATTCGAGGTCCTTCACTGCCTCTCTTTTACGCTTCTTACAAGATTTACGTGACGTGCGCTGAGTGTGTACGCATGCGCCTCACTCTGAGCACTTATGACAGGCCTCTGGGATTGACTGTACATCAGCATGTGATTGACACAGTCATTGTACATGTGTGTTTGCGTGTGCGTGAGACGTGTGTCACTGGATCTTTTTATAGAGCTGTATTCTGAGTCAGACCCTAGGAGGCCTGTGTTTGGCTGCTGTACGCTGCTTGCATAAATAAACCTGTTTATCGCCAACACTTCTCTCACACACACACACACACACATAACACACTCAACGCATTTCACTTAGGCTATTTATTCTGTCTTCCGTCATGTTTTCTGCCTCCTCTGTCTTTGTCTCTCTCCTCGCTTGTATCATTCTCTCTTTGTTGATACGGTATTTATGGCAGTGATTTTTTCCTTTTTTCCCAGCCCTGTCACTCAAACGCAACAAGAGCTATGAAAAGGATATGCAGCTGTGTGATTTGAGAACAAGTAGGTTAGAGGCTATACAGCCTGAGTGAAGAAGGCACAGCAGGTTGACTTTGTGTGATTGTGGCATGAATCTGCCGTCTGGGCTGATAGTGTGGGTTGAGAAGAGGGACAGAAGACCATGCAGTCAAGACAGTGTGGGAGGTTGCCCTATGTCTCCGTCTGGGTATTTGGTATCTCTGTCTCGCACTTTCTTTTTTATCTCTCACAGCCTCTTCGTTATTTTACACATATCCTTGTACCTAAAGTGATAATGGGTGAGCAGAAAATTGCCACATCTCCACTAATGCAGGTAAAGTTGAAAATGCGTCTTTTCTCTTCTTCGTGGCTTTCTGTCTGTGCCACTGTTTTCAGTCAGAGAACTTTCAAATACCAGCTCTCTAAAGTGGATCATTTAAAAATGCATTACTTTGGAAAAAGTTCTGATTTCTCCCCTTAACTTCATGAAGTGGAGTCATTTGGAATAAGCACAATTTTTTTTGCTCAATCATTCAACCCTGAGTTGGTCTTGTTGCGCCACACAGCAAAGTTGCATCTATTGATGTCCATTCACCTCTTTGAATCGACTATTTATGCTTTCTTACCATCTCTAAAATTCACTTTGCAACCAGACCACATGCACCAAAAAATTCGGACAAAAAAAAAGCTGGTGAAATTCTTTTGAAAGTAAAGAAATTTCACAATTTATCTATAGATTTAACTTTTCAGTTACATTTTCTACACATTTTAACACAATGGTCTAAATGCTGTTTCGAAACCTCCTCCACATTGCCACACATGCAAATAGGGTGGCAAATATTAAATCATCTTAGTTAAATTTCTTTCTGCCTAAAAGAGTCATGTTTTAGTTTCCCTATTTACTCTAAAGATGGTGTAAAGCTGCTTGCTCAAATGGCCACTCACAGTTGTGCAACTGAAAAGCGAGATTGGAAGATGTTCAATGCCCAACATGTGCCATGTAAACAGCATTTTCAGACATGGTGGACGTGGTGCTTGTCTGGATGTGATAAACAATATTGGAAATCTTCTTGTCAAGCGAGACAATGTTTGAGCCGTAGCATGCCTCTGTTGCCACGGTGCTCAACCCGTTGATACGTCACACCCCTCTAATGGAGGTACAGGAAACGGGGAAAGAGATCAAATCTGGCAGCTGTTGAAAAGAAGAGCAAGTTAATCACTTTACCAGTCTGGGAACCCTGCACTCCTGAGTCAGGAAGGAGGAAGATGGGGTTAAAGTGATGGATTAAGGATGAGTGAGCGAGCCTAGAGTTCAGGTTAAGACTGACTCAGAAACGGATAGCTGTCCTGTCAAGCATGGCAGAACAGTGGCGTCCGGCCTGTGAAGTGTCTGCATGGTGCTTCGGTGCGAGCGGCAGAGGAAATGAAAGTCATTACTGTCAGTGTGGAGTGAGCTTCATGGCCCAAACGGGATTAGACAGTGCATCCGACATTGTTTCTATACATTGGTAGACTTAAAAGTCAAGCGCAAAATGGGATTAAAACGAGGGAAAAAAAACCAATAAATAACCTTCAACAACCTCCCTCTCTCTTTTTGCCTCTCTTTTATTTCCTCTCTGCCTTCCTTCGCTACCAATTCCCTTCCTATTTCATGTCTCATTCTTTCTTCGTACTCTTTTCTCTTTCACCTGTCTCGCTCCCTGTTCCGCTCTCTCTGACGCATCTCTCTTTCCCTTCTTCCGTCTTTCACACAGTCATCCCCATCATCAAAATGCACAGGTAGGCGCCGACTCCCACTCGCACTTTACATTCTCTGTTTTGCAAAAAAAAACATCCTTCTGGGGCCAATTGGCGCTTGAAATCCAACTTCATTCCCCTCAAACTGAACCCTTTCAAAAACAAACCCCCCACCACTCGCACTCTTTTTTTTTTTCTCCCCTTCCTCTTTCAAAACAGCCCCATAACAAACTGGCAAATTGTTGCCCTTCCTTAACTTTTAAGGGTATTATGCACCATGTCCAACTTCAAAGCCTGTCTTAACTCCACACTTTAATTGTATCTTCCCCAGCTCTCTGCGTGCCATTTGATTCTGCTGACAACAGCACTTCTCCCTCCGTTCTCCTCCATCCTCCTCCTCCATCCCCTTCTTCCACTCATTGGTCCTCGCTTGTGCTGTGTGTTGACCCCCTTGCACCCCCACCAACACACACTGCTCCTCTCACCAGCTCCTTGCTCCCTTCAGAGGCCATTGTCCCCCTGTTGTCACCTACTTTGAAGAGGTAGCCTCCATTTCCTCTCTTGGCAGTCGGTTGTTGCCCGGGGTGTGTACACACCAAACAAACTTGAAACAGTAACCCCCTGTCCTACATTGGCTGTCTCCTGCTCTCTTTATCTGCGTGCTCTCTCTCTCTCTCTCTGTCTGTGTGAGCTGACTTCCTCCTCATGGCCCTGGTTGATAATTGCCATAAGCTTCCCTCTTGGTTTCATTTTCCATTGTCCTCCCCCAAATTCTTGGCTCTGGCTTGAGATAAAGGGATGAGTACTTCAAAGGGGTCTGCAAAGAGTTTAACCCCAAGCCGAAAGGAACAGCACACAATACTGTAATTGAGAGCAGTTAGTGATCACAGAGCTGCAGCATGGAGAGGACAGCACCGGTAGACACACACAAACACACACACACACACACACACCCTCTGAGTGTTTATGACTGCAACTGAGGTGGCCAGTTGCCTTTACGACAGGCCAAGGTTGCTCAGGAGACCATATAACCAAGTTGTAAAAACCTCTCTAGTCCTCTTAAGGTTTTAAATAGGAGGTGTTTTCATCAAATATGACTTCAGATACCATAAAAAATAAATAGCTTAGTGTATCTTGTGCATCAAAAAAAAAGAAAAAAAAAAGAAGCAGTCAACATTAAAAAAGTTGATTGACCCGCAGGTGATTTATGCGTGCCCTTACTTCAGTATTTATAGTCCTCTTTGTAGTCGGACTGAATTTGACCTGTCCCTGTAATAATATCCTCCCAAACAGAGAGATAGTTACATCCCATAACCTCTCCCCCCTGAAGCCCTCTTTCAAGGATCTTTTTATAGGGCCAGGAGCCAAGGACACCCCTGGTCTCAGGCCAGTCACGGACTTGGGGTCAGCTCCTGAGGGGCAGCAGGGAAGACCCGACCTATGGGGACCTCCCATGAACCATAGAGGGGGTTGACAAGGCAGGACATGACGGCCCAACTGGCCTCTGGTACTGGCAGGGGGTCCACACCATCGCCATGGTGATGGCTTCCACCCTGGTGTGTTTACTGTCAGAGTTCAGCCTGGGCCCTCCAAAGTTAACAAAGGCTGACATTGTCTGGGCACCTCTCAGTATATTATCCAGATGACCTGTGTGCGTACAGAAAGTCCTAGACTGTGTAGATGAGCTTTTATGAGTTAAGAAATTGGGTTCATGCAGACTTGTTTTAACTCTTGAGTCATTAGTGTCTCACATCTGGCATGGTTCCAGATGTCAGATATAGTGTACATCAGTGGTTCCCAACCTTTTTTGTCAGACATGCCCACACAGACCTATGTAGTACTCCTTCACTGACATTATTGATTCAGCTGTTTATCCATTACTTTTTGCTGACTGTTTCAACTTCTGAGGTCGCTTGCTAACTAGTTATCACACACCCTCAACCATGACATTCAGGTGTTGCAGCTATCTCACCTAAATGGACATTTATTTTTTATTCAAATTGTAATTTCTGTGTTTCTAATTTAGCTGAGCTACTTCACAATCTTTCCATATACCCCCAGGTAACCTCCTGCGGTACAGCTGACCCTGACTGGGAATCAATGCTGCTCATCTTTTGCTGGGACAGTAAATTTGATGTGGGATGTTTTTGGGCAGGATGTGAAGGCGATAAAGTGGCCTTTGAATGATGAGTAATCCCTTAGTCATCATGGCCTCTTCAAGAGCAATTTCCTCTTTTATTAACCTTGATGGGAAGCGAGACATCAAGGGAGAAAGTTTCACAGCACCTTTAGCAAACAGGCTGATCAAAGTGTTTGCCGTCTTTGTACTGTACTTTTTGAATTCATGTCCACTGAGACAACAAGGACACACAGACACCCACTGTCTCGCTTTCAAGAATATAGCCAGTCATCTTGTACAAAGAGTCCCCTGTGGTGGCTCATTTGAACACTAAAGACCTATCCAAAACACTATCGACTCTGTTCTATAAACACTAGTAGCATCACTGACTGTAGCCAGTCCAGTATGAAGGAAATGTAGTGTCCAAAATGTCCACTGCTGTCTGTGTCCAAACAGCTCCTCTCAGTCTGACCAGTGAATGGATGTATATTGAGTGTCTGAGCTGTCTATGGGCTTTTCACTCCTTTTCGTGTTATCTCATGCTGCAGTTAAGGAGTATTCAAAGAGCTCAGAGCTGTACAGTAAAAGATGCAGAAGGGAGTAATTCTTCTGTCACTTAAATGATAACATCCTTCATGGAATTTATCCTCAGTGAGCATATGTTTTAATCTGGTGTGTATGCATGTGCCCTTGTTGCCACTGGTAGGAGCTGTGGAGTGATAACACCACTATGATTTGATTTCCAATTGCAACATGTTGTATCTAAATGAGGATTGGGGATGGATATAGTGACTATCCATTATTTAAGAAGCATGTTTTCAAGCCTCAAAACTTTTTATCATGCAGAAGTTCCCTTCAATAAGGCTTTGAATCCTGCAGCAGGGACACTGATCTGTGGCTCTATCCTTTCCAAAGAGTGCTTTTATGAGATTAAAATCATAGTTTCGCTTTATTGTCTTCTTGTAATGTGACCAAAAATGCATATGACGATATAAACATGCCATTTGATACACACCGGTGCATGCATTGTGCATCCCCGGGACTCCGGTGGGTTAATCTCAAAAACTATGCGGGTCGTGAAAAGAAAAGATCCCTGCGTCTTTAAAGTTTATGTAGCAACAGAGGGATTGTAGCGATAATGCTATTAGGGCGGCAGATCAGTTACTTCTGACGCTCCAAAGCCTCAGGGAGTTGGCTCAAGATTGCTTGTCTTTGATAAGGTCCTCACGATGTAGCTGCAACTTCGTGAGCTGGGAAAAGATTTGGTTAAAACGTAGCAAAAAAAGCTCGCAGGTCAGGAAATGAACGGAACAATCTTTAAAATATATTTCAACCAGAGTGACTGCAGCGTATCCGGGAATCTCCGCCACTTATTTTTCTTTTTTTTCGGAGGCGCCAGGCTGCAATTGTTTTTTATGCAGCTGTCGGGACCCGGCAGTCGGTTCCTCACTTTGAAGTGCGCTGCTCCAGCTTCTCCGTTCAGTTGGTGTTGGAGTCGCCTACAGGAGAGACCTACCGTGCGGCATGGCAGCCTGAAACCATAGGGAGGAGAAAAGGAGGAGGGAGAAAAGCGCTATTTTTTTCCTCTCGAGTGCATTTTTCTCTCCGTAAACCGACTCAAACCTGAACGGACTGTATGTGGACGCGTTGTGGAGACGAGTACTGTGGATTATACGCGCCTTTCTTTGTGGATAAAACAAACAAAAAAAACATCAGGAGTTTAATTTGAGGAGAGAACTCGTGGATCGATGGTAAGTTACAAGAGTGTGTGCCTCCTCAAACTGGCCCCCATTGGAGTTCCCTTTGATGTGCTGTTGACTCGCCTTTGAAGTAATGTTCTCGGGAAAATGAACCGCTTTTGCTGCGTTTAAAGACCGAAAAACGCGTCGAATCGTTTCTGTATCATTCACTTCATTTTTCTTTTCCACATCGTTTTATTTCATACTTAAAGTAGAAGTTTTCGAAGAAGTGTTTCTTTTTGTGGAATTCCTCCCCCACAAGATCTGAGACTTTGGTGTGTACATGGGATTGGACGTTAAAGTGTTGTTGTATTATTTTTTCGCCTTAAATGTAACATTAAAAAAGAAACTTTAAAAGATTCCAGACTATTTGACAGTTTTAACTTGAGTGGGGTTGTAATGTACACGGTGTCATGCAATGTAATTTTGAATAGTTACTTTTTCGAGAAGTAACCCCGGGTGTTGGTGTAAGAAGATTTTGAGCTGTTGCTGTGTCTGGAGCTGTTTCTGCTATCCCTGTTTTCTACTATGTCTGACAAGTTTAACAGTGGAGCAGTGTAACCGAGTGTCAGTGATACGAAGTGACATCTGCTATGTTGCACATCAGCCGCTGATACATTATAACATTGATGCTTTGCGGTGAAGCAGCGATCATCTGCAACAAACTGGTCATAACCTCCCCGTTAATGGAACAGCAGATAACTGTATGTTTGAAACATTTGAGCATGTTAAAGCCCCATGAGTAGTACACCAAGCGCATACACAGCAGCAGCAGCAGGCAGTTAACTCCATTAACTATTTTGGTCACGTTTTTCGATCTCTTCGAGTTTGTCCCACATCAGTGTCCTACAGGTACTCATGGGCAGGCTCAATTTGGTGTTTAGTCGCTTGTGATGAGATGTAGAAACGCAGGAGTGAGTGCTCGGACATGGGGAGAAAAAAGAAAGACATGTGTTTGCATTCTGCAGCAGGCAAGCCAGCCTCTAACCCTGACATCAGCCGCGATGGATCCGGAAGCGTTAATAAAGCCGTGTCCGTGCGTAATGCGCTGGCATTCTGAAGGATAAATGACTTATTAATGGTGTTCAGTTCACAACCCCGCTTGACATACATGTGATTACTATTTTTCGTGTTATCGCAAGAGAAGACTATTGTCACATTCATTGAAGGTATCGTCCAGGTGGCTCTCTGCTCGGCAGTGCATGTGCGAAATCACTGTTAAATTCTTGTTAATTTGCGTCCCAGCAAATAGCGCCTCGGTAGAAATCACATTCCAGGTTGAGATGTGAAGGACTGCTGTTTATGTAATGCTGCTGCAGCGTTTTCTCAGATTTTTTTTTTTCTGTGAACTAGCCTGTCTTTTTCTGTAAAAGTCAGTGAGGGACTGAAAAGACTCTCACTGCGTCTCTGCCCCTTTGAAGTTGGGGCGGATCTGGTTTTGATTAGATCAATACTTTGTGTTTCAGAGAGAAGACGGGCAGCCAGAGAGAAGCTCCCCCGCTGACATAAGAGAGTGAGGAGATTACAGTAGAAGCTCAGAGGAGGCGAAGAACACACGGGCTCTCTCCTGCTGCCTTCAGAGCCATGAGCCGGGCGCTTATGGACCATATCGCCAGTAGTTTCCGAGAAGATGCTCCTCGACCCCCGGTGCCTGGGGAGGAGGGCGAGGCGCCCTGCTACCCCGGCAAACTCGCAATGATGAAACCTTTGGAGCCCCCCAAATCGGTTCTGCTCGGCTCTGCGGGTTCCTCGGCAAGGAGGAACGAGGATGGTCTGGGGGAGCCAGAGGGGAGTGCCTCCCCGGATTCACCGCTTTCCCGGTGGACAAAGTCTTTGCACTCTCTCCTCGGGGACCAGGACGGTGCTCTTCTTTTTAGGACATTCCTGGAGCGAGAGAAATGTGTCGACACTTTAGACTTTTGGTTCGCCTGCAATGGCTTCAGGCAAATGGACCTCAAGGATACCAAAACGCAGAGAGTCGCCAAAGCAATTTACAAGCGCTACATTGAAAACAACAGCATTGTCGCCAAACAGCTCAAGCCCGCGACTAAAACCTTCATACGGGATAATATCAAGAAGCAACACATAGACTCTGCGATGTTCGACCAGGCGCAGACCGAGATCCAAACCAACATGGAGGAGAACGCGTACCAGATGTTTCTGACCTCTGACATTTACCTGGAGTACGTGAGGACTGGGGGAGAAAACCCGAATCACGTCAACTCGAACGGGTTGGGCGACCTGAAAGTTGTATGTGGATACCTGCCCACCCTCAATGAAGAGGAGGAGTGGAGTTGTGATTTCAAAGCCAAAGCGCTGGTTGGACTGTCAGCGAAGGCGAATAGGGCCCCCGTCTCCATGAGGGCGGTTGAGGTGATGGAGAGTCGATACAGGTATGGCTGCAACACCTTTTAAACCGCATTTAGCTTTACAATCAGAATTCACACTGTACATATATAATCAATACAGTAGGCTATATAAAAAAATCTCATGCGTAAAAGTGGAAAACAGATTTTATCCACTTAACTCCAGGGTTCCTGTTAAGTTTGTAGAAAACTCTCTGTCTTTCACTCCTTCGCTGTCTCTGGCTCCTCTCACCATCTCCAGCAGCAGCAGCCCGCTGTTGGCGCTGGCCTGGATTTCCGGGGCTTTGAAATAGTTCCGCAGAATGAGGGATCGTCTTCCACGGGAAAAGTTCACAGAGCACGGCTGGCTCTGGCCCCAGCCAGCAAATAATAGATGATGACATTGCTATGTTATGCCTCCTCCTGTACCACCGCACTGTCCTCAAGCCTTTGGCAGAGATATACATCTATAGCAGATCTATAGATGGCGTTTTGGACTAGATGTTCTATAGCTTCCCATCTCAGTTAGACTAAAATCAAAGTTCAGATTGATAATGCATCCCAAATAAATATGAGCTGTTCTGGAGGGCTTTATAAGCCTATAATATAGAAGTAATCATAAATACCCTGTTAAAATATGATAAAGGCGGCATTACAGAGACTATGTACTGTTGCTAATGCAGCACTGAATCACAGGCTTCACTAAGATCTTAACTTGTATAATGGGCATGACAGGCCAAGACAACTGATGGCTACCTCCTTTGGACAACATGGATTTACAGTTTGTGTGTGTTGGAAGGGATGCTGGTGGATCCCAGACCTTTCTTTTAGTGTGATGCTTGTTGGCCAAACTGGTAGAAGAGTCCGCTTTTGACATAGAGCCATGGTGCCTTTTCTCTCCCCTCCCATTGTCACCCTACAGATTTAAAACATGTGGAACTCATTTCTCCCCTTTCCGCTTCCCTCTCCTCACCTCTTCTCATCTCAGGTTTTCTTAAAAAAAAAAAAAAAAAACCCTGAATGGCAGCAGCTACAGTACAAAATCAACACCCCCCCCCCACAACCTCCTCCCCATCCCAACCCTCTCACTCTCTTCTTCCCTCTTTTCTTGTTTGCGTCAATTCTCCTCTGATTCCCTCCTTTGCTGCTTTCCCCCGCCTTCTCCACTTTTATCTTTTCTTCCTTTTGAAAACTCAGGGATGGGGACTACGAGGCATGCTTTTGGAGCGAAAGTGAGGGGAAAGAGAGCGGAAAGGAAGGACGGTGGTGGTGGTGGGGGGGTTCGGGCTCACCTCATGAAAGAAAGGGAGGGAGGAGAAAGTATAAATGAGGGGGTGAGAGAGAGGCAGGGAGGGAAGAATGCAAGGCCAGCTGTGTTAAATACCTGACTCTTTGCAAGCCCCTCTGAAGGTCAGCCTGGAGCTGGGGGCCTACTGCTTTAGTCATGCTGGGTCTCTCCCTCCTGATGAAGACCCCCCCTTTTTTCCTCTCCCCTTTCTTTCCTTCTCTGACACACTCTCATGCTTCCGCTCTATACTTTTTTTTTTTCTTTTTGCTCACTCCCCCTTCTCTCCCCCTTCTGTACCATGGCAAGAATGCATACACAGCGGGAGATGTATGCTGAGGAAAGAGTGAGTGTGAATGAGAGAAATGGAAAGAGAGAAATTGTGGGCTATTTAAAAAGACATAAATGGGGCATAAGGAGAAAACCAAAGTTTTCCCAGAACTTGTATTTTAGGGGAGGAAGTTTCCTGACCCCAGATTAGCCAGTCATATTCATTCATTACAGGGTGTAGTTGTTACTAGTAGCAGGCAAGGTCACACACACTCATGCACACTCCCTCATTCAATCACCTCGCTGCTTTGTGTCATTAAACAACTTGTCCTCATCTTAGATCCTCAACATAAATGAAATACACACATCTCACTCCACAGGAAGTAGAAACTGAATGTCACCCACCTGTTGGATGCTGTTTCATAGTGTTGTATTAGTATTAATCTGTTCTGTGCTTGTGTAACCTCCCCAGATCATACAAGAGAGGAGACTCGCTCAACCCCTGCCATATGGGCTCTTTTGCCCCCGTCAGCAGCACCAATGACAGCGAGGTGTCTAGTGACGCTTTGACCGACGACGCCATGTCCGTGACTGACAGCAGTGTGTAAGTGGATATTAACTAAACGTGTGAGAGAGAGAGAGAGAGAGAGAGAGAGAGAGAGAGAGAGAGAGAGAGAGAGAGAGAGAGAACGCCAGCACAGGACAGTGTTTCAGGGATTTGAAATTAGGTCCTATGGAAATCAAATAACTAAGATGTGTGACACCTTGCTCCAGCTGGTTGTTGGGAGACATAGGAAGAATGATTTGCTATAGTAGTGAATTGTTGCCCCTTGAAAACACTTTGAGACACTGGAGCAGCCATGATATGACATGAGTTAATGCCAAGCCCCATCCTTGTATCCTTATCCTTGTGTGTCTAAAATAACATTTTACTGTAAATGCAAAGGGACTTTTCAAGTTGATACATGCTAATGGTCAGGGAGGCTTTACATGTAGTAGATTAATTCAACCATCTCTTATTTATCAGCAAGATTACTCAAAATGTTCTGAACTGATTTGTGCTGAACTTGGTGGAGGTATGTTGCATGGGCCAGGGAAAAAGTTATTCAATTTTGGGACAGATCCAGATCATTTACTATCAATTTGAATTTTTCCTCTGAAGTTTGGTGTAAGTTTTTTGACATTGGCCTTGGCAGATTTGATTGACTGATTAATAACAACAATAAACAACTTCAGAGAGCCCATGCAAACTTGTTTTGTCTGAGCAAGAATCCAAAACCCAAAGATATTCAGTTTACAACAGAACAGAGAAAAGCAGCAATGCAAATGCTTGGTAATTTGCTTGCTAAATGATGAGAGGTCGGCTATCAAAATTATTGTCAATTAAGTGCCTACGGATTGATGAATTGTTTCAGCACAAAAACAGTGCTTAATGCCGCTGTCCACCTGTAGTTTGTGCTTTTCTGTGTACATGCCTGGGTCCTCCCTCCGCCAAAGGATAACTTGGCGTAATCGCATGTCTCTCAAGTGACAAGGTACTATGAAGTCATTGCATGGTGCATAGCTCAAGGCCAGGAATGCTCAGGTCAGCTGGTTCAGGACAAAGAGCAGATAAATCTTGGTACAAGTTCTTCTTTACCTCATCTCACATGGGAGGCGTCAAGGCCTACATGGATGATGTCATTGAAAGGGCAAGCTGAAGATGACCAGCCAAAAGTACTTAAAGAGGGAGATACTGATGTTTAATGCAACCAGTGGACTGGGCTACAACTGAATATGGCAGCTATAAAGAGTGTTTTACAACAGGGAGCCCTGTGCTCAGGCATATCTCTAGACAGCCCAGCTTCAAAGCGGCCGAGGCCAATATAGTCCTGTTCTGCTGTACTTTGACCCAGTGCAATGACAAAGCTCTGGCCACAACGACACAACCCCCCCCACCCCCCACATTATTTCCTGCTTGCTCTGGCCTTGATCAGAATATCTCTCTTTAGGTCAGTTAAACGGACCTATAAACATTTGAATCTCATTTACAGATACACACACACTCAGATAAAGAAAAGAATAGAAAAGGGAAAAAGCAACGGGGGAGGAGGCATTTGGGTGGGAAGAGAAAGACAGTGGTGGAGGGGGGATTTTTGCTTATATCTTATTTATGGATTTGCTTGGACGCTGGGGAATGCAGCTGCGCAGACTTCAAACATTACCTTATCTTACAAACCAGCCTTTTGATGTGCGGAGATCAGAGGCTGGCTGCGGCAGCGCTTGCCAAATGAAGATTGGAGGGGGTGGAGGGGTGGGGGGGTTGCTTATGCGCATGACTGTGGCATTTCAAAGCAAAAGTGGAAAAGTGCTCCTCAGTTAGGCTAGGTCACCAGGAAACTGCTGTTTAGCATGGGAGAAAAGACACTGTTTTACACTGTCAAGTGCTTCAGTTTGAAGCTTGAGCTTTGCTGTTTGTTGTTTGATTTCATTTTTAAGCCAGTCAGCCATTCAGTCCCTCAGATAGATTTAACCAGGTTAGCTGCACCCCTGGGTCCTGTCCTGCAGTAACTCTTTGAATAAGTATAATGAGTAGCTAATGCTAACAGTGTCCTCAGCTCAACATAAAAGTCGGTAGGGGAATGCTAATGCTGACACTACTTGTGGCCAGTAGAGCAGAGCGCACTGTGATTGCAGTGTGTGTGTGTGTGTGTGTGTGTGTGTGTGTGTGTGTGTGTGTGTGTGTGTGTGTGGTTGTGTGTGTGTGTGTGTGTGTGTGTGTGTGTGTGTGTGTGTGTGTGTGGGGTTGAAAGGAACTGGCCAGCAGGGTGCCCTGTGCTGTGCTGAAGCCAGAGCTGAAAATGAGTGTCATTTCTAGGGCAAACAAAACCTCCTACCACCTCACTCAGAACCATGTAACCCGATCTGCTCTGACACACATACAAGGCCGGAAATGCTGGCATGATTTACCTCTGA
Organism: Seriola dumerili; assembly: GCF_002260705.1. Taxonomy (NCBI): domain Eukaryota; kingdom Metazoa; phylum Chordata; class Actinopteri; order Carangiformes; family Carangidae; genus Seriola; species Seriola dumerili. Next base: position 2,174,198 of record NW_019174424.1, on the reverse strand, counting down.
GTATCTTCTTTGTTCTCAGATTAAGCCTGAAAGATGAAAAACAAAATGGATAAGAGAATTAATAAATTAGATTTCTTCTTGCTTGAACTGTGTTTGATCTACCCAATTGGCTAACAAGCTTCTTCCTGAATGACTGGTTGGTCTTTAATGATGTATTTGATTGGGTAATTGACCTTTGTGATCTGTCTGTACACCCCCAGAGATGGCATCCCTCCGTATAAACTGGGCTCCAAGAAACAGCTACAGAGAGAGATGCAACGCAACATGAGGATGAACAGCCAAGTGTCTCTGCCTGCTTTCCCTGTAAGTACACAAACACACACACAAAACCACACACGCTCAGAAGTCTTTTTGAACCTGGGTCCCACAGTCTAATTTCCATACCACCCTCTGTTCCGGGTCTCTCTTGGTTCTATGAATAGTTCCGCACAAACTGTATTCGGCATTCTCAATTCAACAACACCAGCAAAGATCTGAAGAGTAACGTCAAAGACCCAGCCTCCCACACACACACACACACACACGCACACACACACGCACACGCACTCATACACACATACAAACACGAGCCCCCTCGCTACCTTTGGTGTCACCTACACCCCCATTAGGGTTCCTTGAAGTCTGCGGGAAACGGGGAGGTCTCTAAGCTGTTTATCGCCACAGCGCTCGGAACACACCAGGGCTTTTTCTCCCCTACTGATGCTGTAAATATGGAGAATAGGGAGAGATGAGGAAGATCTCTGCCGCTTTATCCCGAGGGCCCTGAAATCAGCCAAGTTCCCCAACAAAAACACAAAGATACTCAGACACATTCACACGCACATATGCGCACACGCAGCGCTTTGATCCAAGGATGAATGGAGCAAACGCACAGGGAAGTGACAACTTCCAACAGAGCTGGCCCCCTTTTTTTTCCAATGCACCCCCCTGCATATACACACACACACACACAGTCACGCACACAAACACACACTCAGCCAGCCCCCTCCCCTAAAAGTGAGGGATCTAAGGGAAGAGTTTGAGCGTGTCATGTGAGGTCTCAGTGGGTCAGAGGGGAGTTGGTAGCTTAAGGCTTAATAGACGCTAACTTCAGGTTGAGAGAAGGCTAGTAAAGGTCTGGAACGGAGACAGGGGGACATTTTACACAAGTATTTGTAGAAGAAGTAGCTTGTCAAATGAACTTGATGTAACCCCCTTTTTTTCAGAATTCTAAGACATGCAGCAAGTGTTACTTGTCTTAGGAAAAGATTTACAGATTGGTTTTTGCCACTCTTTTTCCCACTGTCCCCTTTTTGCTTTATTTTCGCTTTTATTCTTGTTTTTGTTTCCCGTCTGATTTTTGGCGATGGCTGCCATTCCCATGGTGCACCAGCCTCAGGCTCCATCAGACGGCTCCTCTTTTTCTCAGTCTTTTCTCCCCTTCATCCCTACTACAAAGGGATGGGAGAAACAAAAAAGAGGAAGAAAAATCAAGAAAGCCCTAGTGCAAAAATGCAAATAATTTAAGATGTGAGCACACACACACACACACACACACATTCTCATACTGTCACTATACTGTACCTCAAAGGTGCCCAGTGTGTGACAAGGGGGGGAATAAATTACCTCAACCTTTCTGATCTCACATCCTTTTTTGGCACCTTTATCTCTCTCCTCCAATCCTTCCCTCTCTTCATTTTCTCTTTCTCTCCCCTCCTGTGAGCACACATCTCTGCATCTCAACTTCTCCCATTTTTTTAATCCCTCATCCTCTCCTCCCTGTAGTTCTCTTCCACCCCCTGTCGATATGTGGCTTTTATTCCTAGATGTAAAGCCACTGCTTCCCATCTATCTATCCCTCCATCCCTCCCTCCACCACCCTATTCTCCCCCCACTGAGTGTTTGATATTTGACGAGGAAGTCTTTGAAGTGAGCTGACTTAAAAGAGGCCTGCTGACGATGACAGAGGGAACCAGCCGAGGCCTAGCCCAGCGTGACCATACACCAGGCCTGCCACCCTTTTAAACAACCCCATAGCCCTGGGTGCCTATGATAGTGCCCTGATCAGTACCACCAGTGGTGGGGCAGGCGCTGGTGGAGAACAATGCATAAATGTAGATAGATGAGGCGAGAGAGACTTTGTAGAAGTTTGGGAGGGCTGGGGCTTCGTCATGGAGGGATGACAGGGATGATGGAAGAGCTAATGTATGTTTTTCTCCCCAAAGCGTACTCGTTGTCCTCCCAAGGAGGTGGTCCCAATGGAGCCGGCAGAATTTGCAGCCCAGCTCATCTCTCGCCTGGAGAGCGTGAAGAGAGAGCAGGACACCATTAACTCTCTGGAAGAAAGGCTGCAGCAGATTCAGGAGGTTTGTGAGAGATTGGTTCTTACTGGAAAAGTGAAGAGTTAATTGTTGTTGTTTGTTTTTTTTTTTTGTCAGATGATGACTCTCTATGCCTTGTTTGTTTTTACAAGGAGGAAGAAAGAGAAGATACTGAGATCATGGGAAGTGCTCCCCAGCTCTCCCCCCACCCTTTGACCCTCCTCTCTGGCTCTTCTGACGAGGACCCCCAGGCCATCCTGGACGAACACCTCTCTCGTGTCCTGAAGACCCCCGGCTGCCAGTCCCCTGCTGTCATCCGACATTCACCTCGCTCCAGCTCCCCGGAGCACAGGCCCTTCACCCGGGCAGGCTTTGGAATCAAGGCCCTAGTGAGGACTGGGCCCTCCACTTCTTCTGTCTCTAGTCCTGACCAAGGGGCATTCACTCTGGCCTTGGGCCCCGGCAGGACCCTTGTAAGCAGGCAGAGCACGAAACACATCCACCACCACTACATCCACCATCATGCCAGTCCCAAGACTAAAGAGCAGATTGAAAGGGAGGCAGCCCTCAGGGTGCACGGCCTGTGCTCCAGCAGTGGGGACTGCCAGCCCTGCCAGCCTTACCAGCGCAGCCGCAGCCTTGGTAGAGAGACGTGCGGGGCTATTTCAACAGACAACAGTGTGGGGTCAGTTCCACCCCTTTATTTCCAATTTTTCATGTTGATTGTATAAAAATAAACAATGCTAACTCTTTCCGATTTCTTCCTCCCAGGCGTTCCAGTTCTCTATCCAGGCGTGTGTGTCGTTCAGGGGCTGAGGATGGAGTAGCGGAGAGGTGTATGGAGGACTGTGGGCCGTTACAGCTGCCCAGCGACACAACAGACCCCACCCAAAATGTGTTGCAGTGGATCCTGGAAAGTAAACAGCGGGGCAGGCACAAGTCTCACAGGTGAGCAGTGGCTAGAACCTTGAGAGCTTAGGTGTTTGCATGAGTTTGAGCCTAAAATGTGCCAATTTGTATCCCACTGTTGCATTTTGTTGATGCATATATCCTTTTGCCCCTTGCAGTATGCAGAGCACCAAGAAATCCTTTGGAGGCTCCTCCACCCAGACGCACACATGGGGTGGTGGAGGAAGCTGTGGCCACCTACGTAGCCACCAGCCAGCCCAACCATTCATCCAAGACCCTGCCATGCCTCCCTTGCCCCCTCCCAACACTTTGGCCCAGCTGGAGGAGGCCTGCCGTAGACTGGAGGAGGTCTCCACCAAGACCACCAAGCAAAGGTACATAGGGAGTAGTTGTTGAATATTGCTTTTGGCTGTGGTCTGACTTCTTGCTTACTTATGATTTCTAGCCATCTCAGATTTGATGTCTTGCATTGTCACTAAAGGAACTATCAGTTATTATTATTATTGATCATAGCATTAAAGTCTCTGTTGCATCTCTTCCCAGGCATGCGATGTCCAGTCTCCAGCGAGAGAAGAGCCACCTAGTGCCTGTCCAGGGTGGGGGGTCCGTCCCTCTGTCTCTAGCCAATCCCAGCCCTGCTGGCCTCCTCACGACCAGCCCCGGTCTCCACTCAGAAGAGTACGATGCCTCTAGCGTCCTGCCCTCCCTCTCCTCTCCTCCTCTCTGCTCCTCTTCTTCCTCCTCCTCTCAGCCATAGCCTCCACCTTGCAGTGTACTTCTACCCTTTTAACTCTTCTTTCTTGTCACCTGCACTGCTCACTGCATATGTAGGGAGACAGACGAATAGTCATGTGCAAACCCACATGTAACGTGTACACGCCCACACACAGTCACTCAAAAGAGAAGGTGACCCCTCCCTCCCTCCCTCCCTCCCTCCCTTGCAAAGCTTATTTTAAGCTTTGTACACACCAGCTTGGCTCTGCCTCAGTGTTTGCATGAATCTTGTGTATTTGTGCTGTGTGTGGGGAGTGTGTAGTCACTGCACCACCTGACTGAGACATCCCTTTCATATATATGTATCATTTTTATTGGCTGTCCTTCAGTGAGCTGGCAGTCAGCTGGGGCGAGCAGAGCCTAGCAAAGAGAGAGCTCCTCTGAAGTGGGCCTACAAAGCCTTGGACATAGCTGAAGGGGAATTGTTAATACTGTGCCCCTTCTCCATGCGCACACAACACACAAGCACACACTTGCTGATGGCACTGGGTCACTCACTCACTAGTGTTATTCTTCAGTCAGGCTGCTGTTACTGTGCTTCTAGTCTAGCACTGTCTTCTGTATCTGATTTCTCTTTTTATCATTATCTTGTTAAGTGTCATGAGGGTGTCCACTCCTTCTCACACGCCCTCTCTGTCTCTCTTTGTCTACTTTCAGGGTGAAGGAGTGTAAGAAGGGTTTAGGAAGCCATGGGGTGTGCAGCGGAGAGACGGTGGTGACGTATTTCTTCTGTGGTGAGGAGATCCCCTACCGGAGGACCATGAAGAGCCACAGTCTCACCCTGGGCCACTTCAAGGAGCAGCTCCGCAAGAAGGGCAACTACAGGTGTGTAGAGGGAAATTTGAATCCTAAGTGGTATCGATTTAAAGTTTTACAAAAGCGATTCCAGTGACGCCTTGTGAACTTTTCCTATCTGTCCTTCAGGGATATTGTGATTGCCGGCAGTAAAATGATATCAGCTCATTGGCCGTGAGAATTGAATTTATTGAAGTTGAGTGTTGGCTTTAGGAGTATCAACCCAGACTGACTTAGAGCCTGCGTACAGGTCACAGTCTTAAGCTGAAAATTTAGAAAGGGCTAGCTTTATAATGCACTTATTGTTTTCCAAAATGGCAATTACATAAGTAAGAAGTGGAGGAACTGGTAGAGGAGTAATTCCCAGTATCTTCAGTGGCATGGGAGCAGTATGGCTGACTTTGCAATCTGTGATCATTAGTGTCACCTCATCGTTATGTGGTGACATTTTAAGACATTTTGAGCAATCCAGAAGACTAAAGAAAACCACAGCCTGAAGCGACACTGATGTTTGCTACCTCAATTGCTAAAGGCTTCAGGCTGCACTGTCTAGTGATAAATCTATATCTTTGAATTCTGGTTAGTGTGACCTTGAAGACCTTAGATATTATATTTTATCTTCTCTTTGACTGTGCTTCATACATCAGTATTTGTTTCAGTGTGTATATGCAGACAGTTTAAGGCCTTCATGGTTTTTGTGTGTGTGTTGAGGGGGGTGCAACGAAAAGGAAAGGACAAGAGGGAGGGAGGGTGGGTGGTGGGGGGGTTAGTGGGAGAGTTTGAACTGCAGCGATTTGGGTCCCATCTGGTATTGATTTCCATGCTAAGGCACACTTAATACACATGGCTTTGAAGCCCCGGCCCCTTTCATTTCAACCAACAAAGACTCACACAAATGGCCAGCGTGCAAATTCTTCACTGATGCTATCAGGGGCTCTTTTTTCTGCTGTGTGTGTGTGTGTGTGTGTGTGTGTGTGTGTGTGTGTGTGTGTGTGTGTGTGTGTGTGTGTGTGTATACATGTGTGCACGCATGAATGTGCTTGCGTTGAACACGCACAATGTTTACACATGTTGTAATCATTTTATGGATATTTTTGAAAGGCAGATTGTTAAATGCCAGATCCGCTTGTTTGCCGTACTACAGGGCCCTGACTGAAGCCGCACCGCTTCAATGTGTGTTTGCAGAGAGAGATTTGACTTTGATTGCTTCTTTCCAGTGGGCATTAAAGGGAAAAGATCAAACACTTATTGTTTAGACTGCCATGGTCTCCAGGATAAGCATGGGTTGAGTATTGTGTTAATAATTACAGGTATCAAACTATGATTTCTAGGCGAAAAAAAAAAAAAAGCCAAGGAACCCCTAGAAACTTCTTCCTGTCCAGATGTGTGCAGCATTTTTGGATCAACAAATGTGACGAGTACTTAGCTCTGCAAGTTCTTCACATCTGTCTGTTTGCCCCCCCCCTCTCTTCTTTTCTCTCTGGCTCGCTGTCTCAGTTCCTGTGTCATACCATCCACATTTTTTGGAAAGAGAGCTGCGCGGCGCTTTAATAGCAGCCAGAGAATGTGTGGAGTTGGGTCATTTCAACATGGCAGCGGTTCAACAAAGAACAGTACTGCTGGGTCCTGCCAGACGATATTGGTGCCAGATGTCAGAGCAAACGGAGAGAGAGAAGGGGAGAAGGGGGGAAAAAACAGATCTAGCCACATAAAACATGTTCCAGTGGAAATTCAGGCTCTCTCTGTCTCTGTCTGTCTCTCTCAGCAAAAAAGATCATGGCTCTTTGAAGATTTTTTTTTTTTTTTTTTTTTTTTTTTTTTTAAGAGTAGGACGGCTCAACTTTTTCTTTTTTTTTTTCTTCCTCCTCCAGATAGGAAAGGAGGATACAATTATCAGGCGTGTCTTGTGCTCTTTCATGTCGCCTTATTTATCTACTTAGTCTTATTTACTCTATTTATTTTCCTCAGAGACCTCTTGTATTCCGTTTAGTTGAAGCCTTCCTGTATTTCAAATAGAGCTGCTTTTTATTAGTGACCACCCTCATGCTGACTGGAGCGCATGCAGTCACAGGCACCTTTTGCAATGATGTTTTTAAGACTATAGCTCTCGTTTTATATGTATTGCATGTTCGGCTTTGTCAGCCTCCCGTCTCGTTAAAGACAAAATGCTCACAAACACACACAAACATTCCAGTCACCCCACACATGGAGCAAATCGAGGCATTTTTCCATTACATAGTTAATGAGTGAATTCTGAGACCCCCTTAACAAACCCACCCCTGCTGGTTTCTCTTCCTCTAAAATGAGGATAGGGGGGGTTGCATCATTAATGGCCCAGTGAAGTCATGGCTGACAAGAAGCCCCTCCTTAGATTCTTTTCTGTTTCTTCTTCAACACACACACACATATACACATATACACATACACACACACACACACACACACACACACACACACACACACACACACACACACACACACACACACACACACACACACACATATAGTTGTCAGTCGGCTGCCCTTCCTATAGCTCTCAGCGAGAGCTCATGCTATCAACAGGGGTAAGGAAGGACACAGTGTTCTGCTTGCTCTGTCTCCTCCTCCTCTACGTTGCCTCTGTTCTTTCCTTTGTCCCTGTAATAATAAAATAGGGATGAGAAGCGAGTGAAAGCCTGAGCGTATGTGTCTTCTAACGTGTGCATGAGTGGGTGTGGAGTGGGGGGGTAATGACAGGCAGACTTGCAGGCACCCAAAATTTCAGTCTTTGTCAAAGTACCCCTTCATTTGCACGCAGGCCTAATTGGCCCCGGTTAGCCGGGGCAAAACTCACAACAACATGATGGAGGAAAAGGGAAAGGGAGAGGTAAAAGAGAGGAAGAGTGGAGGGAGGGATGAAGAGAGCCAGCCTCTCTTTTTAGATCAAGACTTTTCAGCAGCAGATTCCACCCCACCCTGACAAGTCGGTCTATAGGCTGAGTAGCTTTTTGTGGTTGGCGGAAATGAAGCTTGATGTTAAAAAGGTCGTCTGTACATAGTTTGAATGATGCTTGTTGTGTATGAAAATGTCAGGCTTTCGATATTAACTCTTGTCATGTCTCTCTGTTGCAGGTACTATTTCAAGAAAGCCAGTGATGAGTTTGAGTGCGGTGCGGTGTTTGAGGAAGTGTCAGACGACGGCTCCTTGCTGCCCACCTACGAGGGCAAGATCCTGGGCAAGGTGGAGAGGATGGAGTGAGAGCATGCTGCACATGTTGTGGAATAAACTCCTACACACGCGTCACACCTCTATGGATGTACTCCTTCATATGCTCACACAACACACAAAGCGTGTGTCTTTTTAAGCTAAGACTGTAGGACTGGAGATGTTGCTGAAGGGATGTTGTTGAGGTCGGTGCAAACGGACTGGATGAAACATGGAGAAGAAGAAAAAAGAAGGAGGACAAGTTGGCGCTAATGCAGGACTATCATGTGAACAGCTCGCCTTGAAGTGAAGAAAACAATGGACTGTGTTGCTGGACTGATACATCTCCATGATTCCAGAAGAGAAAACTCTAGAGACTCTAGGTGAATGACCACTTGTCAAAGAAATGGGGCAGTGGGTTTAAATTTGAGACTGACACCCTACCTGACCCTGCCTGTGCCAGCGTCCGCCCATGGGCTAGCACATCGCTAATATGTATATGCACATATACATGTACATTGCATTGTATTGTGATGCTCGTATTGTTGTGTAAAGATTTCTATTGCTATTTATTGGAGATATCCCTGCCCCACCCTTATTATTCTTCCATGGACAAGCTGCTTGGAGTTGAAGAAACTTCTTCAATTTCCACAACCGTGATTTTTTTTTTTTTTTTCTTTCCCTCCCTCTTGAGCATCAGTTCTCAAGCAAAGGAAATGGTTTTATTCATTTTCGGCCCCTCATATTGAACTGTAAACTTCAAAAATACCTCTTCAAAAACTCCACTCCTGTTCCTGGAGATTGAGTGGGACATCTCTGATCTCTTGGCTGGAGAGCTTACTGCTGAAGCTTTGAGAATGGCTCTCTGTCACTTAAAGTTTGATAATATATTTACTACTACAGTGCTATTTGTGGCTGTGTCCCCCATCCACTCTGAAGGGCCCTGAGTGTACTATGAAAATGCTATTAATGTTTAATTCCCAACTCTGGGTCTCTTCCCAGCTAGCCTTGATCCGTCGCGTCTTAGTGCCTTTGTTTCAGTGGCGCAGGCATCGCACAAATAGCCTACGTATTTACTAAGAGGAAACTGCCCACAACAGGTCCTCGAGTCCCCAAAATGTGTTTACACCAATAGTAATATTTACCAACAAAAAGCTCTATGATGTGCTCCCCAACGTGCTTACTTATGTGTATGTGTGACTGAGATGCTTTTGATTTGGATTACTTGGTGTGTATTTGAAGCCTGCACTATGAGTTGCAGATGATAACAATGGTGGTGATATACACTATGTCCATAGTGTTTTAATTGAGTACAGAAGCTGTGCCTACATGGATTCTTGCCGTGTTTTACCCAGTTTTCAGGGTCCTATTACTCCCTTGGTTTTTCAAGGGGCCTTATGTTGAAAAGATATTTTTATGCCTTTTAGTATCCGTTTCATCATGTTTATGTTTTATAATATTTTTCATGGCTTCCTTGGCTCCACTTGTAAACTGTAAATTATGCGTTCTATAGAGCTCAGTTGAAAAGATGCCTCGGTACTTTAATTATTGTAATTATGAAGAGATGTAGCCTTTATTAAAATGTTCTATTTTTCAAATTAGCAAATGGCTTCCTATGTTTTTCAATGTGTGGCTTGTGATTGGGTGTTCTATGGGCTTTCTGAGCTCTAATTGGAATGTGTGTGCGTGTGCGTGTGCATGTGCGTGTGTGTGTGCGTGCGCGCGCGCGCACGCCCGCCTGTAACAAACTTCACTACTACACACCCTGCTGTGGAGAGTGCAACTCATTGGATCCAGTGAGAAATCTTTGCCAGATTTGCATCCATTATCAGCTCTTAATTTCCAACAGGGAGTAAATTAAAACATGCAGCATTAATTTGGCCACCGGAGCCTCTGTGTTTTAGTGTAAGGAGGAGAGAGGAAGAGTATCTAAAAATGTGTTAATGAGACATTTGGCAAATAAGTGCCATAAGTACATTTCACCCTTCTATTTACATGGTAAACCGTTTGGCCTCCTGTGGCAATTTATGATCTGTGTGTGATGTCTCTTGCTCAGACCCAATTAGGTTCCCATTGAATGGATAATAGCAGACTACTGCATGAATGAAAGTTACAGGTATAGTTGGGCGATAAATCGATTTTATCGATTAATTCGAATTCATGGTTTAGGACGACGTTTAAAAATTAAAATCGAATTTCACCTAAATTTGGGTTAATTATGGTACGGAGCCGCCACCCACTTCCCTGAGCTTCCGTAGTTTATAATAACGCGAGAGCTCTCTCAACAACAAGTGGAATATCAACATAGCAGCATACGCAAATACAAGTGAGGAGGGATCGTTCCCAAAAAAAGGCAGTGTCTCCTCCAAGTGGTTCAGTGTTTTTATGTGTCCGATCTCGAGTCCGTTGTAAAGTTTGCCAAAAGTCTGTGGCAACTAAAAGCAGCAGCACGACTAATTTATTCCAGCATTTCTAACAGAGGCACGCAGCTGAGTGGGAGAAGCGTACGGCACTGCGAGTTGCACAAGACAGCGGCAGTGTTAAAACACCTGCTAAAAAGCAGGTAACGTAAGTGGAACGCTGTGGGCTCGTGGAACCTCAGGAGAGACCTACACGCCTGCATGACGACAGACGTGGACCTACCTCCAGTGCTTTGGACACAAACTGCACAACGCCATCAGTAAGTGTCTGAATGACAATGAATAACTGCATTTTGAACAGTGCTTTAAAAATAAGTTTATTGATTGATAGATTAAAGAAATTAGTAACATCGTAAATCGGGTGTGGTGTAAACGAATCTGAGATTTTATTTTTAGGCCATATTGCCTGAGAAGTTAAATGCTTTAAGATGCAATTCAGTTCTTTAAAGGATAGGTTCACAATTTTTCAAGATCGAGTCTCAAAACAATAGTCAGGTCCCCATGTAAATAGAGTATGAAACTGTTTTTTCTTGCTGTAATCATTCCTTCTGTTGATACTGGTCATTAACAGACCTCCCTCTTAATGTGCTTTCAGTGTAAGTGATCAGGGAGAAAATCCATAGCCCTCCTTCTCTGCGAATACTGTTTGTATTCAAAAGTTAAAGTTAATTAGCCTAAAGGCTTCAAACGTTCAAGTTAAATAAATCAAATGGTCATCTTCCAAAGTTACAGACCAGAGGCAACAAACTACCAAAACACGCAGTCATTTCTTGATGAGGGGAAGGTCCATATGAGTTAGGCTATGGATCATTTACAGTCTGCGCCAGAAAATCAAACATCTAGCCTTTCAAGGATAAAGTCTAGACCTTTTAGACTTTTTGTTCACAACAAATTCCATGAGAAGCCCAAAATCAACAGTGCTTTAATCCGTCTTCCAGTACTTTCAAACTTCTCCACCCTGTTTGTTGTCAGCCCCAAACTGAGCATGTACTGTAAATCTCTTAAAATAGGTCACAAATACATAGTTACATGTTTACAAAATGCTCAGTAATTTCTTAAAACACCTGGCGTAGTGTAGTTTGTAGCAAATTTTACACTTTACAGTAATTAGTGCATTTGTTGGGGACTATTTTCAGCTGTGGAGCAACACACATTTGGCGTCCTGTGACTAGCAATGGTACGGCTCAATAATGTCTTTTTAACAATGGAGGTCTATGATGGAAAAATAGGCTATATCACGTTTGGCTACACCGACAATACTTGTAAAGGGGACCAGCTGCTTTTCTGTTTCGGTCTTTTCATTTGCTTTATCGACAGTAGAAAACAGTAGAATATCACCAGCTCATAAAATTAATTCTGTCCAGGTTTTGTCAAGCTTTTCCTCTGTGCAGTATCATCTGAGACCTGCGGTTGCATAAGACGTAAAGAAAGCTATCCAGGATCATAGCTACCTTACATAATTTAATTTAAATATGTAATAGCTTATAGCTTCACACACATGCCCACTGATATCTTAACACACATTTTGCTCACCACGCTCTGCCACCCTCTTTCCTTTTTAAGTTTCATTGGCTCAGAGTGTTTCTAATGCTGCCTTTCATATTGAAAGGGCATCATGATATTGTTAAAATACCATTTTCAGTCCTTTCATCAGCAAAGGTCAGTGCATACACTTGAAGGCCACCCTTTGGACTCTTTAGAACTAAGAGGCTCCCACTCAGCAGCGCTTCACTGTCAGAAAGCCTTGTGAACCGATCTTTGTATAGAGGGCTATTTTAGATGGGGTCATCTTTTTGAAGAGTGCACCAGGTTTCGGTGGACTCTAGACTGCTATTCAAACATGTAGGTGCTTTTTAAAAGTAGGTGGTTGTGAAGAATTAGGGGCATTTGAAGGTGGCTACAAAGTGCTTTGACAAAGAGGAGTGTAGTTGTGTAAATTTGTATGACTTCAATCTTGTGATAAGATTTCAGAACATAGCCGGTTCTGTAGTTTTGTTCTGAAGCCTCACTGTTTGAGATCATTACTGACTCTGCTAACGATACACTAAGCAGGAGCAGTATATGTTGGGAAAAACATCAAGTCAGTGCTGGCCTGGTTCCAGACCTCTGAATCACCACCCAATTTTTTTTTTTCAGTAAAAAAGCGAAGGCAAAATTGGTCTAACAAAAAGCTGCTTAGCTCAAGATCAACTTACGAGCCTTTTCCAGAGCTTTAACGACATCTCACAGTCTTTATCAGCGTCCTCAATTTACTCACAGCCACCTGTTATCATATGACTGAAGTCAAATACTTAGTCTGTCACGTGATGCATGGTCAGATTGAGCTGTTTTGGGGGTCATGGACTAAAAATGTGATATTTAGCCCCAGTTGCCTCCAAGTTCCCATCGAGTACAGTGCACACAGCACAGTATCTTATATTATGCACAGAGATCCTCAAACCAACCAGTACTCCTATACTGGAGTAAAAATAACTACCAGGCTCCATGTTATTTTTTTGTCAGTTAGTTTGAGGTAATTTTATAAAACACAGGATTATTTAAATAATGCACTATGGTGTCCCTCTACAAGATTTCATAATTATTCAGACCCCAGGTGATATTGTATCTGAGTGGTGCTAATTCTCAACAAATTTGCATGTAATCTAATTACGGATCGACACACAGCAAACCTGGGGCTTTTGAGGCTCTTGGAGGTCTGGGGCCATGCAGCAGTTTCTCACATCGCTCATTGAAAATGAATGAACTTCACCACAACTGAGTTCCATTTGCTGATAAAAAAACCATAAAATTTAAGATTGAAAGCTCCAGAAAAAGCAAGTAAATTGACCTTGAGTTGAGATTATTGCCAAGAATTGACTGTCACACTTACAGCCTGATTTTCAGGCTATGTCAGCACACAGTGTTTTGTAGCTTTATGTCCCATCCCTATATTCTATGGAGGTACTTGTCTTATACAGTGAGTACTGACAGTTGTATGAGCCACTGACTGTTCCCCACTTTAAGAAGTCAGCTGTGGACTGTAATGAATTGGCACAACTTTGTGCCAATCTGCCACCTCATCCCCCCCACCCCACCCCATGTCCATGTTTCTGCCTGCTATTGTTTCCCGCGGTGATATCCAAAGTCTGCTACCTGTCCCGCCCACATGAAGCGACATCAAAGGCTGTGACTGTGAACAACGGCACACAGGAACCTAAACAGGAAGTGGAACCAGGATCACACAGATGCACTTTGATTGGTGGAGGCAAGGCTTTGACGTCCGTGTGAAGTCATTTTCCAAAATGTGTTGTTATGGTACAAAAGACACTGACCTTGACCCGCTTCAAAGAAAATCCATTACAAAGCAATCGCAATTTTTTTTTTTTTTTCAGTAGGTACAAACAGTCTGAAATATTGATAAGGATTTTATCACAAACACACAAAAAAAGACATGGCAATATGGATTAAAACACAACGTCTAAGTCTAAAACATCAAACCAGAGCACGACTGAGCGTGGAGGCCCTGGGAAAAAAACTCTACTCACGGTTATCGTCACCACGAACCTCAGCCTCATTTAAATACACTCAAATCATTCCACCATAGACGGATATGAGAGGGTGAGACCCCCAATTTTGGGTCCTGCACCCCTTCATTTGGAACCTGGATCAGCCATGCGAGTTGTTCCACACAGGCATCGACCCAGACAGCCATGGGACTGTGGTCAACCAGGGGGCCTCGTCTGGATCCTCGCCAGGCGCCACTGCGGTAGCTGATCCCCCTACCATGTGACCAATCACATGACTTTATACTGCCTGATGCTCCACTCTAACCAATGACAAGCTCCCACGCCTTTGGTCTCTACCAATGTCAAATTTGCTGACATGTTTGGATGACAGCTGCTTGGCCAAGGAGAACCCGAACCTATCCATCAAAAAGAAATTAACAGGGCTATTATTGTAGCTTATAGACTGTCCAGTTTTACTGAAAGAGTGGAATATAGGCATCATAGATTTGCATTATAGCTGAGTGAGGTAATATAGAATACCATAAGAGAAGATTCGCCTTCAACAATACATAAGATCACTCCTGTTCTTAGGAGACAAGCGCCTGGTAACTTAATGACCAACATATGTGACCAAAACATTTGAAGGCTGAAACAAATCTTCCGAACTAGGCTTTTTTCCAACAGTACTGACAGAAAAAAGGCATTATATTTCCTTCCCTAATCACATGGCAAGAATCTGAAGAGATTATATATCTCACAAATGCTTTGGGAAATGAAGAAGACAGGGGTTTGACGTTGAGGGCCAGAAACCCAATCTGCCACCAGTGCAGCGCGGCCGTATCAGATGCTGTGCTGCTAAAAGGGCACTGAGGACGTGAGGTATGATAGCTGGCCGGGCCGCGCCAGAGGGGTTCAGTGTGCATCCTCCACGCAGCTGAAGGAAAAGCATCTTTTGTAAAGAGAGTAAGCGCCATTGTCCTCCTTTGGTGTTTATGTTTGTCTTAAATTTCACCTAGTGCACGGCACAGCCCCACCAAGCCACAGGATAGGCATTGTTCTGGGCCCGTGCAGGAATGGTAGCCTGCAGTCACCTTCTTTCTGACTGTCGCCATTGTCCCACCACCAACCCCCCAAACTTCTTTGTTTTTGCTCGCCACCACAGACAGCTCAGATTGTTGCCTGATGTTGCTTCCTCTCGTCCCATTGTTTCCACGTCTCCTCTTATGTATGACTCTTCTCCTCCTTGTAGGTCGATGTGTGTGTCGGTTGGCTGAGTGGTTGGAGGGGATGGGAGCGTGGGGTTGGGGGTTGGAGGAGGGTTAGGGTACACAGAGTGCATGTGAAGTTTTATGGCTAACCACATGTGTTTTTGAATCTTTGAGCTTCCACGTTTTTTCCCAGGGTGAGGGGTTGGGGAGAGTCTGTAGCATGAGGATGGGGCGGAGAGAGGGAAGTCGAAAGAGAGAATTAAAGAAGCAGGACTCGGACATGTGGTTCTTGTTTGGGGCGCTGCATGCAGAGATGGCGGGTCTGGCTTCTCTTTGCTCCAACCTGCATCTACAATCTAAACATCCCACTGATTATTAAACAATATGGATGCTCTCATGCCCCCTCAATGTGAACCAGAAACAGATAAACACAGCAGGATCACAACAAATCAGCCACACATTGCTCTTTATTTTCAAATCAGAGTCAAAAGTCGAGCTTTTTCCTTCACTGAAGCACAGACAGAACTCAGGGACACACATTCTCATAAGACAAACCTGTCAAAATAACTTTCCTTTGTAATCTTCTATATCTCAGATGTCATTTAACTGTGTGAGAGCATATTAGCGTGATGCCTCTGGGCTGTGTGAATTCACTACAGTTTGTAGTAAAGTTAGACTGTGAACCACGTGAACACCAAACCGCAGCCCGCCTTCAGTCTGTTAGATACAAGCAACACCCACATAACTCCAAAGCCCTCTGGGTAATGAGCTGTTTTACAAGTGCACACACCCCCAAAACTCTAAGAGGCCACAATGTGAGGGCCAATGATTTGATTTAATAGATTCTTAGGCAAAATTACCCATAACAAAAAAGTACGTTGAAAGTATTTTATCATGACAGATTACCCCAGTAATACCTTAATACTTATTTTATTTCATGGGTTCATAATTTTTTAATAAGTTCCTAGGAAGTTAGCTGGAAAGAACTACATACTTTGGTGCTGATTATAGAGAAAATTTAAACAGTGGTCACTTTGTACTCCTGCAATTCATTTGCTCTAATAATCAATAGCTAGGGTAACCTAGCGAGTGTTTTTTTCAGTGCATGTCAGGTCAACTTAACATGTAAAAATTTAAATTAACATTTCCAATTGTTACTGAAAAGTTCTCCCTATAATTAGAAGCAGATTATTCTCTCCAGGAATCTTGTTGGGAAATTATGAGGGAATTACAGACACGTAAAACAAAGCATTTGCCAGTTGTTGCTATTGGTTACCATTATATTGTGACTATGTTCCTCTCTGCTGCATTTTTCATTTGATCTATCATCTTAGATAGTGTCTCTTGAACAATTACTTGAAGAAATTATGAGTGTTTTTGCCCATCATTTTATTATTATTATTATTATTAACTACAGGATAGTTCTTTTTTTTTTGCTCAGTATTTAAGGTGATTTCCCTGCTAACAATTCAAGGAAGAATAAGTTGACGGTGATGATGTGGAGGAGGGAGAATTATTTATTTCCACAGCTTTCAACCACATCTCACAGTCTCACATCGACAGACACAGCACAGTTTGCTCAGTTGTCCCACCACCTGCTATCACATGACCAATGTTCCATACGTGGTGTTGGAAAGCGCTGGAAAAAAATAGTAAGAGGACCTTTAGATAAGGTTTCTATTGTCAAAAGCAGTGTGACAGTGTGCTCCACAAGGAAAAAGGCTATGAAATGTAAATCTAAATATAAAAAAGGGACATGAAAAGGACAAGTGAACAACTTAATTTAAACACAAAAACTTAAGGGTCACAATTGTTGAAGTCTCAAATAGTCAAAATCTCCTACTCAAGTCTAGAATCTGTATTCTTGATATGAAACACAGAGTAAGACTGCAGAGGTACAATTCTGCCAGTTTCCTCATGAACTGTGATGAACCTCTTGATCTGTAGAAACCATAAGAACAAACTTGTCTTAATCCTCCAATCCAAGGATTAGACTACAGCAGATGGTAAGCCTTAAAAAGCTGGAGGATGGTGAAGACCATGGTCAAAATCATTACTTGATTACCACATGGCCATACACAATCACCATTGCAGGATATTTGGCTTTCATGTTACAGTCCGGTGTCCTCCTGGACTCCCCCCGAATGAGGTCATCTCTCCATCCTCGGCCTTTACCTTGTCAGAAGGAAACGAGAAAAGGAGGAAGGAGAGAGAACGAGCCAGGGAGGGAGGTGAACTGCGAGCTGGGGGTCCTCGGTCTTGCCGGTCTGCCTGGGAAAGGAACAGACCTGGCTTCACATCACACACATCCTGCATCAGCATACGTGTGAGCATGCATGTGAGTGCATTTGCTTGCAAGGGAGTGAGTATGCTTGTGCGTGACTGGGAGAGCGCACAAAGAGAGGAGGATCGTTTCAAAGCAGAGAATTAGAAAGGATAACAGAGAACGTGTGAGAAGGCAGGGGGGAAAAAATCAAGGAGAGGGTGTGAGTCAGAAAAAAATTGCGATGAAAGAAGTCATGAGGAGTGTGACTGAGGATGAAGGCTCCACAGGTGCAGAAGAGGAGATGTGAAAGCGGGTAATCGATTAAATTTGGATGTGTACAGAAAACTGAGACATACAAAAACCTTGGGCGTCTGGTAGACAAAAGTTTTCAGGGGCAAAGAGGGCAGGGGGAGTCATCAGAAGTTGGAATGAGGCAGGGGAGGGAGGAGAAGGCTGTGATCCAGATGAAAAGCAAAAAATGCCAAATGTGGAAAAAGAGCTGCGGTGCTTGCTCGTCCCTGGCTGGGCGTGGGTCAGAGCCGGAGTAAACAAACCCACAGCTTAGCAGCTCGTTTGATCTGTTCAACTGCGAAACACTGAGTGGAGTAAACAGAAAAATTAGCCTGGGTCAGCTACAGAGGAGGGCTGTGTGTGTGTGTGCGCGCATGTGCTGCGCATGGGGTGGGTAGATACACACCAAAACAAGTTAGTTGTTCCAACCCAAAAGCAAACAGAAGGGGGTTCTCACCATCGTCTATGATGACCACTTTTCAGCACCTCGAACTCAGGCTGTCATCACTTATTTTGAGTTTCGACGAAACATGGCGCCTTCCAACAAAGTGGGCTTCTGAGTTAAAGAAGGATGTTATTCTACCAGGGGATCAAGTCAAACTAATTCCTGTAAATTGTAAATAAATTATATATGCCTCTTCTACCCTGTGTTTATGGGAACGGTCCAAGCACATATTTCAACTTTTTTTTTTTTTTTTTTTTTAAGTACGCTGTAGCTTAAAGGCATGTCAGGTTGTTGACGAGAGTCTGAGACCATGTACACTTTTCATGTGTACATGAACGCCTTCAAAGAGTGTAGCCGTTTGGAAAAGTTAGCAACACTTTTTCCTTCAGACGTGGTTGGACATCAAATTGTACAAACTAGTCTGTATCGGGTGTTACGATTGCGTCTCATCCATAGATGTGCTCTCATCTCCTACCGACAGTCAATTTTGGCTATTTTAAGCACGAAGATGTGATTGTTTCCTATAGGATTTATTCATCAGACCGGAGACCAGAAAGTGCCGGTAAGATTCACTCACCAACCCTGTCGATATAGGTGGTGCTGAAAGCTGGGTGACATAGCGACTACTCGAGGGGCTACAGCTAGCTCAGCAACTAACAAGACAAAAGCACAGTTCATACAAGGGATGAATTTGTATTGTCTACTCGCTCATGCGATCCACACTGTATCTCTATAGCAGCGCAGTTACCACTCTGTTAGGGTCATATTAGAAGGAGCGACACTGCTAATGTGATAGCCTCTTCTGTTTTGTTTCGTCTGTCTTTCCATTCCCTTAAAGGTCAGCACGGTCATGACAAATTGCAGTCGTTCACAAGAACTGGACTCTTTGCACAGACTTACTTTCCCTCTGCAAGCAAATCCACCGATCATGGCAATTCCATTGAAATGAACGGATGTCGCTTCAAAATGTCACTGGTAAATGCAGGTGCAGCTGGGCCTTCATTTGCCTAAAGTAAAAAAAGACTGAAGTTAAACAACAAATCAATAAGGTTTTTGTCGTAGAAGGTTTTTCTGATTGTAACCTCATGTCAGAATGATGAAGCGAATGATGAAGAGAAGGAATCCTTCATTAAAATAACATATCTTTCTGTGAGGATAATTTCCCATGATGCTTTGGTATCATGATCATTCTCACCATAATTTAAACATGTGATACCCTCAACTTAAAAGCTGATGTGCAAAATCTGTCAACGGCACAATGCTCCGTTTATCAGCCAGCTGACATTGAACATCAGAGACACGGCGTTACTTTGGTGGACCCTGGCTACCTTTGAACACTCGTTACTTGGCTGAAAAAGACGCACGTCAGGCGGAAGAATCTTAACGACACGCCTTTGCCTGTTTTTCCAGCCTTGAAGAAGTTAAAATTAGTCTTTTAAAAGGCAGAATTCAAAGCTGGGAGCATGAAAAAGGGAGGCAGAATGAAATGTCGGCACTGCAGTGTTAAAAGGGAGATGGGAGATGAGAGATCCTAGTGTCTGACTTTGGTGTGACTTCAAAAGGCTGTGTTTAAAGCGGCAGGCCTTAATGCTGGCCTGATAGCAGAACTGTCATGTCTGTGTGACCTCCCACAGCTGGCCAGCCAGGGACACAGGACTCATGCCGCGTGTGTGTGTGTGTGTGTGTGTGTGTGTGTGTGTGTGTGTTTCTGTGATTTCTTGATGTGTGCGTATGAGCTTGTTTTCTTTTTCTATGTTTGTGTGTCAGCACTCTTGTGGCTCTTGCTGTGTGTCTTGATGTGATTGTCTGTGTGCTCTTTAATGTTTGTGTTTTGATGTCAGTGTATGTGTTTGCCTTAGCCATGACTTTGCGTGCGTGTGTGCGTGTAGTGTGTGTGTGTGGGGGTGTGTGTGTGTGTGTGTGTGTGTGTGTGTGTGTGTATGTATGTGTGTGCACACACGCGCGTACAGAGGTTGAAGATCTAAGCCAGGCTCTGCCCTCTCTCGCTATGCACAGGGGCCTTTTTTCCTTCTTGTTAAGATTCAAACGCTGATAGGCTTTGTACTGCAGCTGTAGACTCTGCAGTCATTTCACCACTTTAGCTCAACTAGCTAAAATTGCCCTTGCGCTGCCTGCCACACTATCACTGCTGCCATTACAAACCATCACCGCAGCCACATTAACTGCATAGCAGCGGGTGAAGGCGTGCGGCACCGTTTATAAAAGCAGGGATTTGCCTTTGATGTAGCGAAATAGATAACTGGTCTGAACATGATGTCGCTCTGCTCAACTTTTTTCCCCTCAGAGAAAGACAGTTGATCTAATGCTTGGCGAGTAGTAAACAACTTCCAAATTGAATTACAGAAAGGTATATTCATTTAAACCCTGGTAGTTTTCCTGTCATGCACTGTTGATCTGTCAGTCATTCTACCACTTTGGTTCAGACTGAAAGACCTCAACAACGATCGCATGGATTACCCAGACATTCATGTTCCCCAGAGGATGAACCCTAACCCACCAGCCCCAGCCATACTTTGTGTTCAGTGCTAATAAGCAAAAGTTAGCACACTAATACGGTAAACTAAGATGGTGAACATGGTAAATATTATACCTGCTAAACATCAGCATGTTGACATTTAGCTGTAAGAACCTCTAAGTGTCTAAGAGCCTGATTTACTAAAGGTCTGCATGTGTAAAAATGTGTGTAAACTTGATATCACCCGCAAGCAAATGTGCAAGTTGATCTACTAATGGCGCGCACTGAGGATTGCATCTGTCAAATGTGCAAGACAACACGCGCTGTCCATTTAGTACGTTTGCCTTAATGAATATGCAGTATGGGGCGTTTCTGCCCAAGTTTGCAAAATACTAGGAGGAGAAAATGCAAATAGGTTGATTTAGCACACACATTGCGATTTACCAAGCCTGAAAGCAATTTCCGTGATTGTGACTGCGTCTGTATATAATACGTTTGAAAGGAAGGTGCTAATCAGCCCAGCATTGCGCACAGTTGGCTGCTGTTATTGCGGCGAGGAGGAGACATAGGCACCATGAAAGAGTACATAGAGAACGAGTGTTTCTCACTCGTGTTAGCATTTTTAGAATGAAAAATAATTCAGACCATTTGATCGAATTTCCATTTTATGCTTGTGGCCATCTTTGCATTTACGCAATTATTCTTAGTTGATCACCCGCAAAACGTACACCAACCAAAGGTGTGATATGTAACGATGAACACTTCATTTAGTACTCTTTATTTGGGATCTTAATAAATCAGGCTCTAACTACAGTCTCGCAGAGCTGCCAGCATGGCTACAGTACGGACTCGTAGGCCTCAATTACACCCCTTTGCATACATGTACAAGGACCGCTGTGGACACCACAGACGCATAGTTGCTCTTATTATACTACCTTCTAGTTCGCTTGGGCTGTCAATGGTGCACCTGTAATATAGGGACTAAACTGGAGGGTACACAGATGTCCGCACAGACCCTAGCGGAGCCTTGCGTACTCGAGGATGTGGAAAGTGTAACACTTGAATTTTTTTTTTTTAAAAAAAAAAAAAAAAAAAAAAAAAAAAAAAAAAGTTCAGGAAATCTCAAAGCACCATCTTTGATTCGTCGCTCCGATTGAGCGTGAACACTGCTGGTAATTACCATCATGGATTCTTGACAGATTAATGGATCTGGGGTTTTTTTTTTTTATAACCGTTATCGTCTTGCACAGGCTTGTCAGTTTATTTCTCTCTCTCTTTCTGTCTCTCATGTTCCTTTTGGTGCGTCTCTCCTTATCTGTTGAAGCTAGGAGGCGAGAAAGGCCGAGCAGTCTCTTTCCTGCTCTTTAAAGTCCAACAGGCAGGATACTGCTGAGAGCTGCCTCTCTTCTCCTGCACTTGTTTGTTCTCATTTCATCTCTCTCTACCTTCTCTCAGGAGAGAGCTCAGACCAGTGCAGATGTTGTGAAAGGACCACTACATACACACAGCTTTGACACACCTTCATGTCCTCGCACCTTTATATTCCACGTACAGAGTGGAGCCCATCAGGGAACCTTTCTCTGCATATGCATCCTGCCATGTCCATATCCTTGATTTCTGTTTTGAACTAAGCTGGTGAAGGGGCCTGTATGTGCTTATCAGTTGATCAAATAAAAAGTTTCCAGTGGTCTCCTCCCGGCTCCTGACTGTGTGTCCGCTCGGCTGACAGCGGGAGAGCGAGGGAAACATCGGGAGACGCTCCTGTCACACCCCAATCCCCGCTTTGATGAGTCACATCAAAAGATGTCCATATCTAAACGTCATCCTCAAAGGAAAAACTGGGGGAGGTGTGTGTATGTGTGTGGAAGATACACCCCCAAAAAAAAAAAAAAAAAATTCTCATAAAGACGCACATAAACAGTCTTCTTTGTCTTATTGCGCCAAGCTGTTGATAAGGTTTACTTATTTAAAAGTGCCAGATGCAGGGATTGCAGTTTACTTTAAAGCTCTGTGTGCACGGGATTGTGTGTTTTGTCGAGATGCAAGTTGCCAGGGAGAGATAATAGACTTCTAAAGGGATATTAAGTCTTGGAAGTCTCTTGCCAGGCTATTCACGGGCAGAGATTTAGCCACTATCCTCGCTATTGTGATGAATTTGCATCTCAGACATTGGAGCAACTGTTCTGCAGTTTAGGGTTTATTCCAAGCCGTCATGTGCTTGCGAGGAGTCTGTGATGATAGCGCACCACAGAGAGCAAAAAGGGAAACATCAAAGACCGATAGACAGATGATGTTACCTGACTGGATTTGAATTTGATCTACTCTTCCTCTCATTCATATTCTACTTCCTGTTTCCTTGTAGCTGCTGCCGTTATTATCAGTATTGTTGCTTTTGTGGATGATGTTTTATTTCTCTCTTTTCTTCTCTTATTTTCCTCCATTGTTTTGTCCTCTGGCACTTGTTGGCATCATGTTAAAACTACAGCTGCCAATAAAGAGGCTTTTTCCTGTGATGAAGATTTAATGTGCTTGTCACATGGTGCAAATGGCATATGTTTGCCCCCGTTGCTGCTTTCTCAACATTCAGCCAGAGAGAAGGTGGGAGGCATGCATTTATTCATTATTTCCTAGAGGTTCCAGTGCTGGTGTCATGAGCAAATGTACAAATATAGTTAGGCACCAAGTTTCAGGGTTGTTTTTGTGTGTGCCGCTCAGTTTTTGAACATATATCCTCCACTCAAGGCGATATGGCACCACGTCTCCCTCTTAGTGTTTTTCTCCTCCACTGCCTAGTTGTCTCACTTTTTTTCTTTGCTGCTGGGCTTTTCTTTAAGTCCAGCCTGTTTCAGGCTTATTGTGCCCAAAGAATGGAGAGGCATGTATTTGTTTTAGACGGCTCCACCACTTCAAAACAGTGGGTCAAAGAATTAAGTGCGCGCAGATCAGGTCTTTTTATCGGAACTTTTTTGAAGGCCACTCAGAGGTCTCAGTTTAATTGGAACATGGAGCACTTTCTTAAACAAAATGGGCCTCATCCTGTCTTTACGTCTGCTAGAAGAGGCTTTAATAGCATGGTTCCAAGGAGGAGAGGGGGGAGAGAGGGCTGAGTCATAGAGAGATGTGAAGCTTTGTCTTTACTCATCTCTCTCAGAAAGGATGGGGAGAGGGAGATTGTGCACTGGAGATGAGAAAGAAAGACGCCACTGCCGGTGCACAATTTTTAAACAAGTGTGCCGTGTGACATGTAGTTAAAGTATATATTTATGTGTCCCGGTTTCTGGCTGCCTGCGTGTATGTACTTCCTTTCACTGGCCTCCATTTGTGCAGCCCTCCCGTCTCCTCTCTCTGTGTCGTTCTGATGAAAGTGATCAGGCATCCTGTGCCAGCACGGGGCCCGGCCCGCTGATTAAAAATGCTAATGTCTCCCGCCGGGTCTTTGATGCGAGACCCAGGCACACAAAGCCAGCCAAGGTTACCAAGGGCCTGTGTAATCCTTTATTCGGGGCCCGACGCAGGGAGACACCCAGCTGAGAGCCCTGACAGTCACAATCAATCATGTCAGGGACGCGTCACACAGGTCTGCTGACCCCCTGCAACACACTCTGCCTTAATTAGCTAATGTAGGAGATGTATACATCCCTCACACACACATACACACAAGTACACATATTACATCCTCCTGTACTTGTTGAGTGGATTCAGATAGTCATCAGGCTGTGGATCTCTCAAGCTGTCTAATGTGTGTGACTTAATTACTGTCACCTAAAGGTTTAGTGTGTCTGCTAATATCCAGATAGTGTTTAAGCCTGTGTGTGTGTGTGTGTGTGTGTGTGTGTGTGTGTGTGTGTGTGTGTGTATGTGTGTGATGTGTGTATATGTGTGTGTGTGTGTGTGTGAGAGAGAGGAAGAGAGAGAGAGAGAGCACAACTCTTTGCTTTTCATCACATTTTTCTCCTGACAGCAAAGCAGTGGTGTAAGAGAGAGAGAGACAGAGCAAGAAGGATGGGGAGAGAGCGAGGTGTGTGTGTGTGTGTCTGTCTGTGTGTGTGTGTGTGTGTAGGGGGTTGGACAAGACCAGAGGACTGAGATGGGGGTTGTTTTGAAGTTCGCTTTACATCATGTTAACAAAGCTTGCCTAATCCCTAGATGGAAGGCTGGGCAAGAGCTGTGATGGTGTGTGTGTGTGTGTGTGTGTGTGTGTGTGTTTGGGACACATACTAAGGTCTCGTCTAACTTTGAACAACAACACAGCAAACACAAAGCTATGGCTCCCCATCCACGCTCACATCCGTACACATCCAGCATTCAGCCCAGCATCAGGGGTTAGGCTTTACATGCATCAGAAAACATTCAACAAATTACACATTGTGGGTTTTTAAGGCTGATTCTGATGAGTCATTAACATTAAATATGACTGCAGTAGGCAAAAAATATGTTAAATTAAAAGGGAATCAGCAATTCTCCTACAAAATCATCTTCCTCAGAGTGTGGAGAATCTGTTAGACCGTTATGTGGTGTGATAAAAATTTAACGCCTGACGAGGTTGGTATTGATTAGAGAGACAGAGAAAGGTTACAGCGGAGGACAATGTTTTTTATTGTCCAGTGCCATATTTTAAATATTGCCTCTTTTCTTGTATTGTTACGATTAGGAAACCATTGTGGTTATAGAGACAAAACAAAGGAGAGGGAACATTAACTGTTGGATTGGGCTCCAGTCCATCACGTTAAGGTCGGATGCGTGCCCATTCACCTTTCTGACCTTCGCACCCTAACTTTCTGTTTTGTGACGTAAAGCGAACAAGAGGTCGCAAGACGAACGTGATGACAGGAAAGCAGGAAAAAAAACCTAAAATAATCTCACATTTTAGCCCTAACCCTCTCTTACATGTTTATTTTTTTTTGTGAATTATTTTATCAGTATGCAAATGAAAAAAAACACTCTGGTTCAACTGGCAGACATGGAAACAGTGACAAGAGGTAAAAAGGGGTCAGCAGCTGGAAAAAACCTGTTTGAGACACTTTTTAAAAAACGACCACCGAAAATCTAACATCCATCTAAATATTTGCTTGATTTGGAATATTTTCAGCGGTTTTTCTTCCCATCAAAACTGAACTTTCCTTTTGCACTTCCTTTTTTTCAACTGCTGAACTACTGTATTCCCATGCACCCACAGAGCGCACTGTATTACGCCGCTTTCTGATTCACTCAGCTGATCTGCGACTGCAGCATAATGTGCTCGGAAGGTGCTCCTGTGCGGAGGAATACATTTTCATTCGTGTCTGTTTGTTTGTCAGCAAGATTACACAAAAAGTACTGAACCGATTTGCATCAAACTTGGTGGAGGGATGGGGCGTGGACCAGTGGAAAGCCCATTCAATTTTGAGGCGGATCCAAATAATTTACTATAAATTTGACTCTGAAGTCTGGTGTATGTTGTTTGACTTCGGCCTTGGTGGCGGTCTGTGCTCTCCAAGTGCCCTTTTTAGTGATATATGTGGAGATACTGTGAACAGCAACGCTGATATTAATTCACATATCAGCTCACACCAGTTACATGCTATCTGCACAGTTGTACACAGCACATAGTTTGAATATTATTTACACAGTTTTATGTAGTGTATTTACATACTTTAAGTGGCTGATATGAGAATGTGCAGGCAGGCTGATGTAGAGCCTCCCTGAGGAGCAGAGTTACTTTGCTCTTTGTAACAAACTTCTGAATCCGCTGCATACACAGCAGGCTCGACTCCAAACAATACCTGAGCATACCTTCTTTTCCTGCTGTCACGCTCTGCTTTTATTTAGTATATTCTTGGCTTCCCCAGCCCTGAGCGCTTGGCACAAAGCTTCTGTGTGGCCTCATCATCATCCACTGTACTCAAAAATAGAGTGTTGCTCTCACCTCAGAGCAGGGCAGACTCTTGTTTGCTCTGAGTCCTGACAGCAGAGCAGTGTGGTTGGAAGGTTGCTCAAAGGAGACAGTGCAAACCGTGTGTGTGTGTGTGTGTGTGTGTGTGTGTGTGTGTGTGTGTGTGTGTGTGTGTGTGTGTGTGTGTGTGGGTTTTCTTCAGCCTTGATGAGAGCAGGTGCCTGCTGGAATGAAGGTGATTAGTTTCTGGGAGGGAGCACGGAGGCGATCAGTTTGGCATGAAACAACCTGTTACATCCCTTCCTCCCTCCTCCTCCTCCTCCTCCTCCTCTCTTCCTCCTCCTTCACCTTTTCTGGTGCCACACGTCAAGGGGAGGCAGGAATGCAGGGAAGGGGAAACAACAACAGAGAATGTCCTTCTCCCTGGAGCTATCTGGCAGGGTTGGATTACAAACTGAACACACACACACACACACACACACACACACACACACACACACACACACACTCTTTGTAGTGAATCTACCTCTTGTCTCACCTTTGCCCATTCCTGATGGCTGAAATGTGAGAATACACTGGCTCGAGGGCTTGGCTTAAGTTGGGCCTTGGCACAACCTCCATCTTTTAAAAAAAAAAAAAAAAAATCTACAAATTCCTAAGCCTTTAAGGAAATGTACATAACGCTCTCAGCTTTCTAAATTGTTGCTAGAGGCGAGATGGATGTAATCTGCCAGGCAGATGCTCAGCCAAGCAAACGGGAGCGACGGAGCGGTGGATGCAGAAAAACAGGCAGCTTGATTGAGAGAAGGGAAAAGCCAGGCAGTTTATCAGTCAGTCGGCTGATCGGTCAGGCAGCCAGACAAACATTTAGTCAGGCTGTCAGTCAACCAGCCAGTAAACCAGCCACTCCGACTGGAAAACACAGAGTATAAAAGACCAGCAAAACCAGTGAGAGTGTCCAATGGCGGCTCCAACTGTGAGATGCCAAAGGAAGCGACACTCTGTCACCCAACACTTTAATCACCTGTGTGTGCGTGCGTGCGTGCGTGTGCGTGTGTAGTGTGGTGTCTGCAGCACTACTAGACCTGTTTGGCCAGATAGGATGACTGTCACCTCTCATCTTCTCAAATTAGTCCCACCACCACCTCCTCCTTTGGGACAGTCCATACCGAATTTCAGCAGCACGCTTTTCAACACATTACAGTATAGCTTACATAGAGATATTTGCTCTTCATGTTTCTCTGCAGGATCGTAAACATATCCTCTTTATCTTTTGTTCAAATCTTTTCTTTTCCCGCAACCTGCTTTCACGCCTGGAATCTCACGGTGCTTGCTCAGAGTCCACGGGTACCTGCTCATGCATGACTTCACAAATAGCTATAATGTCTCGGTTTTACATGAAAGAGTTATCCATCTTCACTATCTGTATTCTGTGTTTGAGGAGACATTTTTACATTATGTTTCCTCAAACAGAGAGACACGAGGAACACAACTCCGGTTTCAATCCGCCCTCTTTCGGGACTTTAAAGACATCACTCGTTCTAGCCGTTCAACAAGAGCATGCACTTTGCCTTTAAAGGGTTATTATGGTTTATGACAACTTGGATTTTATTTTTGTATTTTTAGCCAACATTTCTGTTAATTATGATGGAACAATAGAGTAACATTGTACTCACCATGTTAATTGAAAGACCTCAAAATGTGGTGCCTTTTGTAAAAAACAAGTCTGACAGAGCAGGAAACAGGAGCAGTCAGACGGTCAAACAGGTTTTCAACAAACCCTCGGGTCAGCCAAACCTTTTTGGAAAAAGCAAACTTCCCTTCTCCTGCATCAGTTTGCAGTCTTACATCCTGGCCAACCATACTTGTTGTGCACAGTGTCCCTGACAGATTATCGTGGCTTCCTTGGAGGTTCACCTTGATTTAAAGAAGTTAATCTGGCTGCTCATTGCTTTGTTTACATCATGTCTATTCATCTACACAAGTCAAGTGAGTTGCATTTTGTTTTCACAGTGTCACCATGTTGCCAGATCTGTCAGGTCATTTCTTTGGAGAGTAGTATAATGTTACAATAACTGATATAAACAATGGCCAAACCTACACAACCTGTGCTATTATCCTCTGGCTCTGCTCCGCTGGCTTTTCCGTGCTTGTTAAATCTTTACCACCTTTACACCAATCATAGGTTATATGCTTGTTTGTCTCCTCCCCCCATCTCCCGTTCTCTGAAGGTTTTCTCCAACCAACCATCGCTGCCCCACTGACCCCTCACCTGCACTCGCTGACTCAAGGTGTTCGCTTACCCTACTCGATTTGCTGCCTTCCCCTCTGCCAAGCACCGCTGATACACACAAACACACACCTGCAGCCGACAATAGAGGCCTTATTCAGGGTGGGCACACTGCTGATGCAGCCGGCCCCGCTATCAAGGACTACAATCTGGACCGCAGCATTTCTGAGAGTTACTTAAAAGTACGGCAGTCAGAGCAGCACGTGCTGTTTTGCTTTTATCTGCAGCTTTAACAATGACCTCATTAGCCCAAACGAGGATATTATCTAAAGAGTGTCATAGCTGTGTCAGATGAGATGGTTTCCTCCACCACACTCCTCTGAAGAGAAGGGAAGGCATTGAGCAAAAAAAAAGCTGAACTGAGCAGTCTATGATATAACCATCTACTGTCATTATATTTTGGATACCAAAGCCAGATTTAACCACGTCTAAATCCTGTGTTTTCTCCCTTCCGGTGCTGCTCGGCCTCAGACATAACACAGCGTCCCCACGGCCATGACATCACTGTCTAAATAACATGCTTGTTAGGAATCTCCCTTGATGTCTGTTGCAGCACAGAGGGATGAAAGCGAGCGAATGAAAGAGAGGGCAAAAGCCATCAGACGCTTCTTCAAGAGCAGCCTTTGGCTTCAAAGGCAAACCTCAGGCGCTGCGACAGAGAACAACAGCTGATGACGTCACAGAGGGCACAGGACATTTAACCAAACCTCCTTACTGCCCCAAAGCATTTCTCAGAGCACAAAAGCAGGAGGAAAAACAAAGATGCAGAGGAGGGTTGAGGTTTAATGAGAGAGAGAGAGAGAGAGAGAGAGAGAGAGAGAGAGAGAGAGAGAGAGGAAAAACAGAGTGATCCAAAGAGCACAAGGGTTCATGGGGGTCGGTGTGTGTGCACATATCAGGGCAGAAGGCGAGATCAGCAGCGGGGAGCGTCCCCGTGTTTGGGATAGGAGGGAAAGATAAATAAGGCAGAATGGCTCCACAAAGAGAAGGAAGGAGGAAATGGGAATGTTGAGATTCCAAAAGGAAAATCTCTCACTCTCCCTCTCCCTCTCTCTCTCTCTCTCACTCACACACACACACATAGGTTCAGATGGAACTAAGTGGTATACAGACTTGTGTGTGTGCGTGTTGTAACCATGGAACATGAGTTTTAGAAGTTTGTTATGGATTTGTTTTCAAAATGACAGGCTTTCACAACAACTCCCTTCCACTGCTGCGTGCCAGTGGAGAGCGTATGTTTTACATCATGACTCTCAGTCCGCTGCCTCAGAGTACAAAATATGCTAACAGCAAAAGACCTGGCCGTACTGTACATCTCCTCTTTCACAGGAATGCTTGCTTGTATCTTACAGTAGAATAAACAGTTTTTACTCATTCACAGAATCAGATGTTATCCTAAGGCTTATATGTTGTGGAACTGTTCATTTCCTTGGGATCTACTATAATTTACCTTTCTATTTTTTACACTTCTGACCAGACTGCCTTGTAATATACCCTGAGATTGGGATGCAGTGTGTTTGCACTGCAGTGGTGATAGTGATGGCACAGCAAGAGAAAATATTTTTTCCAAACTTACAAGGTCTTTTGAAAAAAACATTTTGCTCTCATTCCGAAGGGCTTATACCAAACCAAATATTCACCATTACGTAATAACTTTCAGATAGCTACTGCTAGGTTCATCACCAATATACTATGATACAATATGATAAACTTGAGGTTTATTTACTAGCTTTTTACAGAGCTTATAATCGTATCGCAGGTCCGACTTCCAAGAATTGAACACTACTAGTTAGTGAGTATTAGCTCAGTTCCGCTCTACGACCCGGTGGGTACCTGAGGATTATGTAATAATGCAGTTCAAACCAAGTTTCCTTTCTCACCTCTTTAAGGTCTTTGATTTGAACATCCGACAAGCTGTTCTGACAGAGTACACTGGTGTTTTCAGTCAATCACTTGTTATGACGAGACTGAAATATAAAACTTCGAGTGGTCTCTGTTCATTGATGGTGTTCGACGTTGGAGCGTGCTGTAGCTGCCACCTGTGTATCATTGTGTGTATTTTCTTTATGATCTGAATTCTCAGCTCCACACACAAACACACAACGTCTTACTGATCAGACCGATCAACATTATCCCTGCACCTACGCTTTGGCAGAACTCAAGTGAAACATTATCAGTAATCTAAACATGTATTTCCTTCTTTGTTTGAAAAAATGTAAACTAGTACCTGCAGAAACCTTTTTTTCCTATAAGCTGGGAGCCAGGGAGCAAAGAGAGGATGTTGGCACCACACAATGGTCGTAAAAAATCCAAAGTATCCCAAACAAACTTCATCACTCCCCTGCCTGGCCTATCCTCCCCTCTGATCTCTCTTCTCTTTCATCCCCCCTCTGGTAAGGCCCCCTCTTCCTCTCTCTCCGTTGTCCCCATTCTCACTCCTTTTCGTCTCCAGGCAACAAGGCAATGGAGGTCTGAGCAGAGAGAGAGAGAGAGAGCGGGAGACAGAAACCGGTAGACGGAGAGATAGTGAGCCGCTCTTGAAACTTTGGAGACAGCTATGCCAGGAATGCAGGTGCCTGCTGTGAGGACAACAAAGTGAGGAGGACCTCCGTAGGAGCGCAGCGTGGGCAAGCGGCACGTCGGTGTGAGGGAACCCAGCCCACATTTCAACACTGCTCGCCTGCTTCTCATGCAAAGCAGTTGTTCAAAGTTGAGTTTCAAAGGTATGCTTGTCGCTGTGTGAAGCTCCTCGAGATACGACGTGACAGCGGGTCTGAAACTGCACAGAAAATAGGAAATTTGTACTGATAATCCAGCTGATTATCCAGCTTCATAAAAAGCCACCTGAAATATTTGTTCAACATGCAAAAACATAGAGTCAGATGAGCTTATTTACAACAGAAAAACAGTGCTGCTGCTGAGTGAAGCTTACTGTAAATGGCATGACCTCATCTGACATGGTTGAGGCATATTTTTGTGACAAAGAACAGCAGGGTGGGCTGTGTTGTCCTGGGTGGCAAAGAAAAAGTAGAAACAGATTTTACCGCATAAAGAAGAGAGACTGAAGAAGTCATGACTCTCCTTCTTCTCCTGTCTATTCCACTCACTCTCTACCTCTTTCTTTCTTAGTGTTTCTGTCTCCTAGCTGTCTACATGTCTCTTCATCTCTCTCCTCTCTCTCTCTCTGTCTCTCTCTCTCTCTCCCTCTCTCTTTCACTCTCTCCTACTCTGTGTTTTATTCAGCAGAAACAGAGAAGCCACATCACAGGGAGACCAGAAGGGTTTGAGAGGGAGGACGAAGAGAAGAGAAAAGAGAAGAGAAGAGAAGAGAAGAGAGGAGTTTAAAAAAAAGTGTAGGAGAGAGCTGGAGAGAGAGAGAGTGTGTGTGATGTGGCTGAGTAAAAAGGACTCAGATGACAGAGAATACTTTAAACACAGATTTAAGACCATTGTTTAGTGGTGGTGTGTGTGGATGTGTGTGTTCACATCGTTCTGTGTGTCTGTGCTAGTGCAAGAAAGTGAGATAGTGTAAGAAAGGTGTATAGACCTTGTTTGTCATATATGTGAACACATGGCTGTATACAGATACGTGCACGAAAGCACCTTTGTTTCCGCGCGTCCCTGATTGTGTTTGTGTGTATGCGTGTGTGTGCATGTGCATGTGTGTGTGCGCAGCTGTCCATCTGCCTGGCGGAGTCCTGGGGCCCTGCAGCCCTCACAGCAAATGACTGATGTGATTTAGTGGTGCGGGTCAAAGGTCAAGAGCCCCTAGTCTCCATCTGCGTCTGAAGAAAAGGCCATCAGGAAGGGATTAGACTGGAGTCAATGGTCCTTGTGACATGTCTGCCACCAGTTCACTTCACTACACTCACACACTCACACACACACACACACACACACACACACACACACACACACGCACACACAAAAAAATTAATACACAAATTGTATTTCTTCATGACTCTCTTACAGATTAACCAAAATAACATCAGTATTTATGCTCGTGTTAGCAAAAGCATTGGCTTAGTTGTTTGTATTTGTATTTGAAGCATTACAGTACTGGTGTTCTAGTGTCAAAATTAACATGGAGCCTAGAATCCTAATTGTTTCTACCATTAGCATTAGTATGTGTGTGCATGTGGGTATTGGCATTATCAGTTTGTGTTAAAACTACTGTGATAAACTTTCTGTAATGGAAGCAAAATATCATTTTCACTTCCTACTGAAATGTATTCATTGTCACATTAAAAACAACAACTCCTAAAACAATGTTGTCAACCTCACAGTCAGCTCTTGGTCGTTATTCATGCCAGCAAATTAGCTCGGCTACCTTCATTTGTCTCGTGACCCTTGCCTCGGTGTGTAGATCGTAACAATCTGTTGAGAGTCACCTATAAATTGTGATGGATGTTTAGTACGGACAGATTGGGCTATCAGATTACATCTGGAGGAGGTCGCTGTGTTGTGGTAGACTTCAGGTGCGACACAGAGAGCTGCCACCTACAGAAATTCTCCACTGACTCTGCAGTTGTTAGATGCATCAGGGGGGGGGTGTGTCAGAGTACCAGAGGGTGGGGGACAGTTTTGGCTGGTGTGAGCTGAAACACCTGCAGCTCAACATCAGCAAAACAAAGGAGCTGGTAGTGGACTTCAGGCGATCCAGGACTCCTGCTTCTCTTTCTTTCCATTAGGGGAGAGGTAGAGATGGTGCAGGAGTACAAACACCTGGGTGTCCACTTGGACAGCAAAACTGGACTGGACCAGGAACTCTGCAGCTCTCTATAGGAAAGGCCAGAGTCTGCTCTTTTTCCTGTGAAGACTCCAGTCCTTCAACATCTGTGGCACCATGGTATGGATGTTTTAAGAGTCTGTGGTGGCCAGCAACATTTTCTATGCTGTGGTCTGCTGGGGCAGGCCACACCAACAGACTTCAGAAGGCCCACATTACACTTTTCATTCAGTTTACCGTTGCACATTATAGTTCAGTTACTGTTAAATTACTGTTAATGTACTTTGTATGTTAACATTTTTGCACTTTTGTTCATACTGCACATTATTTTTTGCTTTTTGCATATTTGCAGTTGTAAATTTTTTTATTGTTTTTCTGCGCATTACTATTTTATAGTAGTTTTTGCTTTTTTACTTATTTACCTCCTCTTTCTTAACTGCATGTTGAGCAATTGTAACACAGCAATTTCCCCGTGGGGATCAATATAGTTTTTCTGATTAGCATTAGCAGGCTGTAAAGCATATTTCCCAGATGTCTTTAACTCTGAGTCCTGAGAATTCAACTTAAAATCTTTTAACTTGTACAGAGCTCATTTAATATCCACATTTCAGTAGACAGCAGTGGAAACCTGAGGAAAGTGCTATTTATGAGGAGCTGTTAGACAGACAGACCTGCGATGGCTGAAGACAAGCGTGTTTGATGAAACATGGCAGGAGCCAAATCCCAGTCAGCCCTTTTATTGAACCTACTGAAGGAAGACTGTGTTGTGAAAGTTCCCCAAAGTGGCTCAGAAGAAGAGCCTGCTTTTGCACAGGTGAAGGGAAAACTGGCGAGCCGGGGGAATAATGTTTATGTATTAGATTTCAAACACTTTCTGTCCTGTGAGGAAATCCAGATGTAAAGGTGTGTTCTTCTGCCTCCAGGATCTGACAGATTTCTTCTTTTTCTGCCTTTTTTTCCCCAGTATCTTCTTCTTCTTGGTGTCGTGATGGAGTGACAGAGTTTGGCTCTCCATCATCTCAACTCACGGAGGATGTTTGAGCTAAATATGCGTACAGGTCGCTACCGAATGTGTTGCTTGGCATTCTTTTAAAATTTATCATGTGTGAAAAGTGTGTTTTCTCACAGCCTCAGACACCTTTAAGTTTGTGTGGTGGAATATTAAAAAATACCTACCATTAAAGGCTATATCAGTTAAAGGCACTCCCTATAGACAAACCAATTTCTGGGCTATTTAAGTGCCTTTCAAGAAAATAGCCTGTCCTATGATGACGACAGAACTTTAATCTTCAAACAAACCTTATCCAGCTCCAGAGGGTTTTTCTCACCGCTCTTATCTTCTTATGAGAGTTGTCAGCAGAGTGAATTTCTATATATTCTTTCTTTCTTTGTCAGCATATATAAACAAACCCAAGGCCTTCACAAATACGCACCTCCCTTCCTCCAAAAGTTCGATAAAGTCCTTTTCTTTCTTTCTCCCACCACTCGGAGAGTAGAAAACGGGCTGTTAGCTCTTTGAGCCGGCTATCAGAAAATCCGGGGGAAATTACGCTGAGCGCAGCAGCCGTACAGCAAAGGGTGATTACAAATTCAAATGGATGCTTTTACATCAATGGAAGGCTTTGAAGACCTCTTAATGAGCAGATAGCTGGAGTTAAACATTTGTGGAAGTGCCATCTTCGAAAGAGTAAAGGGCGGTGAGGGAGAGAAAGAGGAGAAGAGGCGAGAGGAGAGAAAGAGGGGGAGACGGGAAGGGTTTTTGATCCTGGCAAATATCTGCAGGGCAGCGCTGAGCAACTGTCTATCTCGGACCAGCGGTTGTCTTTTGAGAGCTCGCTGTTCAAGGCTCTGTTTGGATCCAGGGTTAGATGGAGCTCTCTGAACATACTTGCACCAGGACAGCATCCCCGCTGCTGCGGACTGATCAATGTCTGTCAGATTTGAAAGACTGGCATACGTGATGAAAGCCGGATTGAGATACAAAAAGGCAGAACGCAAGAACAAGAGGGATGCAGAGAACCGAATGTACCGTGGAATCAAATATTGAAAAAGAAATAAGAGAAGGAGACAGGGCAAGAGCAGGCGAAAAAGGCAACAAAAAAAAAAGAAGCCGAGGAGAAGGGGTCGAGGTTAAATAAAATGAGGGGTCTTCTTGGAGAAAAGGGGGGATGAAATATAAAGGAGGGAAGCAGTGAAAGAGAGATCGAAGAAGATAAAGAGTTGAAAGAGAGCAAAGCAAAGGATAAACA
The DNA here is from genome assembly GCF_002260705.1 of Seriola dumerili. Classification (NCBI taxonomy): domain Eukaryota; kingdom Metazoa; phylum Chordata; class Actinopteri; order Carangiformes; family Carangidae; genus Seriola; species Seriola dumerili. Next base: position 2,138,505 of record NW_019174424.1, on the reverse strand, counting down.
CAGGGAGGGAGAGGGAGACAAAAGTGTTGTTCCTCCATGTCAGCAAAGCAGCGGGAGTCTAGTGGAGCTTTGAACTTGGCCCCCATTAGAGGCCTGATGATGGTTTGAAGTGAACGGTTGAAACAAGCCGGAGCATTTTAGATGTTAATTTGTTTTTGTTGTGTGCAATATGTGCGTGTGTGCGTGCGCGCACGTGGGTGTGTTTTCTCATCCTTTTCAGGGCCTCAGAATCGTTCATAGTCACACCCAATTTAACACAGCAGGATAAAATGCTTCCTTTAGCTTTGTTGTTTTCTCCTCTTTTGCTTTAGTCTCATTTTCTCTTACCTTTTTTTTTTTTTGTTTCAGGAGGGAAGAAAAGAATTCATGGTTGTTACTGCAGAACTTTAAGTTGAATTCAACTGTTTTATTGAAAGCAAAAGTGAATCTGTGGAGATCCTATCTTCATACGTTGCTCTTGTGAGTTGAGTTTTTTTGATCTTTACCTCTTTTTTTTCACAGTCATCACTTTTGAATGCACTGATGGAGAGATAAAAGACAAGGTTGACTGCGTTTTGAAACTCTAACTCATTGCACAAATCATCATTGTGCTCGCATTCCTCCGTTAACCATCCATTACCAAAAGTTTCTTATGTGACGCTCTGAGAAGTTTGCAAATTTGTCGACGATCGTGATATGACGAGCTTTGTGGAAGATGACTCTCTCAACCGTGAAATCACACGCTGGCTCTGGAATAACGGAGCTTTTCAGTGGCGTGACTCCTCAGTAACCATGTAATGATGAGCTCAGTGACTTGACACCCAAATCTCTGTAATCACATGACCTTAAATCAAGTGTATGTAGGAGTAGGGCGGCTAAGATCTAGCCAAACTGTTTTTATTTTATTATTTTTTTTATGGCCTCCTTGACCTCCGACCTCTGGCTGTATCTCCCATCAGGTTTGCGGCAGGCGGTCAGATCAGAGAGTCAGTCTGGCACCACCACCTCCAGGTTGACTCCCAGCCTTTGTCCCTGAGCTTCCCTTGCCTGGGTGACAGGTTCTGGGGGACACAACTGGGGCAGATTCTTGGGGGGGTGGGGGTGGGGGGGGGGGGGGGTGGGTGGGCTGGTTCTGTGTCTGGATGGGTCTGGTGTGTAAACACTAGAGTCGCTTCTGTGATCTGGTGACACATGAAAGGGGGTCTGCCTGTGGGGTTGCCGGGCCATCGTCTATATGTCGACATCCCCCACCCATCCAAACACACACACACACACACACACATTCACACACACTGACACACACATGCATGAGAGAGCACCAGATTTATGTATTTATGCATTGCGACGGCACAGCTCAAAGGGCTATGGCTGGAGGGGGTTGGGGGAGAGTAGAAGGGGAGTGAGGCTGTTTGGTCTGCAGACAGAGACTGATGGGGTGCTGGGGGCTGGGGGGGGTTGGGGTGGGGTTGGGGGGCGGTGGGAGGTAGGCCATACGGTGACCAGGAGAGATTGAAGGGCAGGAGGGGAGAGGAGGGTACGGGCTGGGAGACATCTGGAGAGCGATGGTGCTGATTCAGAAGTTACTGCTTTAATCTGGAAGAGAAGTTCTAGTTGTGAAGGGCTCCTTAATGAGTTGTGTGTGTACACACTCACACACACACACACACACACACATACACACACACACACACACAGCCTGAACCAGAGCATGTCTTACAGAAACTAATCGCATTAAGTCAGGTTTAGACTCTTCATCCTAATTTCATGACAGTTTCATTTCTCACTGAAGCTGTTTATGTATTTCAGTGTATGAGATCATCAATCGAGCACGTTTTGATCTTCAAACTATTTTATTAGCAAACTGTAGTCAGTAATGTTAGATTTTACCCGTTATTTAATCTTTTTTTTTTTCTTTTTCTTTTTTTTTTCTCTACATTCAATTGCACATCACATCTCAAAATGTTTAAAATACTAACTGGCTGTGAAAACTGAGATGCTGGTTTTAAAAGACACCCACTGGTGTTGTGTTGTCCTGTTGATGCCACATCCTGCAGTAGCACAAGCTCAACACTAGAGGGCAGAGATATGTGCCTCCACAGAAGACACAGTATACTTAATTGGATTTGTACTGACTTATTAAACTACCTTCGATTACAATAATCTGATCTGTATATATATCTATACAAATAAAGTTTTATTGATTGACTGCGTCAGTGGCAAGGGCTGACTATGTATGATCGGATACACTGAGAGTTTTGAAGGATGTATGCAAATGCATCCAGATGAGTTCACATATAAACAGTTTCATGCCGATTTCGAGGAGCTGGCACGTATCAGGCATGATGCCATTTTTAATGTTTACATTTATTTTCCATTATTTTCTGAGTTTGTTCATTGATAAATCCGAGCAATAACAACAGTGAAGAGAGAGTTTCTCTTGCCACACTCACTCAAAACACATCACGCCTCAGACTGCGTTGCATATTATTGCATATTGGTTAATGAAAGGCTTATGCTGGTGGTGACATGGATGTTTTGACATTCACTTTGTTATATCTTGAAACATCAACAAAAATAAACCACCAAATCAGAAACGGGCAAAGACATGCTTGTGCATTTTAAGTTGGGTGTGTCCTTTTAGAGGATTTCAGACCGAGTCTACCAGATGTTGTTCCAGAGGTGCAAGCCTTACACACCACTATATCTGAACTCTATCTTTTTATTTATAAACACAGAGCGTTTGCATTCAAGTTGAGGAGTCATGTGTGTTTTTTTTCCAAGAAAGAGTGATCATATTAAGGCTCTCTGTGGGGGTTCTGCTGTTTCCTTGACAATTTTAAATGATGCTCTCCAGCATCTGATCACACATCAGAAAAAATAAAATTATGATACTGCTTCAGATCATCATGGTCCCTCGGGTCCTTCTCATCCTCTTTCTCTCTCTTCATATGATTGTCTGTTGTTCTTTTTTTCTCTCCTTTTTCTGGCTTCTGTTAGTCTACTGTTCTTTTGCAATCACATTTGTTTTTTTTATTTTCTGAGCTCAGAAACAGAACAGTGCAAGAACAGAGAGAGAATTTGTTCAGTAGAGAAACAGTGAGACTTTTTCTCCATTTAATTGATATACCCCCCCTTACCTAATGTAATCAATTAATAAAGGGACACCAAACATGCTTAATTAACATATTTGAGACCTTATATGCATTTTTTAAATGTAATAGCTGATCGATCAATAAAACCTCCAGAGGTAGTAATATTATATATCGTATAATGTTATTGTCTATTTTAAACCTTTGTTTGTAAAACCAGCACTTTTGAAGTTACTGATCAGTCACGGAGTAATATTTTCCATTGTGTATTAATAGTTTTGGAATAAATATTCCTTTCAAGACCTCTGTTTCTTTATTTTAATATAACACTGTTAAGAGTTTTTTCAGCATTATCTTAAGATGATTTCAGACAATAAATCCCAACTAAATTTAGCAGAGATAATTCAAGGTGATGTCTTTGTGTTCTCAGAGCCACTGCTTTAATTCACACTAAAACCTAACTGAAGCTTCCAACAGTCATATCATATTATGTTTGCTCAAAATCACAAATCGTCATAAAAATTAACACAAGAATAATTTCAGCTCCGAGATCAGTATTTTACTCTTTTCTTGCCCGGCAAACAGCTAAGCCTTCGAGAGGAGAGGGAGAGAGAGAGAGAGAGAGAGAGAGAGAGGGAGAGAAAAGGGAAGAAATAAAGGAGAGATGTCTGGGTAACTTCAATAGCCTCTCTGTGTCCATCTAATATGGAGGGCTAGCATGCTGGGAGTTGGCCCTTTCCATTCACACAGACCCCAAACTCATAAAGACCTCTTCTATGGCCCCCAACCTGAAACCCACCCACCAAAGCCCTCGCTGGTATAGGTCCCTTCCATGGGAACTTGCAATCTGCAACGTAATCCCACTTTGGCCCCTGGAGAAGCCTTTCCAAACAAACCATGTGAGTCCTAATACCCAGGGCTTCACAAGTGGCTCCTGGCTAGGCCTGAGCTCCACCAGCACCAACAACTTGGCCCTCCTTCTTCTTTTTTTCTCATTCTCTCGCTTTTCTTCTTTCCACGGATAGACGACAAAAGAAAGGGATCTCCTTCTAATTGCTTCGAAGATTGAAAAGCTGAGAGGGGTGGTGGGCGGCAACAGGGGGAAATGAGACGGAGGCTCTGGAGGCAGCGGGGGACTGTCAGTCTGGCTTTGCCCGCCCTGGGTGTGCGGTAGCTGGGATAAAGGAGCTGGCAGGGCAGCCTCTGCTGCAGAGCTGGGCTGAGTGGATCAGAGTGGAGGCGGGCGACTCCCAGGGCCCAGCTTTACAACTCTGGCCAAACGGAGGACTATGAGACTGTGGAGGAGCTGAAGCAACTCTGCTGGAGGCCCTCTTCACACATGGGAAAGGACGTCTGGTCTTCACAACTGGGATTCAGAAACCATAGGCTGCTGAGAACAGTGTGTCCAAGCCAAGAAGGAGTATCTGACAGAGAGAGGGCAGAAACATAGTGTATTGGTAGTCATCCAAACCTTCTTCCCTGTATGAACAGTCCGGCCACTGTTGATCAGTATGGTGGTTGATGATGAAGTGTGTGAACACACAGTTGGGGTGGTCCGTGACCTTTGGATCTGTTGCTATGACACGCAGAGCTGCTAATAACACTCTCTCACACATGCAGACACACACCTTGACCTCTGCAGAAAGCATTGCCACGATTCCACGCCTCTTTCTCTCATTTTGCCATCACCCAGCAGCAGCTCCTTTGAAGCTTGGCAGAGCAGTTTTGCTCAGCTGTCTGTTAGTGTGAAGCATCAATGAGACAAAAAAAAAGAAAAAAGTGGCATTTTGTTTTTTTCATGATGAAAATCTGGGTAACATTAGAAAGAAATTTACTGCTTTGGGATTAGCCAAACACATCATATAAAGACACCAGTCCACAAATCGAAATAAAAAGAAAATCTAATTTGAGGAATAAATAACTTTTTTTTTTTTTTAGGGGGGTCCAAATACCTAACACATCATGTTTAAGTTCAAAGATCGAATACAAAGGGGCCTGCTCCTCTGTATATGTAGAGACATGAGATCCAAAGGATTTTAGCCTCACTAGCTCCAGAAAGTTCCCTCAGTCTCCCTCCGTGACCTCCTTTCATCCCTCCATCCCTCCGCCTTTCTTCTTTTTAATACAAATCAGCCACTCAATGCCATGCACATGTTTTAGTGTTATTTGAACTCTGGCAGAGAACTTCAAACAGCTTTCAAAGTGAACAGAGTTTTTTCCTCTCTTGCTCTATGTCTCTTTCTCTTTTTTGAAAGAACACAGCCGTGCTTCCAAGTACACCTGATCAGAAGGTCGAGAGATGGGGATTATGATATGCAAATGAGGCTTTGTTATCAGCGTTGACATTCGTTATAAAGCTGAGCAGAGGAGAGGTAACATGAAAAGGTGGCAACTCACCCCACCACCACCACCACCAGCACCACCACCACCCTTTTTAGCATAACCTCCCCTCTCAAACACATTGGCCTACCTAAGCCCCGATTTTTCTCTTTTTTTTTTTCATTTAGATCAAAAGGTTACACACAACAAAGAAAGGCCTGTGTGGAAAAGAGAAAGCGCCATATACACACTTCTGTGTACTTTTACACAGTCAAGACTATTGATTGGTCAACTGCCCCAAAGGTGTGTGCACATCTGTATGTGTGTGTGTGTGTGTGTGTGTGTGTGCCCAGGAGAGTGTGGATGCACAGAAAAGAGATGATGTCTGGCTTTCGACCGTGTCCTGATGAGGTTGTCGTCTCTTATGCTGTTTAGGCAGAACGGAGGACTTTGCAGTTACCAAACACACTGTAGAAAGTCTTTCATGTCTCTCCCCTGCTGTGACAGGATAAGGACGAGGACACACGCGCACGCGCACACACACACACACACACACACACACACACCAAGAGATCGAGTCTTCCTCCTTTCAAATACACACAGAAACATGCATATGGTTACCCCCCTGTTCAATCTGCATACGGTTCAGTTCAAAGGAGTCCAAGTGAGGTGGCGGTCTGTGCTACTTTTCCAGCTATTAGCCTCACCCACCATCTGCAGTGATGTAGTGAGGAGTGGGTTTTATGAACTTCATAAAGGGATGGTTATTAGTGCGTCAGAGTGGAGATGGGCTGTCTGGCCTTGGAGTTTAGCAGCAGGAGTCCTGAGCGCTTTGATGTGAATCATACTGTTAAATAACTCCTGAGAGGTAGTGTCATGGTTTTGAGTTTCACTCTGCTCGTTCATCCTTTAATTCATTCATTCTGTCCAGTTGTTTGTGCATACATGCTCTGATTCTGCTGTCATTTCAGACCCTGCCACTCCCACCTGCCGCTCCCGCCAGTAGGATCCCCTGACCTGCTCCTCCTCCCCACTCACCTGCTCACCTGCCCCCCACTCCCTCATTAGCTCTCTAGTATATATACCAGCCGGCTTCCACTTCCTCTCTGCCAGGTTGTCCTTGTGCCATGTGCCTTAGCTTTCCAGCGCTCTGTTCTTTGCCTGCCTGTTTTGGTCCTGATTGTGTTTTTGACCTTGCCTCTATTTTTTGGATTTTGCCTCCTGCAGCCCGAGCCTTTGTACTTTGTTTGCCCGCTTGGATTCCTGTATCCTTGTGTTTTTTCTCTAAATAAGGACTCTGTACATGTACATCGACCTCCTGAGTCGTGCTCCTGGGTCCCTTTTCTGAGAGCCGTGACAGAGGGAGCTACTGAAACTTTACAAAGATGAAGCCCCTGTTATATAAGTCATGATTGAACCTTCTTTTTTTTTTCTTTTTCCTTCTTCCCCGTGTTTCTTGTCTTCTTTTTGACACATTCAGTTGCATGTCAGCGACAGCAGCACAGAGACAGCAGTGATGAACAAAAGATGTACACATTATGTATCCATCATCAGGTTCACTGTGGAACTGCACTCACATCACAGACAATAAGCGACATGCTGCCTTCATCACATTGTAGACAAGCTGTCTCTATTTTTCAGTATTAGGCTCCTAATAAAAACATAATCAAAACTTCACTCTCATTTGTTCACAGTAAACACACGATATCAACACTCTAAGGACTTAAACGCTCAAGTTCAAAGTTCACTCTTAACCTTGGAAACAGCTATTGCAAAATCTCACCACAATGTCCATTTTAGTAGCTTTTCTGGGGCTATTGATCATGTGACATGATGTTCATCAGCAGATGGGGTTTGCCCAGTTATCATGGAACTGAAGAAAAAGCTCTCAACAGGTCAAGAGTGACCTTGGAAATTCAGTCTAATATGATGCCTAAATAATGACGGGTTCAGCCTAAATTGATCTTCGGTTATTAATTTTCTCCGTCCGTGGCAAAGGCAGAGACTTCAGCTCAAACAGACAAGGTGTTTTGGGTAATGACACCGTCCTGGTCGGGGATGAAGGAAGCAACGTTGATGTATACTGAAGAAGACCTGAATGGCTTGTCAATCTTTCAGGGGGTCATGGCTTTTTCACAAGGTGAAGCCTGTGTCTACCATGAGGAGTGGTCACAAAGTTCACAGTAGGGGCAGTAGCAGGAAGCATCCTGCTTACATCCTGGAGCTTTCTTTCCTCCAGTGATTCAAGGGTTAATTTTGACCCATCAGTGGAATCCCTTTAGAGCGTTTAATTGTAGGATTGTCCGTCTTGATGTCCTCTCTCCCTTTCTATCACTTCTAAAATAACATTTGACACATAAACCGCTGGTCTCAAGTGCTTAGTTTAACTATGTGCTCACTGTGGCCTGAAGGTGGTGCTGCTAACCCATGTACCACTTACCAGGTCCTCTCCAATATGACCAGAGTTTTCATCTGATGCATCAATGTGTAAGCAGAATTTAACTGTTGTAACTGGTCAAGGTGGAGTTCATGTTAACTTCTTCATATACAATTAGGTACTTAGTCCAGTGTTTCCCAATTCATGACATGACCTCACCCACATTTGTATAATTCTTTTGAACTTTGAACTGAGCCTTTGTCTCTTTTTCCTTTTATATATGCTTTTATGTATTGGATAATTTGACAGTTGTCCAATTGAAACCATCTGAGACGTGTAACATGGAAATGTCTCTTAGGTGGAACTGAACACATGGACATCTCTGAAATATTACAAGGAGCCCCAACCTGCTTTTTTTTGTAAGGGGTCACAGGACAAGAAGATTCGGAACCGCTGGTTTATTCCTTAACACTAAATTGATTTTCAGAGACCGCGTGTTTTATTAAAAAATATTAATCTCGACCACTGGAACATTAAAACATAATTCACTTTTTGGTAAAATCATAGATTATCAATTCCATACATTATGATCATTTAAAGAAAAAAGCTTTAAAGTCTTCTTATGATTCCAAAAACCAACACATGAATCACTCTCCTGATCAGTTAAAACACATTTGTTGTAGGGAGCTGAAGGAAATGAATTGTCACATTTCGAATACAATATAGACTGATGAAGAATAATGTTAGAAGGTTTAAAGTTTTATGTAGCTACTGCACATTTAATACCCAGGGGAAAAAATGAGGTGCTTTATGTGAAGACTATGAAGAAAAGAAGACAAAGAGAAGAGGAAACAGGGGGAAAGAAGTAAGTTCCTGTTTTAAATGTATTACTTTAAATGTTAAATATTTTTGGAACATTTAGGCCGTGTTGTGGCGGAAGCACCATAGTTCACTGGATGGATCCCTGAGGTGAGAACTCTGCTCCCACGTTGCTGCTGTGAATCATCTCGGATGCATCAGATCGATCAGATCGATCAAATCTGTAAATCATAAATTACAGGTGACATCAGGTGAAGCAGGAAGTGGCCAAGCACCTCTGAACTCTCGGCGGAGACTCACGTGGACACTTTCCTCTGACGTAATAGCCTCGGCCCGGTAGGTGGCAGCCTATCCAAGCAAATCTAATCAGATTAAACGGGACGAAATTTGGCTACTGGAAACACTGAGCACCTGGTGGATCTGGTCCAGGGGTATGTTGGGTCTGCAGTTTATAGTTTTATCAAAAAACATGGCGTTATCCAAAAAAGACTGGACATTAATGGAATGTTTGAGCCACCGTGTTTTCACCTGCTGATGATTTCTGTTGCTGCTCAGCTATTAAAGGGGGACAGGTTTGTTAATTCTGTTTGTGGAGGGGGAATCCGCGTCTTATAGGCGTACTGCAACGCCATGACGCATTTCACACTCTCCTGCTGCAACACAATAAAATATGAATCACCAGATTGCCGACGATGGGATGCGTCTTCGGCTGCAAATACCGTTTAAATGGTGAGGAAGGGGGTGTGGCGCTAACCATCTCACCCATTCACCAAAACAGTACACGCCCAGATCTCGTGCAATTCGTGGCGTGAAGTCGGGGTGCAGGTTTGATCGCGGTAACGCTGTCTGCTCGGACTCTCGCTGGGGTGAACAGGCCAGCCTGCTCCTCGGCTGCCCGCCGCGCTCCGTCCCTCCGCAGGCTCGAGGCTGCAGATAAAAGCGCTCCACGCAGGGATCCTCATCGCATTACGCAGATTCAAAGGCTGGATGTAGAGCGAGCCGGTGGCCTGCAGATGAAGATGCGATAACTACGGTAAGATTAAAGGTACGTTTCTGTTTTTTGTTTTTTTTTTTCTGTTGGTTTGCTGTCGGTATCAGCTGTGTGGTCCATGGGTGTATTACAGTCCAGTTTTCTCAGACATTAACCGGCGCAGTGCTAAAGCCAAGATGTGCTGAGGACAAAGGGGCGGGTGGAGATATAAGAACAGCCTTAAATATTTTGGAATAGGTTAATAAACAGAAAAAAAAAGCTTGAGCAGAAACGTCTCCTTCCCCTTTCAGCACCCACATGAAATAAAGCTGTCAGGGTTCTACAGTGTAGCCTAGTATGCTGTGGTGAGCTTCCCCATTAAAGCACATTTCTGTGGCTGTTTTAGATTAATAACAAGCCTCACAGTGTCTATTACATTTGAGTGGACTGGTGTTATAGGTAATTCACAGCTGCCATGTGAAATGGGTTTATTCTAGGAAGTGGCACGGTCTAGGTGGGCGGCTGATGCATCTGTGGAGCAACTGTGGCTCATTATCCCAGAGCCTGCTGTGAACTGTACAGGTCGACATAAGAGACTCAGTTCTCTCTCTCCTCCTCCCCTCTTGGTTCTCCTTTTAGTAGCAGGCCACAGCATCACAGTCAGACAAGACATCAGTCACTTACACTTTCATCTCTGTGTCACTTAATTACGCAAAATCCCTCCTTTATTCAAGGGATAGCTCACTGTAGGCCTGTAAGACTTTGCTTATCAGATCACTTCTGCCCAGTGTCCTTGTGTGAACTGGATCTGTGGTATTGTTTCATACCATAGAGTTGTTTCATACCCAGGGCTCGCTAAAGTCTGTTCCTACTTTTCAAACCCCTTATGTCTGACTTGCGTAACCTGAAGTTTCTTTCAAAACATCAAGTGTCAGGCACAACGTGCATTTTCACAACATTTATATCATTTTTATTGGACATCTTTAGTGTAGCAACTAACAGTTATTTACATTATTGATTCATCTGCTTATGAACAAACTGTCCATTGACATGTCAGAAAATTTTCCACACCAACAGTCCAAAATTATATTCAGTTCACTTTGTATGACATGGAAAAACACGTTTGGCATCTTGCTTTAAGTAATATCTAAAATAAACTCTAATTTGATTATAAAAGAATATTGGCTGTCAATCGACTGATCATTGCAGCTCCAAACATCTTGTCAATCCTCATGTAAGCAACACTGGTTTGAAAGTAGATGACATTTGTTGTAGACTGATTGACACCAGATGCACAAAATGTGTCAAATATCAGTGAGACGTTTTGAATCTGCCACTTTCTGTCCTCCCATTAAACAAATTCATGTTTGTCTCTGTTTTCCTAGACATGTTAGGACCATGATACATGGCTGTGCTGTGTGTATCAGTGCAGATTGTGTTGCAGGAGGAGATTGAATGCCTCTAAAATCTCAAGGTAAGACTCTCCTCCTTTGACCTTGTGTGTGTGTGTGTGTGTGTGTGTGTGTGTGTGTGTGTGTGTGTGTGTGTGTGTGTGTGTGTGAGTGTGTGAGGGAGGGAGTAATGCTGGAATTGATCCATGGCCTTGAACGGCTGCTCCCAACCTCACTTTTCCTCTCCTTAATTGTGTCTCCATCTCGACTTCTCTTCCTCAAGCCCAGGACTCAAAGGCGCTTGTTTGTAGACTTTTTCACACGGACACATGCTGCAGGATTGATGTTTGTTTTGTTTTTTTTATACCAACACTTAGGTGTGTTTGTAGATGAAGGGGGTTTCTGTCAGCAAGTCTAAAGGGAATACTCTTTCTCAAGCTTAATTAGACAAATTGCTGTGAGGGTGAAAGCAAACAGTGGCAGCTGAACCATCTGAATAAGGTATTGTTGGTGGATAAAGAGGGGCTTGATGGCTCATTCTCTGTCACAGGGCCCTTATTCTGAAAAGCCAAATAAAAAAGAAAATAAATAAAAACAATATGAACTAAAAGAAAAAAAAACAGCTGTGTTCCTGTGTGTGTATGTTTAAGGCTAAAAATGTGGATGTGATTGGATGTGTCTATGTTCATACCATGTGTACATGTGTGTGCGCTGCAGGCTGTGAATTTTCAGGTTGAACTGCAGTTCACAGTTTGTTCACAGTTAAAACTAATTCAGCTTAAAGGTGTCTGGCGAGTCATCTCTGAGTCAGCAGCCTGATGTTCCCCCTTCATGGTTTGAACCACTGTGGGTCAGTGTATGTTGTGTGTTAACCTTTGTCGATCCATGCTGTGCCAGTCAAGGACAGGACAGTGTATATGTTTGCTTGTGTGTGTTGTGTTGTTGTACTGCCTGCATTCCCAGAACAGGTTTGAGTTTTACAGCTTTGCAGTGACAACATTTTGCTCAGTGATACTATTTACAGTAGAGTTTCACCTACAACCAGCAGCTTTATTTTGTTAAGAGTAAGAAAGTAAGAGGAATTTCATGTGTTTATATATTTGGAACAGGCGAGAACATTCTTGTAATAGTATTTACCAGGGGGTGTTCTTCCTACTCACGTAGGGTGTAAGCCAATACAGAACTGTGCCAGATAAAACAATTTATTTCTGAATAAGGAGAAGCATTCTGGAGGAATAGAAGAATTTGAATTAATCAGACTACGTAGACAATATGTTAGGAAGAGGCAGGAACAATACAACTAGCAGCTAGAGTTCTGAGAGGTAAAGAGGTAATTGTTGTTAACCCTCAACTTCTCATAAATATCAAAATTAGTTTGTAAATCCTGTCACATCATGCACTATTTAATTCTGCCTTGCAGTCCCATGACTTTCATTTTCAAAATTTTTTTTTTTCAGCCAGACAGGGCATAAAGGTGCACATGAACGTTTCCCTTGTTCGAATGTTGAAACCAGATCATTACATAATTAGATGATGAAAAGTGCCACTGTGGCAAAGTTGTTAAATATTAGCTAACTGGACTTGAGGTATTGCTAAAAGTAAGTAGACACGCATGGCTTAAATCCTGTTTCAGTATAACAACCCCCATGTACAAGGTGAGGTTCATAAAGATATACGCTCTGACTGCCTAGCATCAGAGCAGGGCCACAGTTATCTCTCTCACTCTTGTGGCTGAATGGGAGCAAATCCATACGGCCAAGCTCCAAAGTCTTGTGGAAAGTTCTATTCAGGTGTCCACTAACTTCTGGCCATATACAGCTGTGTGTCTGTGGTCTGAGTCCCGGTGAAGATAATGCAAAAAGCCACAGTAAAGATGGACGTGATACTGACGTTATGTGCTGCAGAACATGCGACTTTGCCTATGGATTGGTGTGCAGGATAATGGATAACGCAGCACTGTTTTGACGCGGAAGGACACACGCATGCATGAATGCGTTCACACATATGTACTGCACATATGCACCGTATCCCACACAATACCCACTGTTTAAATTAAACAGCCAGTGGAGCAGCCATCGGCTCTTGTCACTGTGACGAGCAGCCACAAGTGTCACAGCTAATGGCTTGTGACGCTGCTGTGTGTGTGTGTGTGTGTGTGTGTGTGTGTGTGTGTGTGTGTGTATAAACTCACTGACCAACTATTCACCGGGATATGAATTTAATAAAAGCACACTGACAAAGCACATATATATCCTATATCCTATGAGCAGTGATTCACTGCAGCTGGAAAAAGCAGTTACTCTGCAGACGATACACCTGTTTGTTGCTGCACTGAAGACAGAGGGTAATGGGTGGCGCTTTCCTCTCATTGCGGCCAACTTGCCAAACAGGAAGTTAACGTTAGAGAGAAAGGAGGAAGTCTTTGTTGACTAGATTGCACACAGAGATTTGACCTACACACTGAATACACACTTGGTATGCACACGCTGCACTCAGCATGAGGTGAATGCAGAGCAAATTAAGTGCAGTGGATACACACTTTTACTTCACCCTCACCAATCAAGATGAGTTTAGTTATAGTCTATATTTTCCTTTTGTCAATAAATCCAATGTAAAGAAACCAAACCAACAATGAACTGACCAAAATAACATTATTGTCCATGTAACCAAAATGTGAAATACCTTATTCCTCTGCGCTACAGAACTCCCTTGTTGTGTAACTAAACTATTAAAGCTATTGAAATCACATTATTGAGCTACATCTTGGCACTAGGTGACGTGTTCTTTCACAATTATCACAATCACAATTAACATGGGAACTGTAGTGTATTTTGATTCAGTGCCACGTACCCCATCCTGCAACTGTAAATACTCACTAGAGAACAAAATGTGTAGTAATCCGCAGTTCAAAATAGTCCCCAACAAATGCCCAGTTTTCTCCTGTTTGAGTAACATTTGCTAAAAAAAAAACTACAACGCCCAGCTGTTTCAGGAAACTACATAACCCTTTTTCAAAAACAAAACTAGATTTTTGTGCCCCCTTCTGTAGAGGCTTCACTACGAATTAATGGGCTATGGACTGAGAGAGACGGGTAGACGAAGGCAGAAAGCATCGGGAGACAGACTTACTGACTAATGGGTTTGGTCTTTGATTGATTTCTGAATAACAAGAACAACAAAAAAAAGAATAACACAAGTCTTATCCTTTGTTGTGAGCCAGCTGGAGTCATACAGTATCTCCATCAACCTGCTATTACTACAGAAGATTCAGAGATGATCCATGCTGAGGTGATATAAACCTACACACTGCGCAGTACTTGACACTTGAGGTATTAAAAGTCTCACTAACTGAGCTTGGAAAGGCCTCCTGGTCACACTGCACCCACCTCTTTAACTACTATTCATGCACATTGGATGCAGTGTTGTTGCATCTATTTAAGTTTTTTAGGAAGTAAGTAAGACTTTCTCTTATTCCAGGGGGAATCCCTTGTGTGTACAGCGTTATCTCAAACCACCTAAGATGCTGCTGTCTGATAGCTGATTCTTGGGTGTTCTACTTAAGATGGAGAAAATGAGCTTTTCTGCTACTGGCAGTTCGTGAAAGTATTGCAGCCTCTCACTTGCCAACAGCACAGTACTCTATGTGATCACAGACACACAAAAAAGTTAAATATAGCGAAGATTACATGTTTCCACATGCAGAAGCCCTGTTGGAAATCCAGCCTTTGTAATTTCATGTAACTAATATGCTAATTCTGCTCAGTCTCTGTGCTGATGCCTGTATTGTGTGGCACATCACTGTCAAAAATGGGGTGGGGGGGGGGGGGGGGTTCAGAGAGATTATTTTGAGCTGCTTTCAGTGTCCTAGAATCTTCTAATGATGGCGGTCTTGCAGCCAGTGCTGATGCTGGGAGTCTAGCAGGAAAAACTTGGGGTAAATAGGATGTACAAACAGAAATGTAAAAATTATTTAAAGAGTTTGCCCTGAAGGCTTGCATCTACTTTACACAGCAATCCATGAATATTCATTTAAAATATTATATTGAAGATTCTTCTATTTTTCTCTACTCTTATTAGCCACAGGTTGTTATCTTCCTCTCTTCCTTTTATGGCTTTGGATGACTACTGCAGCCATACTATATTCCCTGCACTCGCACACTTCTTGCAAAACAACAACACTGAAAGTAATATATGCCACTTATTGTTGGTGGACACATAAGCCTAACATTTCAATACTAATCTTTGTCTGTGAAAACACTCAAAGTGGACATGTTCTTGTCCTTCTCTGTCTCTGCCGCCCCCCCCCCCATCTCTCCATTCATCATGTAATTGGGTGGATTATGACTAATACCAAACCCTCCGGCTGTTTGCGGGCTGTCAAGCAGCTTTTACAAAGATTATAAATTGTATAAATCCAGCTGTATTTGGATGTCTGTGTGTTTGTGTGTGCTCAGTCAGCGCATTCATCCACCTTTTTGATCTCTAAACTGTCAAATCGGGTTAGGCGGCACCAGACATCGATATCCCATGCAAATCCGTTATTTATCGAAGTGAAGTGTTAAACCCATACGCTGCTACTTGAGCAAATCATCAGCCCCTAATGATGAAAAGGAGCACTTTTTTTTTTTTTTTTTTTATCTCAGCGCTCACAGAAGATTGGAGTGAACAGCTGAAGTTGTCAGGAGAAAGTGTATTGATGTTGACAACCATAATTAAAGGTTATTAATTGATCAGGCCTCCTTTCATTTTAGAGTAAGTGTTCCCCAAATTCAGCTAAACGATATGTAAACTCTCTCTCTCTCTCTCCTCTCTCTCCTCTCTCTCCTCTCTCTCTCTCTCTCTCTCTCTCTGAGGTTTCTTTATTCTTTTTCTAGCTTTGGTTCAGCCCCCACACATCCTACACATACGCACACGCACACACACGCTCATACTGAAAACCCTTCAGTGAGGATGTTGTGTTAAAAAAAAAACTTCACACAATCCTTGGAGACCAGGTTATATGGTGAAGAGGAGCTGCCCTGCGCAACAAAAGGACGCAGGGAATAAGTGCAGAACAAGATGAAAGCTTCACCGTTGGCATGGCAACCACCCGATCATCTCCATGGCGAGGTTTGATGTTTGACGACTTGACGGCGGATTCTGGGTTAGAGAGAGAGAGAGAGAGGTGAAGAAAACCGGTTTGATCCAGCACAGCTGTGTGAGTGCTCTTTATCTCCAAGGCTGTTGTTTTATTGTTGTTTTATCCTCTCTCCTCCTTTTCCTTTAAGAGAGGGCTATGTGATTCAGAGCAGTTATACTCCCCATCAAACCGCTCCTCAGTGTTTCCGCTGATGCTGCTGGAGCTCATCACACTTTGCTCAAGCGGGACTGTGTACAGTGTATGTGTTCATGTGTGCAATTTGGAGGTTTGGGTGCATGTGTGTTGCTGTTATGCAAACATATTGGACTAAGAGGCATATTGACACATCACACATTAATATTGAGTGTCAGTGCAGTCAGTGTTGTTCACTGTCAATATAATGGAGGTTCCCTTCTGGAAGAGCTGTTTCAAAACAGTCTGTAAAAACTGCTGTGAAATTATATCTTGATGATTGAGGTGATTCTTCTAACTACAACAGTATTTGGGACTGTTATATAAAATCTTGGAGGAAAAATTGCACACATTTGTAAATTATGTTTTACATAAACCTTCATGAAAAATTATATTAACTGGAGCTTGATCTTGATCTGATCTTTTTTTTTTTTTCAAATTAAAATACTTGATTGGCAACAACTTAATTGATCATTAAAGTTGCTAGCTCAACAGTGTTTTACTGCACCTTAAATGCACCTTAAATGGACCTTAAGTGTATATATGTGTCAGTTGTCACATTTTATAACCTGGCAGATTGATTGATAATGAAAGCAACTGTCATGCACTGGCTGGTGTGTGTCCACTGTGGAAAGGCCAGTCATGGTCATAACTTACGTGCTTACGTCACTTTTTTGTCTTTTCCTGGAAAGTCTGTCTTCTCCCTTGAGGTTATATCCTTTCCTTTTTTCTTTCTTCCTCTTTGCACACATCCATTTATTCCTCCATCTATTTGTCCTCCAGCGAGTGCTTTAAGTGGCCAGTGTGGTGTCAGGGGACTAACACGCTGTCCCTGATTGAATTCCATTATAGAAATGTACAGCATATCTACTTGTGTGTGGTGTAACCAGGGTGCTGGTGATGACTGGGACCTGTGTTCCCTGGAGAGAACAGTGGAGCATGAAAAAAACGGGCTTGTGGTGTGTTTATGGCCTGTTCCCTGCTGTCAGGTGACTGCCTGAGACCTGGAGTGTGCCGGAGGACACGAACTCCTCCGTCTTTGTGTCCTCTTCAGTTTTTCTCCCTGTACATGCTCTAGGTGCTCTCTGCTCATTACCTGACTCCATCAGTCTCCATCTCTCTGCCTCAGTTTGTTTTGTTTGCTTCCTAGCCGTCCTGGCAACTGCATGCATCATGTGACCGTGGAGCTCATTTCTTGTGTGCATACATGTGTAAGTGTGTGCGCACTTGTTAGTCGGAAAACTAAAGATTCTATGTGTGTGTGTGTGTGTGTGTGTGTGTGTGTCTTGGGGCTGTTAGTGACAATCGACTTCTCCATCAGCCTCTCTCTCTCTCTCTCTCTCTCTCTCTCTCTGTGCATCCTGTGTTCATCTCCAATCGCTCTGTCTCACCCGATCTATCTTCCTGCTGTCACCCTCCCCTTTTAATGCCTCGCCGACTGGCTTCTTACTCGACTTGCTCTATGTTTTCCTCCTGCCCCATTTTTCACGCTGTCAAACGCTCACAATGCTCCTGACGCCAGCCTTCATTTCTTTTCCTCATTTTCCTTTTTTTGTTTTTTAAATCTTCTTTCTGTGTAAATTTGGCTTGCTAACTTAACATCCTTCAGCAGAGGTCTTGTCAAGTCTGTCCTATGTCAAGGCTGTCAAATCAGCCTACCACCACCTCTAAAGCTCACAAACAACACTTTATATCGTCTTTGTTTAGTCTGTATGTAAACTGAAGTGTAAAAAAAAAAAAAAGACTATTCAGTGTTTTATGGGGGGTCATGTCCCCAACTTTTTCTTGGCTGGGAGCAGGAACTTTTTGGAGTTTCTACAGGTTTCTTGGAAACTGGTCCTGGCCAAGAAATAGTCCCGTCTGTAAAACAGTAAATTGACAACAATTGTTATATTACTTTTGTATTTAAGAGATGCTAGAAAGCAAATTTTCTTAGCCAGCCAGGATAGCCGTTTGCCTCTGTTTCCAGTCTGTGCTAAGCTAAGCTAACTGGGTGCTGGATGTGATCTCTTTTTTTCCATACAGAAAAGAAAGTCATTTCAAGCTTGTCATCCAGCTCTTTCACCAGAGGGTTATTAAGCATATTTCCCAAATGTCAGTCTTTTGCTTTAAGACTGCTACGCTTGTGCAGACATTCAGCCTGACTTCCTCTCATTCCTATCTCTAACCCTCACAACGACAATAGTCTCTAAAATGTGAAAATCCATCCCAGTCTCTACTCCCTGCTGCCGGTCGTCTGACTCTTGTATAAGGACAGTGGGTTCTCACAGGGTATGAGGGAACACACATACACACTCACCCCTCACCCCTCCCACTCCACATGCCTCCTCAGGGACTGATATTTGTCAGGGGGTGTGACAGTCCAGAAGTATCTATCCATCTATCAAGCACAGAGCGAGGAGAGGGAGCCCAGGTGATTCTCTGTCAAAAAAAGAAAGACAGAGAGACTGAAAAGTAGGCACATATGGAATCTGCTGCAGCATCTGTCAGGCCCGGGCATGTCAGCTGTGGTGGTTTGAGGAATGAAACAAGCAGAGGAAAATAAAAACTGTAACGAATGCTTTTTTTTTTTTTTTTTTTTTTTCTCTCGAGGCACAGCTGGGGATGTTAAATCAACTGAAAGAGCTTCTTGGCTCTTAAAAATGAAAGAAAATTGGTGGTTTTCAGTGGTTCATTCAGTTGGGAGAAGAGACACAATATGCTGAAGGTGGTGCAAACTGTTGGCCATAAACACATCTCTGTCCTTCCTTCAGGGCCCACTCTGTACCTCCTTCTCTCCACCGCTCCTTATGTTGCCCCCCCCTCAGTGCCCAGTTATGAGGAGACAAGTATATATTAATGGTGTCAGTGTATTTCAGGCTGAAGCAGGATGTTGTGGTGGGAACCTGGTAGGGGATTTTAGATTGTGGGTGAGGACATTTATTCAGTTTTTGATATCTAATACTAAAACGTTGGTTTATGTAGAAGTAATTTACTACACAGCGTTTCTGTGCCATTTTTCTGTTTTTCTCTTCACTTTCTTATGTTTACTTTGCTCCTTTTTCCCTTTTCTTTCTTTGGTCACCCTCCCGTATCATTCTTTCACCCAGCTGCTTTTAACCTCCCTCCCCTCCTCTCTCTTCTCCCATGGTGCTGGCTTTAGCTGATTAGAGTGGCCCTGCTTGCTTTGATTAATTGGATGAGTCTTGTTTCCATGCCAGATTCCTCTTCTCTCCTCTCCTTCTCTCCTCTCCTCCCCTCCTCTCCTTTCCTCTCCTCTCATCTCCTCTCCTCTATATATTTCTCTCTTCATCAGCAGCTAAAACAAACACAGCCTTTAATGGCATTGATGAGAGGAAATAACCAAAACTATGGGTATGTCAGCAAACATTGTGCAGGATTCATTTTAGTCAACCTCATAAGCACTGCCAAAAAAAAAAGATACCACAAAAGATAAAGGGCTCTAGAATAAAATTTTAGCTTTTAATGTCTGCATAGCCCCATGTAAGCCTAAAGATCTAAGAGAGTTTAGACATTCTGGAAACAGATTATCAGTTCAGTACTGCAACAAATGATCTATAGAGTACTTTCTTGTTTAATCGACTGATTTTTTTTTTTTGTAGTGTCTGAAAAGTCAAAAAGTCGTGTCCCAGAGCCCCATCTGTCTGACAAGCAATCCAGCACACAGCCATTTTATTTATTGTCATACATGACCAAAAAAAGGTACAAATCCTCATATTTGTGAATATTTCTGCTTAAAAAAAAATTAATGAAACAATGAATCAATTCCAAAATATGATTATTATTAATTTTCTTTCAGTTGACAAACTGATTTAAAGGAGGAATTGTGTCAGCTTAAAGTGAGTCTTTGCACTTCTGTATGTGTGTGGACACATAACTAACATGACGGTTTTAAAGTAGGTTACTCATTCATCAGTAATATGGTTTTGCATTGATTTCTCTTGTCTTTTGGCCGCTCCCTTCTAAAACCCTGACTTCAGGAAAAGTTGGAAGCCTTTCTCTCCGCTCACCCTGTCGACCTCCTCAGTGTTTTAATCCGTCCTTCAGGCTTTGATGACAACAACAACCACCTCCATCTCCATGGCTCTGTCTCCCCGCTCATTTGTCTCCTCCCTCCTCTCTCCTCTCCATCTCTTTCTCTTCCTCCCCGTTTTTCTTCTGCTGTCTTTAAGTGAATTCCACTTCAAAAGCTTGCCTCTGAAAAGGTCGTCTGCAGCCTCTACAGACCCCCGTGGCTCCTCATCTTTCTTCTTTTTGTTGCTCTTTTCCCTGTCTCTCTCTCTTCTTCTCCTTGTTTTTATTTGTTGTGCTGTGCCCCTTGCACAGTCGTGGCAGAAGCAACACACACTTATATTCGACAAATAACACAAACAAAACCCATCGTAGCACAGCCAAGTGAATGGCTGCCTGCGAAAGTCAAATGCTCTGTTATTCCATCCCAGCAAATACAATCTCTGGAGATGCAATGCCAACCGGAGAGCCCCAAGGGGCGCTGAGGCTTTCTCAGAAATGCAGGCAATCACACAAGCTAACTGCTTTTGTTGTTTTCCTCCGTCCCCCCCTTCTTCCATTACAGGCCGTTTTTATCAACCTGCTGAAAGCCTGAAAAAGCCAAGGAGACTTTGTGTGCAAACGGCATGTTTGTGTGTGTGCTCCGTCTGTTTGATAATGCTAACCAGGGATGAAGAACTCTATGCGATATGGAAAAATAAACAGGCAGAATAACTCAGTGACAACGTGAGGCCTCATTCACTGAAATCACTGCATGATGAATGACTTTGGTTCTGCTGTGTTGGGACTATACAGTAGATGCCTTGTTCTTGTGGTCACTGGAGCTGAACTGCTACTTTGTTGTGTGATTATCTCCTGCATATTGTTATGCTTGGGTGGGGGATGTTTGTTGCTATTTATGTATATGTTTGTATTTTTTAGGATCTCTTATAGCTCAGAAATAACACAACATGACAGCTGCACATTTTTATATTATTTTTAATTATTTATCTTTCACAAGTTCTCAACCCATTTTAATCTCGTCATTTGAAATATTCTTTATATAAACGATGGGTTAAAATCATTATGTGTAATGGGAAGGGCGTCGCTGGTAACCATAAACCCTCAGGAATGATCACCAGACTCTACTCACTTCTACAGAGCATTAAAGCATCTTTCAGCCCATTGTTTTAGTTTAATTGCCTACGACTTTACTGACTGATTCAGTCGTGTTTCCAAAACAGAGGTAAAATTAAAAGTGAATATTTGACTTATATTTGATTTATATTTATTTTCTGCTGGATGTGTAAATAACGTGTGTCTGCTAACACGTCGGCCATATCAACTTGATATGAGGTGATAATATGTCAGTGATGTATTTTCAGCGCCCGAGTGGCCGAGAAAAAATCGATGAAAGCTGGTTTAAGTTCGAATTTAAAAGAATCAAAATCATGAATTTTCCAACCAATAAGGATGATTTTTCATCCTCTGGTCAACATAGCAGCCTCTCTCTCTCTCTCTCTCTCTCTCTCTCTCTCTCTCTCATTCACCACCTCACAGCATTTAGTCAGCTGCAGTCTGCCCCCGGTGGAGAATGGAGTTAACAACTGAAGCTGAAATGTTGATGGCCTTTCTCCTCAAGCCTTGTATGTTCTGAAATAACCCATTAATCATGTTGCCATAGTGGGGGGAGAAGGAGTGAGAGGGGTAGAGTAAGACAGAGAGAGGCCAGGTCTGAGAGCGAGTCAGTCTGACAGCTACAGCTTTGGGTAATAAGGGCTAATGGATCGGGGAGCATGGACATACCTGTCCAGCCTGCTCACATTAGGATGAATAGAGAGCTGCGAGAGTGTTCTTGTCTGTCCTTTGTAGTGTGTGTGTGTGTGTGTGTGTGTGTCTGTGTGTGTCTCATCCTCCTTCCTTGCACTGATGTTTTGTACCAATGTTTCATTGTTTTTGTTGTTATTAACAGAGAATTGCTTCTGTCTCCGTGTGTCTCTTGCAGGCTGTGAGCCCTGTGCAGGGTGGTGATGAGCAGTCAGGGCAGCAGCAGCAGCAGCAGCAGCAGCAGCAGCAAGGGAAGTGGCCAGCATGCTGACACTCCTCCCCCTCGTCACGCCCCCGGACCCAAGCTGCAGGTGCAGCGCTCCCTCTCTCGCGACACCATCACCATCCACTTCTCTGCACTGGGGAAGGAGGAAGACGATGAGGAAGAGGAGCTTTATGGGTTACCTGTTGGAGATAAATCAGTGCTGGATGGTGCAGATGGACTTCAAGGTGTAGAAGCTTCAGGGGCAGACGACCAGTCTGTCGCCACGGGCTTGGAGGCAAAAGAGGAGCTGCTGTTTGAATCGGCAGGAGTGGAGGCGCTCTCTGGAGCTGCTGTGCTCCCTATTTCATCCACCACTCTGCCCGTGCAACCCTCAGACCCTCACCCATACACACCGTCTGCAGCCATGACTATTATCCCCACCTCCGCCCACTCCCACCTGAGCTCCAGCCCACCTGCCAGCTCCTCCTGGCCCTCTGACCGACCCACAGCTAATCCTCCATCCACAAGCTCCACCTCATCCTCCCCTTGTAAGTCTGCAGCGCTGTCGTCCTCCAAGCCTTTTCTCAGCCTGGTCAGGTCTCTGTCCAATGACGTTGAATCTCGAGAATCCACACCCGCCCCCACCACTGTTGCACCATCTCATGCACGCCACCGACACTTAATGAAATCTTTTGTTAAGTCTCTGTCCACAGACACCTCAAAGGCCGAACATCAGGAAGGGCCTCTTCATCATTATCTTCATCAGCAGCAGCAGCAAACACAGCCATCCCATCGGCCTCCGCCTCGCAACATGCAGCTCTTCAAGCAGTTTTCCCAGCCTCGTTTATCCTCCAGCCCCGTCATTGTCACTCAAGCAGGCGGAGACTCCAAAACAGCCCCTTCCTCCCCCATCATGTCCCCAGATGGTAGGTCTTTCTTCAAGGTGCAAGAAGTGGAGGCCAAGATAGAAGACACCAGGCGGCGGCTGTCGGAGGTGATGTCAGATCCCCTGCAGCTTTTTAGTAAGATCATGGGAGATGAGTCCGGCGCGGGAGCGTGTGGAAGCGCCGCTCATCGCGCCAAATCGCTGTCCTCCAGTGCGTCAGAGCTCAGCGGAGTGGCGGCGGTAAACGGACATGCAGAAGGTAACAACAACTACAGCATCAAAGAGGAGGAAGGGCCAGAAGGGGATGAAGAAGAAGAAACACCCACGGGCAAAGGCCCAGACTCTGTTTTTTTCTCCTTCCCATCAATGGCTCCGGCTCCAGCCTTCGCCCAGGCCTCCTCATCCACTTTCCACAAGTCTCCATCTCTAACTCTGGGCCGATGCTCCATGTCAGCCCTGGTAGCTCGACAGGAAGACGAGGACTTCTGTGAGCTGTACAGTGAAGACTTTGATTTATGTACTGACACAGAGACACCGGATGGGGATCGTCCCGGGTCCCGGCAGCCCCATACTGGTAGCACTGGTGTGTGTAGTGAACTCGATACGGAGGAAGAGGAGAAAGCGGAGGAGGAGGTGGACACTGTGCCTGTGACTGCCCTCGTCTTCTTAACACAGTTGGTGTACTGGTACTTAGTCCTTCCAGTGCCGCCCAGTGTGTGTGCAGTGGCGCATGGGATAGCAGCTGGGTTCATGTTGGCCTTGCTGGTCCTCTGGCTGTCCTCTTCTCGACGCTCCTCATCAGGCACGAGAAGAGGGAGGGGAAGGATAGGGGCCTGGAATGTGGCCCAATTGGATATAAAAGAACCAGGAATATTCAAGGTGAGACAAATCACGGCCAAGTTTTTGACTGTTGCCTAATAGCTTTAGAAATTAAACTTGTTTTTCTTAACTCATTGTAAACTTTTGGATCTTGTTCTCCAAAACATCTAAGGTCTAGCATATTCAAGCTACATGCTCTGCACACATTTACAGGATGGTCACAGATTTGAATGCAAACGTGTAAGAAAAACATGGTTCCATACAGCCAAAAGTCAAGATAACTTGACCTTGCAGGTTTTACACGTGTAGATGAATGCATGGTCAAGATATATGGCTTTTGCACTGCATTCATCTTACCAAGCCTTGGATAAGCCATTCTAAGGAGGACAAGGATGCAATTTTGTGCAAATCTATGTTTATTTAACCTCAAAAATAAGCTAAATTGTAGTTGTTGTCTGCCAAAGAGCTTTTCTTTTGTATCTTTAGACTATATGTTCTTCTTTCTATCATTTTAACATCTTTTTACACTAGCCAGGCGCTGAAATTTCCCTTGTTGTTACAATTGAATTGGCTCTGCTCACAGAGCATCCTTTGGGACTGATGAAGTAGGAGTTTGGATGAGAATTAAACTCTATACAACCTCGTGGGGACCGGTAGCAACATATTGAGGTTATATTACACTTTTTCTCCCATGATGGTCACAGTTTTTTTTTTTGGAACCAAACTATGGAACGAGAGCACCACCACATTTGGCTCCTGTTCTCAGTTAACCTCTCTCGTTGCTGTAGAAACTCTTCCAGAAGAGGAATGTTTAGCAGTTTGAGGGAGTTATGCAAGCATGTATAGTTAGAGTGTGTGTGTGTGTGCGTGTGTGTGTGTTTGTGTGTGTGTGTGTGTTTGCCTTTGTGGGTACCAAGCTATTGCTGCACAGGAGATCCTTATGGCTAGAGGGCACAGCTGTTCCAAAAGAGAAGCTCTGCGGTGGTGCAGAGAACATGATATACACATATGAACGACAGACCCCGGAGCACAGCAGCAGGGTAGAACGATTTCCTCTTTATGTTCCTCTTCATGCTCATTCTCCTTTGAGGATCAACAGAGTATCCAGCTGTCAGACGCCCCACTTTGTCTTATGTTGCGTCGTATGAGTGAACTTTGTGGCACTGTGTCCCTGAGAGAAAGTTTTGTTTTTAAATGAACGGTATGTGATTTAACATCATGCTTCTCGGAAATACTGCAAGGAGTCATGTTTATTAATGTCCGTGGTGCACAGAGAAAACGGCTGTAATCTTACGTGTTTTTTAATGTTTTAAGAGCAGTAAGTTGAAGGCAAATGGCCTTTGCTGTTGAAGGTGTTTCACCATCAGTTCTTTTTACCAGCAGTGACCAGAATCCACCTGAAGGTCAGCACACGCAACATGAGTTCAAAAAGAAAGTCTAAGGAATAAAATTTTGGTACAATGGTGAATATACCAGTGTTAAAAAAATAACAAAACAAGCATCATACAGTATAAACAACAACATCAAGTAACAAGTCGACCATACAGTTCCTGTAGTAAACACTAAATTCTCTTGTTGAGTAAACCACCAAATCTTTCGTGTTTGACAGTGAGTCTGATGTGTGTGTGTGTGCCGTGACCGCAAATTTAAATCCAGTATCAGTGAAAACTCTTTCCCTCCCTCCCTTCCCAGGGCTGGATGAATGAGATCCACAGCTACGACCCAGAGATGTACCACGCCACCTTGACCCACTCTGTTTACGTCCGGCTGGAGGGCTCCGTCCTGCGACTGTCCAAGCCCAACCGGAACATCTCCCGCCGGGCCGCACACAACGAGCCTAAACCCGACGTCACCTACATCAGCCAGAAGATTTATGACCTGACTGACAGCAAGGTGCGTTGGCTTTTGGGCGTATCATGAAAAATGAAGGAGAGATGCTAAAATTGCGTTTTGCCCGTGAAATATGAGTCGGTGGAAGAGATAGGGGGATATTAATGTGTTAAATGTGTGTATGTGTGTGTGTGTGTTTCTCCTGGCTCCCCAGTGTAATTGTCTGCTTGATGATAAGCTTAACAGAGAGTGACATCATGCACATATCCCCTCACATTTGCCTTTGCCTTTGTGCATGCTCGCTAATAAGTCATGCTCTGTGACAAAGCCACTTATTTTCACAGTCACATACTGTGTGTAAACATGGAGTGAATATCACAGGTCACTAACCCTGTACACACAGCTGTGTGTCTTGTGTATTGATGTGCTGACTCGATGCTTTTGCATATCTGAAGGCAGCTGCCCTGCCTTAAGAGTTTCTCATGTCAGTCTATCATGGAGCAAAGGGGTCATTGTGGTTGTCATGAAACTACCCTGGTGTCCTTTCACTGGAACTGAATGGATCCCTAAAGTGCCATTTCTCCATCATTATGGTGGATGTTTTATCTGTCTTGAATGTTACCTGCATTTATAGAACCTGGATTATATTTTTTCAGATACACATTAGGTGCCCTTGAACATGCATTTTTCTGCTTAAAGTCAAGGTCTGATTGTTTTAACCATTCTGAGATCCGATACCCATAGATCCACGTGGCTACAACCAACAGCTAACACAGCAACCATGCAATGCTAATATTTTAGAAAAGCTAATATCTGTGTCAGAGATGTAAACCAGATTGGGCGCACTGTTACAACCTACAGCACAACACTGAACAATGGTAAATGGTAACTGCTTTCATCATGAACAAAACAGAAGACATATTCTCGCATTGTTGGTCAAAGACAAATGGAGCTCTGGGTTAAATAAATATAAATACATAATAGATGAGTCATCTGCACATTGCCTGCATTGTTTTTTTTGGATTTATATTTGGGTTTATTTTTTCAGAAATTTTCAAGCCCTCAGTTGCTGCCACTTCACGCCCCTGGGGCATGTCTGCCACGTTGTATTTATAGTTTCAGTGTGCCCTACAAAGTGTTCCTGTTAGGCTCACACAACATTTTTTTTCTCTCATTTAAATATCAACATATTACTAACCTATAAAATACAACAACAAAACACTCTAATATGATCATTTTTATGTGTTTGATTGAATGCGCTCGGTCTATACGCCCCTACAGATCTACCTGATGCCCCAGAGCTTGGCTAGGAAGAGAGTTTGGAATAAAAAATACCCTATTTGCATTGAGTTGGCCAAGCAGGAGGATTTCATGTCCAAGGCCCAGGGAGAGAGGCCCGAAGCTACGGAGGACAAATTAACAGGGCAGGGTGAAAAGCTAGAACGAATGGACAAAGGTGAGAAAGCTGAAGGATCCGCATCGACAGAGGAACCCAAAAGACCAGCCTCTGGAGGAGGGGATCTGACAATCTACCTGTTTGGGAGGACGGGTCGGGAAAAGGAGGAGTGGTTCCGGAGATTACTTCTAGCTTCCCGAATGAAGTCAGAAGGGAGAGGTGGCAGCCTGTCTGGCATCTGCAAGAGTGGTGAGTTTCTGACTAAGCTATATACTGTATCGCACAACTATGCACAGTATATGGGTGTATCTGTCTTGCTCACCCTCTCTCCACATACATACTGTATTTCCACAGACACACATTGCTCTCCACGGTCAGAATACCCATTCTCTTGAGTATGTAACTGCATAGCCATCAGATCTGTGCATAAGCCTCAGCTTAGGGACTGCCAATCCCCTGAACTGAGCGAACAGATGAGTGTGAATGGGTCAGCAGGATTACATGCACAGAGAAGCAGCATATTATAGCAGTGGTCTCCACTGTGGAATATAAGCCTGCAAGGATAAGGCCCAATTCAAAGGGAAACACTAGCACTGTGTGGGTCGAGTGATAAAGGCAGTGCAGGGTGAACAGGATTACTGGAAAGATTATTTAAGCATCAGGCCTTTTTTTTTTTTTTTTGTGGATATACATAGCAATTATTTTTCAAAACGACTATTTCAGTGCTAATGTGAGTCACAGAGCGGATGCAGTGTGTCATCTGGTAGAAAGCATACTGATTCAGTGTTGCAGCATGTTGTGAGAAATGAATACAAAATAGACGCTAACTATACAAGGCTACGCAAAGTGTTGAGCATGCATTATGTATGTGAAATATGATGCATTGATTGCAAAATCAATCACTGAAAATGTTGATGCATAATTTTATCACATTCACCTCCCCGGACTCTTCCCATCCTGCCCCCCCACCCCCCACCCACGCAACACTTTTAGCCTTCCTGCCCTCGCACAGCCGCAGTAGCAGCACCCAATCTGGTGGAGGCCTGGAGGCTGACAGCAGGAGCAGCAGCCGGGGAAGCATGGAGGAGCTCTCGCAGTCTCGTCACAGAGATGCCTCCTCTTCTGTCTCCTGTGGGTCTACTGCAGGCATGAAGCAGAAGATGCTGTTGGACTATAACGTCTACATGGCCAAATATGTCAACCCCCAAGTACAGCCGAGAAGCCCAACTGCCACTGACAGCCCTGGGAACAGTCCTGAGAGCAGCCCCAAAACTACCAAAAAGGTATGAGACATAGGGATACATGAAAGGTACATGACATGAAATAGCAACGAGCAACTGCCATGGAGCTCCAGACCTTCA
This sequence comes from Seriola dumerili, assembly GCF_002260705.1. Taxonomy (NCBI): domain Eukaryota; kingdom Metazoa; phylum Chordata; class Actinopteri; order Carangiformes; family Carangidae; genus Seriola; species Seriola dumerili. The sequence continues at coordinate 2,109,936 of NW_019174424.1, read as the reverse complement.
GGCTTTTAGGGAAACTGCATCAGTTCCAGCATTGTCTTAGACTACGTCCACATTACTATGTTTTTAAAACGATCTCTGTCCAGGCGACCGTTTTAGCTCTGCATCGGAAACGATCTCCATCCAGGCTACCACCTGAAAAAGCATATTTACGTGAGTAATCAGGAACACTGGGCATGGGCGAAAAGACGAAGCAGATTTTCTACTCTGCATTTGATTAGTTGCAAAAAATACTACAAAGGAGGAACAGCAAAGACAGTTGTAGCGTTAAAATGCAGAAGTTAACTCCTCAACAGCTGTTAGCAAAGACAACAAGGTCAGTAACACTTGTATTTCATTGTCCGTGTTGTATTCTCCACTGGTAGTCGAGGCTGATAAGACCCAATCATGAAGCGACCGTGGGTGTCTACGTCAGCGTTTCCAAAGGTCACAGTTTGACCCTCTGTCAAAATATGCTTTCATAAATAAGTTTTCATTGTACTCATGTTGGGCAGACTCACAAATTCATTTGTAAGTTGGAGGGTCAAAAGGTGCCCTGTGCCCCTCTAACAGATTAATCCAGCCATGGAAATAGCCAGGGCCTAGATGAAACCCAAGCTTGATGTAGACTTTTATTATCTATGACCTAAACCTTTTCGCTCAATTTTATGTCAAGAAAAGTAAAGCTACACTGCCCACCTGTATGTGTCTCCTTCAGTTACGCAGAAGTTCGGAGGAGACCATGGAGCCTGAGGCCTGGGTCAATGCTTTTCTGGGGAGAATATTCTGGGACTTCCTGGGAGAGAAGTACTGGGCCAATGTAGTCTCCAAAAAGATCCAAATGAAGCTCAGTAAAATCAGGGTGGGTACGAGTTTGCACAGATATACTGTACGTCTGCAGTGTAACTAATCAGAAAAATCCTCCTCAGTGTTCCAATGTGATCAATTCAAGAGACAATGTGTCTCTGTTGTTGCTGTATTCATATCCAAGTCCAGTCCAAGTGTTTTTTTAAACTGCCTTCTGTGTTTCAGCTGCCATATGTAATGAATGAGCTGACTTTGACAGAGCTAGACATGGGCTTTTCCATCCCTAAGATCCTCCATGCCTCCAAACCCTCTGTGGACCACCAAGGTAGGAAGAGAAACTACACTAGGTATGTCGTGCTTTTCACAGTGTTCTGGGTGGTGTACAATAGAAATGTATTATTTTTCCTATTGTTCTGCTCACCTCCATCCTTCATTATAAGCTAGGCTGTTTGTAAGTTCTCCCTCCTGTCTTTGTCACACAGTAGAAACACATGCTTTCACATTTCTTTGCGCCTCAATCCATCCATCTCCTTCTTCTCCCTTTCCTACCATATCTCCATCTTCCCCTTGCTTTGCTCTCCTTCTCTCTGGATTAAGACATTTCCCCCCCTCCAACTCTGTCCCCCTCTCTCCTCTGGAGTCTAGCCCCTCTGCGTGCCTCGCTCTATTAAGCCACACTAATTAAACTTCACGTCTTGGGTCCCCCTCATCCATTACTGAGACACTGGCTCACCCTGCAAAGCGACTGATGAGACATACAGAGACAATACAGAGAAGTGGAGCATATTAATTCCTACCAAGATGGCTGGTTGGGGTAGAAAAATGAGAGAAGCTTAGGAAGGGTGAGAGACGGGGGACAGGTTGTGGGAGGTGTGGTATTTGTTTCTAGCTTGCTATTTGTTTTCTAAATGGCTATGGCTGTGATGAACAGGTTGCCACATTCATACAGTTCTTCCCTAATCTTTGTCCAAAGATGGCTTTGTCTACTTTGAGCTTGCATTTAAGGATGTAAGAGCGTTGGCAACGTTATACCTGTTGCTGTTCAGCTGTAGGAGCCAGTCATGAGTCATTCTTCTGTCAGCCACATTTCATGGCTGAGTCTGCAATGCTCATTAATGTGTTCTGTCTGAACCTACACACCCACAGATATAGACTCACAAAGCATCATCAGTTGATCCCAGCATATAATTATTCCTGAGGGAATGACATCTCTGGAAGTGCTGCACTGTAAACCTGCATCAACCAGACAGGATGCAAGTGCTCCAGTGCTTTCATTTCATATCTTAATATTTCTTTTCTCTTGAGATGATGATAAGGAGGAAGTGGGAGTCCCTCCTCACTCCTTTACATTGGGAAGACATTATCTGATTTACAATGTTTATACTGTGCTCCATGAGCTACTAAAGCTACCATTATTTTTGAGCCTGTGTCTCAATATTGATAATGTGACCATGTTTTAGTGTGACTATCAATTCTAAGAGACTATTGATGAGACTGGACATAAAATAGGTTTGGATGATATTAGTGTTTGTGTTTTTGATCTAGTACATTTACTTCACCACCGAGTCTGTTGTATAGCCAGAGGGTAGTCTTTGGCAAGTTATATCAGAAGGGTTTATCGTGTTGTGAGCAAGAAAATGTTGAGAAATGTGTGTGGCAGTCTTACATAGTTTATTTATGTGAGGAGGGTCTACGCAGAAATATAATCATGTAAAGTCATTAGTGAGATTTAATATTATACTGTATGTAGTGTTGATTAAAAATATTTATAGTATGTATAGTACTGGTTGTCATTCCTGCATAGCACACCATCAGCATTTTCATCACTGTTTACTAGTACGACTATTAACATCTTAGTTTAGCACAAAGCACAGCTAAGGCTGCTGGGAATGTCATTGGTTTTACAGGTATTTGGTCATGAACACTGACTTGATGACGGTGTTCACGATGCCTGCGCCTAATTGCATGATAATCCATCCAACAGTTGTCGAGACATTTCGCACTGAACCACAAATGTCAACCTGTTTTTGGTGTTAGTCTCCAAAGTCATTCAGATTCATCCTCTGGGCATCACAAATACCTGTGCCAAATTACATGGCAGTCTGTCCAACGTTTCATACAAAAATGTAAACCATGTTGTGGCTGCAAGAAAAGACAGGGGCTCACCAACGTCAGAGCGATTCATCCTCCCCGGATCATGAACATCTGTACAATGGCAATATATTCAGTTGTTGTAAAGATATTTCAGCCTGTATCAAAGTGATGGACCGACCAGATGACATTGTCATCCATAGAGCCCCGCCGTTAGTGTGGCTAAAAATCAATTAATGTGTTATGATGGTCAAGCAGGTTCCATAAAGTCGCTTCACTTCATTTCCCTTCAGGGAAAAAACAACATATAAGTTATATATGGATATAAAATATGACAATAACCTACATTCAAGGCTTGTCTAATAATAATATTGCTGTTGTAGTTATATTTCCCAGTTCTATGTAAAAGCATACACATGCCTATGTCAGTGGGTGTGGATATGTTGACTCCTCGAAAATTGATTAGACACTCCAGACTGTGTCTCCCATCTGTGTGTCTAGTTCTAGACAGAGACAATGAGACAGTGTCTAACGCGTTCTGACTGAATGCCTTAATGTCATTTAGCTTCTCTTTGACACTGCTGCCTGCCACACACATACAAATCAATGAGCATTTATGGAGAGTGGAAAATAAAGAGGAGGAAGGAGCGAGGCAGAGGAATGATAATCAACACTCATCAGTTCTTGAGGTTAGGATTTATCGAGCAAACAGCAGGGGGATCGAATTCCAAATAATTCTCCCGTCACTTCTCGAGAAGTGTGATGTGTAAACAGGAAGTAGCCTTATGATGTAGGCCACTAGAGAGGCGCTGCTGCTCTAGAGCATGGTGACCTTTTCAGTGTTTGCTAGAGGATAGGTCTTCTTCCTGGCAGCTCTGCAGGCAACCTCACAGCAGTTACACAGCAGGCAGGAGATCCTTGTTTATTCGTTGGAATAGCATTCAGAGTCTGGGGTGTGTGACAGAAGCATGATTTTAATCGTGAAACTCTGTCTCTGTCATCTCTCTCATCTTTCTGTCCAGGTCTGTGGTTTGACCTGGAGATCTCCTACACAGGCTCCTTCCTCATGACACTAGAGACCAAGATGAACCTGGCCCGCCTGGGAAAGGAGGGCGAGGGGCTCGGGGAGCATGGGAAAGAGTGGTGAGGCTTTCACATTACATTTAGTAATTTCTTCTTTTAAAGTTTATAATGAAGCTCATGAAACTGAGACTGATTATTAAAAATGTCTTCCAGACTTTTGAAAGTGATCCTTCACATCTTGTCCTTACCCATCTGTATATGATTTTGTTGTTGTCTTATAAGACTGAACAGTTTCCAGTGATGGGGCCAAAATAAGAAGTTTGAAGGATTAGTGGGGTTTGTTTGGCTAAACAAAACAGCTCAAAGCTAATTGGGTAGATTTGTATTTAGAGCCATATTAGTTGTCACATCTGTTTTTTCACAATTCCTATCATTTTTTCTGTTGTCTCTTCCTCCTTTCTCTTTATATACTTATCCTCTCTCTGGACGCTTACCACTGTGGATTTGTCCAATGACTGGTGAGTTTGGGAATAGATGCCCACAGATGTCTGTCACTGAAACAACACATTTTGTTTTGGATTAGTGTCTTTTCTTGTGTGAGTCAGTGGAGATTAATTTTCTGTGATTCATATCAGTAGGGATACATTTAATAGGAATTGGTTTCGATTGCTAATGGTTCTGTGCAAAGCCATTAAGGCCTGACTTTGCAACAGTGAGTGTGTTTATGCGTGTGTAACAGGCCCAGGCCACGGACATACTGTCTGGCAGACAGCGATGAGGAGTCATCGAGTGCGGGCTCATCGGATGAGGAGGATCCCCCAGAACTCCTCAGTGACAAACCCATTCTGCCTGGAGGCGAGGGGTGAGCCACTGTCTCTTTACAACAACATCAGCATGTAGCTGAATTGAAAATGGGCAGCAACAAATTCACAATGATATGCTGAGGCAGAATGTTCTGCCCTTTCAGTCCACCCACCTGCCTACCCACCCACTCAGACCCACATGTTTGAAAGCTTGCTGCTGACTTAATGTAACACCCGGTCGCTCCCATCCATCGTGGGTGCTAAGTAGCAAGAGATGCTGTTATGAATAAATTATGAACCTGACTCACTCGTTGCCTCCTCTCCTCCTCCGTTTCCATCTTCTGCTCACGTAGCTATGTGGGAGGCCACAGGCCCAGCAAGATCATGCGCTTTGTGGACAAGATAGCCAAGTCGAAGTACTTCCAGAAAGCCACAGAGACGGAGTTCATCAAGAAGAAGATGGAGGAGGTGTCCAACACACCCCTGCTCCTCACCGTGGAGGTGCAAGAGTGCCGCGGGACACTCGCTGTCAACATCCCACCCCCCCCCACGGACAGGATCTGGTGCGTTCACTTCCAGGGAGGAGTACAGTGAAGACTGTAGGATGTAGTCAGCCTATGCATGGGAATCCTGGATTTAGAATATAACACTGCACCCCCTGCTGGGCAAATTCAGACATGCATGCAATGAAAGAATAAAAATGTTTAATCACCACTGAACTAAATATACTTAACATTTTTAAAAAAATGAGGGCACAAATGTATGTATTCTCATTAAGGATGTGGAATATTAAGAGCTTAAATACACACTGTGAGCTGAAATATTAAACCATCTACAGCATGTCAGCCACATTTCAGGACCTGTGAAGGGTCCTTGGTTGAGATGATAAAAAAAAAAGAAAAAAATATATTATATAATGTATAATATATAAAATATATTTCTGTTAAACAACATCATGTATATTTTTCAGATTTTTCCCAACTTTTTTCTTGTGAATACTGAATACTTTCCCATCTTTATGCCTTTAAAAATCCCTCAAATTAAAAAAAATCCAACAAGGAAAAATATCAGTCTTTGGCTGAACTGCTTACGACTCATGTACACCTTGAAGCCATAGCTTGTTCTGGAGGTTCAGACTCTGTCTCCTTTTAAAAAGGCTGGCAAACCACTGATCTACAGCATCATTGTGATCTCTTTTCATGTTGCACGTTTCCTCAACAAAATGAATTGTGTTGAAAAAAAGTAAAATGTATTAAATTTAGGAAAAGCAAAACCACACCCAGTTGACTGTTTTCATGTCAGAACTTTTTATGTTTTCATCTCGGAACTGGGATTCAGCTGGTATGAGATGATATAACTTTTACCACAAATTTTTCCCCCTGGCTGTCAGGTATGGTTTCCGGAGTCCGCCTCACCTGGAGCTGAAAGCGCGGCCTAAACTCGGTGAGAGGGAGGTCACTCTAGGTCACGTGACTGAGTGGATTGAGAAGAAACTGGACCAGGAGTTCCAGGTACACAGTGAGGAAAAATAGGGAACTGTGCATGTTAATGTTTAGTCAGGAATATAATTTATTTACGTTGTCAATATAATGTAATGTCATATCCCAAGTTACACTTCAGAAAACTTGGATTGACAAAAAAGAGGCAGAAGGTTTACTCGAGGACAAAGAGACTCTCCCCCCCAGATGTTTTAGGGGTTAGAATTTAGGTTATAAAAGAGGACTTTGGGATTAATTTATGGCTGCTCACATCCATGCACTTCAAAGCAGTGTGCCTGTGGCTTTCCCACCCCTCACATGTAGCCAAAGTAATGATACGCCTGCTGCTAGACAACTACCCTGAGGCACACCTGCAAACTACTACAGCAAAGTGTCCCTGTCAGATCTACCACACATCTACATTTATCTCTGCATGACTCTTTTGGGGGTTATTATGTACCTCCTCACCCCCCCACCCCCCCTGACTCCCCTCAACCATGCCTCCAGTAAAATACAGTGTTGCAGAGCACACTGTTGTCAGTTGTGAGTGAGTGTATATGCGTTTCAACAAATGCCAAACTCAGGCGTGCGTCACTGGTTTCCAGACAGAGCAGCGTAGGGTTGGATGCACAGAGGATGATGTATTTCAGGTCTTCTCTCTCCAGTTCTTGTTAACAGAAATAATCTCATGTCACTGTCTTATATTTTTAGTTGTAAAAGCATATTAATTAGTAGTTTTTGCCACACTAAACACTCAATTACTTTTGAATGTAAGTATATTTCAGTGTCCTCCTCCTCTTTTATTGTTGAAAAGAAAGTGAGTTTGCTTGTTACTCTGCTTGTCCTCCCACAGAAAATATTTGTGATGCCAAACATGGATGACATATGGCTACCCATAATGCACTCTGCCATGGACACGCGTTCAAATGCCAACTTGGTTACTGTGACAAATGATGCCTTGAAGGACCCAGAACCTGAAGACTCTGAGGTCTCCGACATGTGAAGACTGCTGGTCAAAGCGTAACGCTGATGGACGTCTTATCACCGTGGCAATATGACAATTCCCCGCCCAACTCTGAAACCGCGGGTGCAGCAATGGGCCAGGCCAACTCTCCAATATTTTTATCCATATCCCAGTCCCATTGTCGCACCCGTCACCCGTGGCCATTCATGAAGCGCACTCACAAAACAGGAAGCGCTGGCGAGCTCATTATCTTCTGTGGCCACAAAAAGCAGGAGAATGAGAGAGTTGTGACTCGTAGATTGTCATCCAATCACACAGTTTTATTCGTGTGACATCAAATATTACAATTCATTCTCTGACGAAATACAACACACGGGGCATGTCGAGACTGTTTTAACAAATGTGTGTGGTGGTGGATCGACAAATAGCCATCTGATTCAACCAGAAGAACCATAATACCTGTGATGTACAGCTGCACCAAACATGATAGTTGTACAGTGTAAACTTTTTGTGCAACCTTTCTAATCAAGCGGTTTATCCTGGCTCTAACTCTAGGAGCACTTTGAGGCCACTGAGTGAGGGAATTATCCTAAAATTTGGAGATGACTTTGCTGAAATCCCCCGCGTCTATTGATATACATTTCACAGGGATATCAAGACTCATCAATTACCCATCCACACTGCTGCCTGTGCCAGCCGCCTGGCACTTATATGCAAACAGATCAATGGCGCTGTGTCCATCGATGATATTAAGGTCAGTTTAAATCCAGTATGGACACTATAGTAACGTACGGCCTGTGTGCTTTTTACTGTGTGGTAGGGATTAGAGCTAAAACTGACTTTAGTGGGGAGTGTTAAAATATATCAGCAAACACAGCAGCTAAACATTGCCTAGGTCTGATGAATGTATAAGTATAAATAGGAATGCAGCTCCATAGCTCATTCGAGGAATAGCTCATTCACTGATGACGTGCTTCTGCGCAACAAGCTTCAAGACTTCTTTTCATGTTACATTCAGAGTTGAGCAAAAGTAATAACTTTCTGTTTTTCTTGCCAAAGCAATCTTTGTCGTTTCCTGTCTAAAGGGAACTGTGTGAGGTGAACAGTGACAAATAAGCAATTGGATAATTAACCTGTGTTCCTACTGAGGCCACTCCAGTGATGTACAGTTGAAGTTTGGGTAACTGTAGCTGGAAATTCAGAGAAATAATCTGAGGGGAGTGATTTTCTTTTCTTTTTTCTTTGAGGGGGCTGCAGGAGACTGAAACCCTTTCATTGACAGGGTAATACAATAACTTACTATTTTATTTGAATAAATAACATACTGGATATTAGCCATATTATTTAATGTTTTCAGCAGACATCTAGCTAATGAATGCTTGTTTATTTTGTTGAATTATTTATTGGTTTGCTTTTCTTCCTGTACTGTACACCTTAAAAAGGAATAACACCAACAAATTAGAACAACAAATTTGTAATCTGCCAAGACATCCGGCTGCTTTACAGGTGACTTTTACTTTACATGTTTTACGTTAAAATATGTGTTGGCAAAGTGTACGAGGCAGAAAGTGCCTTTAAAATAAACATTCCTCCATTGTGAGCCACCACATTCGTTGCATCAGTTGAGGATAAAGAGATAAAAGTCTTTGTGCCATTACTTGTGTCTGTTAAGACATGACCTTTGTTTTCACAGGTTTCGGTGTTGTTCATTTTCACAGTGATGAAAATATCAAACATTGCTGTTGTGTTCAGTGATGTCACAGAATGTTATGGTTCTGATCGTTGTGGATCAATAAAACCTTTTGCTTGGACAGAATTGCTGCATCTTTGTGGCTGTGACAGAAAGGCATCCATATGTGTATACCACACCAATTCCATTAGTTTTATTAACTTTTTGGGCTGTAACAAGAATTTCCATTATCAATTAATCTTGCAATTATCCAATTATTAAATTAAAGGCCAAAGAATCTCAATTTTACAATAATATTTAAAAAAAAAAAAAAAAGTCACTCACTTTTTGGAGTTTGGGATTTTTGCTCATCGTAAAATAGCCGGTTCATCTTCTGGTAATTGCCTAATCAACACTAAATATTGTGATTTAAGTTTTTTTTTTTTAAAAATCATATTCATGGGGAGTTACAGTCCAATGTGAGTCAACAAGGACTATCTAAGCAGCACTGCAGACCTATTTAAAATGTTAACTCCTTCATTTTGTGCATTTTTAGCATGAAAAAACATTGTTCATTTAGATTCTGTGCCTTGCTCTAAAAGAGAGACTTGGGGAAATTGCCAAGAAACCCCAGTTATGACAAGACATGATCTTGCACTGCTTTTGACCTTTGTGAATGACCAATGAAAAGGCAATTCAGGTTCAAAAAAGTGCCTTTACAAAAAAAATAAATAAATAAATAAAAAACCCAGAACATGTAAAGTAAGTGGAATTAAATGAACAAGGACACAGTTTTACACAAATGCTTTATTCAAACTGACATTTTATTTTCCATTTCAAAAATAGATCAGGGAATGCAAAAGCATCATCATTAATAGGTCATGGTATCATCTTGTCCTTTATGGTAACCATGTTCATTTCTCTGACACCGCAGCCCAACCCCTGCAGAAGAAGAAAAGAAAGAAAGAAAAAAAAAACACTTAAGCTTTGGTGTTGACACATGATTAATCACAGGCTGCTGTATGTAGGTCATGTCAGACACAAACTGTCTTCAAAATTCAATCAGAAGTCTAACGCATCATGATCATCACTCATAACCATTGAAACTAATTCTAAGACACTTCTAGACACTTACTTTGCCGTTACTTCTTTGATCCATCCACACTCAAGTCCAGCTCCTGTATGAGAAATGATCAAATGTATGAGTGAGCTTGATTATTTAAAAAAAAGACAGATCAGACTGGTGTTGGTGGGTCAAGTCAGACTGAATGTTGGCTTCATTTTCACATCAGAAGTCTAACGCACGAAAATCATCACTCATGAACCAAAGAAAACAAAACTGATTAAAAGCCTTTTTTTCTAATAAATACTCACCATTGCAAAATCGTGGGACCGCAGGCCTTCCTTCGTCTGCAAGTCCACCACCGTTTTGTCCACGTGTGGATGTGCAATCACCTCAAACACACTGCATCAATCCGACTTTTTCACCAGCCCTGTGTAAATGACAATATACTGTATGTAGGAGAAAAAATAAAGCATTGCATTTGAAGTTTGACGTAATATAATCTAAAAAATGCAATCTTACCGTCACATTGTCCTCGTCGATGCGGCCTAGTCACATTGCTCCAACATGTTAGCTTTTAATGATTGATTAAAGTTTTTCTGAAACCTCCGATAATCATGTATCATAATAATGACAAGAAACTATGCACGCAAGGCGCGTCTCAGCCATAATTATTGCAAACATTTCGGGTCTAACTGGTATAGCTTGCAAAAGCATGCTTTCAAGGGGTGGACTACCGCAGAAGATGTCCCCCGGATCTACTTTATACCACATCCGGTGTGCGTAGCCCCTTTCTAATTGGTTCACGCTGACTCCACATTTCCCCTCCTCCACTCGTTTGGATATCTATCCCAAAGTCCAACCCCCACGGTTTTCATTTCAGGAAGAAGCTGAACTAACCAACGTTGTATCCACAGCCGCCGGATCAATGCCTTTAACGTTACAACGTTGATAAAAGATTTCGTAACGTCTGCTAGGCTGAGACAAATCACGTTTTCTATGTAGCCGACGGCCGTCCAGACCAACTGTCTATCCCGGTTTGAGACCACAAAATATGGACTGGACAGCGAGCAGCCGGGCCCTGGTGTGGTGCATTTTGGCGTTGCTTTGCTGCGCTGGTCTCCCACAAAAGGTAAGAGGGCTAACTGGATAAGCTAGCTTAACTTAGATAACATTAGCTGAGAGTTACCCGCTAAAACCCGCACCTTTAACTTAACATAGGCTGATTTTCTGACTTCAGACTCACAAGTATCATTAGTATAAGCTAAAATATGTGGCATTCAGTGGTCATTTAATGCTGTCTCTGTGCTGCGTGTTGGCTTGGCATGACAGAAGTGGGCTAACATTAACGTTAGCTTGTCGGCTAAAAGCACTCTGTCTTTTTTTTTTTTTAGGAAGATGTGCTTCAGAAATCTTGTAATGAACTTACTCAACATTGCGTTGTCAATATAGATCGTTTCCAGTTCATCAGTCCAGTGTAACAGCTGAAGGAAACGAGTCCTCCAGAGCATGGAGATTTAGGTTTCCACCTCCTTTCAGAGTAACTTTAGCAGGTTGATTTTTAAATGCATCTCTCTGTTAGTGGACTATGAGAAATTGCTGCGTGTATGTGTTTGAACATATGTTTAATGTTTTGTTTTGTTTTAAAGCCAGACACTTTAATATTTTCATTTTATCAACGCCCCCTGCCCAAGTGCCTCAGAAGCATATTGGCAAACTAGTGATTGAAAGACAAGCCATTTTATTGTTATTACCAGTAACAATTGGACCGTATACTAAAAGCAATGTAGTGATGCTGTGAAGGCTTGGTGATATGCAAATAGTTCTACTACTAAACACTTGTTATCATTTTGCAAGTCGAACACACGTCCTGTGATTGCACTGAGCTGCAGCCCTTGAGATAAACATTTAGTATGGTGGTTCCTGAAAAGTGCATGTTGCAAAGGTTGTAAACCAGGCAGCACAACGTGATGAGTTGTGTTGATATTAACAGGGGTCTTTGATGTTGGGCTTGCTAACACATATACACATTGACATTAAAATACAAATTGACAATCTCAGTAGACACATTTAGATCAAATAGTAAACAGACATCGAAGCTTGATGCAAGAAAATAGCTGTCTCTGTACTGAGGTAAAGATTAAAGGATGATTCTTACCATTACCTGTCATCCATACTTGCTTTACACATCTTGAAAGCCTTCTCTTTCAGTTGATTATATCTCTACAGCCATCTGAGGTCAGCAGGACAGAGACAGTATGTGTGTGTGCGCGCCTTCTATAGTCTCTAATTTCAGAAGATCCACGCCAATACAGGGCATTGTTACGCATGAAGATTCTTTGAGTTTAGGTTGATTAAATCATGCACAAACTGTGCCGTGCCAGTATAAAATAACCACACAAACATCTGTGTTTCTGTGCAAAATGCAATGTGATGTGATACACACACAATCTGACTGTAAGGTACATTGGAAGGGAGGTCTGTATTTACATAAAAACCTCATCTAATTTATTTTCTTTACCAAAGATGATAGAGTAAAAACAGAATAAATTCTAGAGTGTTTGTGGTTGGTGCAAAAGTGAGCTAGCTTACTTGTTGAAACTGAGCCAGATCATTAGAAAGACATGAGGCAGAGACCATTAGCTAGTAAACCACTTGAGCTAAGCAGCAGATTAAAGTAGCCTTATAATCCCCTATCATGTCTCAGGTTCTTCTCTTAGCCTGTTAGATAGTCTGTTGGTGTGTAGTGAGGGTGACAAATGATTGGCTATCTATAGATAGTGACATAAGTGTGAGAAAGAGGGAGAGATACAAGTGGAAGAGATACAGAGACGGGACTTATTATTTCTCTCTTTTCAATGTCTCTTCTTCACAATCAAGCTACTTTTAAAGTGATCTGATTTTCCATTGTAAGAAGGATGTGCTAGTGACTAAAATCTAGCCAGACGTCTCAGGAGCAATTACTGTGTTCTTCTTAAATTATGCTCATGCCTCACTTCATACAACTGTGGGCTCTTCATAACAACACTACACAACACACATTTCCAATAATATTTTTAACCAACTTTACATTACAGTGTGTGCAATGTGTCCCTCAGCTGTAGTTTGTTGTTGTCACCATGGATATATTTTATTCCTTTCATTTTTCAGGTTCAGATTGAACAATACATGATGATTTGATAAAAAAAAAAAAAAGGAAAAAAAAGAAGTTGTGATCTTAGACTATCTTATCACAACAGTAGATTGGCTGTGCTTTGACTGAGTGTGCCAGAACATGGGCCAACACGTGACATCCTCCCCACCGAAGCAACACCACGCAGAGAGCAACTGATAGTGACTGTGTTGACAAGGGAGGTTGCTAAATGTCTCTCCACTGCTTTCCACTACACTACAAAAGTATGAAGCACATTGAGGAATCAGCACTCTTCGTCTGATGAGACTGAAGAAAATCAAATATCCTCAGGCCTGTTGTCTTTACACAGACCTGAAGGGAAACCTCAAATTCCCACTTTCATGCAGGACTTTAAGACCGATGGATCATCAGGCTGTTCTTAATGCTGCATTGCTCACATTTCCTCATTTACATAAAAGGAATTTTTAGAAGACCTTTGTAAACATAATTTGAAGATGTTGCTGTACTACACCCCCCATGACATGTAGCCAGAGGTGTGATGAGTATTTCTTGGTTCCTGTGTTGGTTTTTGCCTGCACCCAAGGAAGCTGCAAACAGACTGCTGATTGCTGTAGACAAGCTGGTGTTGGTAGACTGTTTTCAACAGAAATTAAGAAACAGTTAGATCAGGCCCAGTTAGTACATCGTATAGTCAAGACTAGAAGATATGTCTTAGTAATAGTCTCACCTAGAATTATGAGATTTTGTCTCTTAAAAACACACTGTTGTCAGGACTTGTATGGTATGATGTGCTTCGTTTACTCTCCTTTGAGTGTCTGATATAAATCACCAATCAATTGTTTCCTGTTTTTTGAACGGAAGCTGCAAAAGCCACAACTTTACAACACACCGTTGTTATTTTCACTCAGTCTCACCACTTCAAACTTTGAATGCATTTTTTATGCTTATACTAATTTCAAAAGTGATTAATTACATCCTCTCATATTTCATCACATTTGGCAACCATGTCCTTATCTGAAAGATTCCGTATTTATTAGCTTCTCTCCCCTTCTGCATCTCTAAATGTCACACACTGAATAAGACTACCAGTTCATCTGGCCATATGGAATACAGTCACTCACTTGTTGCTTATCGAGTCCCACCATGGTCTGATGTTCAAAATGGCGATGCCTGCGAAAAGTTACACCCCAAAAGCCTGCTTTCTTTTAGGATGCAGGGCAGCTATGTGAAACACTGTGTCAGGCTCATTTGTTTAAGACCACTTATCAAGTGATTTGTAATGAATATCAGGCAGCACAGATTAACTCTTTACCTTTCTTTGCCCCCTCAGTGACCCGCTCTGCCTGTGTTGCCACCATGTATTCAGTCTTTCATATCTTCACCCAAGCAATGCTCTTTCTTCTAAGACAAGTGATTGTAGTTTTACAGCTTTTGCCTAAACGCTGACGCTCCAAGGAGTACTGCTAAATTGCTTGTGTACACTCGGTGGGAAAGCTGCCAGTTACAGCCAGTCCTGTGTTCAGGTTGGTCTGCCATGCAAGAGGCTGTGAAGCCCTGTGACACTGCAGCCTGCTGCCAGTGATATCATGAGCATTGTAGTCTGTGTTCCTTTAAGCTATGTCTAGCCTCATTGCAGAAGGGAAAGTGAAGACCTCAGAACTTGCCAAGACTTTGGTTTCGCCCAGTTCTGTTCTTATTATGTAACGCACTTACGCAATACCTAAACCATTTCTGTGTTACACACAGAATAAGGAAATGAGAGGGGAATGTCCCGATTTTTCTTCTATTAAGCTTTGTAACTCACCTCAGTCACTCTGAGCAGCCAGACATTTTAAACCAGATGTCCCTGAAGCCTAACACTGTAGAATATTCACCAGTTGTTGAATGTCAGTGTCCAAAACTGGGAGACGAACAGATGTTCAGAAAGTTATTTGCTTGTGAAACCAAGAACCCTGACAGAGGTTACGCGGGGCCCGAAAAACAGATTAGTTATGATTCTCCCAGTGCAGTTGTGCGATGCTTGTGAGTATGCAGACAGCCCAGTGGGAACAGCCACAGGTGCACAATATTGACTCAAATGCTTGTTTAGGATGTGAGACTACAGCAGGGGATCTGTAGGCAAATGTGGAACGACTCAGTTTCTTTCTGTATATAGCACGAAACTTTCAGTTTATGGGGTTGTTTTGGCCTTGGTTTCTGTTTGGCCAGTTATAACAAGAGTATTTTCCCAAATTTAAGATGAAGAACATGCAGAGAGAAAGAAGAAAGCATTGTAAAATACCCACTCGCCCTTCTCAGATTGTCTGGTACTGGTCAGTTTTTGGTTTTGCCAGGAAATGCACGCTGTGTGACTAAGAGGAAACACCCTGAGTGATGGTGATTGCATTTGCTCTCCCTGCTACATGCTGAGACTTAACTTAATAGCTGTGCTGGTTTGTTTGTGTCTGGCTTAAGAGCGCTTCAACCCCCCTTCCTTATCTACTCAAAAGTGGCAAAATGCTTAGAGGAGTGTGTTAGTAATTATAAACTGGTAATCTCCATTATATGTAGGGGCTATTTGTATTGTCCCCAGGGACCTGTTCAGGGGGATTAGTCAGGGATGTTGATCAATACCGCTATGGTTCAGCAGGAGGATGAGGTCTGTCTCAGCTGCCCAGCTTTTGTAGGACTTTTGTGGTTAAGATGGCAGTTTTAGGAGTTTTTCATTCCCCAGCTGACCCTGATAGTGGGCTACTGAAAAATGCTGATACTCAGTTGGCATGTCTATAATTTTGTAGGTAATTGGCTGTAACATGAAACCTTTTGTCTGTAATACATATAATGTAGATGAGCACAGATGGAAAGTTCTCCCAGCCTCCTTGACTTGTTTGGTTGAGAAACCCATGTGTATCAGTTGTAATTTGACGAAGAACAGCTTGTATCAAAGTACAAATACTGGTCAGGCTGAATTCATGTGGTCCTCTCTGGTTTGGTGGGCAGTCAGAGTTCCCCCACTGGACCTCCTCCTGCACACTGGTGCCAAAAACCATAAGAAGCCCACGGCCTGGTTATCAAGAGCAGCGTTTTTAGAATTCCATAGTGGGTGAGCACAGCACACGTCACCCACTGTGTTGTTAATTCTGGCATAAGACGAGTCATGAGGCTGGGTCACTTAGCTTCTGTAGTGGTTTTAGGTTCAGTTGTTGTCACTGGATTTTCTTTTGTTTGATTTTCCTTTCTCTGGTGACTGTGGGTGTATTGCCTCTTTGTCCAATGCACTGTTTACGTCTTTCATATACTGAACCCAAGTGTTCTCATGTCTGGTTATATTCGCATATTTCTGAGTTGTGGTGCAGCAGCCCACTATTCATCTGTGCAGAGGGAAGTTGACTCAGTTCATTGCAAAACCCATTAAAAAGCCAAACTAACCTTGTGGTGTACTGTGCCTGTGTGTTCTTTAACTGTCATTGTAAGGTACTGGTTTGAAGTTCATTGATTTGTAAAGCAGGCCAAAGTAGCATACTGCTTGCAGCAAAAGGCAAACTGCACTGGGGTGATGATGAAAACAGGCCTCTCTCTCAACAATGCAGTAACATTTGTCACACAGTGGATCTTCTGCCGGATTTCTACATATCAGTGTGTGAATAATTTCACTAGCATGCTCTAATTTCAGCATATTAACTATGGTTGGTCCAGGTGTGTGTGAAGATAAGTAATGCCTGAGTGAGTAGTGGCTGAAGACATTATTCACAACCCTGATGCAGGTGCACACATTTCAACCTAATCTGTGGATGTAAGTGGGAACATGTATGCTCACTCATGCCTGCTTAGCAATGCCTGATTTTAACTTGAATAAGTGATCATTTTGATCCACAGGTATCATAAACAACTTGTAACGACAATTTAGTGATGAGTCGTGGTGTTATATGCGGTTGTTTTTTAAAATGATTAGTTAATTAATTAATTAATTGATTTTTGCATTGTGTTTCTGTAGGGGTTTTGCACTGCCGGCACGGTTTCTCTTCCTGAAAGCCTGCTCTTTGTGTCCACCCTGGATGGAAACCTGCATGCTGTTAGCAAGAAATCAGGCTCTATCAAATGGACTCTGAAAGAAGGTAAGAGGAGAAGACGAGTCGACTGCAAGTCAAGTTTTTGTTTGTATGCCTGTCTCAAGGCGTGGTTTCTTATTCGGGTTACATTTCCAAAAACAAAGTGCTTTTGTGTGCTGCCACAGGGAAAACAATGACATCCCACTGCCTTTTTTCGCTCAGCACAACAACCCTCAGAGTGAGTGAGCAAGTAGAGTTCATGATGAAGTTGCACCATTGGGTGGCAGAGTGTTTTCCCATTGGCTGTTGTTCTTTCAAAATGATTTGACGCAAACATTTTCTATTGTGTCATCAGGGGACATTTACAGCGAATCCACAACAGTTTTCATTTTCAGACACCCCCCCCCCCCCAAAAAAAAAAAAAAAAAAAAAACAGATATGGACTTTTTGGACAAACCGTAGCTACTTTCCATGGAAACGAGTTGCCCGTACTGCCCTGTGAGTATATGTGAGCAGAGAGTAGGAGCTAAGCTAACAGAAAAAAGGCTGAAGCCGGCTGACACTAGCCAGAATTCAAATACATGAATACATGAATATGCTAATTAGTGTATTACGCCATCGCGTGACATTTAGCGACTTTCCAGCAGATTTTAGCTTCTTCCATTGAGGGTAAGTGCTTACAGCGGTTTCACAACAGTTTACACATATGTCCTCAATGTCACACGTTGACCATAGACGGTCCAGATAAATGCTAGGTTCTGACCTAGTCTTTTTTTCTTTTTTTCTTTTTTTCTTTTTTTTTTTTAAACCAGTGAGTTGCTTTCTGGCCTTTGTCATTTGCAGTGTTCATTTATGTAAAGAAGGGTATGCTAAAATACAACAATAAGAATCAAAGCAACTAAAGAATTTAACAAAGTGGGAACTATATCAATGATATCAATCTTTTGTTGTTATTCTATTTGGTGTATTGATTTTATGTAAAACACAATCTGTGAGTTAAACATATATCATATAACTGTTTTCTAGTACTCTCTAGGGTTTTTTTTTACCACCACCATAGAGTAAGCCAGGCTTATATCGTCAACCATGACCTGTTGAGAAACAAAAAAGCTTAAGTGCACTACATCTTGTGTTTAGGCTGTACTTGAGGAAAATGCTGTGTTGCTGTTAGGCATGGAAACTGGCTAATTATTAACTGAGAAAGGGGCAAATATAGCCTGTAATCAAGGTCAGAGTGGGCAAGGGTAAGCAACTTTGCTGTAGTGTCACCTGCACACACAGAATGTACTGTGGTTACCATGTTGATGTAGGCACTATATGCTTTGAAATTACATAAGATGGACTGAAGGGTTACTGGAAAACATGTGCTTAAACAGTCCAAAAGTTGATCTCTCTTAGAATAAGAGACATAATATAACAATTAAAGACTTTTCCTGTTTTATACATACATTTTCCTCACTAGTACCATACTATGAATTATGGTATTATGGTAGACTAAAGTGTTTTGAGGCTACAAGTCCTGGTTAGGTCCACCCAATGCCCAAATCATTAATAATCAGAGGCAGAGACTGCTCCTCCGCATCGTCTGTTTTTCTGGAAGAGCTATTGAATATAAATTTGACCAGTCCTGGACCAGGCTTTGCACGCACCTGTTGTTGTGTTCCAGTCAGGCAACTACACACCCACATAATGAGGGGGAAGCAGAGATCTTTTCCCTGCACCAAGACAGTACAACTCAGTCAACATGTATGTCCTCCCGCTGTTTTCTTGTCTCTCCCCATTGGCGTTGCAAACATGTGTTTGTATTTCAGCCACCCAGGCTCAACGTCTCCCTATGCAGCGCAGAAAACCATTGTTTTGTCTCCAGACTCTGCAATTACATTTAATGAATGTCGATTCTTGTTTAGCACAACAGCCATTGACCAACTTTATATGACCCCCCACCACCACCACCATTTGCTATTGTTGACCCCTTTGGGCACCCCCACAGAGATCAGCACCATCTGGCCCACGCCCTGTATGTTCACACTGTAGGGAGGTGTGTGTTTGTCTAGTGGCAATGAAGGTTTTTTAGCTCTTACCTTAAAGACCATAGCAGTGTTTTATCATTCTTTAGCTTAAACCCATGGTATTTTAAACTTATATATAATTGCTGCCAATTTTTTTTTTATACTTTTGAATAAATAAGAATTTCCCGCAGGGGATTAATAAAAGTATTTCTGATTCTGATTCTAAATATTTCCCCCCTTCCAGGCAGCTGTTAGTTGTTTTTCATGCCACATGGTATAAAAATCAATTTGCAGAGACCTTAAACATAATTGGATTAGTAATCCATTACAATCATAATGTAATGGATTAGAGTGAAAGCATGGATTAATAAGAACTGTCTGTTCTTCCCTCACTCACAACACAACAGTAATATAAAGCTTTGACAAAATGTAGAAATAGATTAATTATGGTAGATTATGTACTGTATCTCAAACAAGTTTCTAGTCTCTGATGGTGATTTCAAACAAACAGTTTTAAATTCTCTACTGAATGGAAGCTAGTAGCTGCTAAAAGGATAGCATTAATTTATTGTGCATTTATTGAGGCAGTGAAATGTATGAAACGTGTAGTAAATGGGCAAACATGCAAAAACATGATGTGGTGTTAATCACCTGTCCCTTTCCTCAGGGAGGAAAACGTATAATATAGCCAGATTTTACAATGCTCTTTTCAGACTTTTATCTCCAATATTGAAGATCAGATCAAACATTTTTACTATAGCGGGATAATGGTGAAATGTGCTTTCTGCTTCATTGAGTATTGTATTGTTTGTTATATATTTAGCATCACGCAGCTTCATCAGCAGATTAAAATATTCCAGTCCTTTTTGAGAGGAAACAAACTAATATCTCATTACACAATCAATTTTTCTGTTCTCATGGTTGTTACATGTTTGACTGTTTCACAGAAAGCTGTTCGCCAACATGTCTGTTTGCCTTTCATGTTTGCCACAGGGGAATCCGTTTTCAGTTGGACTTTGTGTTCTGCGTGGTTGAATGTCACTAGTCTTAATGTCATTCTCTTACACAACAGCTAATGGCCACAGTTTCCATTGTTTGCTAATATTCTTGTCTATCCTGACTTGCATCTCAACTCCTTTTCACTTTTCACAGATCCAGTTCTTCAGGTTCCTACACATGTGGCAGAGTATGTATCTTTGACTTATTTTCTGCATTGGCGACGCATATGTGTCCTTGTGTTTTACAAAAGACATCGAATGCAAATGGATATGGTAACCTGTTGAGCTTGTCTTGTCTGTCACTCAAACTAATTGCTTTAATAATGTCTCGAGATGTGATGCTATCTTCTTTACTCTTTCCACCAGACCAGCTTTTCTGCCTGACCCAAATGATGGCAGCCTGTACTCTCTGGGAGGAAAGAACAACGAGGGCCTTACAGTAAGAGGAAATAACTTTTATCACAAATGCTAATCTCCCATCTTTAGTAAGAAACACTCTTCAGTTCCCTGTTCTAAAGAAAAACACATCCTCTCATCGCATATGTGTATGTAAGCCATGCTGAAAGTAAAGCACCCTCATTCTGAAGTTGCACCTGTGGGGGAACACACAAGATTTTCCCCATATATAGATTATTAAGACATATAGGATGTTTTAGTTGGCTAATGTTGATTCTTTGCTCTCAAACAGAAATTACCATTCACTATCCCTGAGTTGGTCCAAGCTTCTCCCTGTCGCAGTTCTGATGGAATCCTTTACATGGGTAAGGCTAATTCTCAAATAGCAATGATGCCTCTGGACTTAACACACTGTTCTTGCGCACTGAACACTGGCATTTGAACTGTTTGATTGTGAGATTGAACTGAATTGTGGTCATGAGTTTTCCTTATCCATAAGCATATGCAGTCCATGTCCCAGCTTACCTAAATGTGCAGGTGTTATCTGGCCTTAACAGAAATACGTTACAGTACTTCTCTTTTCCACTCAACCTGTGGTGGTAGCCTGTGTCCTTTTGAATTTACAACAGCTAGCAGAGGATAGTGACTGTGTCATTGTTCAAAGGAAACGGGTGACATTTGCCTTCCCACAGTCATTATCAGGGCAGCTATTGTTTTCATTCAACTGAAGCTGCTGCCAGCACAAAGCATATTAGAGATGCAAAGGTCTGAAAATGCTACTGGCGTCAATTCTCACTGTTTAAATCTCCTTTTAAGTCAAAGAGGCCGTTTCCTAATTTATGGTTTTTTACATTCATCTGTAATGATTTGTGATTAAGTTATTGTTACTACTCCTTTCAGTAACATAACCGGTGAGATGCCAGCACAACGAAGCCATGGGCTGCTCGTTTAATGATAGAATGGTAACACCCATCTCTGTGAAGGTTAAATGGCTGCATGTTATTTTGCTTGACTGGGCTTGCACAGTGTGCTCCTTTTGGTCAATTTGACAATTTCCTATGAATAGTGAAGTCAGTTTTCTTTATAACAGCCAAAATTGGTCTCAAAGAGTTTTGCACTTTGTATCATCAGACCCTTGATTTGGAAAAATATGGTGACAGGGTGGACAGACATGCAGTAGGTGTCACATTCATAGAGTGGACAAAAGTAGCAGTAATACAAAAACAATATGTAGAGACAGAATAGATAAGAATATGAAACTGAAATTTTGCCAAGAACAATACAAATGCTGTATTCACGGCAGAGGTGGATCACTTTGTCTGTGTGTGCTTGTCATAAACAGGTAAGAAGCAGGACTTGTGGTATGTGGTGGACCTGTTGACTGGTGAGAAACAGCAGACCCTGACCTCCTCCTTTGCTGAGATGCTGTGTCCCTCTTCATCTCTTCTTTATCTTGGACGCACAGGTAAAAAAAGAACCCCCCCCCCTTTTTCCACCTTTTTCCAACCTATCCAAATCAGTTGTTGATTTAATCTGGCTAATCAACAGGCCCATTTGTCTTGCATGCTCTAACCCCAGACTGTGCCAAACCCTTATTTACCTCCCACTCATCTCTACTACTATCCCTGCCCCACCCTCATTATAACCACCATCCCCCAATCTGTCCCTATAGTACTTAAAATCTAAGGAAGCTGGGGTGGTAATAGTAGCTCTGCAAATTGAATACTTGCTTTAAATGCTTGACTTAGTGTCAAGTCAAAGCTCACTTTGTCACCCAACAGCATGTATTCTGGATTTTGTTTCACAGTATCCCTATATTTTGTTTTTTGTGAATCCCATCTTTTGAGGCAAAAGAAATTTAATACCACCTTGCATTTACATTCAGAAATGGATACTCAAAGCCTGGCTTTTGTGTATGTTATGTAAGGAAAGGAATACCAATATCTTTTTCCCATGTGGATAAGTTGCTGTTGTTCATCTCCCTGTTAGAGTATACCATCACCATGTATGACACCAAGAGCAGGGAGCTGCGCTGGAATGCCACCTATTCTGACTACGCCTCCACCCTTCCTGATGATGACACCAAATACAGTAAGACTCTTTGACATGCTGGCTCTTTTGTAGCTTTAGTTTTTGACAGACAGTGTTAATCCCATGTCCACTCTTTGTTCCCCCCAGAGATGGCTCATTTTGTGTCCAACGGCGATGGCCTTGTGGTGACTGTGGACAGTGAATCTGGAGATGTTCAGTGGGTTCAGAACTACAACTCTCCGGTGGTGGCCATGTATATTTGGCAGCGTGAGGGCCTCCGCAAAGTTCCCCATACTAATGTGGCCGTGGAAACCCTGCGTTACCTCACTTTCATGTCTGGAGAGGTTGGCCGCATTACCCAGTGGAAATATCCATTTCCTAAAGAGAAGAAGCCCAAGAATAAGTTCATGTAAGCAGACTGAGTGTGATGACTGACTGACTGACTGACTGACTGACGTTTTGTCAAGGCCCACTTTTGTAGGCCTGTATTTCTATGATTGTAGCTACTTTAACATTTCTCATTTGTATCATCTTCTTAATGTTTTAAAACGATAAGGTTGTTTCTATCATTTGTACTCTTGAATACCATTCAGAGAACAAGGATTGGCCAAAAACATGTTGGAACCTTCCGTGTCAAGATCAATGTTGGATTGCTTAATTTTGGGATTGAGTCTAGACATGTAATATCTAACAAGTGGCTGCTGCAGTGGCCTGGTTTCAGCTCTGGTTTTACGCAGCAGTACAGTTTTCTTTTTATATATTGTTTTCACACCTGCTTCTGCTGAAAATGACAAACGGGACTTTCAGTGGTTGATCCACTGTGAAACTTTTGGCCTTTTAGGGAGGTGATGGAGAACTATGAAAATTCTTCTGAATTTTGAACACACATACTCCTGTTCTCAATATTGAATTATTATTTTTATTATTATCATTATGTACCACACTTGTCTCATACATGAAGCATGGTGTAAGGTTTTTTTTACACTTAAGCACGCATTTGTTTGACTGTGTTTTACTTGTTCTCTTCCAGGGCCACTTTGTATGTGGGTAAATACTCCACCAGTCTGTACGCCTCTCCCTCACTGGTGCATGATGGAGTCACTGTGGTGGTGAGTGGCAGTTTCATGTTCATTTAAGCAAAGCATATTCCTTATCAGTAAAACATGAACATAAAACATTTGGGTTTATTAAAATTTGTGTAAGTTTTGTACTTACACTCTCTCTAGTAAATATATACCCTTGTTTCATGGTTTCTTAATTACTCGTATCCCAGTATGCCAGTGAGTTTGTAGGCATACATCCTGTTCCAGTTGTCACAGCTTGCCCCTGCTCAAGTCGCTCTACAATTGTAGTTTACTGCTCTTAGACAAATATTGTTTTTGTTATGTAATCCTGTGAGATATCTGAGAGGAAATTCATCTGAAGTGTGTGTGTCCGTGTGTGTCTGTGTGTGTCCGTTTGTGTGTCCGTTTGTGTGTCCGTGTGTGTCCGTGTGTGTCCGTGTGTGTGTATGTTTGTGTGTCCGTTTGTGTGTCCGTTTGTGTGTCCGTTTGTGTGTCCGTGTGTGTGTCCGTGTGTGTGTCCGTAGCCTCGTGGCAGCACTTTTCCCATGCTGGAGGGTCCTGACAGCCAGGAGACTGACGAGGACAAGGAGTGTGTCATCACACCCAGCACCAGTGTCAAGTTCAACTCTGCGCTCCGGGAGCAAAACCGTATCAACTTCATGAGGAACTACCTGCTTCTAATAGGTAATACATGAGTACATAAATCAGACAGTAATAGGAAGAAGTTATAGTTTCACTGTAATCATTCGTGCACAAAGCTTTGACATCAAGAAAAACCTCAATAAAACGATTATGACTGTATATTGAGAGCGTTGACTCTCATTACTGTTCATCGCATGTTGAAGTCCAGGGCCCTGAATGGTCCGTGAGAGACTGTTAGCATGAGACTGCCCTCTGCTGGATAATAAAAAGAAAACTATAGATAGTATCACAATTGCACCATCGTCGAGTCTTTGGATCAGACAAATTCCCACAATTCTGCTGCTCCCGATGATAAAGCAGATTATAAAAAGGTTTACTTTTTCAGGTCATCATGAGACGCCCCCTGAAGCTCACACCAAGATCCTGGAGAAGTTCCCTGAAAGCTTCCCTCGCAATCAAGGCAACGTCATCCCACCTACCACTGACAAGAAAGTAGAGGAGGTCTGTGTCAGTGTGCGATCCATGAGATATTTTGTCAGAAGTTTTTACAGATATATTCAAGCATCTGTGCAGGTTTTCTCACTCTCTCCCTCCTTGTCGTCACTTTTGCCGCCTCCTTCCAACACGTCGCAGAAGGTGAATGATAGTGGTATGGATGACGGCCCCCCTTCTCCTCTGCCTGAAACATCAATCCAAGAACCTGGGGCCAGTGGTCGCATTGTGCGTCCAGAAGCTCCTGTGGACTCTATGCTCAAAGACATGGCCACAATCATCTTTTCCACCTTCCTACTGGCTGGTTGGGTGGCCTTTGTGATTACCTACCCCAAAGTAAGTCTAACACCACCACCTAGTGGACTGCTGCATACCTACCACCATCCAAGGTTGGCAGGAAAAAAACAAGTTGAAGAAATATTTTAAGAATTGCATTGAAAATCTACAGAAGTAGAAGTGTAGACGTATTGGGAGCAAAATGTACTTAAAGTATTGAAAAAAGTATTGGTGTGACATTTTAATACAGTACAATAATAGATTAAAAATACTAATGCATTAATGTGTTGGTAGACCTTTGCTGTTGTACATGTTTGAGGTGGAGCTATTTTTAACTACTTTATATACAGTTGGGTAGTTTACTCCAGTGCTTCCCAACTTAGGGGTTGGACCCAACAGCTGACCAGATAAATCTGGTGTTGGTGAGATGATTGATGGTATAGGGGAAAAAAACAAAGTTCTTCTACATACATTTGTATTAATTTTTTTAGACTTTTTGTTCGAGTTAAGCCCCAACCCAACTTCTTTTTGGTAGGGAGTCAGAAGCTAGAAAATTTGGATAAACCACTGGTTAAATCATGAACAATGCATTTTTATAATCTTATGTCTTTTAAGCAAAACCATAACCTGAAAAATAAATAGTAACTACATGTAGACATGTAGCGGGAGTAGAAGTGTAAAATAGATTAAAATAGAAGTCAAATTAAGTACAAGTACTTTAAATTGTACTAAGTGTGTGTACTTTCCTGCAAAGGTAGAAACAATATTTAAAGTCTAAAATAGCTTGTAGTAAACAATAAGTGCTGAAGTGTTGGATGGGACAAACAATTTACTAAAAACTTCACAAAGCCACAGTTGTTATTTTTAGGGCCTTAGGCTAAGTGTCCTCTCTTGCCACAGAGTGTACACAAGCAGCAGCAGCTGCAGCACCAGGAGTTTCAGAGACAGATGGAGGAGAGGTTGGAGCTGCTCCAGAGGCAGCAGCCGTTTCCCTCTGCAGACGTGGGCTTGGGCTTGGCCCCAGACAGCGACTACCTTGAGGTGGCCCGCACTCGCTCTGAATGCTCAGACCACAGCAGCCCCAACGTCACCCCCCGCGCCTCAAACCACTCCAATCTGTCTGTGTCTGAATTGGGCAGTTCAGCCAATGAGCATGAAGATGGAGGTAAAGATTAAGAGACATTGACACTGCATTTACAGTGATTGGTTTGTGCTTGAGCTACACTTCAATACCAGTTACAGACCAGTTTTTACTTCCCTAAAATGATGTATTTCTCTTTTCAGAGGAGGACTCCAGTGTTGTCCGAGTGGGCAACATAACTTTCCATCCGAAAGAGGTCTTGGGTCATGGTGCTGAGGGCACCATTGTGTACAAGTAAGTCTAAACAGCTAGTCAACAATTATTCCTGACTGTTGCTAAATTTGTTAAGCACTGAAGAAATATCACTGTATTACAATGCTGTTTTTCCATGGTTTCTCCACAAGGGGTCAGTTTGACAACCGTCCAGTGGCAGTGAAGAGAATTCTCCCAGAATGCTTCAGCTTTGCAGACAGAGAAGTTCAGCTGCTGAGGGAGTCCGACGAGCACCCAAATGTCATCCGCTATTTCTGCACTGAGAGAGACCGTCAGTTCCAGTACATCGCCATTGAGCTGTGTGCTGCTTCGCTACAGGAGGTAACAAATCGCTTAGTTACAGCAGCTTTATTTTAGTTAATGTTTTCATAATAATGTACCGACTTTTCTGTGTCATTAGCATAGTTGTGCTGTAAGTGAAGCAAAAAAGCCAGAATTTATAGTCATTATTCACAGAGCACAAAAACTACAAGAAAACACTTCCCATGCCAAAATTAATTTAGTGTTGTACACAGCTTTAACCTTTGTCAAAATGAGACACCCTGTTATAGTCTTATGGCTTCACCGATTGTTTTTCTTTCATCTTTCTAGTATGTGGAGAGAAAAGATTTCAACCGTCATGGACTAGAGCCTGTCATGCTGCTTCAGCAGACCATGTCAGGACTGGCCCATCTGCATTCTCTCAACATAGGTATCCATCTTTCAAAACAAGATCACTTTCGCATTCTCATTATTATTATTGTGTAATAATGTAACAACACCACTGAAGTAACTGACAGCTTGTTTTTCTCCTCTCCTTCATCCTCCAGTCCACAGAGACCTGAAACCCCACAACATCCTGGTGTCCATGCCCAATGCCCACGGTCGTGTCCGGGCCATGATTTCAGACTTTGGCTTGTGTAAGAAGCTAGCAGCAGGCCGCCACAGTTTCAGTAGAAGGTCTGGGGTGCCGGGCACTGAGGGCTGGATCGCCCCAGAGGTTCTCAGTGAGGACTGCAAAGACAACCCAGTGAGTAGAAGCAGCTCTCTCATGGTGCTTCTAAGTATTGTTTGTTGTCAGAATTCACAAAAGAAACACAGTGATAAACTTTTAGAAGTGTTCTCAGAGATCACTGTGCAACTTCATGATACTGGGACTAATTTGAA
The DNA here is from genome assembly GCF_002260705.1 of Seriola dumerili. NCBI lineage: Eukaryota > Metazoa > Chordata > Actinopteri > Carangiformes > Carangidae > Seriola > Seriola dumerili. Next base: position 2,082,493 of record NW_019174424.1, on the reverse strand, counting down.
AAGCAGAGGATTAATACTTAATGGTGCATGTAATGGCTTCTGATGGACTCCTGAGAGTGGGTTTGTTTCAGGCTATAGTATCCATTTGTCTGATAGCAGCAAAGTTAACAGAATCAACCAAATAAACCAACAGGAGAATACATAACTTCATACTGTATACAAATGTTGTTGTGTGAAAAGTTTTTTTTCATTATATGCCACACTGTGACCTTCTCTAAGCTTTCTCCTTTTCTTTCCCTTGTAGACCTGTGTGGTTGACATCTTCTCTGCTGGTTGTGTGTTTTACTACGTGGTGTCTCAAGGAAGTCACCCGTTTGGCAAGTCTCTGCAGAGGCAAGCAAACATCCTACTGGGCACATACAACCTCGATCATCTGCAAACTGACAAACATGGTGAGAAAATTGTCTCTGATCAATTCCAGATGTGTAACAATAGTAATACAGTTGCAGGTAAATGTAGATTAAGAAGAGCAAGTAGAAAGAGTAGTGTGGATGACTTTGTGATTGGTTGTTAGAAGTATTCGCTATAGATGTGAAGATTGTTATTTGAGGGTAAAAATATATGAATTTTTGGAAATGATTTACAGGGGACATTGTAGCCAGAGATCTAATAGAGCAGATGTTGAGCATGGAACCCCACCGGAGGCCTTCAGCTGAGAGTGTTCTCAAACACCCTTTCTTCTGGAGCCTGGAGAAGGAGCTACAGTTCTTCCAGGTCACAGTCACTTCTTTTTTTCCTCATCTATCAATTTCCCTGCTCGTGGTAAAGATCACATTTTTAGGCTGCCCCTGATGTGGTTTAAACACCTGCTAATACAAACCACGACTTAATGCAGTAGATTCCACCTATGTGCACACACTCCCAGGCATCTTCAAAATGGTATAAATCCACATATTTTATACTTCATGCATTTTTGACAATTTTAATTTGATTTGGTCATTAATGCCAGGTTGATTTTCTTGGACTGTGTAAAGAGCTGATTCTTTTCAATGTTAACAACTCCAAATACTTGGAGGATGTGTGAAAACCATCCACTTCAGTTGATTAGTAAAATGTGAACCTGCAGAACTTCATTAATGCAATGTTGATTAGAATAGCATAGTAGACTGTGCTTGCACCTTTTTTCACAGAGATGGATCCATTCACTTCTAAAATAGATTTTTTTTTGTGTGTGTGTAATAATGTTCTGAATGAGAATAAGACTGCAAGCTGCCTGCCTGGCACATTAGTTGAAATTCACACATTTTGTGTCTTTGTGGTTTCTTGCAGGATGTGAGCGACAGAATAGAAAAGGAACCGCTGGACGGACCAATTGTGAGACAGCTGGAGAGAGGAGGGAGGGCTGTTGTCAAGGGTGACTGGAGAGAGCATATCACAGTGCCACTGCAGACAGGTAGGAGACTGGCTAAAACTTAAACAGCATGTAAAAATACAAGCACCAGGAGCCAACTGTTGGAACATGGTCCTGTTTCTTGAATTGCTGGAAACGTAGTATTCCTCTCACATGTTGACCAAATTAGTATTTTAGAGCTACTTAGAGAAATGCTTAGCTCCAAGCCTGATGTACATTCATAGCTGCTCTGAATGCTGTATCCTGTTGTGGTATCTTGAGGTGCTGATGTGAAGAAGTGATCACCGCCGACACGTCTTTGCTTGTAATTCAAAAGAAGTTTATTAACAAGAAAGAAACAGTGTCTAAAATGCCGAATCCTGGAGTATCTCTGCCAATGTGAGAACCCTCTTCTACTGTCTCACAAACCCCTCTATTTATCTGTCTCATCCCACCTTTGGGATGAGCCTTTCTTTTAATAGAAGGGCCTTCACACAAATTGTCGACCATATCTGGTCAATAACCTCTGATCTCTAACCTCTTGGTCCAGAAAAAGGACCCACACATCCTGAGTGTCTCATTTAGTAGGAGACAGAAATCCTGAAGAGTAAGCAGATTTACCCCTAATGCACATTCCTTAACCTTAACTTATAATATATAATTTCAAAGAAACCTTTAATAAAACTTTAATTGACAAAGACTTTAACTTATTAATAAACTTACATAAAGGAAGGATCTATAACAATTTAAACTGTTTAAGAAGGAAGGAATGAAGTGGATAATACACTACACTGTCACCAGAAACTATTGCACTGGGTGGTTAAGTGTGTCTGCATCGCCGTCCACCTAGTATCACAAGCCTATGATATTTTCTTGAACTGCTTCTCTTTGGATTTGCATTTAGTTGATTGACCAATAAAACCAATGGCCCAGATAGTCGGGATGAATTCTTTTATTTATTTTTTTTCATTTATTTTAACTTTTTTTTTTTTAACTTATCATGTGGGTATACAGGTGTGTATGTTATTATAACATAATGTTTTTAATTTTTCGGATGTTATTTGGTTGAAACAAAAGAAGATCATGCATGTCAGTGCATTTTTAGGTTCTTAAGTTACAGAATAGAATAAAAGCACAGCTGTATCTTTTCAGGATTTCCTCTTTACTGGTGCCTTGTTGGTTAATGGAATTCAGGAATTTCTTCTATGGTTGATGCCAGGGGTTTTCTCTTTCTTTGGCAGATCTGCGGAAATTTCGGTCCTATAAGGGTGGGTCAGTAAGAGACCTGTTACGTGCAATGAGGAACAAGGTAAGAGGGTTTTCTTATGGCTATGATAAACTTATTGGTGTTGGAGTGAAACTGGTTTCTATTAACAAGATTTAATGCCCAACTTTCCCTGACAGAAACACCATTACCGAGAGTTGCCTGTTGAGGTACAGGAGACTCTGGGCTCTATCCCTGATGACTTTGTCTCCTACTTCACTTCCCGCTTCCCCCACCTGCTGATGCACACCTACCTGGCCATGCGGACCTGTGCACCTGAGAGGCCATTCCTGCCTTACTACTCCACTGCAGAGCACCTTGCAAGAACACAAGTCCATTACACACACCCGGGGCCACAAGGACAAAATGAGCCATGCACTCAGCACCTGCCAACACACACATCACCACCCTCCTCACAACCCCAGGAACCTACACATTCATCACAGCCGGTGCAGGTCTGTCACATAACACCTGCTAAATCAGTGGCCTCTACGTCACCAGATGAGCCTGTATCTTCACATTTGCCAGTTCAGACAGTGGGGCCAGCAGTGCCAGCACTGTCCGCACAGACTGACTTGCACAGTCAAACAGTGAACCCCACATTTGCCCCAGAATTGCCTACAGTTCCTCTCAGGCAAACAGCATCCACTGAAATGCACACACTGCCAAATGGTCCTGCACTGGACAAGGAACCAGTGTGAACTGGAGTCAGCTGGACGCAGCACAGACGGGAGCACTGCCTTACAGAGTGGACACAAAGTGGGACACAGTTGCTGAGCTTTGAGCTGGTGAGGACCAGGCCTGCAGTGCCTGGGATCCACTGCCAGGCGCAGCAGCTGCACCCATCTGGATTAAGTGCCTTCTGCTCACCTGGGTTAAAATGTTCCCCAATAGAACCGTCCACAAGTCTGTCTCTGCCTAGAGGAAGTCAGACACGCAAGAGAGTGTTGGTGGATATTTTCTTGTAGCTGGGCTGAGCAAAGAGATTTTTTTTTTTTTTTTTTTTTTTTAAATAACGGCATGTCCAAAAAAAAGTGTTTGTCCCAAAAATATCTGGCCACAGTTGTGGGAAACATGTCTGTATATTGTTGAACATGTGGGTAGTTTAATTGTGCAATGTTGTATTTCTGAGTGAGCCTGTTCACTGCACAGATACTGTATGTATATTTTTGTATAGACTGATTCAGAATTTGGATCATCAATGATAAATCATTTAATGTGGCCGATGTGCCTTTTTTTTAAGAATATCACTGTGCTGTATGGGTACAGATCTTTAAAATTGACTATGCTAAATGTGCTTGATTCCAGTTAATGCTGCTAGACTGCTCCTCTTTTGTCAATCAAGACTATTGTGCTGACTCGGTAAGAGTGGACTGTTCCCAAAGGTGTTCAGGGTGGCATCTGAATTTAGTAGGTAATTTTATCCTCATGTGATTATGTAGTCAAATATGAGTTTAGAGGTCAGGCTGCAGAATGCTCATGTATAATAACTTTCAAGGGTGTCAAAGTGAAGTTAATGACATGCACATTAAATTCTATTTTTTTTATACTAAGATTGTGTTTGTGCATTGATCTTGATGCATCTCAAAATCGGGATGGGGAACTACAACTAAAGGCAGCACCTAAAAGAAGCTACTTACTGTTCATTTAACAAATAGTTTTATTTACAGGTGATCTAAGCAGCTGATATGTACTGTAATGTCTGGGTTAATGTTTATTGCTACAGTTCACGTTTGTTAGTGTAGCCTAAAGTATATCATATTAATATATTTTAAGTATTGCTGTTCACAAGTGGGATTTTTTTTTTTTTTATTGCAAGCAAATTAATATGACCTGTGATCAAAAGGACCAATACAGTAAAACTCAGGGCTGTGCGGAGCCAGAACATGTGAATTACTGTGCTCTATTCAGGTCCACCAACATACTTGTTTATATATATATTTAATATATATTATGGAAAATGAAAATAAACCAGCCGTGAATCTTGGTGTAAACAAATGAGCATGTACTAAAGCAAATTAGCCAGAGACACTGACATCTTACTTTGCCTGCCGTTCTACTTCCCTGTCCATTTATGTCAACACAAAATTGGATGACTAGAGTTCAAAACAGCATATGCTCTTTGAACATGGCCACCAACTCTCAGAATTTGAGATTAACCAAACTCCAGACATGATCATTTGGCATATGCCACTCATTACTGTATGCTTGTAGGACAGTCTAAGTCGTGTGTATAGTTTGATGATTGGACAGTATGCCATTCAGTTATGTAAGACTATTGTTATAGTGGGTTTTCATCAGTTTACACTTTAGTTACATTATTTGCTCCCAGTGACATTCTGATAATGGTTCTACTCACCCTACCTTGCTAGGTGTTAAAGCCATTACAGTAAAGTAAGGCAGCAAACTATTCAGAATGTAGATCATACCGACAGATTATGCACATTACTATGAACAACATGCAGGAGCAAGATGGCATAAACCGTGTCTAGAACAGCTTTATAATCCAAAAAACATGAACTGCTCTGGCTAGTCTGTTCAGTTCTACCTTATCTGATACCGTCACTCTTGCCTGATACTGCGGTGTTGGTCAACAAAGTTATATAATGTGGTGACAAATGGCAATGCAAGGGTCAAACAGGTGACTCTACCCTTTTTTCTTCTCATTTGAATGGCAATGACTTTCTTTCATCTTAAATGGTAAAATCCTGGCTGGTTTATGGCCGATTTTGTATACTTGAGTCTAGTAGTCTTGGGTGTCTAGTGGGGTTCAGCTGTGGATGTTTTATTCATGGATCCATCTCTGTGACTGGAGCATTTCGCATTTCCCCAAAAACGAAACTAGGGGAGCTGCGCAGACGCAATTAGTGCAGCCCAACCCGCCGGACGGTACCAGACCACAGAGAGACGTCGAGAGCAACAGTCTGCTCTGCGACAGCGTATGAAAAACGCACTACAGGTGTCTCTTTCTCACAATCCGGACCAGGAGGAGGACAAAGGCTGATTTCTCTCAGAATTTATTCAAGGTAAGAACAATCATCGACTTTTTATTTATTTATTTATTTATTTTGCTGGTGGTTGGTTTTTGACTTACTCATATTACAAAAAAAAGAAATCGCTATTGTGCAGCATGGAGCTCACACTTTTCTGTGGTTAACGGTTATACCACATATCCGTACTTAAAAGAAATCCTCTTAGTTACAACACTGTATGATTTTACATAGCACACAAAGTATGCTAACAGTTGAACGATTATATGGCTTTGGCTGTAGCTACAGTGGTAGCCAATGACTTCTGCTATTGCTATATATTAACCTAGCTATGCAGTGTACAGTAAGTGAACTTGTGCTCAACCTAAATTTTGCAGTAGTGTGGTGGTACCTCAACTATATTCGCATAGTGATTCAAGCAGTTAATTTTTTGTGTACTTAGCTACAGAACAGACTTTTTATATGATTGCTTCGCTTCTTTAATTGAACACAGCCCCGTCCCTTTTTCTGACACCCTGACTGCTGTCAAGACATGCCCCATGCCCCATGCCCAATGCAATGCACTCACCAGTACACAATACATTTCCACTTTGTGCTTGCTCATACATGCACAAAAGCCACGGGCGGAGGTTTTTCAGTGCTCACACAGCGACGTCATCATGGATAAAGCTCCCGGAAATTCAGCCTGAATCACTAGGGCAATACTTGAGCCATTATTGTATACAAAACTAAAGCTGACACGCATTGCACTTTCCCATTAGGAGTGTGGTATATCGTGTGTGTTATATCACATGTATATTGTCAATTTGATCTTTTTTTAAATTAGTTTGAACTTTGAACTAAGTAGGTTAGTAAACTTAACTAGATTTCTCTCAAGGGTTGCTTTGCTGTAGTTCAACTTCTTCCAGTGTGAAGTATCGGTAGTTTGCAAAGCTATGCTTTCAAAGTAGCTTCCCCAACACTGTAGCAATGGCTGTGACTGTGACAGGATGGCTACAGTCATGTGTTGAAAGAGTAGCATTATAAAATAGAAATGTAAAGCTAGACACTCCTGCCGGTATTTTAACCTTGTTGCGTTACTTCTATAGATGGCATAGATTAATCACATTAAAACGTTGTTACCTATTACTGCTTGGTTTTACATACAGGTAAGATAAGCCAAGCTATGAGTTAAGTTATTTTTCACCTATCCCCATTGCCAGGTCCAAGCTCATGGATATGGCCTAGTGCCTAGAGATGGAGATCAGACCTGCTACTCATTTGGGGCCTTAACATTGGACTTACACAGGTGACGAGGCACACAACTCAACATGATAATCATGCCTTGTATGTGCTGTATGTAATTGGCTGTTTGCTAACAAATCTATTTGTGATTCCAGTTTGAAGGTTTCACCACGAATTTTGAGTAGATATACAGTCTCTACTCAAACTTCGTGGTGAAACCTTCAAACTGGTCTGTCTGTGAGCCAGGTTAATTTGTATGCAAGATGATATTGGACTGAATGTAACTGTATAACACTTTATTTTATAGATTGAAGGTGATAAGTAAACACCAAAGACGTTGTTAATGTGACGAAAGGAGAAAGGAAATCATGGGTGAGTGGAATGACTTGAGTTGTTTTTTTATGTCCAGTGTACAGAGGCAGTTGGCTGCTGTGTGTGTGTGTGTGTGTGTGTGTGTGTGTGTGTGTGTGTGTTGACTTGAAATTATGGTGGGGCAAATTACATTCAATATTATTATGTTATTATCATTCTTATTATCATCATTTAATATTACTACTACTATATATAAAAATAAGAACAAGTTAATACATTATAAATTTAAAATTTGCAAACTACAAATATGTCTGCAGTGTGGAGGAGAACTATAGTGCTTCTCTTATTCTATCACTTATGATTAAACCTATTGCTGTTTTGTCTCTTCTCACTATTTAGCTGACAAACCTGAACAGTCACCCAAGAAATGGACAGAATCTCAAGTAAGCACCTGGCTAAGATCCATTGGAGTGAAGGAGCAGTATGTAGAAAAGCTCTGTGAGGAAGAAGTAGATGGACAAATCCTTCTTACGCTGGATGAGGACTTTTTGAAGGCAAAGATTTGCATGAAATCAGGGCCTGCTCATTTGATTATTAAAAAGAGAGATGAGCTGCTCAACTCCCAGCAAAAATCACAGGAGAAGAAAAAGCCCTCCAGTGGCAAAAAAACTGAGCTGGAGCAGAAAAACAATCAAAACTCAGTTCAGTGTCCTACAACAAGAGAAGATCCTTCAGCACAAGTTCCTGTGAGAGATGAAGGTGTCTTAGAGGAGAGACAAACTGCTCAGAAACAGTCCATGTCCAAGGCAGACTGTAAACCACGACCATTTGATCAAGAAGGGATTGATCACATATATGTAAAGCACACAGTCCTGCTACCTGAATCGGGTGCTTTTAATTTGATCTCCCCATGCCATGAATATAAGTCTTTTGCTGTAGCTGCTGCATTGGATCGCACAAGACTCCAAGCTAAGTTTGCCAAAGAGGTTCTTAAATTTGCGACTGGCTGCATGAATATCAGATCGAATGGCACAATACACTTTGGTGTGATGGACAGCAAGGAGGATGCAGGATACGTGCATGGTGAGGTAATTGGCATCCCTGTGAAAGAGAAGGACATTTATGTAGATGCTTTGGACCACATTGAAAGGAGTTTCTCCTTGGACAAGGAGCATGTACGCCTGTGTGTGCGGCCACCAAGGTTCATCGAAGTAATGGATCGAGAAAGTACAGAGAAGATGTATGTGGTAGAGGTTGACATTGTACCTTTAATCAGTATTGTTAGGGGCAAGGTGTATACAGTTCGTCTGCCAAACTTCAAAGAGTCAGCTAACAAAGTGGAATTTGAGAAGGAAGTGGTTCTGCGGAGGGTGGGTTCAAAAACCGAGCCAGTGAGTGAGAAAGACCTAAGTGATTTCTGTCAGCGAGTTAGGGATCGGGATGCTCAAAGAGAAGAAGCAGAGAAAAATCAGTTCCTCTACGCTCCAGAGTTCTGCCAAGACCTCGGAAGGAAACTCACAATGCTAACAAGTAATGGGAAGAAATTCATTGAAAAGGAGAAATGGTTCATACTCGTGACAAACAAATTCAAACCTGACGATCTTTGCAACATTGACTGGCTGCTTAACATGAACGTTTTCTGTGTGTTTGACTTTGACCCAGAATCAAAGATTTCAGGTCTTTGCAGTAAATACCTTCAGCATCATGCTGCAAACATGCATTCTCTGCAGAGCTACAGGATATCCAGTGACACAAGCATCAAAGAATTCACAAACAACTTGCATCTCTTTGAGCAAACTAGCTGGATCTTTTGTAATGGCCGTTCTGAGTTCAAAGGAAATGAAACTCCATGTGATGAAATGACTTGGATCAAGACAAAAATGACCTTCTTGAGAGAATGTGTGTCATTGATTTGTAAACAAATCTTGCCAAAAGGGGCGTTCCAGGTCATGTTCCTTCTCACATCACAAGTGGAGAAACCACTCTTACACACCTTTTATGAGTTTTTCACAGACATGGAAGGCCATGAAGACATCATCTGCATCTGTGAATCACAGGAAAACTTCCAGAAATGGCAAAGCTTTGCAGAGGGATCATGTGGAACAGAAACCGTGAACAATTTCAGTGTTGTTGGGATGAAAATGAGTCATGTTAATGCAACTCTGCAGACAATACAATCTGTAAAAGCCAGTGCCAGCAAACACTTGCCAGTCTTTGTGAAAGGCATATGTCTTCTTGAAACAAACAAAGAGGAACAGATGGGTTCTCTAGAAATTCTGACAGTCAATCACTGTGATGAAACAAGCGAAGACTTCATTGATGAGAAGAAAGCAAACATTGAACAGCAGTTCTACTGTGGTGGGAGAGTGACCTGGTTGAATTTCTGGCTTGGTGAGCGCAAGCATGTTGGAGAGGTAATTGAACGAGATGCTTATCATGATGTTTCCAAACTTCTCAAAGATGTTTTGAAATATAATCCAGATCAGCCTCCAGTGACTAATATAATCATATACCATCATCCAGGAAGTGGTGGAAGTACTGTGGCAAGACAAGTGTTGTGGAATAACAGGAAAGATCTAAGGTGTGCTGTTGTGAAGCCCTCATACTCAGCTTCTGTTGTTGCGCAACATGCAGTTGACCTAAGAGAATATGAAGAAAAAGATCCACAGAGTTGTCTTCCTGTGCTGTTACTCATTGAAGACTCAGACAAAGAATATCTGGATGATCTCAAGAATGAACTGGAGGTTGCAATTAACAGCAAAAGAGTCCAATATGGAACACTATGTTTCATTTTGTTGAGCTGTAGACGATCCCATGATCCAGAGAGCAGATGCAAGGAGTTTTCTTTACAGAATGTGGCTGTCACTCACCAACTATCTGCAGTAGAGAAGAGAAAGTTTGCTGGAAAACGAAAGGTACTTGAGAAACGATATGAGCCTAAATTTATGATGACATTTGTTTTGATGACCGAAGGATTCGATGAGGGTTATGTCCAACAGTTTGTGGAACATTTGCTCCAAGATATTGACCATCATTCTGTTGTCACTCGCCTCATTCACTATGTAGCACTGCTGAACACTTATGTTCAAAACTCTTTCATCTCTCGGTCTCACTGCGAGGCTTTGCTAGATTTAACCATGCGCCTTGAAAGGTTTCGCCAGCATGAGTTTGAGAGATCACTCAGTGATCAGGCTAAACTAGTCTTCTTGCACCTCAGAGATGACAAGACCTACATTGAATCAATCAGAATCATCCACCCACTCGTTGCAAAGGAAATTCTCCACCAACTTCTTGGAAACCAACAGACCCAGAGCAGTTTGGCAATGAAGATGCTCTGTGAGGATGTGCTTTTTGAGCACAGATTTGGAAGGGAGGAATATCTGTCATTCTTGAGAGCACTATTCATTAGGCGATCCAGAATAAGCAAAGGGGATGAATATGATAGTTTTTTCTCTCCTCTGATTGAGCATGTGTGTGGAAATGAGAAAAGCCCAGACAACGCAATTGAGTTACTCAAGGAAGCGTTCGAGCATTTCCATAAAGATCCATTCTTTGCACAACAACTTGCTCGTCTTCATTATACTTATGAAAAGTTTGAAGAGGCAAAAAACTGGGCAGAGACAGCAGCTAAACAGCTGCCCAACCACTCATACATACTCGACACAAAAGGGCAGGTGTACAGAAAATGGTTCCAAGCAAAATGCAAAGCCATTGAAGATGGGAAAATACCAAAAACAGCCCAAACTACAGCAGATGCCGTGGAGACTGCGCTGAAAGCCATTGAGTGTTTCAAAGAATGTGAGAGAGCAGCTGAGGCAGAAAAAGAAAACATGAACAGTTCAGGATTTTTTTCTGAAGTTGAAGTTGGATGCAGCCTGCTCAAACTGATCTCTTCATTGTTTGCAAACAGAACCAATGGCCATTTAGAATGCGTGAAATACCTGTCAACAGATTACATTCCAGAGGAAGTTCAAGATGCTTGGGAACCATTTCATGGTCGTTTGAAAAATCTTCACAAGACATTGCAAGATGCCTTGGAATGGATTTCAGAAGACCTCAGTTACTTCCAGACAGACATCGATGCAGATGAAGAAGAGATTCCTCAAAGTCCTGAAGAGAGCCTGAGCCATCCTCTGAAATGGTTGGCAAAAAGATCTGCCGACTTTGGGAAGTACTTCAGTGAAGCTTATTTGAATGCACTATCACAGCCTGGGCAATCAATCCCAACCAATCTAACTCCTTTTCAAAAACGCATGATCATCTGTCATCTTGGTGGGGGAAATGTAATATCCATCCTCTCAAAGCTAACAGACCAGAGAAATGCCGTACGTCTTCTAGAGAGCATCCTTTCTCTCTACCCCAGCAATCCAATAAAGGCAAAATTTGGCCAGAGGGATATTGTAAATTACATAGTGGCCCACATTACTCTGAACTGCTTGTCACCACAGGCTCCAAAGATTGCTTCCCTTAAAGATCTACAGGCACTTTGTTTTCAGTTCCCAGCTGATAAAAAGAAATGCTTACCAAGTGCCCTGTTCTTACTTACCTTGCTATTCTGGCCAGAGGATAATGACACAGACCATGAGAAAGAAGGCAAATATGAAATTGTTCAGTCAGCTGTTGAACACATGGAAAAAAGCTACTGGGCCAAGATCAAGGACATTCCTCAGCGAAAGAGAAGACTTTACACCCATTTTTTTCTGGGCAGTGGGAATGGATTGGATAAATTTGTCCACAAGAAAAAGTTTGAAAAGGTCATAAAGGTGTTCTCAGTCTCTGAGAGACGCATGAAGTGGTTCAGTGGTGAGGCGTGGAAAAAGCCTGACATTGCCATGATGTTGAAAAGTGTCTCTGGATGGACTGAAGATGGAGTTGTGTACCTTGAGGGCCCTCAGAAAAAGAAGTTCAGTATACTGCCTCTTCATGTACCTTCAGTGCCTCATAGTAATGAAAATATCACCTTCTACCTGGGGTTCTCCTTCAGAGGCCCAGTTGCCTACAACATTGTTGTTAGAAAATAGTTTGTCTTTGAACAATGGTCCTGTCACTTGCTGAAGTATGTGCCCAGTATCCACAACATCGACAGGAGCAAGAAAATATGATCAGTTCAAAACACACAAGCCCTCCTTTGCCAGATTATTAAGCAGGCAATATTTGTAAAAGATGTGACTAATAATGTTTTAACACATGGTGTGGTCTTTGCATTGTTTTGTAAAATATGAGATGGTTTGATATCTACATTCTGTTGTACTTCAGAATCAGAATTTGCCACTCAATAGAATCTTTTAGCTCTCTGTTTAGTTCAGTGTCTAGAGCCTTGTTATTTTTAATTGTATTTTCAGTTCAGATGGACTGCGGGTCACACTTGGCATAAAGCTTACACTCACTCTTCTGTGTTTTCCTGGATACTATGTATAAAAAAAGGAAATTATATGCAGCTACTTATCAAAGAACAAAATCATTTTCCTTTCAATTGTATCAGTTTTTTTTTATTGTGTTAAGAGCTAAAGAGAAAAATTATGTACAAAAAAAATAAATATGTACAGTTGGAGAAGAATTATATTATATTATATATATATTGATATGCAAAAGAAAAATGTTAAGGAAAGTACTTGTAAAGATATTGAATATGTTTTACACAAGCTATGGAAATCTACTAGCTTTCAACATGAAACTGCAAATAAAGCAAGTTGGAGTACTGCACATATCATACTTTAAATATATAATGATAACATTTGACTATGTAAAATGTGTCATTGAATACAATAAAACTTGACCAAAACTAAAAAATGTTTTCCAGTTACATTTTTATGGTGTCATTCCTCGTACAAACTGCATCTGTCTTTTCAAGTTCAGCTGGTAGTGAAAGTCTTCTCACAAGAAAGATTTCACAGTGGAACAATTTAATTACTAACTTTAGCAATTGTACAGAAAGCAAAGTACTCAAATAATATTTATAAAAACAGTTAAATAGTGTACTACTAACATAATAAGACATTTCAACTTTGGAGTGTCAAAGTAAGTGATCTTAAAATTGTAACTTATGACAGGATGTTTATCTTTTTTTTTAATAAACTTGTTCCAAGTGTTAAGGGTCATAATTGCTAGTTCTCAGTATGTTTTGATTTTACACCTGGAAACAGCCTAAAGGGCATTGTTCATTTGCTCATTGTGATACCTACTAGAAATTATAAAATATAACATTTCCTGGAAACCAGTGAATGTTGTGTAATATGTGGGGTATATTATTTCTAATTTTAAAAATTCCAGACTAGTAGACCAGATTTTGAGATTAAGGTGAATTAGGTTAGGTTTTTTTTTTTTTTTTTGGGGGGGGGGGGGGGGGTGACACGCAGGAGAGGGCCTACGCGACGCCCCCCGCAATGTTATGTTTGATTAATAAACATTTCCAACTCAGAATAGTATAAAAGCAACCTAATGGTTTGTATGGAATTTTTATGTTTTATGACATAAAACATTACGAAATAAATGTTTGTTTTTGTGATTGATCCTTTAGACAGGAAGAGGCGGAAAAAAAGTCGCAGCTGTAGCAGTTTGAACACTTTTGTCCTTGTATGCTTGCCCTAGTTTAACGTTAGCCTGTATGTTGCTGTCTTCTTTTGCAGGCAAGTGATGTCATTATAGACATCGTACTTTTCCTAAATACTGCTTGTTCCGCTGCGTTTTAACAAAACGTGTTTTCTGCCACTGCTCGCAGGTAATTTATTTGGAGGGAAATGCTAAATAAAAGCTCCCCACTGAGCTGCTTCATAGCTAATTGCTAGTTTACAGCTAGGTAACTTGGTAAATCCATCTGCCACCGAGCCAATGAGAAACATTTTAGTATCCAAAAATTATGAACAAAACAGCTATGTGCTCATGATGGCTTCTTGTAATAGGTACTGCTTACTCTGTAAATGAATATATACACCATATAAGGAACTAAGTGAGAGAGCTCAACTTCAGAACGCTTTGACCTGGCAGTGCATCTCTAGTGAAAGCATTATGGGTCTGTATAATTTCACTTTAGTTGTTGTCCTTGCATCTGCTCTGTCAGCATGTATGTACATGAACCACTTGTCTAATCATGAAACCAGACTGGTTCGGTCAGTCAATGCTAGGCAAAATGAGATCATAGCACATGAAAGACTTGTTAATAATCCAGCCAAACCACAGGATAATGCTGTGGAGTCCAGGGGAATCCACCCTGAGAGCTCCCAAGAGACTGATATTTACAGAGGTAATAAGTGCACCATGGCCCCAGAGAGTCGGTTTGACTGTGCCAGGGACAGGCTTCTCAGCCAGACACAGTGTGAGGAGAGGGGATGCTGCTATGCCCCTCTGCCCAACTCTGCAGGACCACCTTGGTGCTTCTACCCCAGTTTGTACCCTGGCTATAAAATGGGTCCACTCACTCCCACCACGGGAGGCCAGGGTGCCACCCTGACTCGTGCCAATGCCTCCTATCTCCCCAGAGATATCTCCACTTTAAGCCTGGAAGTCATTGAGGAGACTGCAGGCTGCTTGCACCTCACTGTGAGTACCTAATACCCTGTATTCCTCTACAGCCATTCAGGAGGATGTGATGAAGAAAGTGCAGGAGGGTCTTCTTGAATTCCCTGTTGATTTGCATGTCAAGTATTGATGACTATAATGCAGTTTGAATGGAAAATATACTGTAGTAAAAAAAATTCTTCTATTGAGTTTGGCAGATTAAAAAATATTCAGGAGTAAAACAAATGTGTGATTTTGGAAGTGGAAAGTGATTCCCATTTTCTTTTATAGTTAAGAGTTGATTTTATATGAAATGGTTCACCCTGGAAACCTTGAAATACTCTGGTGTACAGATGATCAAAAATTGGAATAGTTGCTTTGTCTCAAAGGCCTGAAAAAAATGTATTTGTTTAATTACTATTTTCTCTGATTATTCCAATATCCAATTCAATATCCAAAATTTCAATTCTTTGTCTGTGATTCATGAATTTTGTTGAAAAAAGTTCTAACAATCTGAATTGTTTGACAATGTACATACAGCACTGTGAATGTTGCTTATATGTTTTTGTGGTGTCCTGTCAGCTGATGTGAGCTTGGCATAGTTGTGTTGTAGTTGAAACAGTGACACAATAATAAGACCTTATCTTATTCATACATGTGTCGTAGATCAAGAGATTAAACCCTCTACTTTTACACACAGAGTCCATTAGGATGCTGTGGCACAAAATTGAACTGACATGTTTTCCCTCAAGTTGAAGGACCCATCATCTCAGCGATATGAAGTCAAGCTCCCAGCTGGTGTTCCTCAGAGCAGAGCTGATTCCTATGATGCCCTCTACACCACTGAGTACCAGTCTGACCCATTTGGTTTCATAGTGCGACGTAAATCCAATGGAAATGTGATGTAAGTGCCTCTTTTCAGTTTTCCTAGAAATCACAAGCATTTTATAGATGCTATCATAGTAACATATGTACACCCTTACCTATGCACTTATGCCTAGTCAGCTTGTGCCAATTCCAGCTTTTTTATTCCCATTTTGTGAAAAAGTTTTTTTCACATAGTGATATAGTACCACTGATGTATATGAAATTTATTCATTGCTTGTCATTTGTATTGTATCATTGTAGCTGGTACCTTCCACTTTCATTAATATGTTTCAGCCTCTTTTGAAGTGTTTTATATTTTTTCAACTTTTATTTAACAAATTTTCCTACATGTCTGTATTTTATTTTACTGTTTATTCAGGCTGAACTGAAACTTTTCTTGTTTTATGTTATGAATGAGCTCAAAAGTGTGAAAATTGCTGGAGATATGATGATTTGCTTTGTCGTGATCATTATGTTGTTCATGTTTGTTTGTTCTCTGTGTACTGTCTGTGCAGTATGAACACCACTGTGGCTCCTCTGCTGTTTGCCGACCAGTACCTGCAGCTGTCCACTGCACTGGCCTCTTCCCTTGTGTCTGGCCTTGGGGAGCATTACACCTCCCTCCTCTTGGATCTTAACTGGACCTCTCTGACTCTCTGGAACAGAGACATGGCACCTCATGTGAGTCTATTGCAGTGGGTCAGGACCCTTCAAGTAGATTCAAGAAAAATCGGACGGGTAATGGATAATTAATAAGATAACAACGAGGAAATGCAGAACAAGGGTTAAGTTTTTTCTGGTATTGGTGAAAGACGGGAATGTTTAACCTCTTCAAGTCTCTAAAACCTAAATAAAACAAACTTTTTAATGAAATCTGAGAAGGGAACATGGTTCTGTGGTTGAACTGCTCACACAACTTAAGGACATATAACCTTTGACAAGCGGTTGCAAGTAGTTACTTCACCTTAAAGGGTCACAAGCCCATGAGATTAGGAACACCGGATCTATGGTACATGTCAGTGATGTATATATATTGCACACTTCTTTTAATTCATAGCACGTTAAAGCAAAAATATTTGGACTTTTAAATCAAGCTGCCTCTGCAGAACAGTACTGCTGCTTTTGGTCATCTCTGAACTCTTTCCTTTTCTGTGTTCAAGGTGTAAATGTAGATGCTGTGTTTCTTTGCAGGCCGATGCTAACCTCTATGGCTCCCACCCGTTCTACATAGTACAGGAGGAGGATGGCTTGGCACATGGAGTTTTCCTTCTCAACAGCAATGCAATTGGTACTGAGCTATCTGTTCCATTAGACACACAGCAGACATTTTTATTCATTCACCTTCCATAGAACATGATTTTTTCTATCTTATGAAGATACTAGTTATTGCTCAATGTCTTCCCTAATGTTTCTGTAGAGGTGATGTTGCAGCCGACCCCCGCTCTCACCTGGGTGTCCACTGGAGGAATCCTTGACCTGTATATATTCTTGGGTCCTGACCCTCAAAGTGTTGTACGACAGTACCTCCAGGTCATTGGTATGTGTTCTCAGTGTTGACATTCAATAAAACATCTCCAAGTAGCAACAGCAATAGGCATACTGTACATACCAAAAGGGAAATGTGTAGTAGAAAACCTGTAAAAGCATGTTTATGTGTGTATTTGACGGAGCCCAGAAGCAACCTGGAAAAGCGCGGATGTGTTTGTGTGTTTCAGTGTTTTCATTTATCTGTCCCCAGGTTATCCCATGATGCCACCTTACTGGTCACTGGGCTTTCATCTGTGTCGCTGGGGTTACACAACCACTAAAACAACTCGCAAGGTTGCACAACGTATGCACAATGCCAGCCTTCCACTGGTAAATTAGGATTACAGGATATTTTCCCTATGTACTGTTTGTGCGTTTTCTTGTGCAAATGATGTCATAATCAGACCGAGGTTTTGTGAATGTGTTAAAGTCAACATTGCCAACACTCAGTAACACTTGAAAATTTGTTGTGACATCCACGGACAGTCACACAATTTTTAGAGTGTTAAATGCAGTTGGACTCCTCATGAAATGACTTTATCTCTTTCATCATCAGGATGTGCAGTGGAATGATCTGGATTATGCAAATAAGCTCAGGGTTTTCACTTTTGACCCCTGGCGATTTGGGGACCTCCCGGAGATGGTGGAGGAGTTCCATAAGAGAGGCATGAAGTACATCCTTGTTCTGGTGCGACATCTTTGAGTTTAGAAGACCTCAGTAAATATTTTAATTCAAAAGAAAAAGACACACATACAGTATACACGTCACCTGTAATCATTAACAATGTATCTCCAGTAGATGGCAGTAAAAGGTTCTTAACTTGTGACTTGTGGCTCTCCTGGTTTCTGCCTCAGGACCCGGGGATCAGCAGCACCAGCCCCCCTGGAACTTACCCTCCCTTTGATGATGGACTGAAACGAGACGTCTTCATTAAAAATGCTACAGGACACATCCTGATAGGGAAGGTTAGACCTCTTTTTTCTGAGGCTGTATACTTTCTTGTCACATTGTGAGGCGTGTACAGTATGTATTTGTGCTTTAACCTGGGTGTGGTTGTCATGCACATTTCCATACTGTGTATCTAGGTTTGGCCCGGCCCAACAGCCTTCCCCGACTTCACCAACCCAGAGACCAGACAGTGGTGGGAGGACTGCATCAGAGATTTTCATTCTAAAGTGCCCGTGGATGGACTGTGGATTGTGAGTATGTACAGACACAAAAGCCACATGTTATTTAGCCACCAATACTATGATTAAGACATAAGATATCAGGTCTGTGTGAAATTTTAAGGACAGGTTTTCAGTTCTGAAACTGACTTTGTGGTTATGTGTTTAATTTGCTTTGCACCACAAAATCACAGAAAGAATGATAATGTGTCCTTCCTTGTTTATCTCCCCTGCTTCACCCAGGATATGAATGAACCATCCAGTTTTGTCCAGGGCTCAGTGGGGGGCTGTCCTGACAGTGATCTTGAGAACCCCCCCTACACACCCAGTAAGTACACTGGATCAGTGTCACAAGTTGATAGCATCTAAAGTCATACGAATAGTATTGGTTTTACATCTACAGTCAATTCATATATCAAAGTAGATTTGATTTTGTACAAGATACCATGTAAATCACTATGGACACATAACTGATCCGTTCACTGCATCTCTGCCTGTCATACTAACAGGGGTGGTTGGAGGCCAGTTGAACTCAGGAACTCTTTGTATGTCAGCTCAGCAGAGGCTGTCCACTCACTACAACCTGCACAACATGTACGGACTGACAGAAGCTTATGCCACTAACAGGTTAGACTATGCATCAGATGCAGTTCGCAGAGCTAGTTTTGCAGGGAGGGAATTATTTCACTGTGGGTAGCAGAATAAAATGAATCAATAAGTAATGAGTAGCAATTGGCAAAAATGTCCATTTTATGCAAGCTATTATCTTCAGAGGACAGATAACACACTATTGTAATGGAAAAATAAAGTAAAATCTTTTGATATCAATTGACAGAGAAGTCAAATGTTTGTATTTGAACAGTATGTGAATATATAGTGTAAGTAGTGGTTTTAAGTAGCTCATTGAAATTTAAGTTGCCCTTGCCTTGCCAGTGTATGTTTATTGGGTTTCTGAACATAGTAAAGACTTTAATTTTTGAATCTAGTATACTGGAGCTGACTGTAAAATCACAGAATATATGGATGTAGTTGTTGTTTGACTTTTGTTGTGTGTCCTGTATACTCTATTCCCTCTGTGGTTGGTTGCCATTCTTAGAGCCCTTACGAAGGTACGAGGAAAGAGACCCTTTGTCCTGTCCCGCTCCTCTTACCCTGGCATCGGACACTTCTCTGGAGTGTGGACAGGTGATGTGAGGAGTGACTGGGAGCAGCTTCGATACTCCATCCCTGGTGAGGAGATGTTGTTTCTGTGTGTGCACAGTCCACTACCTGAAATGGAATAATACTGTCTTGCTTCACTGTGATGTTTCATAGGGGAGTCAATTCTGAGATATTGGCTATTTTTGATGGACTTGTACGTGGTTGAAAAAATAATTTTCAGTAAACTTTTTGTTTTCAAGTGACCACAGATCACTTGATAGATTTACACTGACATTTTGCACCTGTTCACCTCCAGCGGTGCTGCAGTTCAGCCTGTTCGGGGTGCCTTTGGTGGGGGCGGACATCTGTGGTTTTGGAGGCAACACCACTGAAGAGTTGTGTGTACGATGGATGCAGCTTGGGGCCTTCTACCCGTTTATGAGGAACCACAATGACAAGCCAAATGCTGTGAGACAGAGACAATCTTTGTGTGTCTCCCTGTGTATGTCTTTTGAGTTAGTTCAAATACATATACTATAACAGCAACATTCAGGGGGTTTTATGTTGAAGTAGAGGTCTGCCCTGTATGTTTCTTCCTATGTGTCTCTGGTTCATGTATTATAAATAGAGGTAACTCAATCTCCTCTCATTGTCTGTGTTTCTGTGTGTCTGTGTCCCTCAGCCTCAGGAGCCCTATGTATTTGGACAGAAGGCCCGGGCAGCCATGCGGAGTGCATTGAACCTTCGTTACTCCCTTCTCCCATTCCTCTACACACTCTTTCATCGTGCACACACCTCTGCTGAGACTGTGGCCAGGCCTCTCTTCATGGAGTATGTGTCCTCTTCTCTTCTCATCTTGTCTTCTTTTCTACTTGCCTTAATTCTTTTCTGTTCACTGTTGTCTGACATAAACAAAATAATAAAGAATATATTTGTGTATCCATCCGTTTTAGGTTTCCCACTGACCCTAACTGTCAGACCATAGACAGGCAGTTCCTCTGGGGTAGTTCTCTTCTCATTAGCCCAGTTTTAGAGCAAGGGTCAGTAGAGCTGGCTGCGTACCTGCCCCCCGGCACTTGGTACAGCCTGCACAATGTGAGTCGCTCAACCCCTATCAATTGACTCTCACAATAACTGGTATATATGAGCTTTAAGTCAAGGTTCAATCAATCAATTTTTGTTTATTAACTGGTAAAGGCCACCATGATTGTGGTGTCCTGTAGTAACACATGACGTTTAGTGTTCACCAGTTTCCCTCTGGGGTTCTGTCTGCTGTGTTTTGATCTCAAGGGTCAACCTTTCTACAGTAAGGGGCAATACCTGCTTCTGCCAGCCCCTCTGGACACCATCAACGTCCATGTGAAGGAGGGACACATCATCCCCCAACAGGTGGGTGTCTGCTCTGGAAAAAAATACCAAAATGTTGCTGTTTTGTATCATTTCAGTTGGAGACAAAATTTAGTAGATTTATTATTAATAAAATATTTGAAGATGAGGGGAAAGCCACAATACATAATTGAAACAGGTTGAACGAGTACTTAGAATTCTTACTTACAGTTTCTAGCAGTTTTTAGCAGAATCACGTTTGAAACTGGTGTAAAATAAACAAGCAGTGCACACTGGTAACTGTGTTACTGTTAATTAGAATATTGATGGTTTGTTGTTTGTTGCTGGTTAATATCTAGTTGCGTAACAATCAGTTTTTAGCCACTGGCAAAACATTGGCATTTTTGTAAACACAATTGTTACTTTATTGCTAACCTTAACTTTGAGTAAAATGGCTGTGGCATGGCTGCACATAATCAAGTGTTGTATCAGGTTGTGTTGACCTGTAACCATCATGACATCCTGACTGATGTCTTCAAGTAAAAGAAAAACTAGCTGAAATACTCTGGAAGGAAGCGTGTGTTCTGTAACTTTTCATTATGTTTTCTTTGATCTGCTTTTTTCTTGTGAAGGAGCCTGCTCTGACAACCACAGCCTCACGCGGAAACCCTTTCTTCCTGACGGTGGCACTGTCAGCTGGCGGCTGGGCCTGGGGCGACTTGTTCTGGGATGACGGGGAAAGTCTCGACACCTATGAAATGGGAAATTATTGTTACGTCACCTTCATTGCTGGACAGGTAGGGAAGAGACCGGTGGTGTGTATTTGCAAATGAAAAGCCGATAAGCAGTGTTTTGCATTTTACTACCGTACTACTTGAGTCAAACGTTTGTTTACTAACTTAATGATTCTACTTCCTCTTCAGTCTCAGATTGTGAGTGATCCTCTGAGGCTGAATGGGGCCCTGGATGGTCTGATACTGGGAGGGCTGCAGGTCTTTGGGGTTCCCTCACTACCCCGCTATGTATTGGCCAATGGGGAGGAAGTCAGGGATTTCATGTACCGCAGCGACACCAAGGTGAGTTCTGTGTGACTCAGCACTACTTCCTCAGATGTTTGTTCTCCATAGAAAGATAATGATGTCATTCTGCAGGTAAGTGTCTATGTGTCTGTCTCCGATTGTCAGCCTTAAGTAGTCTATCTGTCTGTCCCTCCCCACAGGTTTTGACAGTAACCAGCCTGGCCTTGCCCATGTCAGAGGTGTTTACAGTCCAATGGGCTCTCTGATGCACTGAACACTGTTACACATGAGCCTCAGCATTCTGCACAGTTGCTGAAAAGACCAGCTGATTTCTTTTAGCTGTCCCAACCACTCCAGAGCTCAGTATGCACCTTACATTTGATCTGTCTCATTTTCCAGATTGTCGCCTTTGTAAGCAGGTTTTTAAAAATGTGTTAACATCAAACATGGGAGCCATCATCTTGAGATGAAAGCTACTTTTGTGCTGCACTGAATCAAGATAATTTAATGCCTTATAATTGTATATAGTTTTTATAACTATTTATAGTCCTTTTGTATTTTTTTTTAAATCATCTTTGTTCCTCAGGTGCTTTGCTAATAAAAAACAGTGAAAAACCATCAATTTGTCTGCATTTGAACTGCATTAGAGCATCTGGCAGATGGTTTCATTGTTCTCATTGACACACACATATGCAAGACGTTGCATATATTGTTTCATGCTGTCTTCATTTATTTTACTCTGAAATGAGATTCATCACATTAATTATTCATTTTTATCAACATAATAGTCTCATAAAATTAAGGTGTTGTGCAGCAACAAATGGTGCTAAAACATAATGTGAAGAAAAATCTTTTGTGGATGTGAGTATGCTCCCAAACTACAGTAAAGCCTTTGCATGTACCACCACCACTGTAAATATATACTGTAAATGATTTATTGTAACTTATAATAGGAGAATCGCTTATTACTACCCCCAAGCCAAATTTACAACTAATTTAAAATTCTGAGTCAAAACACAATTTACACATTTAAAAAAAAACATTTATATGTTGTAAGCAGTAAATTGCATTTTATTACTTTAGTGAGGGTGTACATTATTTATTGCCTGAACTAAAACAGATTTTAAACAGCGAGGTCAAACCCTCAGCAGCTGTGTAACGAGATGCTCTGACTCCAGCTCTGGTCCTGATGATGAACCAACTGCATTCAAGCTTTTGCCAGTGACCTTAAAAACGTCACTTATGATGAAAAAGGTCAGATTTTATGGTAGGCTGGGTCGGATGATGACTTTGTTTAGTGTAAAATATATTTTTTGTATTTTAAAGTGTGGTCATGCTCAGATTTTCTCTGTGTTTTCCATCTGAAATATAAAATTCCCGGTTTGTTTGATAGAAACAGCCTGTGACATTCCGGAAGCGGTGAAATTTGTGGGATTGGTCTGTAGCTGCTAAATCAAGTTACATACACATTACCGAATTATTATAGGAAGTAGGAAATGCTTAGCTTACAAAATAAAGCGACGCGAATTTTTTTTTGAAAAAAGCCCCTGCACCGCGTGCGTTTGAAGGCAGGGTTTACTTTGAAAGTTCCAACCGGAAGTATAGTTTTTGCTCTAGAAACAGCAGCAGTCAGACGTGTGGTGTGACTGTTGGAAAACACGGGGGTACAAGCAAGACTACAGTCCCTGACACCTGAGCTAAACCCGGGAGAAAGAAGGCGAAGCGACACCGGTACATGCTGCTCGGTCCCTGTCTGCTCGGTGACATGGATGTCCGACATGGGCTGTAGTCTCCTGCGGCAGGACTGAAGGTGAGAGCTCAGCCGCTTGGCCCCGTTTCTGTACACGCTGCTTGTTATTCATTTATTTCTCCTGCTGGAACAGGTGTATGCCAACAGCCAAAAGAGGATACATTTCTTCGGTACGAGTGAAATATGTGTCATGGTTGTCTTCTGTAGCACGCTGCTGCTTGCTTAGATAAACTTTAAAGTTGCCTGTTAACGTGGACACCGTGAAATGTAACTAGCAACGTATTTCGGCCATGGTGTAGGCAGCTAAACTAAAATATTGATGTTCAAGATGGTACAGATAGAGAGTCCCGGGCTGTTCCGGCCAGAACCCCCACTGTAAATATTAGTATGGGCCTGTGTAAATAATGCTGCGGTGGCAAAAGCCTTGCCCCATCTTCCCCTCTGCTCCTCCTGTCAGGCGGATGCTGCCTGTCAGACCCGGTGTGAAGAACTGATGGAGCCCCCGACATCATGCTAACAGGCTACACTGTTACTACTGAGGCATTTCCTCAGTCCGGCTGCAGTCAGGACAGGGAGGCCACCGTCAGTCCGGATTTACACAGGTTGTGGAGCTGACAAAAACATCTTTGACATGTACTCACTGTATACACTGACTGATGAGAAAAATTGAAACCCCTGTGCATTGTAATGCAGTTCAATACAACAGTTTTGTCATAGATACTACCTATGTGAGACTCCAAATAAGATGTATTGGTGCTGCATTGTATTGCATTGTACAGATATGCCTATTCTTGTAGTTACCACATAAGGACGAGGAAGCAACTATTATAAGGCAAATTTCCTGGTTGAAGCAGAGTTGTGAGTTGTGATTTTTTTTTACATTATCACAGCATAAACCACTTTTTAATAAGGATCCCTTAACTTTAATTATTAAATGAATTCTGTGTATGATATATTCTGAGTGGGACATTTCATAGTTGAAAAATAAACTTTCTGATTGATGATGTCTGCAATTAAGTTACAGTCCCAGTGACGTCAAGCTTAGGTATTTCTGCAATGCAATTTCTTATTACTTAGCAGCTGGCATATAATTCTTGTGCAATACTTTTAGGCACAAAAATAAAGTGCTTGCTTTCAGAAATAATGCAGTGAATATTTTTACTTCATATGAAATGCAGTGAACAGTAAAAAAACAAAAAAACATGAATATTTGGTGTAACATTGCCTCTATAACGGCACAAGTTTTCTTCAGTACACTTGTGCATGTTTTTTCAAGGTACTTGGCAGGTGGGTTGTTCCAAGCGTTTTGGAGAATTTATAATCCCAGACTGACTCCATGATTTTGAGAGCATAGTTTTGTTAGGGCCTCAATATCTGTTGCAGGATACCTTGTTCTTCATGGCTCTAGCTGTGCATTTGAGGTTATTGTCGTGCTGCAGAATTTGGCTACAATCACACTCACCCTTCTGTCTGTCTATCTGTCTCCATCCACCAAATTTAACCATAAAATTTTATGAGTGTAGAACAATTTAAGACAACAAACAAATTTAACATTGTTCCTTGACCTGAAGTTCTTAATCACCTTTGTTTCCATATGAAAATCCCCAATGGACCTTAAAGTTTATCCACCTTTAATTTGCCATGAAATCACCCAGTACCAGCTAGTGGTTGCAGGGGTTAAAAGTTTATTTTGAAAAGGTGTTCCACCTCATTAAATAGGTGTATTTAGATTTTATGGAACACTGTGTATTGCTTTATCACATGAAGCTCAATATAACACTTTGCCTGTAAGAGAAATATGTTTTATGTGCTTTAATATTTGTAGATGTAGCAAAACCTAAAATACGTATACAAAACATCAGAGTCACCCATAAAGTTTCCTTGTGCAGGGTCCACAAGAGCCTTGTTTTTCAGGCTTCTTTGTGGCTATTCTCTATTCAGCTGCCTCAGGCATGTTAGTGTACAGTGCAGATGAAAAGGGAGGGGGGGGGGTTCTGTATTGGCTCCTCTATTCAAATGTCAGCGTGACAACTTAATTAACGTAGCCCAGAGGTGAGAAGCTGAGACCCAGTAAGCTTGTAGCCTCTATACTTGCAGCTAAATTTCCATGGTATAGGTTTCAGGTTGTTATTTAAAGTCTCATATTTTGGCGGGCATCTGTTGAATGTTCTTGCAAAATGTGAAGTATTCTGTAGGTCACAGTGGTACTAGCAGAGTTGAGGGTGGCGTTTCAGTCCCAAGGATGTGAGTCATTTGATAAAAGATTGAAAGGTCAGAGAGGAGAGGCAGTGTGTGAGCACAGTGAGGTGTTGACAGCATAAAAGATGAAGTGAGAAGAAACGAGTGAGTCTGTCCTTTAACAGCCTGCACGAAGAAGCCCTATCAAACTGACCTGTGTCACCTTGTAATCACATATACAGACTAAAATAACCACTAGATAGTAGCACAGCAGTGTGTCATGTTGAAAATCCCAGCCTCTCATTATGGACATGACGCACAGGTAGCCTGTTTTTCAGTGTGTGTATCCTGCAGGAATGCAGAGTCAGAGTATGTAGACACTGTGTTAGTCCACTTTGGCTTATTTACAAGAGTATTTACATGTGTGTTAGCAGGCAAATAGCCCAGTGGTCACTAATATTCAGTAGTAGTCTAATGTTGTGGCTTACAGACAGAGGAACTGGGACATGGCAAACAAAAACTTTGTTGTCCTGTAGATCTTTTCAGACCCATTTCATTAAAAAAGTCTGAAAACATGTAAAATCAGTTCTACCTCCCATATGAATAGATCATTGTAGAGATGAATCAGTATGTCAGTCAATTAGCTGACCGACAGACAATCTAATGGTACAATATCTATTGAATTTTGATAAAGATGAAATGCTTCAATCATTTATCAAGTATCAGTTTAAATTGGATATCTTTGGATTTTGGAGTGTTGGTTGGAAAAAACAAGACATGTGAAAACATCACCTTGAAATCTCAGAAGTTGCGGTGAGCATTTTTCACAATTTTCTTTTCTTTTTTTTTTTTTTTTTTACATTTGATGGACAAAACAATTCATCCATTAATTGAAAAAGACAATGAAAATAATTTTTGGTTGCAGGCCAAGATTCTTGGCATGAGCAAGAAATACTAGCCCCTTTTTACAAGATGTACTGTGTGAATGGTTAAACTGTTACCAAAAAAAAACACACCCACAGTCACACTTTTTTTAAAATGTAAGCCAAATGATGGCCCATGGTGAGGCCCCTCTCAGAGGTCCTGTCTGGATTTCGTGCCAGCAGCCTTCCTGTCCGAGGCCTGGCATCAGGAAGCGGGGTGCCTGCTTAATCAGGCAGAGGTAAACATGCCCTCTGAGGAAAAAGGAGGGAACATTCCTCAGACAGAGTGTGGAGTTTGTGTCAGAGTGTTCTGCCAACAAGAGAACAAGGTTACACACATGAAGTGGGTCAAAAGACACAGACCTACAGTACATGTCAGACCAAGAGAAAGAAAATGAGTCAATGAGTTCTACTGTATGTGAGGGAATCCGACAGAAGCAAAAAAAAAAAAAAAGTTAGACTTTGTTTGCTTGTAGTGTTCTTTGATCCTGAAAAGTAAGATCCCATCCAAAGCTTTTCAAAGTGTTCAGCGGCACACCATGCTGCAGCATCAAAAGATCTGCTTTACTTTTTACTCAACGTGAAGTTTGTCTCGTCACACAAAGCTGTGTTTCTGAAGCAGACAAACTAAACACTGGTGGTGTGACATGCTGATCCCAGTTCAGCGCTGTCGTTGATGACATCTGTTGGCTACTGATAACTGCTTGGAATTTCACACGGATGGAGTGAAGTGTGTTTGCTCATGTCTTTGTGTGTGTGTACATACCGGTATCTGTGTGTGTGTGTGTGTGTGTGTGTGTGTTGTTTACAAAAGGAGG
Organism: Seriola dumerili; assembly: GCF_002260705.1. NCBI lineage: Eukaryota > Metazoa > Chordata > Actinopteri > Carangiformes > Carangidae > Seriola > Seriola dumerili. The sequence continues at coordinate 2,055,164 of NW_019174424.1, read as the reverse complement.
GGCACATTTAGTTACACACCAGTACAGTATCCACAGAACCTGTGAATGTGTTCGTAGATGCAGGTGTGGGCAAAGAAAATGTGGCACAGGGAACTGCTGAACAAGTACAGAAGGGAGGGGAATGTGGGCTTGAGCGCTGCAGTAAGGACACTGCAGTAAATACGAGCACACATGTGACAGAGGAGGTGAAGTGTAGGTGATGATCTGTGCAGCCCTATAGTGCCAAGCTTTGTCCTTAAAACATTTACCTGTCTGTCATGTTTACTGTTTTCTCTTTCTGCTCTTTAACACTGCCATACCATTTCAATCATGCACTGTCCTCCCATCCTCTTCTTCCTAAAACTTACTGTTCTTCTCCCAAATCCCCATATTCAGAGGATGGGCCCAGTGTCCCGGTGCCTGAGGAGATGTCTCTGGGTCGGCTCCTGCGGCGTGCCTCCTCCAAGGCCTCCGACCTCCTGACCTTTAACCCTGGGGCGGGGGGCTCATCGCTACGCTCAGGCCTGGATGGCGAGATCATCTTCTCCAAAAATAATGTTTGTGTGCACCCTGCAGAACCCCTGCCTGGCCTGGCGGAGCACCACCCAGGTTAGGTTGGACTGATGTTAAACCTGCCTTTCCAACTGTTTTTCTTTGTGGTGTGAACACAGCTGCTGAGAAGATGATTCCGGCCAAAAGGAACAGCTTTTCCTTAAGCTTAGTTGTTCCTTAGACAAGTATTGAGGTTAGAAACAATTTGTATACACTTCTAGCGCAGTGAAACCAGCTTCAAGCCCATAAGACATAAAATAAACACAAGGCAAAATATGAAAAGACACAAATAAAGAGGATTTAAAAGAACAACATAAAATAGAAGATAAAATTGGACAAAACAGATTAAACATTACACTGCAGTGCAGGATATAAATGAGTAATCCCAAATTAAATTTGATAAAAGGTACTTCATTCAATATTAGGTAGAAGAAGTTCTGTCCATATTTTTACCAAAAAATTTGAAACCTATAATTCAAGCTTTCTAGAAGACAAGATTGAAAAAGAGTCAAACACAGCATATTTACAGCTGTGAGCATAATTCAGCCTTTTATAGCACTCTCACTTTTACTATTATGTACGGCTAACTGTAAACGTACAATATTCTTCATTTTACTAAGACTGCTGTCATGCAGAGTGAAATTATTTTACCTTGGTGTACTTGCCTTATTTATGCATGTGAAGGATGTATGATTCTGGCCTGCTGCTTTTTAAAAATGTGAGTGTGACTTTGTTGCTGGTTGACTTCTTTTTAACCCTCACTGGTATGAAAAGATTTAATCAATTTTTAATCTGCTCTATCCTGTTACTCTCCTTTTGTTTGTGCATTGTAAGTTTGTTACTCACCCCCCAGAACTCCCTCTGTGTCGTCACCTCCTTGTGTGCTTATCTCTTCTAAGGTTTCATGTTTGTCTTAAACTTGCAACGTATAAAAGTTTTTTCCTTTTCTCTCATGTTGCCTGATTACTCCCAACATAATTACTCTTAACATAATTGTGGTTTATGTTGCCCCCTACAGGCTACCTGTGTGTGCACGTGGAGAAGGATGAAAGCCTGGGCACCACTTTGATTCTGACCTGGGTTCCCAATTCCCGCATCCAGAGGCAGGACGAGGAGGCGCTGCGCTATATCACACCTGAGAGCTCCCCTGTACGCAGGAACGCACGCCGCCGAGGCCGACGGTGGGGAAAGTCATTTCTTAAAATGTCTTGGATCCATTTAAACAGATCATTGTTATGCCTCCACGCCAGCGACAGCCAGGGCCAAAGGCATTATATTATCTGGTTGTCCGTCTGTACGTCAATACGTCCTCATTCTCATTCGCATGAATGTGATATCTCAGTAACGCCTTGAGAGAATCCCTTCAAATTTGGCACAATGTACACTTGGACTTAGGGATGAGCTGATTAGATTTTGGTGGTCAAAGGTCAAGATCGGCGATCCAACAAAACATATTTTTGGCCATAATTCACAAATTCATACAGTAATTATGACACAATTTAACACAAATGTCTAACAGGATAAAATGATGAAGTGATGACACTTTATAGGGTCAACTTCCCTGTGGCATCAAAAAAAACACTTCTGGCCATTATTCAACCCTGTAATTCAGGAAGGGCAGATGGTGACCATACAGTGGTTTCAGAAAGTGTTCAGACTCTCTGTCTTTTCACATATTGTTGTGTTGCAGCATTATGTTAAAATAGGGGGGAAAAATCATTTTATCCCTCATCACTCTACACTCAATACCTCATAATGACAAAGCGAGACCAGAATTTTTTCCAGTTTATTAGAATGGAAAAACTTATATCACATTGACCTAAGTATTCAGACCCTTTACTCAGTACTTAGTTGAAGCACCATTGGCAGCGATTACAACCTCGGGTCTTCTTGGTTTTGCAAGTTTTGCACACTGGTATTTGGAGATTTTCTGCCGTTCTTTTGTGCAGATCCTCTTAAGCTCCGTCAGGTTGGATGGGGACCATTGTTGGACGGCCATTTTCAAGTCTCTCCAGAGATGTTTGATTGGGTTCAAGTCAGAGCTCTGGCTTGGCTACTCGAGGACATTCACAGAGTTGTCCCTAAACTTAGGGTCATTGTCCTGTTGGAGGATGAACCATTGGCCCAGTCTGAGGTCCTGAGCAATCTGGACCATTATTCATTAAAGATATCTCTATACTTTGCTTCATTCAGCTTTCATTCAGCCCTGACCAGTCTCAAAGTCCCTGCCACTGAAAAAAACCTCCACACCATGATGCTGCCACCACCATGCTTCACCATTGGGATTGCAGGTGATGAGCGGTGCCTGGTTTCCTCCAGACATGACGCTTAGAATTGAGGCCAAACAGTTCAGCCTTAGTTTCATCTGACCAGAGAATCTTATTTCTCCTAGTCTGAGAGTCCTTTAGAGGATTATTTGCAAACTCCAAGCCACTTACCATAAAGCAATAAAGGCCAGATTGGTGTAGAGCAGCAGTGATGGTTGCCCTTCTGGAAGTTTTTCTGATCAGGATCTGTAGAGCTCAGGCAGAGTGACCATCGGTTCAGTCATCAGTTTGACCGAGATGCTCCAAACTTCTTCCCTTTAAGAATGATGCTGGCCACTCTGCTCTTGGGAAACTTTGAATGCAGCAGAAATGTTTTTGTATCCTTCTGCAGATCTGTGCCTCGACACAGTCCTGTCCTTTTTGCTCTGATATGCATTGTCAGCTGTGAGACCTTATATACACAAGTGTGGGCCTTTCAAAATCATGTCCAATCAGCTGAATTCCCCACAGGTGAACTCGAATCAAGGTGTAGAAACATCTCAAAGATGATTAAAAGTAATGGAGGCACCTGAGCTAAATTTCTAGTGTCATAGCAAAGGGTCTGAATTCCTATGTCAATTGGATATTTCAGTTTTTCATTTTTCTATATTTGCAAACAATTTGCTATAATTCTGTTTTCACTTAGTCATTTTGGAGTATTGACGGAAAAAAATTAAATTACATATTTTTTCATTTTAACATATGGCTGCAACATTAAGAAATGTGAAAATATTGAATATATTCTAGTTAGTCCTTTGGACATGCTCCCTCAGTCATGTTTCTGAGGTGATGATATTATCATTATTAATATCTAATCTTAATCTCTATCTATTTAATCTCTGTGTCTGTGGCTCGTCAATAAAAAAGGTATTTTCAGTAATGCATGCCATGTAGTAAAATAGTCTCAGGGTAATGAGAAAAGAGGCTTTTCCCGTGATATCAAAGCAGTAAAATATTATGTCTTTGACTGGATTATGTTGTCTTATTTTTGGAAAATTGTCCATATCAAGAGGATTCCTCAGTATGTGTTTCAACAACTTATTATAATGATAATCAATAATACATCTCAAAATGTGCAGTACTGCAACAGTATTATACATGACACTGATTGTGTTTTATTCCATCCATGCGCCTCCAGACCCCACTCCCGTCCCCCGGCAGCCCAGGAGGAAGATGAGGATGAGGAGAGGATCATTACCAGCAGCACCTCCACGGAGAGCCACAGCTTGGTGGTGGAGGCTGGAGCAGATACCTCCTCACACCAGCAGCAGCTGCCTTCGGCTGGGGAGGAAGGGGATGAGGGCTCCTGCGAGCTGTCCGACGAAGTGAGCAGGGACAGCACCATGGGTTCTGATTCAGACACCTTCTCCTCCCCCTTCTGCTTGTCCCCTGTCAGTGAGGCCCTCTGTGAAAGCAGCGGCTCTGTCTTCCTAGACAATGAAACCAGGTCAGTGAGAGGGTTGAAATGGGCTTCATTCATGATCTATATTGTTATTCCTACACAGTAGAGATGAGTGTATTGGCTGGATGACAACAGTGGGGCCCGCCCTAAAGAGGGGTCTGTTGCTGATTGACTCACTGATGAAGATGCACCGTAAGTCAGCCGAGTGCTGCATGAATGAGTGATAAGTTTACGCAGTTGGTTGGCCAGCCCAATATTGAAGTTTCCTCATTGGTCATTGCTTTTCAAAATGATCAGGCGTGACCAAGCAGTGTTGCCAACTTAATGCCTTTGTCTCTAGATTTCTGGAATTTTAACACTATTTTTTTTTTAAAAACCACCTTGTGACAAATCTAGTGACTTTTTGGATAAACCTTAGTTACTTTCCGTAGAAGTGAGTTGCCAGTAATGTCCCGTGAGTGCGATGTCGGGCTTTCCCTCTGCAGGCATACCACGCTACGCTGACCACACAGCAGCTGTTGTGAAAGAGCTTCTAACTTTCCCCCTGAGTGATCATGATCAAGTAAATATACCTGAAATCAAAGCCTAGCCTTTGTCTTTAACTTGTGCGTATGGTAATTTTGTGAGACAATGTCGCAGTTATAAAATCAGGTTTTTTGCAGTGCAGAGCAGCTGCTTGGAAATGGCCTGACAGTGACAGGTTAACATGTAGTCTTTATGGGCTGTGTTTCAGCCACTATTTCAAATTTGTTCTGTTGTCAGACAACAGAAAGAAAACAGCTTTATTGGGAATTCAGCTGTATTTAAATACTGTGTATGTGAGCACAGAGAGTAGGAGAGAACCAAATGGATAAAGGGTTGAAACCGGCTTACTGCGAATTCCAAGTAAATTTATATTATTTTCTATACAGGAAAAAATACCAATTTAGTTCACAGTCAGTAAGATTAAGATTAGAACAGACATCCAAAAGTTGCATAATATTTGTTGATACCAGCTGCATTGTTGCTTTTGTTTGCAGAGAAATATATATTGCGTGGAGAACATGGAATCAGCCTACTAAATACTCACTATGCATAAGTTGCTAAAACCCAAATACCCATAGGACATGGCCCTATGACTTATGAGACCAAATGAATGAAAAGGTTATTTTGGGTCACTTTTTGCAAACAGATTTAGAGATTATGGCAGAAATATAAATCCTCTGAGGGTGTTGTCAAGTCATGTAAGATTGTGTGTGTTTGTTTTAATGAGTGGGCCGTCTGTGTGTTGTATTACTTCTGCAGCTCCTACATTCCTACAATTATATTACAAATTTACTCAAAAAATGCCGTCAATTGATTGTTGTATATATGACATGTCTATCTGGAATTTACCATACTGTCACATAAATTAGTAGTGTATTCACATCTACCCTAAGCTACGTCACCCTCTGAAGACAGGACATTTGCTTTCGCTCTCTCAGACAGACAAATGGTGGTTTTCATGTGAGGAATTTTGAGTGACATGCTGTAATAGCCTGCTGTAACACAGTAACCCGTTATTATGAAGGTGGTGTGTCGGTTACCCTAACACGCCACAAGGTGGAGCCAAAAAGAAAAGAACTGGTGGCATGAGGGATAATTTACACTCTTTGGCCACATGGTGGCTTACTGCACTGCAACTGAATGTGAAAAGCAGGTAGATGACTTCAACAGGGGGCATGAAATTTTATCATTCAAAATGGGTTCACTTGTTTAAAGCAGCTCTCAATTTAAATGTTTTATAAAGTCACAGATGGCCCAAAATAAGTCCCCAAATCCTACAAACCCAAAACCTCAGTGCTTCCAGAAACTGTTCTCTAATCAGGGGAGCCATCTGGACAGTGACTGTGTTGCTGTCCGGACCTCACGGCCGTTTAACTTTATGATTCCCTCCGTGGTCGTTTCCTCACGCAGCTATTTGGCCTGACATGTTGCCCAGAATGTGTGAGCCTGTGTCAGTGTGTGTGTGAGGAGAGTGAGAGAGTGAGTCAGTGTGTGTTTAAGCCTTTTTAACCACTCTCAGACCCCAGCTTGCTGTAAGTGCAGTCAGTGTGTGACTTGGCAACGATCTACGCTTCACAGCTTCTAACCTTTACTCTGTCCTTCTCTTCCTTCTCTCCTCTGTCCTTCACTTGCTGTTAGTGTCTCTCTTCAGCTCTGTGGCACTCATATCCATAATCATCTTTCCCTTTTTTTTCACCTTCCTCTCTTAGTTTCTCCCTCTGTCCCCTTATCTGTCCATTGCTCGCACTCTTCCTTTTGCATTTTTCCTGTTGATCATTCTCTCTGTTTTTCTCAATATTGTTTCTTTCGGTGTTGCCCACCTCTCAAATATCTTGCCCTCCTCCCCTTCCCTTCCTAAAGTCTGTGTGAAGCCCTTTGATTCCCAGTGCTCCCGGGGTTGTTGTGCTGGGCTGAATGTCAGCTCTCCGGATTAGAGGACTGAAGAGAGCGGAGCAGCAGCCAAAACCCTGGAACCCACTCAATCTCTCTTTCTCTCTCTCTTGCTTTAATTGACACTGTTAAGGGGCCAGGAACTGGAAACATGTCACTTGGAATCATTCAAAGAGAAAGAACCGCGTATGGGAGTGCGAGAGCGGATGAAAAGGGGGGGAGAAAGAGGAGAGTGGTGGGAGAGAGCAAAAAAAGAGAAATCCACAGCAATCTCTGTCGAGATTCTTAACAAGTTTCTTTAAAGTGTAACCGTATTTTATTGAACCGCTCTTCACTGTCAATGTGAACTGCCCTCTTGGAGCTCTACTTGCAGAATTTAAACATGTGATTATATCTCAGAACAGTGGTTCCATACTGTGTGTCTGACCACAGTTTTTTTTCCATGTTGTGCTTTTAGAGTTTTCACATTTTATTGCTTTATTAGATTTAATCTGAATAGATTTAATGAGATTTTCTTGACACCGATCAACAGAAAAAGACCTTAAAATATCAAAATTGAAAACAGATTTCTAGAAAGTGATCTAGATTAAATGTAGGTTTGAATACACCTGTATCTGAATGAAGCGAACCCCTCACATTTCTCTCGAGGGTCCTGACCCCCGTTCCAGAGGAGGCCTGGTATGTAGAAAGTCCTAGAAAAGAAGATATCTGACTTTAATGTGTGTTATTTTGGTTCTGGGATTATTGGTATACCACATGATTAATACATTTCTCCAAACTCTAAACTGTACTGACCACTTTCCAGTGTGTGTGCTGCAGAGCCCGCACCACCCGCCCCCTTCACCCGAGCCCTCCCTCGGCTCTCTTTTCCCTCCAGGGATTAGCTGAAGGGCCTGGGAGTCCCTAGAGCACTTGGTCCTGGTTCTCAGGGTGACTTGGCAGCACCTTCCCCTGGGGTAAAGTCCCCTGTATGTGGAGAGAGGTGTTACGAAGGGCCTCAGGGCAGTTTGATCTCACCCTGGCCTGGTGGGACATGCCAGTTACAGGAGCCTGGCTCCATCAAAACAGCTTGTTTACATAATGTACTCTGTGTACAGTTTATGGTGTGGCTGCTGCCTACAGTACATGAATAGAATCAGGCTGTTGACTCTGACAGACGTTGTTAATCATTCATTGAGTTTCCGCTTGAATGCAGCACAGCGGGCGATCCATGCTTAAATGCCAAGAATCATGTGCTTTCTCACTCAGTTTTCCACGGTTTTTGCACTTTTATTTCAACGCAGAGAAATATGCAAAGATGTTTTTGCATATGTACTTAAAGTATGCAAGAAGAATGTCGGAAAGGTCTGCTGTAAATGGGCTCATAGGTCTTTTAAACACCTCGAGCTTGACAGTCATTGAAGTCATGAAAAAGCAAGTACAGTAGTCCTCCACATTTCAGATTGTTTAACTCCCTTACCAGAGCTCTCTGTGCCTCTCTCCCAGTCTCCTTGTGTTCCACAGTCTGGTTTGTGGCGTGATACATGAGACAGAGAGCAGTAAATCACCAGATAGCAGGGGAAACTGTGCAGCTTGGATTGATCAGCCGTGTTATTTTCCCATCTGCTAACAGGGAAATGATTAGCCAGACATGATTGATTCAGGGTGTAATAAATTAGACCTGGCCTGCCTCCCTCGTCTATCCAAAGTACCAACGTGCCACTTGTGTTCGCCTGTAATACTGTTGCGAATAGAAAAGATTTTTAAGTGAAAAGATGTGTAATTTTACAGACTGATCCTTTTAAATTCACACATTTACTCAAACCAGACGGAGAAACAATTCTTGTAGGATTCTTTTTTTATATTAAAGATTAAATGAACAAAATTTGCCAATCGAATGACTTCTGAGTTTATTTTTTAAAATGAATAACAAGTGTTTTTCATAGCAAGTGCTATAGTAAGCACAGATAACTTCATTTAGATGTCTACGTCTCAAATGTCAGCGGGTTTAACACATTTATGTGTTGGTCTGTTTCTCAGCATTAGCATGTCTTGAGACGTGTTTGAGAGTGCATTATGGTCATTAGCCATGGTCCATTCACTTGTGTGTGTGTGCGCGTGTGTGTGTGCATGTGCGTATGTGAAGAGAGAAAACAAGCCAGCCAGTCAGCGATTCTTATAATTAAAGAGCTTTTGTGTGTGTTTGCTGTGGTGCAGGGTGCATGTTCATGTCAGTCACATATACAGTTTTGTCTGTTTTCTGTGTTGTCACATTTGTGTGTGTGTTTTTCTGTACATATATGCATGGTGTGTGTGAGTGCTTGTATGGCTACTCCTGCAGCAGAAGAACCCTCGGCTCAGGTTTCAGTGCCGGGAACAACATGCTGGCCATGGGGGAATGACAGGGGAAATTGGACGGCAGACAGTGTGATTTGTGTGTACAGATTTCCTTGTGTGTGTGTGCGTGTGTGTGTGTGTGTGTGTGTATGTGTGTGTCCTCAGAAGCCTCCATGCATTCCTCCCATTCTCAGCCTCTTGGCGGAACCATATTGAGACACAAAACAACAGGGCAGAACTGAGCAGGGGATAAGCCTATATGTCTGCACAATTATCTCTGGCTAAACACCGCTGGCCACTGTCTACATAATATTTATTATTAATGTCCCACATGGAAGAAGGGATCTATATGTGTGTATGTGTGAGTGTGAGGCACAAGAAAGACATTTTTGTGCAGAAGGGATAAACAACATCTGATGTCTCACTCCTTTGATTTCATGGAAAACATGACTCAGTTCCCTTTAGCACAATTAAACTGCAACAAATAACTTCTGAGATCCTAATTCATAGAAACTTTTTTTCTGTTTGTTTTTTTGGCCAGAGAGTTGTGCGAGGAGCCCATGGCCCACTCGGCCAGCTCTGCCTCCAGCCTGGATAGCCACGCCCCATCCGAGAGCAGCGGGCAGTCGCAGGGCGCGCGATGGGAGGAGCAGCAGAAGGTGTTGGCTCTGGAGCAGTTGTGTGGAGTTTTCAGGGTCGACCTGGGTCACATGAGGTCGCTGAGACTCTTCTTCAGGTCAGCTGGGTGTGCAAAAGGTCAAAGGGAGGTCATGAGGGGTCACCTCATTGCCCTACTGTGTAATGTTTCACGCTGTGTTGTAGGTTTTAGGACGGTGTCGGTTTGTTTTATGGTAAGAATGACAAGAGGATTATTATTAGAAAGTAATAAGTAAGGTTGTGTCTTTCACTACACTGATTAACACATTTCTGGGTTTTGTCAGTGTTATCTTCTTGTCTTTATCATTCTTCATTATGTTGCTGCAGTGATGAGGCATGCACCAGTGGCCAGCTGGTGATAGCTAGCAGAGAGAGCCAATATAAGATCCTCCACTTCCATCATGCTGGCCTGGACAAGCTGGCTGAGGTCTTCCAACAGTGGAAGTGCTGCCGGGAAACTCAGCTTAAAGACCAGGTCGGGTTACAATCCAAAATCCTGTTTGGCATCTAGTTTTATTGGGAAACAAAGGAATTTTTCAGCCTTTCTCTCCCTGTTTTCCATTCAGATTTTGGTTCTGTTCCCACATTTTTCTTCCCAAATGATTTTTTTTTTTTCAAAAGTTTGTCTTTTCTCTGTCCTTCAGGTGTCAGATGAGAAATCCTGCATGCAGTTTTCCATCCAGAGGCCCACCCTGCCCTCAGCAGAGACCCACCCAGAGGAGAAGCTTTATCGACGGCTAGATGTCACCACCTGGCTACGTCATCTCAACCACACTGGGCAGGTAGAGGAGGAGTATAAGCTACGCAAGGTATGTCTGTGGGTGTGTGTGTGCTTGTGCATGTTTTTACAATGCTGTGGTATCAGTTAGAAAAATAAATAAGCCAGCCTGAGCATGGGTTTCTCCTGCTGCTGTCCATACAGTCAAGCTTCACACTTTCTTGCATTTTCTTTTCAGCCACACGCACTGAAAGTCATTTTGAAAGTAAACCCCATCGTGTGTTACTTTCAGTTTTAATCAGCAGCCCCTCTCTATAAACAATGAGAGGGTTGGTCATGGCTGGTCCCCCTGTGAGTCATTTCACTTCTCTAGGATTGACTCAATCGAAGATTCACCATCTCACTGAAATGACTCAGTGGCAGTTAGAATGTGACCAACACATTTCCTCAGTAAACACACCGGTGCAGAGACAGAGTGGTACTGTTTTTGCTGGACATGTGGTATTTTGCAACACTCATGGAATAATACATCTGCTGTAGTTTGGTAAGGTGAGAGATGAGTCATCTACACTGTCGTGAGAATGTCTTGTTTGCATACAGTATGATATGTTCACAGTTATCTATTAGAAGTGGTGTGCCCTCTGTTTGCCCTCTGAACGCTTTGAGAACGTTCCCTTTGTTCTCACTGTGTTTGTCCACCTCCCACTCATCACCAGGCCATCTTCTTCGGTGGTATTGACCCATCCATCCGTGGCGAGGTGTGGCCTTTCCTTCTGCACTACTACAGCTATGACTCCACCTCTCAGGAGAGGGAGGCCTGGAGACTGCAGAAACGCAGCCACTATCAAGACATCCAGCAGAGGAGGTGTGTGTTTGCTGTATAGAAATATGGGTCTTTCTTGGCTGCTGATAACATCTGTGCCACAAAATGAAAATTGGTTGACAAGCAATAAGTTATTTCAAGGTTTATTTGACGTTATGGAAATCAATTGATTTTAAAAACTCTGACTGAGAGACAGCAGCATTCCTAACACCGTGGAACAGTAGATAAACTGTCACATGGCTGCAGTATCGGCTGCCAAATGCTCAGTCAGTCAAACATTATACCATATGTGAGCCTGTTGTGGCTTTTCATTGCAGGAGCTGAGCAATCAATAGGCACAATCAGGGAAGTGTTAAGGGGAGGTGCCGGGTGTAAAATAAAAGGTCTCTGGAGAAAAAACATGTCAGCGCTTATCAGATCATACTCTCTCATCAAACACAGCTCTGGTACGCACGGACAAACACATGCACACATGCCACACACTTAAGCACATCCACGAGTCTTCATTTGTCTCCACCCCACCATCAAAAGGTGGAGTGTGCACATATTTTCACACGTTGTGCCGCCCTGTCTGTAATGAATATGATAATTGGGCCGGTTTCATCTCTATGGCCTATTAACATTTTGAGTACATCAGAAGATCTCATTGAAGTCAGGTAATTAGGGCCCTTGTTCTGACTCTGATATGGATTCTTTTAAAGACCATTTGACTAGAGCAGCCTCCAGGGCCACTGGTTGATCATTAGGAGCAAGGGTACATGTCTCTGGTTTTGCTCCTTGTCTCCTAACCTTCTGCACTTCACTTAGCTGTGATAACCGAGCAGATAAAAATGGAGGCAGTGTAGCTGTAACAAGTAAACAGACTAACCAAAGACTGAATTACTGTAGACGCAGGTCAGGAGGCGAACAGTGAACAGAATGAGTGAAAGTGACAGTTGAATATTTAAGATATTGTCATTGTAGAAAAATGCTACAAAATCACTGAGATTATCTTTCTTTTTTGTTTCTTTAGCTGTATTTTTCATGGTGAATAAGGCTACAAAAAGCAAAACAAACTGATGTACAGCATAGATACACACAGAAAGCATTTAAGAAAGCATCTATATAGTTAATTCTATATTAGTAAGTTCATCATACTGTCATAAACAATCTGAAAAAGTACAAAGTTGGTTGGGTAATTTAATGTCCAGCTAATGTAATAATCATCCCCATTTTTCTGGAATGTTTGTTGGTGGCCTTCAGATATTCTTTCTTGCACTGAAACATTGCTGGTTATATTTATGGTTTGGTGTAAGTCAAAATTTCATTAGTAATATATTTTGAACTTCTCATGTAATACGCTGCACGCTTGATTTAAGGAAATGTCCTTTGCAGCTGGCTTGAACAAAAAGCACTTATATTTAATTGTTGATGTACAAGTGACTCAAATTCCAAACAGCTCTATTTCTGGTTTAGATCTTTGGAAGAAAAGAGGAAGTTCACTTCTCGCTGTGCTCTTTTGTTCATGAAAACACCTTTTTCCAAAGTTCAATTTGAACAATGTCGATCACAGTCTCAAAATGTTCAAGATGACGTCTTCAGATGTCTTGTTTTGTCCAATCAACAGTCCAAAACCCAAGGATGTTCAATATACAATTATATGAAAAGGGCCCAAAGCAGCACTTTCGAGATTTTGTTTTTGCCTTAAACCATTTACCGAGTATCAAAATAATTGCTGATTAATCTTCTGATCGTCTAATTGCTTAATTGTTTCAGGTTTAATTCACACTGTGCATTTTGTCATTTCTATTTTGTATTATTGAGCTAGAAAGTAATAAATGTGATTCTTAACTCAGCCCAGAGGGCATCATGAATGGGATCAATTTAAACTCCAGTTGAAACGGCTTTTAAAGTGGGATCAGTCATGTGGATGATCTGGTGCTTGTTACTGAGTTTTATGTTAATTTTATTGTTCCGCATTGATTGTGTTTTGTTGTTTTGATGCTGTTTTGTCTGCATTTCCTTGTTGATTTTTGTGTTTTTAAAGGCCCATCTAGGGACGAACATTGCAAACAAGCTTAGGCTGCTAATGCTGTGGTATGTGGTATTGGTCCATGTTATATACATGTTCCTATAAGAATAAACATGAAACAAAATGAACAAAAATCAGCTATTAGTACAGACCAGTGGTTCCTATATAATATTCCTATTTAAACACATCTATACTTTTGCTTAACCCTACCAGCCTCAGAAATAAAGTGTTGAAAACATGCACTAAACTCCTGAGTAGCATCCTCCAGAGAGAGAAAGAAAGAAAGAAAGGTGGCCAGGGAGGGTCCAACGACACAAACACACGGCACTGAAACTAAACAGTTGCATGGCGTTGCATCAGGTGTGCGCTCATTATTCCTGGTGGGGCCACATGGAAAACAAACAGTGTTAATTAAATCCCCTCTGCTTGTTAGGACTTGAGTACATTAGTGCCATACACAGAGTACATTGCTAATATAGTCCCTAACATTTAGAGAGATGGTCGGGGGTTTTATGGTTGTGGTATTATCCTCAATGGAGTGCTTTGGTGAAATACCCCCTCAGTCTACCGCTTGTCTACCCCCACATTTGTTAGTTAGTTTGCAGCTAAGTATTAGTTTTTTACACCAGAGTAACATTTAAGGTAAAGATTATTTTCTTATCCTAATTACCAGGCAGTTCCTTAGAGATTGTGCAGTAAAAACTTTCTTAAACTTACTTGCTCTTATCTTTTTGATCTATCACAACCGAGCCGGTTAGCTTTGGTAACTCTGGTTTTCCATTTCTGCCTGATGTTTATGGCGTTTCTACAGACTGTCCATGAGCCCAGAGGAGCACAGTGAGTTCTGGAGAAAGGTTCAGTTCACAGTGGATAAAGATGTGGTGAGAACAGACCGCAGCAACCACTTCTTCAGAGGAGAGAATAACCCCAATGTGGAGATCATGAGGTTAGACCCACATCTTTTCATTTTCCCCGTCTTTATCTTTTTTCCCCCCACTCTTGATTTCCATCTCTGTTTTTTTCGCCCTCTCCTTCTCTCTCAAACCATCCTTATCATCCCTATTCCTCAGCCCAACGCACAGGCATACCTATTCATTTCATATTCTGAACTCTGGGGGAGCCGTAAATGAGTTTCATGCTTTATTGACTCTGACTAAGCCGTCTGAGCACTTTTGATGCATACTCAGAGCTAATGGCTTTCTAAACGAGGAGCAAGAGGATTTAAATAGCATATTAGTTTAGTGACTCTCATCGAGGCTCCTGGTATTTGTCTAGGTATTATGTCTTATGCTGTGTCTGGGGCGGGGTGATACCAGCGCTGCACATGTCCAAATGTAGAGCACTCAGCTTGTGCTTCCTCTGTTATCTCACATCTATTGCACTGATATGTCACAGATATGTTCCTCTGGGTCAATCAGTCTAAGTATTCATTTGAACTGAAGATGCTGGTATCCTCTTATCATTTCTATCTTTCATTTTCCAAACACACAACCACTGCAAAGTCTGCTTCCTAAAAAGCTCTTCCTCTTCTTCTTTGTTAATATTACATTAAAACAATAAAAAACTCCTCAGGGTTTTCCCTTTGTTTGTACAACACTTACTAATGCATGAGGACTGCCAGGGAAGTTAACTTCAAAGTAGTATCCGTATACAAAAAAAAAAAAAAACAAAACAAGAAAGATCATTAATTATCTCCCTGGTTACCAGCGGAGTTGGCATAGCAACCGCTAAGCAGGGCTTGTCATGTTTTTCTGGGCATTACCAGCAATGCTGAAACACATGTTGGATCATTCAGAGTGTTTGGGTGGGACCATACTTTTCAGTGGTTTGGCTATATAAGAGACTGTCAAAAAAAGCCAACAATTAAAATGTTTATGATGCTGTATTGCCCCATCTGCTGAGATGTTACCTCAGCGCTAAGATGTCCGTGGCTGTTCTTGTCCCAGACGGATTCTGCTCAACTATGCAGTGTTTAATCCAGACATGGGCTACTGCCAGGGCATGTCTGACCTGGTGGCCCCGCTGCTCACCGAGATCCAGGATGAAAGCGACACCTTCTGGTGCTTTGTCGGCCTCATGGAGAACACCATCTTCATCAGCTCACCACGGGATGAGGACATGGAGAGGCAGCTGGTAGGACGTTTCTGTGTGTGTCTGTGGTTTAAATGTCTGGTTGTATCATAGAGATGGAAAAAGCTGGAATTATGCTGATGCGAAGATACACAAAAAGTGCATGTTGTATGTTCAGATAGCGTCCCCACCATAGACTGTGAATAAAGATGGACTTAGCCTGTGTGACGTCACCCATAGGTTTCTGAAGAGCAGTTTTGAAGCTCAGAGTGGGCTGCTCCGCTTTAGCAGTCTTGGCAGTGCTTTACTCCGCCTTACTCTTGGCTAATCCAAAAATGGGGTGGTGGGGTGGGTGTGGAACTTTTCTTGACATTGTACATCTGTGTACCTTTGCTTACATGCAACCTACAGAAGCATAATTCCAGCCTAACAATAGTGAAATATAACTGGAAAAAGTTTGGTTGTGTTTGGAAGATGGTGTGTACCCTCTCTGACCTCTCCACAGATGTACCTGCGGGAGCTGTTGCGGCTCATGCTGCCCCGCTTCCACCAGCACCTGACCAGGCTCGGAGAAGACGGCCTCCAGCTGCTCTTCTGCCACCGCTGGATCCTGCTCTGCTTCAAACGAGAGTTCCCCGACACTGAGGCTTTGCGCATGTGGGAGGCCTGCTGGGCACACTACCAGGTCAGGGCAAAGTCTGCACAGCTCCTTTGCATACACAAGTTTGTTGAAAAAAATTTTGCATATATGAGTGCACGTGGGTGGTGGTATTCAGTTTCACTGCAGTACTTGATGATTTTTCAGGATGCCTGGAGAAATGAATTGTTAAAACAGAAAGAGTCCATGTTACTCCTTTAAAGCCTGTCACCACAGACTGTTGTAATCCTGCTAAATGCCTTTAAAACGTCATATTACTTCTTCTTAGTCTTGAAGGCGTTTTCAGGATTTAATTCAGCGATTAGATTCGATTTTTTTCAGTGAAGATTTAACATATCATAAAATCCCACATTCCAATGGAATCCAGTCTAATTTTATTAATTTCAGTGCTTTATAGAAGCATAGAGCTTTTGAAATGCAAATGCTAAAAAATGAGATAACTGTCTATATAAACCAACCCCCCCACCCCACTGGAACGAAATTCCAGTAAACTTGTATCTGTCATGTTCAGTGCCAGGACACAGAGCTTTAACACCTCTTCTTGCTGAGGCGGGGTCAAATATCGGTCTTTCTGTTTCATGCCATCTGTTCAGACTCTCCGCTAGATACTCTCATCCTCAGTTACAGGTGGTGATAGAGGAGATAGCAGAGTGAAACCTCAGTTTAGACAGTTGAATGTCACATACCAGATCAACCAAAAACAAGAATTTTCGAATACTGGATTTTTCTGTGAAAGGAAGGCATTGAGTAATATTGAATCACAATAGACTGTTCTTATGTTTACACTAGCTGACCCTCAGTTGTATTGTTGGTAGGTGCATTTGGCGCACATGGAATAAAATCAAGAAAAGCTTTTTCTTGAGGGAATTCAAGAAAAGAGAGAGGTGAAATATATAACTCATTACCAGTGATGCAAGGTAAACAGTGCCGAGAGCTTTTAGCAAGATAGAGGCTCCCTCTGTCTTTAAGAGATGATGATCTGAATGAATCATTAAGACAATAACAGAGCCCTGCAGATTATTTAAATAAATTCAAAATATAAACAGAAGTTCTTCTGATGTTCATACAAAAACACAGGATGAAGTCTTACTCATCGAAACTTTACCTTTCTTTTTTAAACTAAGCGCTTATTCCAATTCTCCATCTTTAATCTTACATCTTCCATTACTAGAAGCTCCTAATTTGTATTTTCCTTGAACTGGATTTCAATGTTAATTTGAGTTCTGTGCATATCTATTCGTGTCTCTCTTTGTTCTGTGTAACCTTCTCATTTTTCCCTGCAGCAAGGGCATGACTAAATACAGAGATGTGAGACCGTGGTGTAGGCCCCAAAAATCTGATCATTTGCAGATTTGCCTGTGTTTGTCTTCAAGTATTGACCCTTTCACTACTCTCTCTCTCTCCTTCTCTTTATAGACTGACTATTTCCACCTGTTCCTGTGTGTGGCCATCATTGTTCTCTATGGGGAGGATGTGACAGAACAGCAGCTTGCCACTGACCAAATGTTGCTCCACTTCAGCAACCTCTCCATGCACATGAATGGAGAACTGGTGCTACGCAAGGTATCAGTCTTTTTTTTGTGTGTGTGTTTAATGATTTATACTGTACCTCTGCAGACCCGAAATACATGGGCATCCATTCATCTCAAAATATTTGAATAATCTCAATAATCTGTGTCTGCTGCATTACTATACATTTAATGCAAACCAGTGTTGTGTTTGCATCAAGTATCCCTGTCCAACGGTGCAGCTAAGCAGCTCTGATATACCGTAACCTGCCCACAGAGGCCTTGAGGTGCTAAATAGTATGCTGCCATACCATGCAGAGGATTTATGATCTGCATCTGTGTCTGTGCCTGCTTCCTCATGTTTATGGATGCTGTGTTAGTACTGCTGCAACCACAGGCAGTGAGTTCATGTTAGCATGCAGCACGCATAACTCCTTTTGTTGTTGCCTGAGATTTTGCATCCAACGTTTCCAGAGCAGGCAGGGCGGCTTCTTAGCCTTAGGTTACACACAATGCAATGCTGACCTTGACAGCGTGTTGTTTTCTTGTAGCTGGTAGTCAAGGCTATTGATGTATTTTAATGTTTCACTCCACTAAGTCTGATATCTGCAGTTAACTGTTCTATCTTCACTTGTTTATGTCAGTCCAAAGCTCCTTTCACTCTTCTATATTTAGCTATTTTAGTTTATCCTGCCACTTTCGTCCTGCTCTCCCAGGCCCGCAGCCTTCTCTACCAGTTCCGCCTCCTACCCAGGATTCCATGCAGCCTACATGACCTTTGTAAACTGTGTGGCCCAGGGATGTGGGACAGCCGTTACATCCCCACTGTGGAGTGTTCAGGCGAACACCCAGACTCACAGAGCTGCCCCTATGGAGGCACCTCAACCCCTCAGCCCTCCTCGCCCTCCCCGTCATCCACACCCTTGCCTTCACCAAACCCCACCCCCACGCCTCCACCAGAGGGCAAGAAAGGATCCAAAACCCGGGATATTTTCACCTTCCGGAAACAGTCCTGAGGTTGAGGTTATGGGGATGCCGGTCTTGGTTAATGTTAGTACAGCAAAGGTTTGGATCCAGCTACTGGATTCCTGAACTGTTTGCTGCCCTCTGACTCCTATCCACAGCCCCTGCTTCTAGCTCCACTATCTTAATGAGGATTTTTGTCACTCGATCCTTTCATGTGGGGCATTGTGGAACACTGCCTTACCAGAATGTTATTTGCAATGTTCAGTATCACATGAATCTGCGATGAGGATGGTTTGCTGTCGGACAGGCTGGAAGTCAAGAAGCTGCTTTCCTCTCAGAGCAGAACGGACAATCACCAGCCACTGTGTTGGTCTGGAGCTACTTCAGGTTCTCATCTGCTGCTGGCTTGGCATACTTCCATGGGCTTTGTGGGCAGGGGTCACATCAGGGTCTGAGGCAACCGGCCTGAATTCTCTCTGTCTCTGACCACGGGTCAAATGAAACTGGAGATTCATTCACAGGACTTGAACTAGAACTTTTAAAAAATGTTCCTGTGTTCCCACAATGGAATATTTATGTGAATATCAAATTATTATGTGCATATCTCAAGTCTGAACAGGACATTTTTAACAGGAAATTCAAACCCTTGCTGTCGACAAAGAAAGGTTAACCCAGAAATAGGATAATAACAAATTACTGGTAAATTTAAGTTTTGTCTAATTTCATTTTCCAACAAGTGAATGTCTGCGTTTATATCAGAAGTTACAAAATATTTAGAAATATTATATCCTTGCATGAACGATTCTTTCCATATAGAGGGCACAATATGTTTGTTGGAAAACACATAAGCCCCAGACAGAAGTAAGAATGTGTTTACATGACAAACACTCACATCGCGATAGGGCTCGGCATGTTTCCTCGTCAGACTGTGGTAAGGAACATTCTCATAGTTTCTCTGTGTTTAAATGGTGTTTCCCCACAAACAGGAGGAAGCTTGCCATATGTTTCCTTCTGATAAAGTCAGACACAGATGTTCATGTTACCTGTCGAGCAATAGGAGCTTCTTCGTTTACACATTAGCATCATAAGATATAAAATGAGTTTCCTGTCGGAGGATTTGGATGGATGTGACAGCACTGTCTGCCAAAGAGAGCTTAGATCATGTTTTACCTTGACAGGGAAATTGATGGGGCCTTCTGTTTTACTTGAAGTTTTGCCTTCTGTGTTGAACCATGTTTAGGAAGGGTTGTTTTTTTGTTTTTTTTTCCTCCAGCGTCATGTCCACTCTCACCTGAAAATGAATGACAAGGCACTATCAACACTAAGAATCAGTCCACATGAATGTATCTGTTCTTTGCTTCTTCTTACTCGACTACAACAGTGTGAAACTCTTCAATGTATGCATGGGTTTGTGCATGAGTGTGTGTGTGTGTGTGTGTGTGTGTGTGTGCGTGTGTGTATAAACTGGAGTGACCTCTAAACATCTGGTAATGAGTCGGAGAACAGCCATAGAAGGCCTCCCCTCTGACCAGTCTCTTTAATTATAGCAGTCATCATGGGGAGAAACAGGCAGAGTAAAGAAGAAAGAAAATTTGGCTGTTTGGACTCCTTAGAGGAAAAAACCCGAGAGAGACGGAGAGGAAAGGGATGATTTAGGCTTCATACAAGGATACATAGTGTTCTGCATCTTGCCTCTGTGATTTGCAAGTCCCAGATGTAAAGATGGCACTCACACAGGCTTTCCCCCTGAGAGCTATTGAGTGACACTCCTGGGGGTGAAGACATTTGGTGCTAAAACGTAACAATAAGACCCTCAGTCAGCCTTCCCTCTCTTGCTCTCTCTCTCTCTCTCTCTCTTTTGGTCTCTTGCACTCTCACTCAGCAAGCAGTCTCTGCAAATGACATTCATAACTGCTCCTTTTCCCTCTTACTTATCATGTGCAGCTGCTCGCTGGAAATGCCCGCAGAGTTTTGAAGATTGCGTCGAAATGAGCTAAGTTAGAGATGCACGATGGGGTAATCAAACTCCCTCTGTGTGTGTGTGTGTGTGTGAGCACGTGCGTGTGTGTGTGTGTGCGCGCGCCTCTATGATGATTGATTTATTAAAGTCTTCAAAGAAACCACATTGTCTGCACAGGCACTGTAAGTCACAAGCTTAAAGAATAACTACTCCTATTTAAAGGGGTTGTGACCAGTCAACACTGAATGTACAATGTTGCTGTTAAACTCTAAGACATGTTGATATGACTGTACGCATCGCAGAAAAAAAGAGCCTATTCTTATTCTTGGTATTAAAAAAAAAAATAGAAATACAGTCTCATACTTTCATGAAAGATCTCTAGAAATTGTTTTACAATACCATCACCGACACCTTTTGTCATTAAACACTGCTGAAGAAATAGCATTAAGTCTATGCATTTATTGTATTTTTTTTAACTGAATATATGCCTCAAGTTTAACAGAGAAAGATGCTTATAAAAGACAAATGCTTTCTATATGCCAATATATTATCATAAATCATAAATTCAGATGGCATGCGGTAATAGTAAAGAAAAAAGTTGTGACTCAGTAATGGAGAAATGATGATAAATTATCCAGAGGTATATGGTTAAAAATGTAAATGGGGTATTTGGATATTGTATATATATATATATCAGTCACATTCATGGATGGATTACCAAACGGACCTACTGGCACAGAGACCTATGTGAAGTGACTGAATGAATGTTTCTTGCTTGAAAGACAAAGAGCTCAATTAAAAGACACAAAATGACAAAAAGACGTGCAAAACATTCACAGGTGGAAAAACGATTGCAAAGAAATGAAAAACGACAATAAAGAGACACAAAAATCCCACTGAGATGTTAGATAATAAAGAGATGAAAAATTATCATAAAGAGGTTGCTTTGTTTATGGCCATTTTGTGTCTCTTTCAGTCTGGGGGTCCTATATTAGAGGGGTGGGGTGCCTCTTTCCTGTTTGTCCCCACGGGCCCATTTTCTCATAATCCCTCCATTATGAGAAAATGGGCCCTATTTAAGAGCAGGACTATGTAACCTCTGCTGAACAGTGGGGATAATGTTAAAGGGATAATGTTAAATTATAAATCACTGTGAAGCAGTTGAGGAAACATAAGAGGAATTTTTTTATGTCTTTATAGTATTTCGCTCTAATAACACCTCACACTATGATGTGGTCCAGGAAGCTGTTCTGACTATATATGGTGCAGCAGCAGGATTTGTCTTGAGATGAAAATGAAGTTTTAAGGTTAAGGAGGTGACAACAATGTTAAACAAGCTTAAAAATAATGCCCCCATTATTATATTACATAATTGGAGAAGCTGAAAGGCAGAGTCGCTGACCTCCTGAAATTGTTTACTTGGTCCTCCAGCAGCCCTTGCATCAGTAACTGGGGGCACCTGAAGCATGATAGAGGAAAACACTTCTGTGTTGCAGTAGAAAAACTGACTGTTGCACAGACCGTGCACATGTTTATCTACGGATACAAAACTGGGGACAAACTTCAATATCTCAAATACTGCATAATCGTTTATTTCTTCCAATCTTTCTTATGTTTGCACCAAAACTTTATGCCTCGCAGTGCTGATGTAATATTTTTGAAAACATCAAATTTTCATCAGTGGCATTTCTGTCTGCAGCTGTGCTTACTTCTGCCTGTGGAAATAAACTGGTTTCACTTGCAAAGTGGCTGATTTGACAGCCTTTTCTAGATTTTGGGCTGTCAGCCACTGAAAGAATGTGTAGAGAAAACAGGAAAAGCCCCCCCTCCCCAAAAAAAGAAAATTTTATACAGTTGCAGTCACATGTAGGCTAATGCTCCACTTTCAAAATACATACACCTGACCAGCTCCAAACCCAAGCACAGACACTATTATGTTCCTAAGCAGCTATGAAATAAGATGTTGTTTTTCAGTTTGCCTTCTTTAAACTCTGCAAAGATGAAAAAGATGAGGTGTGAATTCTGCCTCACAGGGGATTTCCTCTCCAGTTTTCTGACAAACAATACAAGGCCTCCCATGAGACGAGGCAGCAGAGGCAGCAGAGGCAGCAGAGGCAGAAGGCGCGTTTCCCAGAGTTTAACCCTAAATGATCTAGCACAGTCTTATCAGCCTCTGCTGCTTGTTGTGGCTGCTTGTGGCTGTTTGACAAGTGGCATTTGCCAGCGATCAACTGACTGTCACGGACAGCTGTGGAGATAGCATCAGACACCAACGTCAGGTGGCTTGTTCCTTGAAAATGAAAGGAAAGACTCGGGCTGACAGTCGTCTTTGGAGAATTGCTCTGGCAGTGCAGGTATTTTGATTTAGTCATTCTGAGAAGTTCCAGGAAAACAAAATGTCATCCATTTTTCTCTGGAAGACCAAAGTGTATTATGAATGTATTTTTTGGCCAGGGTCACCACACTTCTGCATCGTCCAGTGACTTAAGAGTCAGGAGATTTTTCAACCCAACTGACGTCTGAAACTTCCTTTCACTTCTCCTTGTCTTTCTGTTTTAACCCCCCACTATATTAACCATGTTGATTAATGCAAGACATCGCCGGGATGAGTATAATGGGTTTCAAAAGGAAAATGAGTTGGAAATTACCTTAACCTTTACCCCAGGGACCCAATCCATTGTAAGCAGTTCTCTACTGTTCGTGTGATTATTTTGCTATCCAGAGACCCCGTTGCCTCTGATGTGGGGGCCTGCCTGCCTGCAATTACAACCCATTAGCCCCTGATTGATAGCTTCTCTGAGGGCTAATGCATTTCTATGGCAGAAAACAAGATAAAGGGAAAATGAAAATAAATACATAAATGAATAAAATGCCACTTCTCATTACTCAAATCTTTGGCTTCCTTGCATCACTTGAGTGACTAATGCAGTTTTTATCCACAGAAAAAAAACTAAATTACTGTATTTGTGCATGACAGTGCAATGCAATGGACCCACTGAACATCATAAAAACTACATCACCCTGCTGTAAAGTCTGCCTGAGAACTGCAGTGCTCACTTTGCCTATTTCCAAACAGCATTAGATTAGTATTTCATCATGATTGATAAGATCTGTGGTTTAACGGTAAGAAAGAAGTGTGTGTGTGTGCAATGATGTGCTCAACCTGTTGTCCTTCGAGTGTTACAACCTAACACCACTAGCTGCGGTATCACAAGCAACACACACACACACACACACACACACAGTATCAGTTCCCTATGCAAAGCACTTGAGCTCTGTAGAAGCTCTTGGTGTTGGAGTTGTACTCAAATACGCTTTCTCTGCTTTATCAGTCTTTGCATGCGCTTCACACTAAAACCTGCCTGTGTGTACATCTGTTATTGCTTCCAAGAAAGCACCTTTTTCTCTCCTCAACCCTCACCACCACCACCACCACCACCACCACCATCCGTGCAGTAGCTCACAGCCTTCCTCTCCCCTCCTCCTCCTCCCTTCCTCCTCCTCCACCACAACTCTCTTGTTTCCCCTGCCTCTGACTGAGTGACAGGGTGGGGGCCCGGCTACTCTCCTGTTGTGAGACCTGCATTGAATGCTGGGTTATTGCCCCCTAATTTTCAATTACAGGGCTCAGCTTCCACACCTGGAGCAGACCAGGCTGGGAATGAGCTTAGCCCATTAGGATGGACCTCCGGCTGGGCTGTTTATGGAGGGGGCTGGGCTCTACCCTCCGGAGGTGTTAATGGGCCTTCCAGGGATACAGTCAGAGGGCTGATCTGTCAGAGTGTCTGATAACAGAAAATGAGGGCAGCTTCATTCGCATCGCTGTCGGGATTTTAGTGTTTATTACTAGATAGACAGACAAACAGTATATGCAGTTTTCCATGTTTCACTCGTGTGAAACTTCTGAGATCCATATTTTGTTTTAGTTGCTGACATGGAAGTTAAAGCGCAATGGTGATTCAGCATTATTTGCAAATCCATGTGATATGATGGTCTACATTATGCAATAAAGGGAAACTCCACCAATTTCACTTTTCACAATCATGTTAGTCAGAGAACAATGAGTCACTAGAAATCAGATTTTCAGGGGAAACCCTACGTAACAAACTGAAGACACAGAGTTTGAATGGGAGGAGTGTTTACCGTACAGAAATGTGGGGTCATCGCCTACTAAATACACTAAGGAAGACCTACTAAACAAGTATGAAAACCATGTGCCACTGCAGCCAAGATTTGTAATGGCTTCAAAAGGGACCTGGTCTCTGAATTATTGCCTCACTGCTTCTCAGAATTTCTCATCCCCTGGTTTGCTTAATATAGTCAGAAAAGGTGCAGCATTGAGAGAATACTATAGTTTGCATGTCAATTGCTTGTACCTGCGAATATCTTTTCATACACTATGTGATGGAGAATGACAGACGACATGCACAGAGCGCTGCTTTGAGGGAGAAGGATACAGCCACCTGTATCCTCCTCTCTCTTCTCTCTATTCATGTATGAAGACGCACAAAAATAGATGTCTTTTCACCCTTGAATGCAAATAGATTGACTTTGCCTCTTATCACTACAATAGTTGCTCTTTCAAGCCTGTCTCATCTCTGCTCTATTCAACTGTTAGTGGCGTTTAGGTGAAGGTGTCAGCGTATGGCAGCCATGCACTATATTGTACAGAAGATTGAAATGAAAATGAGGCATTTCTCAGAATAGCTGCAGGCAAAAGGAGGAGGGGGGAGGGGGGGGGGGTCTGCTAGTCAGTGGATTGAGGGTGACAGGGGTGAAGATATATGTTATGACTTTCTGTGTATTTTAGAGCTCACGGCTTGTTGTGGAGTCTTTGCCATGCTGAATGCTTCTGAGATATGTCACAGGTGTTATGAAGGATTGCGGAGCGTGGTATGTGCTGCATTAACTTTGCTATTGGTTTACATTGTGCTAGAGTAAGAGAGAAAGACACACACACACACACACACACACACAGTGCAGGTGGGTGTGCTTGTGAACGCAAACACAGATCTGTATTATTGTGTGTATATTTCAGATCCCCACCCTCACCCCATCGGTCTTCCTGCTGGTGTGTGTGTGTGTGTGTGTTTGCATATCTTGTTGGAGGCAGAGCAAGGGAGGAAATGAATGACTAAGACACAGCTTTGCATTTTTTCTCTTATTGTAAAAACTCTATGATACATAGATTGAAAATGTGCCTTTTTTATTACAGTGTTTTCATATTGGTGTGCATAGCCCCTTATGTTTCTGCCAAAAAATAAATGTAAGCATCTTTTAGCAGGAAGAAATGAAAAGTGACCGACACAGTGCGTCTTTCTAGCTGTACTTTCGTTGCTTTTGCTCTTAGTTTTTCAAGGAGTAGTCTGATGATATTCTATTTTTACTTATACTGTCAACCATGAAAAGATTAAAACCATCAATGATTTGATTGTCCTAACAGGTATTATCTGTGTAACTGTGCCTGATGTGAGCTACACTGCTGCACTGAGCTATGTGTTCCTTCAGTACCATGAATGTGGGCACTGTAGTTCATTTTGACTCAATCCCATGTACACCATCTTGGTGCTGTAAAAACTGTGTTGAAGTATTGTGCATCAATCTGCAGCTGAAAATATCCCCAAACAAATGGACTATTTACTCCTTTTTGGGTAACGTTTGCTAAAACCTAGTGTCCAGATGTTGGAGGAAATTATTAGACCTTTAAAAAAACTATACAAACTATAAATATATTTATGAGGTATTTTTAAAGAGGAGCAAATTTGGTAAGGGCTGAGAGATGGACTAACATGTTGGTTTTCAGCTTTTCAGGGGATTTGTTGACAGTAAAATACATATAGAATAACAACATATTGTTAACAATAAGTTATGGCTACAGTCAGAGAGAATTGAGCCAGTAAAAACAAAATGATCCATTTTTTCATGTTCATTATAACGAGAAAAATGGAATAGAATAGAAATCCCTGTTCTTTTATAAGCAGGGCGAATCACTTTTGCCTCACATTACAATCAACCATTTCTGTTAAATTTCAACATTTGGAGCTGTAAGTCATCCTGACAACCATTTACGGTGTTGCCATGATGTGTCCACACACTCTCAGTGCATTAACTCTCCCTGCTGTCCCCTGTTGTGCTTCACTGGGGCCGTGGGATATGTGCACTGACGCAAGCTCCAGTCCCTCTTGGGCAGCCATGCAGGTAAATAAACTGGTGATTGTGAGCTGAGGGAGGACATCATGTGCAGAGATGAAAAAAGCCTGTTGATTACTGATCGGTTTGCCGAGCTAATAATATGCTATGTCCTCACTCTTAGCCTCAGGATGAGCTCTGGATCAATCTTTAATACGGTGACTGAGATACAAATTCTGTATTGACCTGCAGGAAAATTCTCCTCCAGCCAGCATCATATCTGTGCCCGGCAGCCACAAATTGATTTCAATATGGAAGATGATGAAAATCGCCTTTCACCTTAATTACTGATCAATTTAAAGAAAATGAAACTCTCCTATTATTTAATATGTAACATCTCTACTCTCCACCTGTGCTGTGGATGACTTATAGTTACTTCATGACATCTTTTCATTCTCAGCGAGTCTGTTGCTCTGACACATCTCACTTTGGTCAGGTGATATCGCTTTTGTGTTGGATCAATCTCAGAGCAACATGAATCATTTGTCACTCCTTATTGTCTGGAGAATCTCTGTGGCTTCTCTATATTAGATATTTGACCCCTATCTAGTCACTCTTGTATGTTTTTATCTCATTTATTAGTGAAACCTCGATGTTTGCTTTTACTTTGACTAAGGGCTTAAATATGTCGATGTCTGAATGACTGTGTGATGAATTCATTCAGGTACTTTTTTTTCTTTCTTTTTTTAGCTTTTTATATTCATTCCTCACTTGTGCCACGTACTGTATGTGTCTGTGAAAACTCGTATTCTTCCCTGTTGAGAACACTAGTGTTAAGGAAGGTTAAGGTGGGAACACACACACACAGAAACACACCTCACTGTTCTCATTAAGACAAAAGCTGCCATTTCCAACAATGCATCCATTAGAGTGTATCCTGTGCTTACAAAGTGCTTCGTTGGGGGCTCAATGCCTCCCATTCTTGAATCCAAATCTTTGTCACCTCAAATGAAAAGCACTTGTAACATCACAAGGCCTATCCACCATTATCCCTCTTTACCATTATTCATCTCCAGTAAGCACCGCAGCTCCCCTCAGGGCGACAAGGCGAGGTCTGATGCAATTCAATCCTAATCAGACACTGTTTGCCTGTTTTTGGATTGGCTGTTATGCTCTCTCACGATGTGAAAGGCGCTGCGCCTCAGGCACAGCTGACTGTGACGGGGGGCCCCCATGAGGGACCCCATGGCCGCTCCATGGGGAGAAATACCTAATCCAGGATTATTCTCCCAGACCCGCAGCCAGCTGGATTAGGGGATAGTCGGCAGAAAAGGGCACCGTCAGCACTCTTTCCTTAGCAGCTCAGTGGATTAGAGCCGTGCAGACGCCGAGCTGCCTGTGAGGTGCAGAGACCGAGAGGAACAGCAAGCCACGCCGGTCCCCTTGCAGCTACACAGCAGCACCATACATGGAGATGGAAAAAAGGGGATGGTTGAGTGCACACTCATACACGATGAAGAGTTGATTTTTCCAGTCTTGACTTGGGGGGTGCTCAAATATGGTGTCAGGAGATAATGGTTGCCTTTACGGCTGGATGGTGCTAAACTCAATTGAGGAAAAGGACATTTAAATAAAAACTGCATTCACAATCCATATCTCATGGCCCTGTGTGCCGGCCGTACAGTCTGACACATGACAGCTTCCATACAGCTGCAACCTGCCATCCCTCATTAGAGAGATTATCTACTTTACAGCAACAGTGTGGGTGCATACAGTGTGTTGTGTGTGAGAGCAAATGGAAGTTTGAGAGCAGCTACTGGTTGCATTTGTATATCTTGTGTATTCATTGTGGTTTGTGTATGTGTGAAAACCCAGCAGCAGAGAGCTGATACCCCAGCTAGTTTCTCCAGCCAGTAATCAGCTACTATTGATTGTGAGGTAGTCAATGAGAGTAAAGTCTCAATGTGCCCTCAAAGCTGCTGTGGATGGATCGATCACGGCCTGCTGCTGAGCCTTTGTATGACCGACATAATGGAATGTGCATGGCAGTGTGCAGTGTTTGCTGTCCTTGATAAGAAAAAAGAACATCTTATTCAGAGCTTTTCTTCTCATTGTTGGTCATTTTTCTGCAAGATGCTGCAACGTTAGGAAATGTGATTTTTTTTTTTCTCTCTGGTTAATTCAAAATGTTAATGCAGTTTGTTTATCCATGAGACTGTGCTGCATGCAACCACATCACCTCCCCATCAAAACCACATCCTATCAGCTTAATGCCGAGAAAAGAGGCCATATTGAAATTGCCAGGTGCCTAATTTGGTCTTTGTCGCACATAATTGAAACCACTCATCCCTCCCCCCACTGAAGGGGAGAAAGAGAGCGGGAGAGAAGAGAGAGAGACAGAGAGAGAGACAGAGAGAGAGAGAGAGAGATAATTGCCTTATAAGGCAGTAGGCTGTTATGAATGTGACGTCTCATTCCCAGCAGCGTGCTGGCAGATGATACAGTAAAGCCCACATCTCAAATCCATCTGAAGAAGGCTGGCTCTCACAGGCTTTGGTTTGATAGCTCCAGCTGTCTCGTTTAGGACTGTATGTGTGTGCGTATGTGTGCACATACATACATGTGTACATGTGTGTACTTGGAATGAGGGGGTGGTGCATATAAGTATGCGTCGGTGTGTGTGTTTTCAAGGGGGGGGGGGCATTGTGTACGAGTGAGTGCATGTGTACTGTGTTATTGACTCCTGTATTACTTCTTTGCAGGAGGATTTTGTTGGAATTCTGTGTGTGTGTGTGTGTGTGTGTGTGTGTGCGTGCAGCAGTTGGGAGAACATAGATGATAAATAGAGAGGTGTGTGTGAGTTTGAATGTGTGTGTGCGTGGACAGAAAGTGGGATGCTGAGTCAGGTGGGTGATTGACAGTGTCAACATTGCATTGCAGGTGGAGGCACAGACACACACACACACACACACACACACACACACCCACACACACACACACACACACACACACACACCCACACACACACACACACACACACACACACACCCACACACACACACACACACACACACACAAACACACATACACACACATGCCATGTGTAACATAATTTTTCTCTTCCTCTTTTGTCTTCCTTTCTCCCAGTCCTCTTCCTCCCTTCTTCACTCTTCCTTCTCTTCTTCCTCTACATCCCATCTTTTCTCTCTTTTCCTCCGTCTTTCTCTTCCTCCCCCTCTTCATTGCTCTCCTTTCCTCTCGCCGATCCCCTCTTCCCCTCTCCATCACTATCCCTCGCCGTCTCTCTGCATCTCCGTGTACCCCTCCCCCAACCAGACAGCCGGGCTGGATATATGTGTGTGTGTGTGTGTGTGTGTGTGTGTGTGTGTGTGTGTGTGTGAGTGCACTCCCAGCTGGGGGCAGCAGTAGGGAGGGATGTTCTTTGGGGAAATGGAGGACGGCATGCAGTCTGCTCCTCTTGGAAAACCGTCAGTGTATCATCTCTTCCTCTCACTCTCTGTCTTTTGTCAACTGTGAATTTCTTCTTCTCCTCTATATCTGCAAAATATCTCACTCTACCTGTCACCCCTTCTCCCCTCCTCTCTCTCTATCTTCCTCCTCTGTCTTCTCCTGCTTTCTCCATTTCTCTCCACATTGCCAGGATTTTTTTTCCCACTGTTGCTGGTGCCCTCTCTGCATGTGCTGCTATCCCCCCACAGAGAGGGTTTTCTCCTGTCACTACACACTCTTTGCAGAGTATCCTCTCTCTACCAACAGTCTCTTTAAAGCGCAGCCCTCCATTTATCACAGCTCTCCTTTTTTTTATCTCCCCTTCTTGCTTTTTTTTTTTTTTTTTTTTTTTAGAAGTGCCGCAAGCTCCTTTCAATTATCTTCCCCATCCTCTCTGTGGTCGCTGGGAGACAGCTTTTCTGTGCAAATATTTGCTTTTCATGAATATGCCATCATTAAGCACCCTGCATAGGTGTGGGCGCAGCACCGACAAAATGTTAATTGCTGCTCGGCGAGGCCCTCTCGTGCATTCCTCCCCTTGCAGGAATCTGGCAGGAGCTCAGACGGGGAACAGACGTCTGGGTCAGGGCAGGCTGAGGCAGAGAAAGTGTAAGAGAGACTGGGAGTGAGAGAAGGAGGAGGAGGAGGTGGGAGAGCAAGGGGAAGGAAAGGAAAATGAGGAGTGTGAATAGAAGTGGAACTTAGAGACAGATGTAAACATGAAGAAAGGAAGAAAATAACTTCTGAAACCTCCATTTGCACCATCAGGTTTAGTGCACAGTCTAATCCCCCCAGGCCTCCAGGTCCCAGCATGAACCACAGGAGGTTTGGACTTTTGGAAAGACCTGCTAGAACACACTTCCTGAAGGCACATTGGACGCTGGACTCATTTAAAGAATTCCTAAATTATTATCAGAGTGTTTTGAAGTTACTAGAAGGAGCACTACTAATTCATCTCCTGCTGCTTCATATTTTTCTCTTCCATGTTGTTTTACCTGCTTTTAATTACCATGTGGCTCTATCCTTCTCTTTCCCCTTTGAGAATTACATTTAATGAAACATGTGTTATTTATAAAATACATGATCACAATTATTATTAAGGCCAGAAAAAAAAATGAGAGTCCGTACGCCCAAGGGAGTTCAGTTGTCAATTCTAGTACAACTGGATGAGGACCAAGAGACCAGCATGAAAAGAGGGATTAGAGTCCATTTCAACATGGAGCTGGTATCTGTTGCAAGATCGCCTTAATATGGTGAACAGCAACGGCTTTGTTTTAGGCGAGGAATGCAGCCGGTTCAGCTAATTTAGAGGCGGCCATTTCCGCTGGCATAGGGGCTTTGCTACGTTGGCAGAGCTCCTCGATGGGGAGGCCGTGGACAGTGTGATACGGAGTAAAGCAGTTAAGGGAGCCAATCGGAGGCGAAGAACATTGGGGGATTGATGAAGGACTCATGTGGCAAAATCAGCAGATGTTTGGTTAGAATGAGAGACTGCAGGTCCCTGGCTGTCGTATGTTCACATTCATTTCAAGTTCAGCTTCGACCAATTACATCCAGTCGTTGCATTGAATACATTTACATGACATTATTGACAGTAGCTCTGTATGAAAAAAAAAAAAAAACATTGGGTCATCCAGAAAGCTGTGTTGGCCAATCCAGTGTTCAAGCACATGTATCAGGTGGATTACTGTGCAACCTGAACACAGCATCTCTGGTTTCCCTTGGGATCGTCTCAACAAGAGTTAAAAAGGTCACCGCTGTGATCATTTGTTTAGAGTTATTAAATCCTGTGTGAGAGTATAATCAACTGCTGTTTTGACTTCAAATTCACGGATCTGAACAGGCAGCCTGGAAAACAGACAGAGGCACCAAGCAGAATGACAAACCAGCCAAGAGGAAGGATGACAGCCTGACCTTTAGGTGCTGGACAGATTGGTATATAACCTATGTGGTTTTATATGTTGTTTCTCTTCTCAATCACCTCTCACATTCTGAGACTGGAGCGTGAAAATATGTGTGACATCGCTGCCACAGACACACAGGGTGTAGTCACAGGGCTCACATATGACATGACTGTAGTTAGTCACACTAGGCCAACGTGACTGCTGCCACTGCTGAATGAGGCCGCTTTGGTATGTTGTGGCCCATCGCAACAGCCACGTGTTGTGTCTGCCTCGCCTTCATCTCAACACACGAGTTTATTTTCACACCTTAAGGAGAGATAGAACAGGATAAGAACAAGATACTGCTTCACCCCCCCCCCCCCCCCCCCCCTCCCCGACATCAGGATGTGTGTTTGTTTTTTTTTCCTCACCATCTTATTCAACTCTTTCTGTGGCAGTGTCTTCTTTTTCCGTCCCTGTCATCCACAGTCAGAATGTGAAACTGTCATGTGCTGGCAGTGCAGGTGCAGGTGGGCAGAAGGGATGCTCTCCCCTTCCTCGTTATCCCATGTTTTATCCTTTTGCTTCAACCCGAAAAACACCCTCCTCTCTTCCACAGCTCTGTTCTGTTCCTTTTCCACAGGTGAATTCTCCTGCACCCACCCCTCCTTTGTCTCTCGTCTATCACTCTCCCCCTCTTCCTCCTCCTCCCCCTCCTCCTCCTCCTCTCCCTGCCTGCTGCTTTCCCAGAGATGTCAACCTGTTATCGGCAGGGTCTATGAATAGCACAGGGTTAGAGCTGCGACCCACTCACCTCCCTAACATAGCTCATGTCTTATGCATTGCTCCTGCATGCCAGAATCCCTCAAGCATTATTCCTACTGTTACTCGGCTGTAGTTCTGCTACGACACCTTGTTTCCAAAAGATCACGCGCAAAACCAGAATGGAGGGATTTACAAACCATATAATGTATTTAAGAATGCTTTGAATGTGCAGGTTTAAGGCACGCCTTCACAGTGCTAAAATAATGTGAAGACATCTTTCTGTTAATTAACAGCAGACAGTTTAGTTTATCACTTAGTTTATGTCTGACTGTGGGTGTCTCAGGTGACATCTTTCTGCTGCTCCTGAGCTGAAAAAGATGATAAAATGTGTGAAACTGCTAGTAAATAATTACACACATTTGCATTCTGCACACATTCTCTCCCACTTTTCCTGCACCAGACACCAGCATATACTGTATATTCGTTCCCCAGATTGCAGCTCAGCAGTCAGAACCGCGCAGAGATAAGCATCCCCTGCCGTCGATGCCATCATTCTTCCCACGTTTGCACCTGGAAATTCAGTTATGGCAAGATGCTTATTTTTCAAAACACCGAAACCTGTTTACAATGCAGTGAGCGGCGGCATCATCCTCCCAGTGTTTCTCCTCCATGCCACAGCTCCAATAATACGCCAGGGACAAGGAGCTTAGCAGTGACAGCCCCAAATCCCTCTTTCCACAGCACTGATTTCTGGATTAAGGAGGGGAGATTTCCACACCTCTGAATTGTATTGTGTTACGGGGCTCACGCATCTTTTCATGCATCTTTTCTTCTGCGGTGTGCATCGAAATGGGAGTATTTCCGTATTTACACAGATTTAGAGCGATTCTGGATGGGGCATGGATGGCTCTAATATGGATGAGGTTTGAGGCAGGGAGAAGGTGGAGAATAATGGTGATTATTGTGGTAAAATCCCTTTATGGTTGGATTTTGCGAGCCTCATAATAAGCAGAACACCTAAACAGAGTGTTTATGCATATTTTAGTTCCTGAAAAGCATGTTCACGCAAGTTGATTTTTTTTTTTTCTTTTGCTTCAAATTCAAGCTACGCCTCAAATCTGGATTTATAGCTCTTCCATTACTCTGACAGATCTAGATGCCTCGAGAAGAAGGTTGGGAATATTTTCATTCCAGTGTGATAAAAAAAAAAAAAAAACCTCCCCACTTCATTCCTCCCTTCCCTCCTCCACTTCTTGGCCACTCCTTTTTTCCTCTCCCTCGCTCTTGTCCTCCCTCCTTGCAGGACCCTCCTCACATCCTTCGTCATTTTTGCCCTCATTCCATTACTAAACATTGTTTTGACTTTCCAGGTTCCTCATTCCTCCGCTCAGCATACCGACCTGCCTGCCGGACTGCCGGAAGAATTCCTGGCCTGTGATTATCCACTCATATTTCATTTACACACTCAAAAGCACACACACACACACACACACACACACACACACACACACACACACACACACACACACACACACACACACACAGGGGAAGGCAATAAATTAATGGAACAGGCTTTACTCTTTTATTACCTCTGAAGAAAGGTTTATTGTTTCTTGTTGCAGGGGGTTGAACTGATTTACTGATACATTCCAAAATGTCC
Organism: Seriola dumerili; assembly: GCF_002260705.1. Classification (NCBI taxonomy): domain Eukaryota; kingdom Metazoa; phylum Chordata; class Actinopteri; order Carangiformes; family Carangidae; genus Seriola; species Seriola dumerili. The sequence goes on along the minus strand of NW_019174424.1, from coordinate 2,020,876 downwards.
AAATGCCATTGATTTGCTTTTGAGTGATCAATCTGGGGAGATTTGTGTCTGTTAACAGATGTTGTATGGCAAGTAGAGCATGTTTGTGTGTGTGTGTGTGTGTGTGTGTGTGTGTGTGTGTGTGTGTGTGTGTGTGTGTTACTCTAATTTTTCTTCTTTGTGAGGCAAATTAAAAGCAGCTTTATTATGTGTTTATTTTACATTTACTGACAAATTAACTTCTGAAGAGCAATTAATTAGGAGAGGGAAATTACCAAAATCTAAATCAATCAAACAGAAAATTTCCCCCGTGATGCATCTGCAGTTATGTATGTGCATTCATAATTATGGCAAAACACACGTTTTCTCAGAGAAACTGTCATTTTTGCCTGAATGAATGAACAAATTAAAACCGGTTATGTATTTGGAGCAGACACATTAATGCATGTACACTCACATGCATGCACACACTTAGCCACAAATGCACACACACACATACACGCACACAACCTACCAGTTGGCAGTGGTTGTTAATTGTGTTGGGCCTCAGGGCAAAAATAACATTGCACCAAAGACAGAGAGATGGAGTGTGCTCTGTCTTTCAGCAGCCTACCCCTTTTCTATCAACACAAAACAACACAATCATGTCACAGCCATAAAATGCATTTAGGTCCTTTATTCATGTAGAAATTATTGCTCATTTCATACTATATGAATAATGAAAAACATACTAATTCTTTCCTGTTGTTCATATGTTCTTTCTTTTTTTTATTTACGGCCCATATCCCCCAGTGAATCCCAGTAGACAGTGTTTTCATGACTATATGACTGTTAATTGCTAATTAGGCTGGTGTAGCAACAGACCCCTGTGTGAGGTGATGGCACTGTCGGTGTACACAGAATAATTACAATGAAAGGTGTCGTAGGAGCGTGTCAACATCTGCTCCCTGCGTGGCTGAAAGAAAGAATCGCTTCTCTCTCTCTGTTTCTGAGAGGGGCTCTCACAAGTGTGACAGGCTGTGCTGATTGGCACAGTGGTGCTGGTGCAAATTTAGAACCGGGGCAAACCTTTCACGGGTCATTTGCCGCAGCACAGTTGATACAGAGACTTTAAGGCAAGAACTGAGAGAGTATTTCATTGTGTCAACTTTTTCATGCAGCAACGTGTTCTTTTATTTACACAGAAGCTTGTCCGACGTGCATAGGTGAAGATTTCAGGGGAGTTAGGGGGGCGCAGGGGATTCATCCCCCTTCAGTATTTGGAACATGCGCATGTGCATCAAAAACATGAAAGAAGCAGAGTACTTTTATTTTGAAAAACTGCTATAATGTTACTCATTGCAACAATGCCTCTGGCAGGGGTGGATCTTTTTTCGTTTGATTCCTAATAATCATCCCACACACAGACATGTGTGATATGTTTCGAACATGAACAGAAATCTTGCTGAAACACATATGAGTAATTAAAGTCCAGGGCTTTATAAATTAATTACAGTGAATCGATTTATCATGAATAGGTGCCACATACTCATTTAAAGAGGTTACTTGCCCAGACAAAAGACATGATAGTGGATGGACGAGTAAATCATGCCCATATATGTGTTGACTCAGCAGGGATAAGATTAAATGAGAAAAGTTGATCTTCAGGAGAATCAAGATTTGAAAGCAGCACAGAATGCCTGAGAGCCTGACTGCATTATATTCCATTATATTTTGAATTGTCACCCGGTGCCTGAATTTTGTGTTTCCCTAAAATAAAGACATTTCCACCATAAATTGATGTATATAAATTCACCAGAATGCAGGAAATGAAGTGAAACCTATGCACATGCCTGTGTTGTTTAATTGTTTAATCATTTCACATATATTTTTGTGGATTTCTGTGCACATATGGCTACAATGTTTTTCATCAACGCTAAACTTGTGAAAGGTCATGGTGAAACAAACAGATGTAAATTCACTGTTTGTGGGAGGAATCCTTGAACTAATGCAACATTTGGGGAAAAAAAACCCCGTGACCACAACAGTGTACACACACATCCTCGGCATGTCAGCGGTGCATCAGTGATGGCATCATGTGATTAGCTCCCTGACAGTGTCTCATACAGTACATACTTTCTCTCATCCCAGAGACGGCTTACCTTAATGTACTTCAATTGTGTGTGTGTGTTAGAGATAGAGACAACCAGGAATTTTGTGAGGCTAAAAACACAATGTCCCACAATTAAAACCAGTAAAACAGGCTTTAAAAGTTCGAAGAACAATAAAGATCCTCTCATGAAATTATTGTGACACACTGCTGTTTGACTGTAGTTCTTATGTAGCACACACACACACACACACACACAGCCACACATCGCCCAACGTTCATCTTAACTCGCTGCCTATGTGAAGCATTTGTCTCTGTGTTTGAGGTTTGGGACTGCAGCACGCTGAAAAGCTTGTCTGTGGGTACAACTATTCTGAAAACACATGTTGGTCTAATGGATTTAATATGGCTGTAAATTACAGTCAACAGAGTGCTGGCGCATCAGTACCACTCACATGGAAATGAGCACTGCTTGAGTGGCTTTTAACATAGTATTCAAAGCTTTATCAGCTGTGTGTGTGTGTGTGTGTGTGTGTGTGTGTAAGTTTGCATGTAAGTGTGTGTGCAGCATCTTCATTTCTACACATCTATCAGTGGACTGAGTTAAGTGTGTTTGGTGTGTTTGTGGTCAGTTATGTCTTTGGTTATTCGTTTCCTTTCATATGACTTCCTCTTTTGATTTCTTTTCTTTTTCGTTTCGTGCTTTGTTTCATAAACTGGAGCAGATTGCATGGATTTCTTGTCAGTCTATGATTAATTTCATGCTTCATTTGAATGGATTGTCTCATTATTCAAACAACTGATTAAAGAAAAATAGCTTGTAAAGGGTGTAGCTTTAAATTTGAGCTACAATTTGTCTGCGTTGCCCTTTATTTTGCGGTTCATAATTTAGAACATTAACAACTGTGCAAGATTGTGAGGCTTTCGGCCCTGTTTTTTTTGTTACTGTTAAGTGGTGGTTAAGTTCTCATTCATGTAAGTAATAGGCTGTGATACGTGAGTGGATATGTGCAAGTGTGCAATGTTTGCATTAATGCATAGGTGTGTGTGCATGTGCGAATATTTGTGTATGCAAGTGTGTGTTTAAACTGTTGATTGTGCAAGTGGTGCAGGCAGATTTTAACCTGCGCCTTTGCCTCATTAGGCCTGCCTCCGTTGCCATGGTTGTCTATTAGAGCAGCGGAGATTAAAGACTAATTTACATGTGAAAGACGCAAAAGTGGTTAGAGAGAGAGAGCGAGAGGGAGAGAGAGAGAGAGAGAGAGACTACACTCTCCTCACTTGAGTGTATTCTGGAGAAGAGGGTCAGGTAGGGCACAGGCAAATGTTTGTAGAAGCTTTGGCCATTTACGTATATTTCTGTGTGTTTTTGACCTGGCTTCTATTTTGCAGGATAATGCACTCAGCATCTCGTCTGCCTATGGCTGTGGTTTTCTGTATTAGTTTTAAAGTTGCACTGCAACAACGTCTAACAAGAGTGTTCTCAAGAACATTTATGATTGGGCGTTCTTGTGGCTTGTGGTATGAGATAAAAACCATTTCATGACAACCTGTGGACCAGTGTTGCAAATCAACTATCTTGCTTTCTTTACATATTTCCTGTGCACCTCTAGTCTCAAATAACAGCAAAAAAGGCCCAAAGAAACATAATTTTTTTTTATATCATTTATACTAATTGTATATAAGGGAATATATGATGACATAAATCCCCTGGTTTGTACTTAAGCTTCCCAATTATAAAGTGGCCACTTTATTCTGTAAACCTCAACAGCCCGATACAATCCAATCGCACTGTTCTGCCATAAAGTTGACTTTGATGATGCCAATAATGTTCACTTTTTGATACTGTCATAGCAGAGTTAATTAGTTGTTTTAGTATTAAGAGCATACTAAATGGTGGCCAGTGTTGTAGTTGAGTCACTAAACCTTAAGTCTGAGTCGAGTCTGGAGTCCCCAGTGTTCGAGCCCGAGTCCAAGTCCGAGTCACCAAAGAAGAGTCCAAGTCGAGTCTGAGTCAAATCCCCATTACCTGAGTCCAAGTCCGACTCATCAAGGTCGAGTCTGATTTGACATACAAATAAAAAAGGTCGACATCAAACACTAGCGACACAGCTTGTATTTTTTTTCTGTGTGTGACACAACAGCCAAACAAATGCACTCACAAACATGCACACACATGCACAAGTTCTCATCTCCACCCTTCGAATCTGAAGGCAGTCAATGCTCGAGTCTGAGTCCAACTCCAAGTCATCAAACTTGGTGGTGGTGGCCTTTGCACTGGAGTGGAGAGACAGAGGTGTTTGTAATATTCTGCCTCCCTCATGTTTGTAAATGATGAAGGACACAAAAATAGAAACACCTCTCTGTATAATGTCGTCCAGTACAACACCACCTTTAATTGTGACCTCAGCAAGAAACGCATGATTTAATTTACACATTTCTGACAAAGTCTTATGAGCTTCGCAAAGGTAGAATTCATGGCAGGGCAGTTGTATTGGATTGCATTAGATAGTACAGGTGAACCTGATAAAGTGGACACTGAGTTTTCTATGTGTGTGTAAGAGAGAGACAGCTGTAAGTTTTGCATACCACATGTAGGCCAACATCTGGCATCCTGTCTCGCCTGATCCTCTCAGAGAGAAAAAGAAATAGGAAGAGAAATAAGAAGGGCAGGAGAAGGAGACAAGACTCGGAAATGAATTGCAATTTAATTGAAACAACTTTGCAATTATTTTGAACCCCCCCCCCCCAAAAAAAAAACATTGCAGTGACCGTGAGAGAAGAGGAAATGCTGTAATATGTTGTTATTGTGGAGATTGTTGTTGGAGGTGGTCTTAATGACTTTGAACATGTAATTACTGAGGCTGTTCATGGGAGGCATGAGTCACCTCCTTCTCTCTCTCTCTCTCTTTCTCTCTCTCTCTCTTTGATGTTCATTATGACCCAGAGCAGGAAAGACAAAGTGGAGCACTCTGTTTCACTATGACTCACTCCACCATGGTGACTTTGACCAAAACAAGCCACAAGATCAACCTGTCAGTCTGCAAACCTCAACTACGGCACTGAACCGTGGATCTGCTATTTCTCAGCACAAGGCTGACAGTCATTTGCTACAGGCTGGCTGGCCAAAAAAAAGTCTGCTATTTTACTGAAAACTAAAGATACACAAACAGTCAACAAACACAGATTATCTGCTGGATACATAACAGTGATTTGTGCTACGTATCACCTTCACATTAACAGTCCAGGCAGGCAGTCTGAGAATCACAATAGCCCTTCCCAGCAGAGAGTCTGCTAGCCATATTTTAGATTCCTAATAAGCCAAGTCTGTGGGCTACAGGCAGCAACAGACAGCAAGGAGAGAATCTTCTCTATGAATATTAATGTGTGGTACGGGGGAGGTTGAGGGGCAGGGAGGGTGGGGAACCAAAGCCTCCTCCAAATCCTCCGCAGATAAACTGAGAGGGGAAGAGAGATGATTACACGCATGGTTTTTCACAGGGCTCCCCCAAATCTCATTTTCTGTAGTGCATTTTAATGGGATCCTCGCACACACCTCAGCCAGCTAAGTCTCTGGATGCGGCCGTTAAAGAGGGTGCCGATAGATTCACAGCCCCCGTGGATTTTTGATTTTTTTTTTTTATGCAGCGCAATGAGGGCGAGCCGCAGCGTGGTTTCTTGTCACGGTTTTTATGCGAGCAAAAACTGGGCCTTGTCGACCTTTTGTCTTTGTAATGTGCCGTATGTATCACTGTCATTTAAATGCAGCCTCAGACAATGGAGAGCTGTGAGAGATGGATGAGATGAGGCGCTGAAATAGGAATCAAAGTCATTCTCTGCTGCAGATGATGGAAGAGGTCACCACATATAGGCCCAGAGGGAAAAAGATTTAGACGTGAGTGTGACACGAAAACATGATGGAAAATTAGTTTATATGAAGAGGAATTGGTCACATTTAATGATGCTGTTATAGTTTTTGTAGGTTTAGGTCCATCCCAGTCTTTACAAATTGTGATCCATTAACACAGCAAAAAAAAAAAAAATTGCATAATGGACCTTTACTCTCCAGGAATTCATATCACATGCCATGATTTCCAGTTTTGAAATCCGACACTCTTGCATTGATCTCTGTCCCCTCTTTCTCTCTGTCCGTCTCCTGTTTATTGCTGATAGGCATCAGGGTGACCTGAGCACACACAGGGGACTGTTTAATTACACACTCTTCTCCATCAATAATCCAACTGATGCAATCATTCATGTGGCCATTTCAATCAATACCCTCAACAGAACTGCAGCTAAACTCCAGGTCATGTGACTGAGGCCTTAACATCAGTTTTATGGCATTGCTACTCCGTTCATTTTACTATCTGGAGTTTACCAGCCATTTACTATCAGTCCGTTGGTTAAATGGGCCATTCATTGGTCTTTATGTAGCAACTGCACTTTCTGTTGAAAGGTGATCCACAAACGTCAGCAGCCTTGGGAAATGAATTCATGAAATTAGTTACTTACAACAGGGACATACTTCATTCAATAAGCTGACATTTTGACAATATCATTCTTTATATTGAAGTTTGAATATCACTTTCAAAACATGTCAGTTTGCCTTTGAATCTCATGGATTCAGCAAATGAGATATGGCTTATGTTTACCGATGACTGATCAGTTAATAACAGTGAGTCAGTTTCATATAATAAAAGTTATTCTCAGACATTCTGCACAAAATAAGTCCTTCATGCTGTGTTTTTTCATCCCCCCTTTTTCATTTGTTTTAGTTTTCTAATCTCATTCCCAAAGGCGTATAGTTTCCCTCTTCTTCTTTTAACTCTTCTTCTTTTAACTGTTCCTCTGAAGCTGCTCCTCTCTCTCTTTTCAAAGTGCTTCAGGGAGACATCTCTAAAACTGGTGTTGTCCCGAAGAAGCTGTTTGGCTGAGTTGTTGTCACTTGGCTAGAGAGGGTCTGGAGATGATTACATGTGTGCAGGATCATTCTGTTTCCTTAAAATGATGAAGTATCCATTGGTTTGATAATAATCAGAGGCCATTGTCTTTTATTTTCATGGAGGACTGTAGAAAATGATCAGACTTGCGTATGTGGCGCTTAATAGCCTTATTCTTCGTTCTATGTGTGTGTGAGTGTGTGTGTGTGTCCAGGTCCAACCAGTGTAGTGTCTCTGTAGCTGCATCTATCATCCAGTGTGATTTTACCTGAATCATGGTGCTTTATTGTTGAAAGTTTGTAGTTTTGCTGTCTTCTCTCACAAACAGATACCACTCATACTCATCCAGATACAACAAAAAGATTGTCTCGCACGTTGCATAAATTTAATCGGCTATGGAGCTGACATTTTTTTTTTTTCAGCTTTCTGTAGCTGTGGGTCTTTGAGAACGGTGACATCGATAGCAACAAAAAAAGCTAAGAGCAGCCCTCTATGCACCTGTCCTTGTGCCTGTGTATGTGATAAGTCGGATTCAGCAGAAAGATGGAAAGGTGTGAGAGTGAGCTCAGCCACTGCGCTCACTCTCAAGCTCAAAGGCGTTAGATTAACAATACACATCACAGCCCTCTGCCTCGCTCTCTGTCATCCAACACAGGCAATACACGTGCAGAAGTGTGTGTGTGTGTGTGTGTGTGTGTGTGTGTGTGTGTGTGTTCGCACAAGAAAAAAGCTCATGAAACTGTGATCTCTTCCATAATTCACTTTTAGCCACAGCACATGTGAGTGTCTGAGTGTATGAATTCAACCTTACCTCTGTGGTAACACACACACACACACACACACACACACACACACATGCGCGCACACACACACACACACACACACACACACATACACACAACACACACAACACACACAGTGTAGGCTATGTGTGTTGTTTTTCCAAAGGTGTGAAGCACACCCTGAGATGTGTGGTGTGGTAGTGACACAATGCTCTCTATAGAACCTCAGCTCTTCATCTGCCTCTATGGTGTGCTGGCATGTGTGTGTGGGGGTGTATATGTGTTTATTTGTGTATGTGTTTGGATGAGGGTGTGGTTTATTTTCAGCTTATTGTTTATGTGCAGAAATGTTTGATTTTTTTCAGTCACACAGATCAATGAAAACATGAATCAGACGTTCACTAGATCTGATGTGATTGTGTTCGCACTGAGAAAAACAGGATCACACTGACAGCTTGTTAGTCATCCGGTCTTCTCAGGCTGCGCGAACACAAAAGAGGCTTTTTGAAAACAAGCCCCAGCCTCGACCCAAGGAGTTTGGCGAGCGGTTCACCCTAACAAGAGCTCTCCAACTTGGGACACAAGGAAGACAACCTTCCCTTTGTCAGTGTGGGAGCGTGGGTAAAGCTGAACAGTCACGAGCTGTTTCTTCAGCTGTCACCATATCTGGATGTGAAGTGTCACTCTCTTATTTCCCACCCACGGCATCCACATCTTTTCATACCCAAAGGCTATCGGCGGTGGAGGTGGTGGTGGTAGGAATGATTAAGCAGGATTTGCTGTAGATCCTCAGCCCTCCCCTCCTCCTGCAGCAAAGCCAGGTTTGCAGCACTTCAGAGTGTGGTGAGTCACTGAGGGACTGCCAGCTGTGTCAGAGATAAAGACGATGGAGGAGGCACTGACTGACAGAATGGAAAGTGTAAACATCGAGGACCTCCAGGCGTCTTGTCTTTTGACATCTGGTTCTCCCGGTGTTTTCATCTTTGCTGGTGGTGGGTGAAGATTCATTTTCTTGTTTTCTTTGATTTCTCTCCTCTTGTCATCGTCTCATTCCTTCTTCCAAACCCCTCCACTCAAAAAAAAAAAACAACATTCCTCTGTGTAACCACTCCTGTCTTCTCTGCCCAGTAGGAAACTGCTGTCCAATCTATAAGTCATGATAACAACCATCTTCCTCCTTTCCCTCCTACACACACACACACACACACACACAAACACACACACACACACACACACACACTGTAACACAGACAGTGGAAAACCACCTTACTGCTCCGAGCATGATGTCAGACGTCTGCTGGCTGACAGGTCTTGCCACGGGAAAAACACACTTAAGTGCGTGTAAGTGTGTGTGCACACGCACCACAGGGACCTCGCAGGCACATCAGCACACTCATCCACATGCTCCACATGTGTGCAGGCACACACAAAACACACACCCACAGCTGTAATTGAACTCCAAAAAGAAGGCACATTAAGAAAAAAAAACTAATTTTAAAACGATGCAGTGAATTTATTCCTTCATTATGAATTTTGCATCGAACTCGATAAATGGCAAGAATGATTACACATTTATTTTTATAATGTAGTTTTAAAATCCATCTGTTCCTTTTTGCCAGGACTCCAGTTCAATTTAGCCTCCCATCCTTTAGGCCACTCTATGAAATGCCCACTCTCCCCGTATGGCCTGTGTTATTGATTTGCCATTATGTTGTATGGGGGAGAAAATCCATGACTCTCCCTTTAAATAACCATCACATGAAGACAAGAGAGATATATCATGGAGAAACCATATCGAATTGGAACACATGTGACACTCTGCGTAAGCGAGGCAATCTTCTTCATGCCTCTTACGTCTGACAAAGAAGAAACTGGTGAATTATCTTAAGCTTTGCTGAATCAGGCTTTTCTAGAGACCCTGATCGTGTGTATTATTGTGAGGGATTCCTCTCCACATGGAGACTCCACCAATAAGTCTGCATGTATTAATATTACTACCCAGTAAGCATGTTTCTGGTAACATAGATATCTTGCCTACTACTACGCAAAATTGAGCCGCGAAAGTTCACTCTTGAGTTTGGAAATGGTTGTTTGCCTAAAACAATCTCAACTCAAGGTGCACTTTCTCTCTTTTTCAAGAGGTCAGATGGAGTTTTGATCAGGTTAGTGTGTTTAATTTTGTGGAAAAGTGAAACTTTTCTTTAGAAATCTCAGAATTTCAGTGATTATATGTCAACGTGTTGTTCCGATGAACTGCACACTGAGATGCAGTTAAAGGATAGCTTTGTCTTAAAACAATACTCACATGCCCTATGTACATTGAAGGAGTTATTATTGCTTTAATTGTTCTTTAATTGTTCCACCTCTCCATACTGAAGAGCCATGGATATCCTGATGTGATTTCTGTGGAAAAGATAAAATAGTTTTCAGTCCTTGTTCCATACAAAAAAATTTGGAAGTTCTGCCAAATCAACTATGATGCTTAAGTCTGACTTTATCAAAAGAAATCAGTATCTTCCAAAATGACTGTTTTCAGTATAATATCTTCTCTTTGTGTATCTATCCCTCCACTGTAGTTTAGCAAATAAACGCTGTCTGCACTAAAAAGACCTGAAGTTTGGAAAATATGCATTTGAGTCAAGCTGCTGAAGCCTAATATAGCTAAATTTTACACAGAACAAAGAATGAGGATTTTATCCCCATAACATTTACATAGCGACTAACAGTACCTTTAGCAGTTATATGACACCGAGATTCCTCAACACTTTCAGTTTTCAAACAAATTTAGCCAAGTTTTAAACTAGAAGCAATGGGTTTTTGATCTATGACTCACAAATCAGTGCTCACTGGGTGTTGATGGGTAAAAGCAAGGGCGAAGGTTTGCATATGGATGATAGGGCCTTACCAGTATTTTGGGAGGACAGAATTGTCTCTACAAATATTTGAGTGAAGTCATATAAGATCATTCCAATGTGCCCTCCAAGAGGCTATATCTCCAAGACAACCAATTTAAGCATGGTAGCATTTGATTGACGGAAAACGTGGGGGCTATTTTAAGGTTCATGTCATGTGAGGATATTACAGTGGTGAATAAGGTCACCAGAAAAATGTGGAATGATGTTATTTAATCATGGTAGCATTAACTAGCAAGCTAGCAGCAGTGAACACAAAATGGTGGCTATATCAAAGTATGAGTTTAATTTCTGTCGAAATATCCCATGAGAATGTCACCAGGAATACTATGACGTTGTTATGCTTTAATATACTATGACATTTTATGCCTTACTATCCTATTGCTTTTTATGACGTTTGTATGCCTTATATACTATGAAGACTTTATGACAATTTATGACTTACCCTCCAATGATGTTTTTTTTTACATTTTTATCCCTTGCTATACTATGATGTTTTTATGACATTTTATGCCTTACTATACTATGTGGTTTTTATGCCTGACTATACTATGATGTTTTTGTGACATTTTATGCCTTACTATACTATATTGTTTTGTTTTTTTTACTGTTTATGCCTTACTATACTATGTCGTTTTTATGCCTTACTATACTAAGACGTTTTTATGACTTTTTATGCTTTACTATACTTTGTTGTTTTTTGGACTTTTATGCCTTACTATACTATGTCGTTTTTACGCGTTTATGCCTTACTATACTGTGTCGTTTTTATTCCTTACTATACTATAACGTTTTAATGCCTTACAATACTATGTCATTTTTATGATTTATGCCTTACTATACTATGACATTTTTATGACTTTTTATGCCTTACTATAATATGACGTTTTTATACCTTATTATAATATAACGTTTTTATGCCTTACAATACTATGTCATTTTTATGCGTTTTATGCCTAACTACACTATGATGGTTTTATGAATTTTTATGCCTTACTATATTATGTTGTTTTTACGAATTTTTATGTCTTACTATACTAATACATTTATTGCCTGTTTATGCCTTACTATACTATGTCGTTTTTATGCCTTACTATACTAAGACGTTTTTATGACTTTTTATGCTTTACTATACTTTGTCGTTTTTTGGACTTTTTATGCCTTACTATACTATGTCGTTTTTACGCGTTTTATGCCTTACTGTACTATGTCGTTTTTATTCCTTACTATACTATAATGTTTTAATGCCTTATAATACTTTGTAATTTTTATTACTTTTTATGCCTTACTATACTATGACGTTTTTGTGACTTTTTTTGCCTTACTATAAGATGTCGTTTTTGTGCCTTACTATACAATGACATTTTTCTGACTTTTTATGCCTTACTATAGTATGACGTTTTTATACCTTATTATAGTATGACGTTTTTATGCCTTACTATACTATGTCGTTTTTTATACGTTTTATGCCTAACTACACTATGATGGTTTTATGAATTTTTATGCCTTACTATATTATTTTGTTTTTATGACTTTTTATGCCTTACTATACTAAGACATTTATTGCCTGTTTATGCCTTACTATACTATGTCGTTTTAATTCCGTACTGTACTATGATGTTTTTATGACTTTTTATGCCTTACTATTCTACAGTATGTCATTTTTATGCCTTACTATACTATCACATTATTATGACTTTTTATGCCTTACACTAGTATGACATTTTTTGACGTTTGTACGCCTTACTATACTATAATGTTTTTATGCCTTACTATACTATGACTTTTTTTGACCTTTTTAGGCCTCATTATACTATGATATATATAAAATATTAATATATAATATTCAATAGATATGATATATAATGACATACACACATACATACAATTTTTTAATAAAAATAAAAATAAAATTTTATGCCTTACTATACTATGACATTTCTATAACTTACTATACTATGACATTTTTGCATGACATTTTTATGCCTTACTATACTATGATATTATTTCACGTTTTTATATCTCAGTATAGTATAAAATTTTTTGCCTTACTCTACTATGAAATTTTTATGGCTTTTCATGCACTACCATGTCGTTTTTTTGACTATTTATGCCTTACTATACTATGATGTTCTTATGAGTTTTTATGCTTTACTATACTGTTATTTTATTGACTTTTTATGCTGTACTATACTATGTAATTTTTATGCCTTACTTTACTAAGACATTAATTGACTATATATGCTTTACAAAACTATTTTGTTTTTATGCATTTTATTCCTTACTCTACTATGTCGTTTTTATGCCTTTTATACCTTACTATACTATGTCATTTTTTGGACTTTGTATGCCTTACTATACTATGTCGTTTTTATGCCTTACTATATTAGGATGTTTTTATGACTTTTTCTTCCTGACGACTATGTCGTTTTTTTGCCTTTTATGCCTTACAATACAATGTCATTTTTTTGACTTTTTATGCTTACTATACTTTATCATTTTTTAGATTTTTTTATGCCTTACTATACTCTGACATTTTATGACTTTTTATGCCTTATTACTATGTCGTTTTTTTGGACTTTTTATGCCTTATTACACCATGACGTTTATATGACGTTTGTTTGCCTTACTATACGATGACGATTTTATGACTTTTTATGCCTTGTTATACTATGACGTTTTTGTGATTTTTTATGCCTTACAATACTATGTTGTTTTTTGGACTTTTCATGCCTTTCCATACTATTTCATTTTAATACCTTACTATACTAAGTCATTTATTGACTTTTCATGCCTTAGTATACTATGTCGTTTTTATGACTTTTTATGCTTACTATACTATGTCATTATTTAGATTTTTTTATGCCTTACAATTTATGTCATTTTTTGGACTTTTTATGCTTATATATTATACTATGACATTTTTATGACTTGTCATGCCTAACTATACTATGTCGTTTTTATGTCTTACGATACTAAGACATTTATTGACTGTTTATGCCTTAGTATACTCTGACGTTTTTATGACTTTTTATCCCGTACTATGCTATGACATTTTTATGACTTTTCATGCCTTACAATACTATGTCGTTTTTATGTCTTACGATACTGAGACATTTATTGACTGTTTATGTCTTACTATACTATGACACTTTTATGACCTTTTATCCCTTACTATACTATGTCCTTTTTTGGACTTTTTATGGCTTGCTATACTGTGTCGTTTTTATGCCTTACTATACTAAGTCATTTATTGACTGTTTATGATTTACTATACTATGTTGTTTTTATGTCTTACGATACTAAGACATTTATTGACTGTTTATGCCTTACTATACTATGACTTTTTTTATGACTTTTTATGCCTTACTATAGTATGACGTTTTAGTGAATTTTTATGTCTTATTTTCCTATGTACGTTTTATGCCTCACAATACTATGTCATTTTTTTGGCTTTTTATGCCTTGCTATACTATGAGGTTTTTATGACTTTTTATACCTTACTATACTTTGTCTTTTTGTTTTACTTTTTATGCCTTACTATATACTATGACGTTTTTATGACTTTTTATGCCTTACGATACTATGTCGTTATTATGTGTTTTATGCCTAACTATACTATGTCGTTTTTATACCTCATTATACTATGTTGTTTTTATGACTTTTTATGCCTTCCTATACTGTGTTGTTTTTTGGACTTTTTATGCCTTACTATACTATGTTGTTTTTATGCCTTACTATACTAAGACGACTTTATGACTTTTTTTTCCTAACTATACTACGTTGTTATTTTGATTTTTTTATGCCTTACTATACTATGACATTTTTATGACTTTTTATGCCTTACTATACTATGTCGTTTTTTGGACTCTTTATGCCTTACTATACTATGTCATTTTTTGGACTTTTTATGCCTCACTTTCCATATAGTTTTTTATGCCTTACAATACTATGATTTTTTTGACTTTTTATGCCATGCTATACTATGTCGTTTTTATGCCTTACTATACTAAGTCATTTATTGACTGTTTATGATTTACTATATTATTTTATGCCTTAGTATACTATGACGATTTTATGACTTTTTATGCCTTACTATACTATGTCGTTATTATGCGTTTTATGCCTAACTATACTATGTCGTTTTTATACCTCACTATACTATGTTTTTTTTATGACTTTTTATGCTTACTATACTATGTCGTTATCAAGATTTTTTTATGCCTTACTATACTATGTTGTTTTTATGTCTTACGATACTAAAACATTTATTGACTGTTTATGCCTTAGTATACGCTGACATTTTTATGACTTGTTATCCCTTACTATACTATGACATTTTTATGACTTTTCATGCCTTGCTATACAATGTCGTTTTTATACACTTTATGCCTAACTATACTATGTCGTTTTTATGACCTTTTATCCCTTACTATACTATGTTGTTTTTTGGACTTTTTATGCCTTGCTATACTATGTCGTTTATATGCCTTACTATACTAAGTCATTTATTGACTGTTTATGATTTACTATATTATGTTGTTTTTATGTCTTATGATACTAAGACATTTATTGACTGTTTATGCCTTGCTATACTATATGGTTTTTATGACTTTTTATGCTTACTATACTATGTCTTTTTTATGCTTTTTATGCCTGACTATACTATGTCGTTTTTATGTCTTACGATACTAAGACATTTATTGACTGTTTATGCCTTACTATACTATGACGTTTTTATGACTTTTTATGCCTTACTATACTATGTCGTTTTTTGGACTCTTTATGCCTCACTTTCCATATAGTTTTTTATACCTTACAATACTATGATTTTTTTGACTTTTTATGCCATGCTATACTATGTCGTTTTTATGTCTTACTATACTAAGTCATTTATTGACTGTTTATGATTTACTATATTATTTTATGCCTTAGTATACTATGACGATTTTATGACTTTTTATGCCTTACTATACTATGACGTTTTTATGACTTTTTCTGCCTTACTATACTATGTCGTTATTATGCGTTTTATGCCTAACTATACTATGTCGTTTTTATACCTCATTATACTATGTTTTTTTTATGACTTTTTATGCTTACTATACTATGTCGTTATCAAGATTTTTTTATGCCTTACTATACTATGTTGTTTTTATGTCTTACGATACTAAAACATTTATTGACTGTTTATGCCTTAGTATACGCTGACATTTCTATGACTTGTTATCCCTTACTATACTATGACATTTTTATGACTTTTCATGCCTTGCTATACAATGTCGTTTTTATACACTTTATGCCTAACTATACTATGTCGTTTTTATGACCTTTTATCCCTTACTATACTATGTTGTTTTTTGGACTTTTTATGCCTTGCTATACTATGTCGTTTTTATGCCTTACTATACTAAGTCATTTATTGACTGTTTATGATTTACTATATTATGTTGTTTTTATGTCTTATGATACTAAGACATTTATTGACTGTTTATGCCTTGCTATACTAAGTGGTTTTTATGACTTTTTATGCTTACTATACTATGTCGTTTTTATGCTTTTTATGCCTGACTATACTATGTCGTTTTTATGTCTTACGATACTAAGACATTTATTGACTGTTTATGCCTTACTATACTATGTTGTTTTGGGACTTTTTATGCCTCACTTTACAATGACGTTTTTGTGACTTTTTATGCCTTACTTTCCATATAGTTTTTATGCCTTACAATTCTAAGTCATTTTCTTGACTTTTTATGCCTTGCTATACTATGCCGTTTTCATGACTTTTTATGCCTAACTATACTATGCCGTTTTTATGCCTTTTTATGCCTAACTATACTATGTCATTTTAATGCTTTTTATACCTTACTATAGTATGTCGTTTTTATGCCTTGGTATACTATGTCGTTTTTATGACTTGTTATGCCTTACTATACTATGACGTTTTTGTGACTTTTTATGCATTGCTATACAATGTCGTTTTTATAGCTTTTTAAGCCTTACTATACTATGGCGATTTTATGACTTTTCATGCCTCACTTTACCGTGACATTTTTGTGACTTTTCATGCCTTGCTATACTATGCCGTTTTTATGACTTTTTATGTCTTACGATACCCTGTCATTTTTTGGACTTTTTATGCCTCACTTTCCATATAGTTTTTATGCCTTACAATACTATGATTTTTTTGACTTTTTATGCCTTCCTATACTATGTCGTTTTTATGACTTTTTATGCTTACTATACTATGTCTTTTTTATGCTTTGTATGCCTAACTATACTATGTCGTTTTTATGTCTTACGATACTAAGACATTTATTGACTGTTTATGCCTTACTATACTATGACGATTTTATGACTTACTATACTATGTTGTTTTTGGACTTTTTATGCCTTACTTTACCATGATGTTTTTGTGACTTTTTATGCCTTACTTTCCATATAGTTTTTATGCCTTACAATTCTATGTCATTTTTTTGACTTTTTATGCCTTGCTATACTATGTCGTTTTTATGGCTTTTTATGCCTTACTATACTATGGCGATTTTATGACTTTTTATGCCTCACTTTACTGTGACATTTTTGTGACTTTTAATGCCTTACTTTCCGTATAGTTTTTATGCCTTACAAAACTATGTCATTTTTTTGACTTTTTATGCCTTGCTATACTATGCCGTTTTGATGACTTTTTATCCCTAACTATACTATGCCGTTTTTATGACTTTTTATGCCTAACTATACTATGTCCTTATTATGCTTTTTATACCTTACTATAGTATGTCGTTTTTATGCCTTGGTATACTATGACGTTTTTTTGACTTTTTATGTCTTGCTATACAATGTCGTTTTTGTGGCTTTTTAAGCCTTACTATACTATGGCGATTTTATGACTTTCCATGCCTCACTTTACTGTGACATTTTTGTGACTTTTAATGCCTTACTTTCCGTATAGTTTTTATGCTTTACAATACTATGTCATTTTTTTGACTTTTTATGCCTAACTATACTATGTCGTTTTTATGCTTTTTATACCTTACTATACTATGTCGTTTTTATGCCTTGGTATACTATGTCATTTTTATGACTTGTTATGCCTTACTATACTATGACATTTTTATGACTTTTTATGCAATACTGTACTTTGTCGTTTTTTGGGCTTTTTATGCCTTGTTATACTATGACATTTTTATGACTTTTCATGCCTTACTATACTATGTCTTTTTTATGCTTTTTATGCCTAACTATACTATGTCGTTTTTATGTCTTACGATACTAAGACATTTATTGACTGTTTATGCCTTAGTATACTCTGACGTTTTTATGACTTTTTATCCCTTACTATACTATGACATTTTTATGACTTTTCATTCCTTACTATACTATGTCGTTTTTATGCTCTTTATGCCTAACTAAACTATGTCGTTTTTATGTCTTACGATACTAAGACATTTATTGACTGTTTATGCCTTACTATACTATGACGTTTTTATGACCTTTCATCCCTTACTATACTATGTTGTTTTTTGGACTTTTTATGCCTTACTATACTATGTTGTTTTTTGGACTTTTTATGCCTAACTATACTATGTCGTTTTTATGCTTTTTATACCTTACTATACTATGTCGTTTTTATGCCTTGGTATACTATGTCGTTTTTATGACTTGTTATGCCTTACTATACTATGACGTTTTTTTGACTTTTTATGCCTTGCTATACAATGTCGTTTTTATGGCTTTTTAAGCCTTACTATACTATGTCGTTTTTGGACTTTTTATGCCTCACTTTACCATGACGTTTTTGTGACTTTTTATGCCTTGCTATACTATGTCGTTTTTATGCCTTACAATTCTATGTCATTTTTTTGACTTTTTATGCCTTGCTATACTATGTCGTTTTTATGGCTTTTTATGCCTTACTATACTATGGCGATTTTATGACTTTTTATGCCTCACTTTACCGTGACATTTTTGTGACTTTTAATGCCTTACTTTCCGTATAGTTTTTATGCCTTACAATACTATGTCATTTATTTGACTTTTTATGCCTAACTATACTATGTCGTTTTTATGCTTTTTATACCTTACTATACTATGTCGTTTTTATGCCTTGGTATACTATGTCGTTTTTATGACTTGTTATGCCTTACTATACTATGACATTTTTATGACTTTTTATGCCATACTGTACTTTGTCGTTTTTTGGGCTTTTTATGCCTTGTTATACTATGACATTTTTATGACTTTTCATGCCTTACTATACTATGTCTTTTTTATGCTTTTTATGCCTAACTATACTATGTCGTTTTTATGTCTTACGATACTAAGACATTTATTGACTGTTTATGCCTTAGTATACTCTGACGTTTTTATGACTTTTTATCCCTTACTATACTATGACATTTTTATGACTTTTCATGCCTTACTATACTATGTCGTTTTTATGCTCTTTATGCCTAACTATACTATGTCGTTTTTATGTCTTACGATACTAAGACATTTATTGACTGTTTATGCCTTACTATACTATGACGTTTTTATGACCTTTCATCCCTTACTATACTATGTTGTTTTTTGGACTTTTTATGCCTTACTATACTATGTCGTTTTTTGGACTTTTTATGCCTTACTATACTATGTCGTTTTTATGCCTTGGTATACTATGTCGTTTTTCTGACTTGTTATGCCTTACTATACTATGACGTTTTTTTTACTTTTCATGCCTTGCTATACAATGTCGTTTTTATGGCTTTTTAAGCCTTACTATACTATGTCGTTTTTGGACTTTTTATGCCTCACTTTACCATGACGTTTTTGTGACTTTTTATGCCTTGCTATACTATGTCGTTTTTATGCCTTACAATTCTATGTCATTTTTTTGACTTTTTATGCCTTGCTATACTATGTCGTTTTTATGGCTTTTTATGCCTTACTATACTATGGCGATTTTATGACTTTTTATGCCTCACTTTACCGTGACATTTTTGTGACTTTTAATGCCTTACTTTCCGTATAGTTTTTATGCCTTACAATACTATGTCATTTATTTGACTTTTTATGCCTAACTATACTATGTCGTTTTTATGCTTTTTATACCTTACTATACTTTGTTGTTTTTATGCCTTGGTATACTATGTCATTTTTATGACTTGTTATGCCTTACTATACTAAGACATTTTTATGACTTCTTATTTCTTACTATACTATGTCATTTTTTGGACTTTTTATGCCTCACTTTCCATGTTGTTTTTGTGACTTTTTGTGCCTTACTTTCCATATAGTTTTTATGCCTTACTATACTATGACGTTTTTTTGACTTTTTATGCCTTGCTATACAATGTCGTTTTTATGGCTTTTTAAGCCTTACTATACTAGGGCGATTTTATGACTTTTCATGCCTCACTTTACCGTGACATTTTTGTGACTTTTAATGCCTTACTTTCCGTAAATTTTTACTCCCTTTCAATACTATGTCATTTTTTTGACTTTTTATGCCTAACTATACTATGCCGTTTTTATGACTTTTTATGTCTTACGATACCCTGTCATTTTTTGGACTTTTTATGCCTCACTTTCCATATAGGTTTTATGCCTTACAATACTATGACTTTTTTGACTTTTTATGCCTTGCTATACTATGTCGTTTTTATGACTTTTTATGCTTACTATACTATGTCGTTTTTATGCTTTTTATGCCTAATTATACTATGTCTTTTTTATGTCTTACGATACTAAGACATTTATTGACTGTTTATGCCTTACTATACTATGACGTTTTTATGACTTTTTATGCCTTACTATACTATGTCGTTTTTGGACTTTTTATGCCTCACTTTATCATGACGTTTTTGTGACTTTTTATGTCTTACTTTCCATATAGTTTTTATGCCTTACAATTCTATGTCATTTTCTTGATTTTTTATGCCTTGCTATACAATGTCGTTTTTTTGGCTTTTTATGCCTTACTATACTATGACATTTTTATGACTTTTTACGCCTCACTTTACCGTGACATTTTTGTGACTTTTAATGCCTTACGTTCTATATAGTTTTTATGCCTTACAATACTTTGACATTTTTTTGACTTTTTATGCCTCACTTTACCGTGACATTTTTGTGACTTTTAATGCCTTACGTTCTATATAGTTTTTATGCCTTACAATACTTTGACATTTTTTTGACTTTTTATGCCTCACTTTACCGTGACATTTTTGTGACTTTTAATGCCTTACGTTCTATATAGTTTTTATGCCTTACAATACTTTGACATTTTTTTGACTTTTTATGCCTCACTTTACCGTGACATTTTTGTGACTTTTAATGCCTTACGTTCTATATAGTTTTTATGCCTTACAATACTTTGACATTTTTTTGACTTTTTATGCCTCACTTTACCGTGACATTTTTGTGACTTTTAATGCCTTACTTTCTATATAGTTTTTATGCCTTACAATACTTTGACATTTTTTTGACTTTTTATGCCTTGCTATACTATGCCGTTTTTATGACTTTTTATGCCTTGCTATACTATGCCGTTTTTATGACTTTTTATGCCTAACTATACTTTGTCGTTTTTATGTTTTTTATACCTTACTATACTATGTTGTTTTTTTGCCTTACTATACTAAGTCATCTATTGACTGTTTATGTTGTTTTTATGTCTTATGATACTAAGACATTTATTGACTTTTTATGCCTAACTATACTATGCCGTTTTTATGACTTTTTATGCCTAACTATACTATGTCGTTTTTATGCTTTTTATACCTTACTATACTATGTCGTTTTTATGCCTTGGTATACTATGTCATTTTTATGACTTGTTATGCCTTACTATACTATGACGTTTTTTTGACTTTTTATGCCTTGCTATACTATGACGTTTTTATGACTTTTTATCCCTTACTATACTATGACATTTTTATGACTTTTCATGCCTTACTATACGATGTCGTTTTTATGCTCTTTATGCCTAACTATACTATGTCCTTGTTATGTCTTACGATACTAAGACATTTATTGACTGTTTATGCCTTACTATACTATGACGTTTTTATGACTTACTATACTATGTTTTTTTTGGACTTTTTGTTCCTCACTTTACCATGATGTTTTTGTGACTTTTTATGCCTTGCTATACTAAGTCGTTTTTATGCCTCACAATTCTATGTCATTTTTTTGACTTTTTATGCCTTGCTATACTATGTCGTTTTTATTGCTTTTTATGCCTTACTATACTATGGTGATTTTATGACTTTTTATGCCTCACTTTACCGTGACATTTTTGTGACTTTTAATGCCTTACTTTCCATATAGTTTTTATGCCTTACAATACTATGCCGTTTTTATGACTTTTTATGCCTAACTATACTATGTCGTTTTTATGCTTTTTATACCTTACTATACTATGTCGTTTTTATGCCTTACTATACTAAGTCATTCATTGACTGTTTATGATTCACTATATTATGTTGTTTTTATGTCTTATGATACTAAGGCATTCATTGACTGTTTATGCCTTACTATACTATGATGTTTTTATGACTTTTTATGCCTTACTATGATGTTTTTTGAGAATTTATGCCTTACTATACATTGACGTTCTCATGCTTTATTATACTACGATGAATTTTAATGTTTTTAGGCCTTACTACTTTATAAAGTTTTTTGGCATTTTTATGCTTTACTATTGTATGACTTTTTATGCCTTATTACAATATTACTTTATTTGTGCCTTACCATACTATGACTTTTTTGCCTTAATATACTTTTTTATGTGATATGTTCCCTGCAAGAGTCCAGGGGTTGATGGAAGTAACAATAAATAATATGAACTGGGCATAAAAGAAAAGAAACAGGACAACAGTTGCAGCCAAACACATAAAGAATTTTATCAACAAAAGTGACCAAAACAGAAAACCAACAGTGTAACACTGGGAAACTGAAAGAACTATTAAACTACTAAAGTAAAACACCACAAATGAACAATAACCACTAGACAGGATCACTATCAGAAAGACACTATAGCTCCACGCTGCTATTTTAATACAACACACACAGCTCCACAGCTGCCAAATGGCACTCTGGCACTGGCCAAGCCTCTGCAGTCCGCCTTTGAGTTCCAGCTCTTGATTGGGGATCAGGGACATCTGTGCCGAGTCACCTGGTGGAGAAGAGGGGAGGGCAGTGTGCAGACCAGCATGCACACATACATACAGAACAATACGGCATGTCACATATATCTTACTGTACTATGAGTTTTTAAGCCCTATTATACAAAGACTTTAATATGCCTTACTATACTATGATGTTTTTATGAATTTTTATGCCTTACTATACTATGTTGTTTTTATGCCTTTTATGCCTAACTGTACTATGTCGTTTTTATGTCTTACCATACTAAGACATTTATTGACTGTTTATGCCTTACTATACTATGATGTTTCTATGACTTTTTATGCCTTACTTTACTATGTAGTTTTTGTGCCTTAGAATACTATGTCCTTTTTTTGACTGTTTATGCCTTACTATAGTATGTTGTTTTTATGCCATACTATACTAAGACGTTTTTATGATTTTTTATGCTTACTATGCTATGTCGTTATTTTGATTTTTTATGCCTTACTATAGTATGACGTTTTTATGACTTTTTATGCCTTACTTTATGCCTCAATATACTATGTTGTTTTTATGCTTTTTATGCCTAACTATACCATGTCGTTTTTATGTCTTACGATACTAAGACATTTATTGACTGTTTATGCCTTACTATACTATGACGTTTTTATGACCTTTTATCCCTTACTATACTATGTCGTTTTTATTCCCTACTATATTATGACTTTTTATGCCTTACTTTATGCCTTACTATTCTATCCCGCTTTTATGCCTTACTATATTATGTCATTTTTATGACTTTTATGCCTTACTATACTATGTCATTTTTATGCATTACTATACTATGTCATTTTTATGACTTTTAATGCCTTACTTTCCGTATAGTTTTTATGCCTTACAATACTATGTCATTTATTTGACTTTTTATGCCTAACTATACTATGTCGTTTTTATGCTTTTTATACCTTACTATACTATGTCGTTTTTATGCCTTGGTATACTATGTCGTTTTTATGACTTGTTATGCCTTACTATACTATGACATTTTTATGACTTTTTATGCCATACTGTACTTTGTCGTTTTTTGGGCTTTTTATGCCTTGTTATACTATGACATTTTTATGACTTTTCATGCCTTACTATACTATGTCTTTTTTATGCTTTTTATGCCTAACTATACTATGTCGTTTTTATGTCTTACGATACTAAGACATTTATTGACTGTTTATGCCTTAGTATACTCTGACGTTTTTATGACTTTTTATCCCTTACTATACTATGACATTTTTATGACTTTTCATGCCTTACTATACTATGTCGTTTTTATGCTCTTTATGCCTAACTATACTATGTCGTTTTTATGTCTTACGATACTAAGACATTTATTGACTGTTTATGCCTTACTATACTATGACGTTTTTATGACCTTTCATCCCTTACTATACTATGTTGTTTTTTGGACTTTTTATGCCTTACTATACTATGTCGTTTTTTGGACTTTTTATGCCTAACTATACTATGTCGTTTTTATGCTTTTTATACCTTACTACACTATGTCGTTTTTATGCCTTGGTATACTATGTCGTTTTTCTGACTTGTTATGCCTTACTATACTATGACGTTTTTTTTACTTTTCATGCCTTGCTATACAATGTCGTTTTTATGGCTTTTTAAGCCTTACTATACTATGTCGTTTTTGGACTTTTTATGCCTCACTTTACCATGACGTTTTTGTGACTTTTTATGCCTTGCTATACTATGTCGTTTTTATGCCTTACAATTCTATGTCATTTTTTTGACTTTTTATGCCTTGCTATACTATGTCGTTTTTATGGCTTTTTATGCCTTACTATACTATGGCGATTTTATGACTTTTTATGCCTCACTTTACCGTGACATTTTTGTGACTTTTAATGCCTTACTTTCCGTATAGTTTTTATGCCTTACAATACTATGTCATTTATTTGACTTTTTATGCCTAACTATACTATGTCGTTTTTATGCTTTTTATACCTTACTATACTATGTCGTTTTTATGCCTTGGTATACTATGTCGTTTTTATGACTTGTTATGCCTTACTATACTATGACATTTTTATGACTTTTTATGCCATACTGTACTTTGTCGTTTTTTGGGCTTTTTATGCCTTGTTATACTATGACATTTTTATGACTTTTCATGCCTTACTATACTATGTCTTTTTTATGCTTTTTATGCCTAACTATACTATGTCGTTTTTATGTCTTACGATACTAAGACATTTATTGACTGTTTATGCCTTAGTATACTCTGACGTTTTTATGACTTTTTATCCCTTACTATACTATGACATTTTTATGACTTTTCATGCCTTACTATACTATGTCGTTTTTATGCTCTTTATGCCTAACTATACTATGTCGTTTTTATGTCTTACGATACTAAGACATTTATTGACTGTTTATGCCTTACTATACTATGACGTTTTTATGACCTTTCATCCCTTACTATACTATGTTGTTTTTTGGACTTTTTATGCCTTACTATACTATGTCGTTTTTTGGACTTTTTATGCCTTACTATACTATGTCGTTTTTATGCCTTGGTATACTATGTCGTTTTTCTGACTTGTTATGCCTTACTATACTATGACGTTTTTTTTACTTTTCATGCCTTGCTATACAATGTCGTTTTTATGGCTTTTTAAGCCTTACTATACTATGTCGTTTTTGGACTTTTTATGCCTCACTTTACCATGACGTTTTTGTGACTTTTTATGCCTTGCTATACTATGTCGTTTTTATGCCTTACAATTCTATGTCATTTTTTTGACTTTTTATGCCTTGCTATACTATGTCGTTTTTATGGCTTTTTATGCCTTACTATACTATGGCGATTTTATGACTTTTTATGCCTCACTTTACCGTAACGTTTTTGTGACTTTTTATGCATTACTTTACAATGTTGTTTTTATTCTTCTCTATACTGTGACGTTTTTATGTCGTTTATACCTTACTATACTATGACATTTATTGACTTTTTATTCCTTACCATACTGTCTTTTTTATACATGTTATGGCTTACTATACTATGTCATTTTTATTCCTCACTATACTATGATGTTTTTATGACTTTGTATGCCTTCCCATACTATGTCGTTTTATGCTGTTTATGCCTTACTATTATATGTTGTTTTTAAGCCTTACTATACTAAGTCTTTTTTTTGACTTTTTATGCTTTATATATACTATGTCGTTTTATGCCTTATTATACTGACATTTATTTTTACTCTTTATGCCTTACTATATTATGATGTTTTTATGACTTTTCATACATTATTATAGTATGACATTTTATTGATTTTTCTTTCCTTACTATACTATTTCGTTTTTATGCATTTTATGCCCTACTATACTGTGTCATTTTTATTCCTTATTATACTATGATGTTTTTATGACTTCTTATGACTTTTAATGCCTTAATATACTATATCATTTTTATGTCTTTTATGCCTTATTATACTATGTCATTTTTAAGCCTTATTATAAAATGTCCTTTTTTTGACTTTTTATGCCTTACTACACTATTTCATTTTGAAGACTTTTTGTGCTTTACTATACTATGTTGTTTTCATGACTTTTTATGCCTCACAATTCTATGTTGTTTTTTTTGAGTTCCTATGCCTTACTATATATACTATGTCGTTTTTATGTCTTTTATGCCTTCCTATACTATGTCGTTTTTATGCTGTTAATGCCTTACTATACTTTGTTGTTTTTATGTCTTATTATACTATGTCCTTTTTTGACTTTTTATGCCTTACTATACTATGTTGTTTTCATGACTTTTTATACCTCACAATTCTAAGTCGTTTTTTTGAGTCTTTATGCCTTACTATACTATGTTGTTTTTAAGCCTTACTATACTATTTCCTTTGTATATCTTTTATGCCTTATTATACTATGTCGTTTTTAAGCCTTATTATAAAATGTCCTTTTTTTGACTTTTTTTCCTTAGTATGCTATTCCATTTTCATGACTTTTTATGCCTTACTATACTATGTTGTTTTTAAGCCTAGTATTACTATTTCCTTTGTATATCTTTTATGCCTTATTATACTATGTCGTTTTTAAGCCTTATTATAAAATGTCCTTTTTTTGACTTTTTTTCCTTAGTATGCTATTCCATTTTCATGACTTTTTATGCCTTACTATACTATGTTGTTTTCATTACTTTCTATGCCTCACAATTCTATGTCGTTTTTTTGAGTCTTTATGCCTTACTATACTATGTCGTTTTTATGCCTTTTATGCCTTACTATACTATGTTGTTTTTATGCCTTACTATACTATGTCTTTTTTTTGACTTTTTATGCCTTCCTATACTATGTTGTTTTCATGACTTTTTATGCCTTACTATACTATGTTGTTTTTATGCCTTACTATACTATGTCGTTTTTTTTGAGTCTTTATGCCTTACTATACTATGTTGTTTTTAAGCCTTATTATAAAATGTCCTCTTTTTTCTTACTATGCTATTTCATTCTCATGACTTTTTATGCCTTACTATACTATGTTGTTTTCATGACTTTCTATGCCTTACTACACTATGTTGTTTTTAAGCCTTACCATACTTTGTCCTTTTTTTCACTTTTTATAACTTACTATACTATCATGTTTAAACCATAAGCAAACAACCCACCAATTCTCATTATACTTTGATTTAAATCCATCTTATTGCTTTTTCCCAACTTAGCCAAACCAGTGAGAATAGGAGACATGGAACAGCTCAGACAGAAATCTCTTGTGAGAAATAATCAAACCTGTTCTAACTTTGGCAGAAAACTGTGTGTAGCCTACATGTTGAACTACCATTTGCTCATAGTAAAAGGCCAATTGAGAAAATTCAGTTTCAGGTCCTTTATATCATTCAGCTGAAGTTCCAACAGAAAATGTATTTTTACCTGACAGACTATATTATGCAAACACGTGTTCCTCTCATTCAGACTCAAAACAAGCACATGAAATGTATATATTTAAGTATGTGTTGTATTAGTGCAGGCAGATCGTCTAATGCATAGACTGACCCACACAGTGCAGTGACACCAGGACCTTGCCAACAGCAGTGGGGGGACAATACAGGACATGTAGCAGACAAAGGGCTGTCTGTGCTGATGTGCTCAGGAAGAGGCCTGTGTTGCTCTGATGTGGCGAGCTGCAGTACCTGCGACAGACACTGAGTTCCTGTGTTGAGCGTATGATGACTAGTGCACACGTTCAAGAGTGGCAGGGTGATGAGTGACACAGGCACACACACGTTGCTAGCCCCACTAATATAAGTCCTGACAGGCTTGCCATAGGCCACGAGCATGAGAGTGAGAGGTGTTCATACAGTCACGCGGGTATCGTGGCTTATGTTTAAAGTTTTCTATAATGTAGGATACTTTTATGCAAATATGAATGTGGAGGAGATGGATAATCAGCCAGAGGGAGACAGTAAATTTCACTTTTGAATGTGTAGCCCAGAAATGAAAAAATGACAAAGAAGGCATAAGAACACAAGCTAGAAAACAATAGATAATATTGAGCTGCAAAGTCTTTGTTTACATTGTGATTTGAAACTGCTGTGGATGGCAGTTTCTGAGTGATTGTCACCCTTTTGCAGAGAATGGCAGACGCTCCAACGCGGCTCGATTATCTCTCTAAATTTAATACAAATCTTAAATCCCTGTTGTGCTCTTTGCTCAAGTAAAGAAAGCTTGCTTTATCTCTCAGCTCCTCCTCTGAAGCTCCTTCTCTTTGCTCTCCACGCAGCCAATCAAAACCCAAAGTGAATTATGGGAAAAAAAAGAGAAAAGAACAAGCAGCGGGGTGAACGCCTGCGTGGCTGAATTTCCATATAGATAGACGAGCACATTAAACTTGTCTATCTGCAAGCTGCTCTGTCCACTCTTCCTCTTATTACATTTTGATGGAGAGATGGCCGCTTCATCTACATCCTCAACTTGCATCCACCCCCCTTTTCCCCTCCCATCTCTCCCTCTCTGTGTGTCATGTTTCTATCTGCCCTGGACACTTGATTGTTTTTGAACTGGTGTTGACCCCTTAAAGAGGAACCTGTGCCTGGCATTCATGCCTCTGCCTGTTTTTCTCATTTGTGATCTGGACGTTCTTATTGCTCAATCTATCCTCTTCTTCCTCTTGAAAAGGCTACAGTTGACAATTCCTTGGTGGTAAGGAAACAGAGAAGAAGAAGGAGGGGTGTTAAAAAAAAAGAAAGACAGCTCCTCATCATGGTGCTTCCAGGCTTACATTTAAATTAAAACGCAATTAAAAACAGGCAAATAAGCTGTTCCCGGGAGATGGGGAAGGGAAGAGGGAGGGGAGAGGAGGAAAGCGAGGAAAGGGCTCTCAGGATAAGGGCCTGTGTCACTCATCATTAGCATGGCATTAGACTGAAGGGAGCTAAATCTGAACACTGGGTCACAGGCACATTTAGAGGAGCTGTGCCTGCTATGGCAAGGTCCCCATGCCGATGAAAATAAACCACACCATCCCATGCAGAGGGAATCGTTTCTGCCTCAGATCAGAGGAAAAATCCACACAATTATTCAGTGGATTATTCAGCTATTGTTCTCTCAAGCGTTGCTATTGTGCCTCATGTACAAGCTCACTATTGTGATTTCCTGTACAAAGCTGTGGAGTATCTATCATTGATGGCTGTGAATGAATAATTCTAACATACAGTAGCAGCGTGATTTCAGATTCATGGCACTGTGCTGCATGCACCAACAGAAAGGTGCAGCTGCGCGCCCTCTCAGCAGTCCATGGTATCCTCCTCGGCCAGCGCACTGCAGCTCAATACAGTATCGACAAGTCGTGTATTCAGCCAGAATTCCACTGCACCGCCTCCTTCTTCATCCCCTCGGCCTCGGCCCTCACCCCTACCAGCCCCCCTGGATGCCTGGCGCTCTGCATGGGCTCCCCCTCCTCCTCCTCCCTTTCCTCCTCCTCCTCTTCCCTCTCTCCCAGGCTCCCTGCACCCCCAACCTCCTGCTCAGGCTCCTGGGTAGAGTGGGGGATCAATGGGGGAAGCGTATGGTGGTGGAGGTGGTGGTGGGGGTTGGAGGCGGTGAACCCCACACGACGGCAGCCTTGCAGGCAAGCAGGCGGTATGGAGCAAGAGGGGGAAGAGGAGATGGGGGTGGTGGGTGGTGGGTGGTGGGTGTGTGGTTGGTGGGAGCCCACCCTGGCAGAGGAGCACCCCTCTCTGCAGACCTGTCGCCTTGGTGCAACAATGGCCGTGACAATGACACTGGAGGAGGAATTTCCGCTGCACCCCCTCCCTCCATCCCTCCCTCCCTCCCTCCCTGTCCATCACCACCACACGCACACACCTCCCCACCCCATCTTCATAGTGCATTAAAATCTGCAGTGCCAAGATGAATGGCTTCTTAATAGCTTTCATTTGTTACAATTATCATAATTAAACATATGTCAGGGGCAGACAAAGGAATAGGGAGATTTCTGTGTTAGCACCTGAAGCAGAGGAGGATTCAGGCACTGGAAAGGGATAGCTTTTGTTGTAACATAATTAGCCTGAATAGACTTGCATGTAGGAATCATACAGCATATTTACAGTAGCTAATTAAAGAGCTTCTATTTCAGTAATTCGGCAAGTTTCCATAATCTGTTTTCAGCAACAGTGTGAACCTTGAGTCTTGTGCTTTCCTGCCATTTGTGTACATGTTTCATCTGTACGGCCTTGCTACATCAGCCTGTTTGATAGTGGAGCTTAATGACCGCCTGCTGAGCGCTGTGAGAATGGCTGTAGGGCCCTCTTAACATTTTTGTAATACCCCCCCCCTCCCTTCTCCTCCTCTCCACCCTGTCCTTGCATTCTGTCCCTTAAACCAATCAACTCTTTTCTTCCTCGTAGCTGTGGAGGAATGAATTGGATGCTTGGCAGAGGTCTTTTACCCCTCTTTCTTACTTTCCTCTCTCCCTTCTTTTCTGTCTCCTTTTTGTCCCGCTCATCCTCCCTCTTGTCCTCCTTCCACCACACCTTTTTCTTCTCCTCGCCCTCTGCATCAATCACACTTTCCCAAATATACTCCCTCCTCTCCCCTCCTCTCCCCTCATCTCTCCATTCCCTCAGTTGGCACTCCTGGCACCGTGGGTGGCGGGTGCCAAGGAAGGGGAGGCCTCCTGGCTTCCCCCTGAGCCACCATTTTGTGGATTGCTTCTGGAGCGAGCCAGCTGTGTGCAGGCAGAGAGCATGTCTGAAAGACAGAAAGAGGGAGAATGAGGAAAGAAATTGGTGTTGCAATGGAAAACTGTCAGAAGGGCTGAGCTCTGAGCTCTGTGTGCTTCCTGCTGAGACCAGACCAGAGATCATGACTTAACCTGACCCTGGCCCTCCTACAGGCGCACATTTACACCCACATAAATACACTCTACAAGCATTCTTACATACACTCACAATCATCTGCCTTCCACTCCTTGACTGTGTTTTCTCTTTAGAACTCACACTCAAGTCTGTCAGACAAACTCTTTCAAACACACAGAAAAGGCTGTAGACTATATTTTCAGCAGGTACATAAAACAAAAATATATTTTCTCTGGCAATTGTGTAATTATATAAACCAGTGGCACAAACAAGAACAGTGTTGTTCAAATAAAATGACACCAGAGTTTTTTTTTTGTTTTTTTTTTGAGAGGAGCCCCTTCAAACAGCAGATAAAAAGCAGAGTGGCTGACCCTGAGTTTATCCTCATGTTTGAGATAACAGCTCATTTGACCTTGACGGGCCACAGCAAGGACAAAATAAACGTTGAGAGGTTTCTGCAAAAAAAGTGCTCATGGAACATTAAAAAAAAAAAAAAAAAAAAACCCGCACACACTCAAGTTTGGAAATTTGACTTCCAGAAAGTATGGGGCAAAGTTTGTTTTCAAAGGTAAAAGCAAAAGTCAAATATTTTGAGTCATTTTCACGTCGCAAAAAAGATGAGAAATGTGAGATGAATTTCATTTTCTGCGCCTCTAAGTCTGTTTCAGACTGAAGGATGAGGCGCTTCCTGTCACTATTTCATACTCAAATTGTTTGATCATGATTGGTTCATTTTGGTCAGCGCCCTGTCAGATAGATACATGATCTTTCCAGTGCTTTTTTTATGCGACTGGGTGTTTTCCTTAAACTGTAGGTAATCGAAGCTCTGATGTGCCTGATTTCCACTAAGTGACTTTTTTTTTTTTATCAGTATCGTGAATGTAAAAGGCACAGGTGAACAAGCGCGAGGAGACATGAGCTCACCTGAGCGCATTCCTGAGAGGGCGCAGTGACCGGGCAGCGACGAGGCTGTTAAATATTCTCACGTGTAGATAAGATCAGATAAGATTACATTTAAGACATATCTTACGTGATTGCTGTCATTATGGTTTGTGTGTGATAACTTCCAAAGATGATCAGCAATTTATCAAGGTGCTTCGGGCAATATGGGGCAATAACACACCTCAGAAAACTTATTAAGCACAGACCAAAAAATATATATTTTTAGAGAGCAAACGAATTGTCTCTAATTCCTCAAACCTTCACATCTGATGTGGAACCTGAGCGCTGTAAATTAATTTTAAAAAAGACCAGTCTCCCTGGTGACGCTGTTTCAATTCAGAGTACAGTCATATGATTGAAGCCCCTTGAGATAAACTCCACTGATTTTGGAAATATTACCAAACAGATTCAGGTGATATTATATCGAGGTGTGATCAGACCACGACGGCAAGCTGACTCAGAGGCTTTTTTTAAAAGATTATCTCTGTCTTGACGCAGACTCCAGGCGTCCTTCCCGCCAGTACAAACAGAAAATGATACATAATTTGTATTTTGGGTACCTGGTGGGTAAACAGAGCTGACAGTGAAAACCTGAAAGCTCCAAAATTTGCTCCATAATGCTGTCAGCCCTCCGTGCTTTTGAATATGGATTTCGATTCTTTGAGATGTTTTCAAAGACAAAATAATGTTTGAGGAAACGACAGCTTCGTGGTGCCATTTTATCAAAAGCTCGTTTGTCTGTCACAAACTTAAATTCCCCCTCTCTCTCTCTCTCTCTCTCTCTCTCTCTCTCTCTCTCACACACACACACACACACACACACACACACACACACACACACACTCACACTCACACACGCACACACACTGTCTGTCTCTCTCTCTCTGTCTCTCTCTTTCCTTTCATGCTGTTGCTAGGGAAGCAGGGCGTATGCGCTCCCTGGCCGCGGCTGAAGGGCACAGGAAAAAAACAGGAATAGGGCGAAAATACGAAGCTTTAATCGAGTATGTCTGGAGCCCAGGGAGTCTTGACCCCCCCCTGCACCTATTTCAAGGCTCAAACTCGGGAATTAATGAGTGTAAAATGTGATATTTCGGCGCTTTCTCTCCATTACCTTATATGGCAGGGCAGAGATATATCGTGCCTGTATTCAATAGGCTGGCCGCTGCCGCTCTGCTTGGAGGCTTCGTTTTAACCCTTGTGCTGCTGAATTATTTTTGGAGCGCGGGCAACCGTCGGTGTTTTGGCTTCTTTAACTGTTTCTTTGCGCTATTAATGCAGCACATTCAAACGAATTGCACCGTTTTGATGACAATCATGTGCACAAATCACAATTCAAGCACATAAACAGGTATTTTCACGCACGGACGCGCGGTTTTTCTCTCATGTTTCTAATTAAGTCCCCATAAATTAGGCGAGTTAATGCGGGTGACATTTACAGCACAGAGAACATACTCACTGGCGATGTGGTTTATGTTGCTGGATTTAAATTGTCACGTTGCTTGATAGACGTGCTCCTAATAGTACAACCACTCACAGGCTGTTATAATGATTTCAGAGGTCAGCAAGCTGAGAGCTCTGGCAGCGATTGCTACCATTATAAAGTTGCCACAGGTAGACTGAGGGGTGCACAGTAACCCTCTGCTATGTGGCAGTTGAGCCCAGAGGACATGGCACTTGTTTGACGATCACAGAGTGTGTGACCTATATTTGCACGGCGCTGTTAGCAGATCGAACTGTGAGCCTCCGTCTGCTCATCTACAACTGTGCTGCTTTTAGGGCATCGGAAATAAAAAAGGGAACTTGTTTTTCATCAGTGTGTCAGCCTCAGTTACAGTGATAAAGAGAAGCTTTGGTGGCGCAGGACTGTCACTTTTAACGCCCTTTGTTAAGCCTGCTGTGATACTTCTTCTGATAAAACTGTTGTGACCGCTGTGGAGGCAGCTTTTGAAGAAAGGTGCAGCGCTGACAAAACTGGGAATTTCAGCTCCCTAAGGTGAACATTTGCACCATTAAAAAAAGCATTTTAAACCCCTTGTTCGGTCATGTGAATTTACTGGCATCTATTGTAAATGCACATACTATTGTTTACATCCACACATCATCTGTAGTTGAATAAACTCAATCGTTCTGAGTGTTTTTTTTTTCTCATGCACAGCACATTAAACGGTGGAGGAGGAGGGAGTCCCAGCAGTCTTGTTGTCGAATCAAACGATATAACTGCACAAGTGGATTTTATTCACGTGTTGTGACAGTAACGTAGCGATTGATTTGAATTTCCAGATATCCCTCCTGCAGTCCAGCACTCACGGGATAAACCCCAACCTCTGTGCAAGGTCTCCACCTCCCCCCCTCCCCTCTTTGACGTCATACACCGAGCTGGAGCTATTGCACGGAAAGAGCTGCTCGCAGCCGCACTACTGTGAATATCTCTATGCTCATTGCCAGGACTGTCGAGTGTGCAAAGGAGGGAGAGAGAGAGAGCGACACAGAGAGAGAGAGGGAGAGAGACAGAGAGAGCGAGGAGGAGAGGTGGAGGGAATACAGTTGGGTTTGGATACAACTGGAAAACTACCAAGCGCGCACAGCACGCACCGAGCGGAAGGCACATCGACGGTGCGTAGCCAACATCTCACCTACTCCCCGTCCGCTGCGATCGGATCCAGGCGAGAATGGAGCTCCCTGCCGCCGGAGAGCACGTCTTTGCGGTGGAGGGCATCGAAAAGAAGCGCATCCGCAAGGTAACAGAGAGAGGAGCGTGTGTGCAAAAGCGCTCCGGACGTTGAAATATTGCGTTTGACATGAGCCTAACCAATATATATATATCATTTTTTTTCTTCTCCTTCTCCACCATCACAGGGCAAAATAGAGTACCTGGTCAAGTGGCGAGGCTGGTCTCCCAAGTAAGTCTCAATGCAGCCTTGTCTGAGATACATCCGATCATTTCATTGCAACATTTTTTGCAACAAAATCAAATGTTGTTGTTTCAAAAAATGGCATTCATCAAAGGCGTGCACGCACAGTGTGTGGTTGTTTGTTCAAGAGTGTGTGTGTGTGTGTGTGAGTGTGTATATACGTGTGTGTGTGTGTGTGTGTGTGTGTGTGTGTGTGTGTGTGTGTGTGTGTGTGTGTGTGTGTGTGTGTGTGTGTGTGTGTGTGTGTGTGTGTGTAAGCTGGGAGAGCGCGGTTGGTATGTGTTTCAGTGTATCCGCGGATGCCTTCACTAATTTATGCGAGGGAAGGGGGTAGGCACAGCCATGTAATCCCGTTTTAATTATTTCTGCTCTGCCAGCGAATTTACGAGACAGTGGTGCTAAAATGGCCGACTGTATGTTGGTGCTGGAGGACCGTTTGGAGACACATAATGTTTGATACATACATATTTACATATACGCATAGCCTATATATATATATATATAGGCCTATATATATTTGGGCTGTGCAGTTGGATGTCCTCTTGGTTCATTTGTTGTAGACTAATAGCTAGCTGTCATTAATGGTTTTGCAAATTCAATAATCATGAAAGAAAATAAATAAATAAATAAATCTGTTATCATATCATGGCTTTAAATTTGAGGCTTTACCTGTCTACTTCGACTGCACAGTAATGGTGAAGATGTGGGAATGTGTGTGTGTGCGTGTGTGTGTGTGTGTGTGTGTGTGAGAGAGAGAGAGAGAGAGAGAGAGAGAGAGAGAGAGAGAGAGAGAGAGAGAGAGGCCTGTGTGTCAGTTAGAAAAAGGCAGTTTTGCACGTGACAGCTCTCTGACAGTTGTTTGCTCCTCTCTGCAGATACAACACATGGGAACCAGAGGAAAACATCCTTGACCCGCGCCTCCTCGTCGCGTTTCAACACAGGTGAGAGAGATGTGGACTTCGGACAAGGCCGCGCAGCCTCCAGTTCAGCAATGACCATATATGGGCATGGGAGGAGGGGCGCCCCAGTAACTCTATCACTGATCCCCCCTCCCCTTCTCATAGGACTGTCTCCTGGGGAAGAGGCTGGGGATGTGGTAGTGAGAATTCCTAATTCATGCTAATGATAGATCGGATATGCGCAAATATGCGTGGATGTAGCTTATGTTAAAAGGCATAAATTGTAACAAATTATCATCTTGTTACGTGGTTTTGCATTAGGAATCAGAGGGCTGAACGCATGCAATGACCTCAATAGGCTACACATAGAAATTTAGGCACATAATGGACCAATGCAAATGGAAAAGTATTCATGTGGATCAAACTACAATGATTTGTTTGTAATCACATGCGTACAGTTCGGTTTCTTTGAAACCATAAGGCCTGAGCAGGACAGGTGCTAATTCAGCAGCTGAGCTTCACTAGAGCAGAGCTCCACTGTTTTCAGTTGGGGTGCAGGACACAAGCATGGCGGTTTGTTGTGGTTTCCATGTGAGGAGGCCGAGCTGATGCCTGATGGAATTCTCATCACTACCAGTGTGAGATGTTCAAACAGACTGAGCTGTGCTGTGTTACTTCTGCAGGCTGAGAAAACCATTCAACAATACTAGATTTGTGACATCGCATGCACATACCTCTAGCGTTTTCTTTTGCTATGTAATGTTGTGGAAACAGAATATCTTACCATTTGACTGGCAACCTGTTTTCAATCTTGGGTCAACAGCAGACTTAATAGAGGCCTGTAAAATAATGACAAATACATAAATGTCAATCTCAGGGGTTGAGATGTTAATGAATACAAATGCTGCTGTCCCTTTAGCCCTGCGGTGTGTGCACGACAACATCTTGTCTGGATTGTTGGACCCATGAGGCCTGTGAGATACACTCTCTCTGTAGGCCACTAGGCCTAAAGACATGATGGCTGGGGAAAGGAATTCGCATTTCTGAAAAGGCTAATTGACACGCAGTGCTCTCCAGCGTTTCCAGTGTACGCTCTCATATTCCCCTGCAGCCTGCTTGCCCGCCTGGCTCTGTGTGTGTGTGTGTGTGTGTGTATATGTGTGTATTTGGCTCTGTGCTGATGGTCATGGAGCGCTGCCTCTGCGCTGTGTGTGTGGATTCCTCTCTGCTCCCAGAGGATGGGGGAGGGGATCCAACAAGGGAGGCTGTAATTGCCAAATCTTCTGTGAATAGGGGTCACCCCGTTGGACGCTGTTTGAAATCGCACACATTATAGCATTAAAATGTGGACTGTTTATTGTGGCAATTTTCTGGCAGCTCTGACAGTTTGAACATCTGTAGCAAGAGGCCAACAATAGGCTGGGTTTACACAGGCCTGGTGGAGTCTGCGTGCAGCCGGCC
The DNA here is from genome assembly GCF_002260705.1 of Seriola dumerili. Taxonomy (NCBI): domain Eukaryota; kingdom Metazoa; phylum Chordata; class Actinopteri; order Carangiformes; family Carangidae; genus Seriola; species Seriola dumerili. Next base: position 1,983,472 of record NW_019174424.1, on the reverse strand, counting down.
TTCGCCCACCGCTGGTTATTTATGAGCCAATGATGAGTCAAGGTTTATATCAGGGAGCAATATTTCACAGACAGCCCTGTGCTTTGGTCTGGTCCACTATAATCCTCACTACTCCCTCAATAAAAGTAGTTCCAAGAAATGTTTGTTATTAGTCTGATAAAATTCATCACCCTGCAATTTCAGAGTGTAGACGTCGTGCTGCACAAGACACATGGTGTGCAAGCTTTCAACAGCGGCATGCATCCCAGAAGTAGCCTACTCCACAACGTTGCATTTATCCCATTTCATCCGTACTTCATGACCCCAATTAGAGTTTGAATGTAGGAAGAGGAAGGGTGTGCTGCAGGAGGGAGGATGTTTGAAAGACAAGGAGAGATTCTGCCTGCTGTAGCCGTAATTAAATTTCTCCAGGATAATGAGAATATGGAATGGGCCGATTACCATGGAGAGCTATGCAAATAAGGACCATAATGCTTTGCAGCGGGTCACATGTGGGCATTCATTAGTCCTCCAAATCAAAATTCCACTTTTGACCTTGAATAGGTAAAAGAAAATGAATGAATCCTCCAAATGTCAAACCTGTAATTTTCCAAGTGATATAATTAGATTTTTAATGTAGTAAGCTGAAACATTGTCTGACAAATGAGGTGTTGTATCTAGAAGGTAAATATGGTGCAAGAAAATGTAATTATCTTTTGTTTTCACAGAGAGAGACAGGAGCAGCTGATGGGATATCGCAAACGGGGACCAAAACCAAAACATCTTTTACTGCAGGTAATTATCATCTTTGTTACCAGCGTGATAGTTTCTGTGGAAACGTCGCGCTTTTCAAATCCTTGCGGTAAGTTTCTCTCAATGAGAAGCCAATAGGAGGGGGGTTCTGTCAAGTGTGTTAGAGCGGCTGTCATTCAGTACGTTGTTATTTATAGACTTCTTTGAGTGAGAGATGGGGGTAAAAGGCTAAGAGAGGATGGGGTTTTACAGCTACTCATCATGAAACCAGGTTTGTTGCCTGAGGTTACATAAGCATTGCCTGAGTGCACTCATTCAATCTGCATGTTCATTATTTCTTTACGCTAAATAGCGTTGTACGCAAAACACAATATTTTTAAAGGGAGCTTGATATTCTAGATGAGTTTCTTTTGCACCAAGTGAATCAGTATGACGAGAATGTTGTCTTTCATTTCCCCGTTTACAAATGTTTCCCAGGACAAAAATAGATGGCTGAAAGTAACACTCTGTCATGCTTTGACTCTCTCGGATCAGGTCTTTACAGAGCCATATTCTGAGCCAAATGTGATTATATATTTTGAGAAAGTCGGACCTGATTGCTATGCAGTGTCACTCCTTAAGAGGCATACCACTCTGCCAGAGTCACACGTGGCCAGCAATCAGGGATAAAGCGTGACATGTCTGGTGGCACTTGTCTGACCTAAGGTCACAGCCAAAGCATCTTGAGCGTTCCGCTGCAGTGCCCCTCTGACGGCCCGAGGGGTCAGTCTGTACAGGAGGAGGGGGAGGGGACAAGATGGTGGGAGGGGGCTCATATGCTGGATCCTGCTAGTTTATTTCAGTTTCTAACAGACGTAAACTTTAATTTTATCTGCGTTTTAGCGTACAGGACAGGTTTGTATATTGTACTGTTCCACCTATGAAAACAGTTGTATAATGTCTTCTGTGAGTCTGGAAGAGCTATGTCTAGTCTGAGAAAATAACTCTGATGACAGCTCAGCTTTGGCTTGGAGATGACACATTTATATCAGGCCGCCTGTGTTACAAATTGGGGGTATAGAGTTTGAAAGACATGGGCAGGAAGGGTCAAACAAGTTAATGCCAGTGGTTGCATTATGGGAATCGTAGGATCTGGTCCTTTTGGAGCTTGATATATGTACTAGTGACTGAAAATCAGGATATCTCAGCAACTGTTTCTTTGATGTTTCACAATTTTTTTAATGTGTCCCTATTGTATGAACTGCAATACTAAATCACTGGAGTACCCCTTCAAGGCACTCTATTATTTTAGCTGTGTTTTTATTTACATTACATTTACATATTTTGAGGGTTTTGATGAAGATGGGTGAAATGTTAAACTTTGTGTCTTGTCACTTCTTCAAGGTTCCCTCATTTGCCCGGAGATCCAGTATCCCTGCAGGTTTTGAGGAGACATGTCAGGATGCAGAAGGTGGCCTCAAGTCAGATCCTGTCCAAGTCCAGCGCTCCCAGCCTCAGCAGTATCAGCTGAACAGCAAGAAGCACCATCAGTACCAGCCCAGCAGCCAGGAGGTTCCTGCTGACCAGCTAACCAACGGCAAAAAGAAGTTCATCTACCAGCTAAACAGCAAGAAGCACCACCACTACGAGCCTGACCCGAATATGTTTGATACACAGGCCTCCAGGCTCAAAGAGGTGGTCAAAGTTCAGGAATCAGCCTGTAAACCAGCAAATCCTGGCTGGAACTTACCACTGGCACTGCAGCAGAAATGGGTTCGTGACAAAGACACAGGATGCTTGAGCAAAGTCAAAGAGTTGGCAGTGGAGGTGAGGAAACCAGCTGTTAAAGAGGCTGAGAGCGAACATGCCCTTAAACCCAATCCTAAAGATGCAACACTGCCTAGCGCTATTAGCAGCAAAATGAAGATAATCAAGAACAAAAACAAGAACGGACGCATTGTCATTGTCATGAGCAAATATATGGATAGTAACAAGGTTCATGGAGCGAAGGGTAAACACGGGGAATCATCAAGCGAAGACAAACCACAAAACACCAAACCATCAGAGAACAATCCAGCACACAGAACCAAAATGGCGGAGCACCCGGAGAATGGTATCCCCAAAGAGATCTGTAACGGCAGCTCGCTTCCTGCCGCAGAACATCCTATAAAGTGTTCCCCAAAGGACAGACATTTCTCCAAACCATCGCCAAGCACAGCAGAGGAATACAACACTGAGGTAGCTCGGGGTCAGGCTGATTTGCCGGATGATCTCCCGCTACAGCTGACTGCTAGCTCACCCCTGATGTCCTGGGCTGTTGACACCAACATCCCGACCCCTACAGCCGTCGACCAGATCAGGATCCCTTCCTTTCCCAACGACCGCAAGCGCAAGCTCTCAGAACCTGTGGAGGATAGGAGTGTTTCTAAAACCTACCTGACCTCCAGAAGCTTCAGTGTGCCCAGCACAGTAGTCACGCCACCTCAGGACAAACCCATGGACCTCCAGTGTAGTGGCCGGCGTGCCAGCAGTGCATGCACCTATGAGGTTATGGACCCTGGTAGCCAAGAAGAGCCGATGGATCTGAGCTGCCCAAAGACTAAGAGGCAGGTGGAGCCAGAAATACAGCCAGAGCCGGCACCAGAGCCTGAGCCTGCTGTCAGAGATACTCCTCCCATTACAGAGGACACACAGAAATCAACAGAGAAATCTAAAGAAGCACCTGTTAAAAAAATCTCCCCTTTTATGGGAAATATCATCATCACCGATATCACAACAAACAGTCTTACCGTCACCTTCAAGGAATATGTTTCTTTCTAAGGAACTCTTTGTAAAAAAAATGGGACTACCAGTGACCAATTGGATGATCCTGTCAATATGTGCATATGTAAAAACATCAGAATTTTGTATATACGGAAATTTATAATTTATCATTCAAATTCAATATGTTTCTTATAATGTTTTATACTGTAACTCCTCTGTGACGTTGTAGCCAAGAAAGTGCCCTCGAGGATTTGAGTGAATGCATTCATGTGGATGTATTCCACACACACACAAAAAAAAAAAAATCAGTTTATTTGTCATATGGAGCTTAATGGGATACTTTTTGCTGTTGTTTCATACCTGTACCAAACTTATAACCTGAGATGTATGAAGGTTTATACGTATTTTGTATGAATAATATCTCTTATTTTGGTCCTGATAGAAGGTAGAGAGAAACTTGTTGACTCTATGGTGATCTAAGATCAAATTGAAAGCACTTACATTTTTATATGTTAATTTGTGTCATGTACCTTCGTTAATGGAGATGGTCTCTTTAAGTCTTATTTCAATTTTTTTTTTTTTATTTTACTCCAGACATGTACACTCAGTCTGACTTGGCATATTTTGTTACATGCTTTGTTTATGGAGAAAAATAATGAGCCATGACATGCAAATTTAAAAAGCAGGTGTGTCTGAACAGAGTGTAAACACAGTAGTGACAACTGTGGGATGCGCTCGGCTATGTCAAAAACCTTAAGCAACGTCTCAGCTTTTTATGTTGTCTTTGGGGGTTTTTTTTTCTTGCCGTTGAGATGCAGAAAAAGTCATCAGTGGATCTGACATTACAATCCAGTCTGTTACGATACTGCACACTTCCTCTTAAGCAAACATTTGTGGAACAAAATCTGACATGTATTTTCTCAAAGGTCAAACCCATTAAGAAAATGATGTCATTTATCAAACATGTGACTTCCCGTGTAGATGACGTATTGATTATTACCATAATAAGGTTGTGGTTTATTACCTTGTTGACCTCACATATTGCTGGAGTTACTTTAAAATATCTGCTAGTCTTGTTAGGATTCTCCTAATGTTACACAGATTAACAATATTCATCTCATTTTGCTATGGAACCTCATCATGTGGTCTGAAGAATACACATGACTGCTATGTTTTAGAAGAAGCTGCCAGAGTCATTGACGAGTATGTTATAGTTACAGATTCAATGTGAGTTGCTGTTACATGCAATCCAGTGAGTGCAAGCTGTTTTGATTATGCTGCTGAAAATTCAAATGTCAAAGCTGTTGGCTGTAACCTACATTTGAGTCCAAATTGCCTTCTACGCACAGTAAATGCAAAACCAGTAAGAATGCTAAAGTGCAAGAATAATAAAAAATGAAGAGTGCATATTTATTGACATTTAATTTGTTTTTCAAAACCATTACAAGATGTTCTCTGTATCCGAAGCTACAAGTGATTCCATAGAACAGGTTGTCCTCTACTTTTTGTTTTCGTCTCTTTTGCTAACTCTCTCTCTTGCACTTGGTTCAAAGTCAAAATGATTGTTATAAAGTATGTTCTACCAGGAGCTGGTTGACTTATTTCTGTTGGCACAGCGTATTGGATGGTATGTTTCACAATAAAGAAAGAGATTTGACCTCTGATATTTTGCTGCGTTGACACTAGGTGGGAGCAAACTGGGCGTTTCGTGTGTTGACATATTGAATTTCTTCTTCATGTTTTTTTTTTTTTTTTGTTCTAGCTCTCCAGTAAAAGATTTATGTATCATTGTTTGCGTTCTGCAGTTCCTCTGAAGCCTCTCTGCCCATGGAGAGGAAGAATGGAACATTAAGCACTAGAAACACTAACTTGGTTGTGAACCATGAATAGCAAAACAGATCGTGTTGCATAATCACAAACGATCCTGCACAAAGGGCCCTCTGTATTGCGTAACTCCACCGGCCACTTGTATTATTAAAACTTTACCCATGCATTATTTTTCTATTGCAGCTCAACCCCAAGCAGGAATGTAAACACACAACATGACTATAGAGGAGGACATGGGGAGGTTATTATGTAATTGTTCGATTGTAAAGGGAAGAAAGGCCTCATGGAGGGTAGGTAGGCTATTTGACTGTGTGTATGTGTGTGTGCAGTGCAGTGCAGTGTAGCAGGGAGGTGCATCAATTATATGACATTTAAACATAATGTGTCTGCAGAAGGCTTTGTGGCAGCACAAAGAGTGAGCTCTGGTGTTTTCTCTCTGCAGCCCTGTGTCGCCAAGACACAGTAGTTCCCCCTACAATATTTTCATACAGTATAATTTAAATAGATAAGTCCAGACATACAAAACTACAGATACACATGCAAAGCTGCAAACACACATTTGTACACCGCTCACAATTTTTATGAATGAGCTCCAAATACTGACCTTTCATGACATTGCCGAATGCTATGGGAGTCCTAGGGTCTTTAAGGGGGATCACTGCAGGCCTGTAGCCAGAACTCTGAAATGAAAGTGCAGGCAGATGTTGTTTCGCTGTTACAGTGGAATCTCAGGCTGAGAAAAGAGGTGAAGTCTTGAATGTTTCGAATGACAGAAATACCCTGGAATGTGTGTGTGCGCGGTGTCTTCTCTAGTTTCGTCCTGGGAGTTGCTCATCAAAGAATGTTCAGACAAAAACAAAGCAACCTTTAAAAAAAAGACAGAAAGAAACATGGAACATCTGTCTTTAGAGAAGTGTTTGATGCAAAGGATGCTTTGGGTCATTAAATTACAGAAATGATTGCAGCTCTTTTTTGTGTCCATTCCAGTTTAGTCAGATGAATTGTAATCAAACAAAAGAAGCCATACTGAAGTTTCTAAGTATTTTCACCTTATTTTCTAATGAATAAATCTGCTCTCTGAACTCCCTGTGATTTTGACATTATAGTCCATTTCTAACAGAAATTGTCTCCGTGGTTTCTGGCTCTAAAGTGCATAAAACCAACATTAGCACCAAAGAAAATCATTTTCAAATCTCTTATTGTGACCATAATTGTAACACCCAAATCTCACATCTGTTTAGATCTCATGTATCAGGGATTTGTCAGTACTGGGCTGCAATCTCACAAGATTTACCTGCACGTTTGACTCATTCTCGACCTCTTTCACATTTTTCACCCGTAAAGCCATTTCTCTCCTCTGTTGTCTCTGGGAGTCTGTGGTGGAATACGCCCCCGTATAACTGAAATTGGAAAATTAACGTCAGTTTATTAACTTCAATTTCGACTAAGGCTGCGACGGGCCTCTTCATAATCGGAACGACTTTTTAAAATGAAGAATAAGTAATATTTCCTGTGTCATTTGGTCTTTATGAGCTACTGAGATCCGATAAGTGCAAAATAAAATATGTAACAACCAATCGATTAATTCAAACAGACCCAGAGGGGACGTGTCTAAAAGTGGCAGCATGACACAGCACATTTTCGAGCTCAGTTTGTATGAGTTGATATGAGCGGAACTTCAAAACCCATGAACACATAGCTCGCATGTCTCTCTGTCTCTCTCTCTCTTACTGTGTGTGTGTGTGTGCATATGTGTGAAGGCTATCTCTATAGGCCTCTCTTTTGAACCAACTGGGCTGTGAGTGTGAGTCAGTCATGCATCAGTAGGAAACTGAAACATCGTTGAGCAAGGGAACATATTTATAGACCAAGTGTGATGTTTCACATTCCCCCTTTATCATCGTTACCCCTCAGCAGCCTGCACAGTGAAGCCGCGCAGGATCATCATGGCTAATTTAAAGCCCTGTGTGTGTGTGTGTGTGTGTGTGTGTGTGTGTGTGTGTGTGTGTGTGTGTGTGTGTGTGTGTGTGTGTGTGTGTGACCCTGCGGAGGCCTCAGAAAATCTAATAAATTAATAGGCTAAGGATAGAAATGGAAGGCTCTTTGTTAATTAAGGCGTCGTGTTCTTCCTGTTCCGGATTTTCTTTCCAAATATTTAATGAAACAGCAGAGTGGATCTCTCGTTTCTTTGACGTGAGATTGTATTTTTATCTAGAAAGAATGTTAAAGAAAATAGATCTAACCTAAAAACCCCAAATAGTCACAGCGGACTATGAGAGTTGTGAGTCTGTGTTGTGGTCGGGTGTGTATCAGCCTTCTAATTCAAAGCATGCGCTGAAATATGGCAAAGCTGCAGGTTGCAGAGCCACACGGACTTCGCAGTTTCTCGCCTGTGGTTTTTTGTGTGTCTGGTGCCTGAGCCACCTTCAGCAGAAAATGTCGCCCGGTGTAAAGTAGGACAGTGAAGAGCGCGCTGTGTGCAGCAGTTGCCCAGAAACCAGAGAGCCAATACTGTTCTCACAGAGCCAGCTCTGTTTATTCATGTACGGCTGTCGCCATTGCGGCTCCTGCAGACTCACTTTTCATCGACTCACAGCCAAATATGGAGAGAACCGCAGCAGCAACAGCAGCAGCAACAGCAGCAGCAGCAGCAGCAACAGCAGAAGCAGCAGCAGCGTGCAGTGTGAGGCTGCATACTCCCAACAGGCACCATCCGCCTCTCTCCCTCTCTCTCTCCCTCTCCCTCTCCCTCTCTCTCTCTCTCTCTCTCTCTCTCTCTCTCTCTCTCTCTCCCTCTCTCTCTCCCTCTCCCCCCTCTCTTTCCCTCTCTCGTTCCCCCTCTCTCTCCCTCTCTCCACAGAAACCGTGCAGTCTATAGCCATTATAGTACCGTCAGGAAATGTCGGTCTACAAGCTATGACTATCAAAATGGTGGTTCATATTTCGACAGCAGCCACAACGCATCTTTTGTCAGCGGCGCGCCCGCCTTTGTCTGCTCCACAGCAGGGAAATTTTAAACAGGCAGAAAGCAGCAAGAAAAAAAAAAAAAAAAAAAAAAAAAACATCAGCCCATCCTTCATGATCTTTAACGTGATGGGATGGACAGACGGACAAGACGATGCAGCACCTCTCCCCACAGGACAGATAGACTCACTGCCTCCCTGCTGATGTTGTGATTTCATTTTACACATCTGCATTAATGTGATCCCACCTCTAATTAACCTCACAGATAATTACAATTAAATAACAACTCGCCTGTGTGCTTACATGGCTGTCATTTAAGGCAAATGCTGGGTTCGGATTTCATGGGTTCATACAACATGAAGTGAAGCTTTAGATAAAGAAAAAATGTAGAGAAATGCATTTACACGTAATATTTTTCAGTGATGCTAAGATTTCGTGGTAAATCGGTGTCTTATATCCATGACGATTTCTGTTATAGTGTCTCCTTTCAGCTGCAGGCTGCAACGTCTTTTAAAAATCGCCACAGTGGCCAAATAATTAGATGTCGGTGGACGGAGCCAAGAAAGTTTTTGCTGGTGGGTACCTAAGTGATGAGGTGATTTTATACCTACTTCATTCATTTAGTGAATAAACTCTTACAGGCCTGATGCATCTTTGTTCTCATTTTAAATAGAAGAGCTGGAAAAAAAAAACTGCGAGAAAATCAGGGTCAGAATCTGAAAATGAAAATCATATATTTCCAGTTTTGTGCTTCATCGTGTTTAGAACCTTTTTAATGAATGAATTCCTTTTCAATGTGGAATCTGTTTGATCCTCCGTTCAGGACTGTGATAAGGATGATGTGGCGGCGCGGAGGTTTTTTGCAGATACAAAGACTTTGAAGAATAAAATACACTCGTGTTTCTTTCGACAAAACTTAAATGTAGCCTATTATAATTTTATTTTATCTTCATTTATCTTTTAAAATAACAGCTGATGACCGTGGAAAATTGCGCGAGGCCACAGAAAATGACAAGAACTGGAGAGATACAGTAGCTCCGCACTTCAATCATATTCTCCCTTATTATAATGATTAATTTGTGTTATCAATGTTCTCATCATAGTTGTTAAATATATATAATATTACATATAATTATTATATAATTTATTACTATTGTTGTTGTTATTATAATTTTTTTATTTATTACAGAATTCACTTACTGATTATTGCTGAAATATAAATATTTTATGTTCAATTAAATTCGAACTGCTTAGGTTTTTGTATGAAGTAAATAACCATCAGAAATACTACTACTACTACCACTACTACTACTACTACTAATATTAATAATAGGCCTAATAATAATAGTAATAATAATAATAATAACAATAATAATAATTGTTCTATTTAACTCTGTTAATAAAATCACAACAATTAAAAGGTTTAAAAATTATTTCACTACCGCCGTCACTGAGGAATAACTGCAACATTTTTTTTTATATATCTGTGAGACACCAGGCCTTCATAAGCTTATTTATAGAGAAAAAAACACAAAGATTAATTTCAAAGATTAAAGCAAATGAGGCACAAAGCTCCAATGTTGATGGCAGAAATGCAGCAGGATGTCAACATGTTTTGTGGGCTCTTTTACATAAACCAGAGACAATTTGAAATTTTATTTTAGCCAAGAACACACTGGATGAAGTCCAGTGTGCCAGGTGAATCCACTTTTCAGCTTTTTCATTTTTTTTTTAGCAGTTTGCTTTTTCAAAATTTTGAACTCATGAGGACTTAAATTTGCCAAACTTCAAAACAGTCTTTAGTCCATCAGAATAAAAACTGTTACGTGCTCTTCAAGTAAATTCTGCGTGTGTTTGAGCGTTGCAATGAAAATGGATGCGCTCATTCTGCACCACAATTACCGCTCAGGTCATTTAGCTCAACAATAAAGATGTTACAAAAACCACTCTTTTCGTTCGTCATGTGAGTCTATACAGACTGACCATATGCGCCAATAAAATCTCGTCTCTGGAATCCTAATTAAAAAAGGACCGACTCAAGAAATGTTTAAACTGCCTCAGACTTTCTCACTGCTCTCTGACTTTAACACAATACGTGTCTACAGGTCGAACAATGTGCAGACACAATGTGCGTCAAATCTTAATGAAGCCACAATGCGCAACAGTCCAATTACTCATAGTGTTGCCTTACAGCTCGTGCATGCGCTTTCATTTGAGTCTCAGCACTGTGAACCTGGGGCGGGTGCACGTGTAAATTAAACTGAGCTGTCTCAGATTATATTGAACTAATTCTTTTGAATAATCATTCATGAATTTACAGGCCAGTCATAGTGTCTGAGGGTGACTCTCATACCCTGAGATAGTTCTGACTTCACTCATCCTCGAGTAGGACACATGTCTCGCCATTTATGGCTCCTTTTAATACAATTTTCATGCTTAAATATTTATTAGTGAAGACATTAGTTTGAATTTTGTTCTTGAATTATTCGTGTTTACATATAGAGACTCATATTCACAGTTAGTTTGTGTGAAGGGGCTGTGTTTGACATTTCATTCAACCGCCCATTCTTCTCTCTTATTGTTCGTTTGAAAGCCGCTGAAATTAAACTATTATTTCCTTTAGTGTGGACTCTCTGGACCCCCCCTCGGGGACCTCCGGGGTCCGTGGATCCGCTCCGGGAGCCTCTGACTTCGCCTGTTTCTACTGTGCCAGAGATTCCTGTACAGCAGCCAGAGCAGCGGGGCTCCTCCCCTTCACTCAGAAACCCGGAGCACGTAGCAACAACTGAGCCAATGTGCTCCACCACGATCCGTCCTACCGACTGCGGTGCCTGGCAACAGAAAAAGACGTGATGACGTCCTCTTCAGATTGCGTATTATGGGATGTGCGAAATTAAACAACCCGAAGAGGACACGGGGAAGCCAAAAATAATAAAAGGGACAGAAATAAACGGAGGTGCATGGTGAATCATGGAGCTCTCGGCTGTCGGTGAGAGCGTCTTCGCAGCCGAGTCCATCATTAAACGGCGAATCAGACGGGTATTCGCTGCTTTTTTTCCCCCCCACTGGCTGTGTCTCCACACCTATTACGCAACCATTTGTTTGTGCAGCGCCGACAGACAAATTCTCTGATAACCTGAATCTATAACGGATCTCTTTTGCAGGGTCGTTGGGAATATCTCGTGAAATGGAAGGGCTGGTCTCAGAAGTGAGTATATAATATCCGAGGCTGAGAAGGACAGCGCTCCATCCTGGCCGCTCGTACAACTGCACCTCAGACTCTGTCGCTACTCAGCTTGTGGATGTTTTTTTTTTATCCATTTCATCTGCTCTGTGTGCCGTCGTGCAGGCTGCTGTGGGTCCGCTGGCTCGTGTGCGCCAGTCAGGGGGTGAAAATGTCTAAGCTTCAGCCCGCTGTGATGTGTTCAAGTCCACACTATAGCTTTAGCAATGGCTGGGTTCACCATGCGTCACTGTCGGCTACGTAGTCTGTAATTGCAGCGTATACGCAGCAAAATTGCTTTGATAAAAAGTGTTGGGCCGCGTGTGTGCGCGCTTTGGCATGCGATCCAGCTCAATGTATGGTGCCAAATACCTCTCCTCTTTGCTGTTGTGACACAGGTACAGCACTTGGGAGCCGGAGGAAAACATTCTGGATGCACGACTCTTCGCTGCCTTCGAGGAGAGGTGAGGGTTTGACAGCGCAGCAGTAGGCCTCTGTCGGCACAAACGAAATGGCACCGCGCTCTCCGCACCACGAAAATGCCCATATCAATAAGACATGAAGTCTGGATTTTAGTCTTTCAATCTTTACTTTTCGTAAAAGAAGCGATGGCAGGTGTTTGTGGAGCGAAGTGATTCATTTCCAGCTCAAATGGGTGAAAGATGTGTTACAGTTTTTTACATCACAAGCAACTCCTCTCCTTTATTCTGGCACATTTTTCATTTTAATTCAACTAAACTGATTTTTAAATAAAAGCCGCCATGAAAACTGTCTTAATCTCGCCCCAGTGAAAGAGTTTTGCTCTTATGTGAAAAATTAAATATTCCGATTGAACTATAGACTAAATAAGAAATAATTAGTTCATGTGTCGTGACGATTCTTCAAATGATTTTCTTCCACAGGGAGCGCGAAAGGGAGCTGTTCGGGCCGAAAAAGAGGGGACCCAAACCTGAGACATTTCTTCTGAAGGTGAATGTTTTGATCTTGTCGCCTCTCTGAGGTTTGTCAAAAATGACACAGTGATGAATCATTTCCATGATATGACAACGACGGCCTTAGTCATTTTGAAAGTGCTCAGCTGTGTGTTAGAGTCACCTTAAAACTAGGGGAATGACATCTGTAACTCAAAAGAAATTCTCTAATTTACCACATGATTTTGATGAGCTAAGGTTATGTAACAGTACTTGTACATTTTATCAGTTATTATGTATCTGACTTATTTTCCTTTTTATTGCCTTGAATTCTTTAAAAAATAAACAACCTCAGGACGAGGCCTTGAACGTCCAGTGTAACCAAACAGCTGCTTCTCTTAAACCTTTAAATTTCCTCAGGAGGCTTCTGGGAAACCTCCTTTCATAAACGTTATTTGCTCTGTCCTCAGGCCAAAGCCAAAGCCAAAGAAAAGACGTATGAATTTAGAAGAGAGGCTCCCAGAGCGATCCAGGTTTCCTATCCCATCCCGGAGCCTGTCATAACACCAAGGGCCCGGGAGGGTTTACGCGCCGTGGTTCCCACAATCTTCCCACCGAGCGCGGTCAACAGAGGAGAGAGTGTCCACGTCCGACCACCAGAGCCAGAGAGGAGGCCCAGGCCAACCCCTCCAGCTGCCCTGACACTCCAAGAATCCACCGGGTTCCCCAAGAAGAGAGGGCGCAAACCGAAGCTGCAATTACATTATGATCAAGATGATGGCTGCAGCTCAGCAGAGCCGGACACCAAGCGGAGCAGGTTCCTGGAGGAGCCGGTGTCACACGGCCTTTCCAAAATGACCCGACGCCTGCATCACCACGGGGAGACGTCAGACCACAGCCTCCTCCAGCTGACCAAGAGGTTTCAGGAGGAAACCACGATTACACCCAAATCCAGCTGCGAGCAGAGACACTTGGTGGGCGCGGGCTTGTCTTACACCTGCGCGTTCAGCCCAGATAAAGCGCGTAAAAGCGACCACATGGGGCACAGGACTCATTTTCTGAGCAGGGTGTCTGTTCCTCAGGCCGGCAAGCTGAAGCACTCTGCAGAGCACCGGAGCCATCAGTTGAAGCAGTACTGTCTGCCCCGGGAACAACCTGCTGTCATCTCCACAGAGGCCGAGTCCATCCACGATGAAACCGCGCGATCAGCCTCGTCCTGGACCCCCAGTTTCACCAACCTGGACACTGTGACCGTGACAGATGTCACTATGAACTTCATGACAGTCACCATCAGAGAGAGCAGCACGGACAAAGGCTTCTTCAGTGATAAAAGATGAGTATATGTGCTCTGGATGTTTAGGTCAGCGGAGGCTGATATATGCCGAAATCATTGTTTAACAAGCTACTAACTAACAAGCCTACTGTAATACTATATTTTTTCTATGTAACTTTCAAAAGTGTACATATACAAATATTTAATACGCTGCTGAAAAAATAAAAAAAAAAGGAAAGTGACATTGCATCTTTAAAGGGTATTTTTGTTGCGTTTAGTATCACTGCTGTCATCTTAAGATTATCCATCTACATAATGGCATGGCTTTGTCTTTTTTTTTCTTTACTATAAAACTTTGTATCCATGTTATCATAACAACCTTATCCAGCTATCGACTGTGACAGTGTTTCCGCAAGTTACAGACATTTGTTTAAGTTTCATTTCCAGTCATGTCTTTCACGCCACATGAAGGTTCTAAGGTTCATTATTCTGCATTCTTTTTACATTTATCCACATAATGTCAATGTAGATAATGTTTGTAGGCAACAGCATCGTGTCAAATAATCGAAATAATCAATGCCATGCAGAGTAAGTGTTATTTTGAAATCTAAACTCCAACTTCATCATCTTTAAAATATCTAAATAAATTTTGTATGCGTTTCACAAAGTATTGTTGTCTTCAAGTCCTAATCTAAATGCTAAATCTAAATGCTTCATTAGACTGCGGAATATATATTTTTGTAAATGCTTCACAGTTGTTCTGTGTCGGGGGGTCACGTTCAAAAGGAATGTTTGACCATTTATGCTGAGCAAGTTTCTGGTTTGTATGAATTATTCTAATGGTTTGGGGAGGAGGGGGGGGGTGATTAAAAATAGATATTTTCCTGTTGCAGTTTTGTATAAGGAGCTTTCTTGTCACAAGAGACTAATGAAGCACTCATCAGCACGTCTTTACATTACAGAAATGTTTCTGTGACCCCTCAGTTCAGATGAAACGATGAAGGCCTGATCTGAAGTTGAAAGAGTCCTGTAATTAATCTGCTTTGGTATTTATATGATTTTCAATCATTTTAAAGCAGCAATAACAATAATGATAATAATAAAAAAGAAGCTATGAACCACATCTGATGAGAATGAAAATATACCCTGGAGTTGTGGTGCTTCAGTGGGCCTCATTAGAAGAAACCTACAAAGCGTGCTCCTCTCGTTTCATCAACATCATTTTCATCGTCACCACCAGTGTTTATACTGCACGCACTCAAATTCGCGCTCAAAGATGGACTCGAGTTAAGGCCTCAAAGCGAGTCATGGCGGAGTGACTTCATTTTGACAGTTTGAATTCATTCAGCCAAAGACAGTGTAAATGATCATATTACACAATGACATTTGACTGCGGCATGGACATAAAAGCGTGGACAACCACACTGTGAACAGAATTTGAATTTGATTTTGTGATTTTAAAATGATTTCAGATCATGTCAGAGGCCTGGAATTTTCCCATCTGTTTTCTGACGGGAGACAGTTTGCATCACCTTGTGGACTCCTACAGTATATGAAGGATACAGGCTGCACTGTGCCGATAAGAGGCCACTGTCTTCTTTCAGGCACAAAGCCTCCATTCATATGACTTTGCTTTGTCTCTCTGGGACACATGACCCAGTCTGACCATCCGGTACTCCTGTAGCTAAAAGAACTCCGTCTGGTTTCTGGCTCACTACTGGTCATTCTGAATGTGAGAGGACTGACACCAATGCGATATTAAAGCTGCGTATGGGCTCATAGATCTAACTTTGGTGTCGCAGTTTAATGGAAAAACGAAGGTGAAGCAACAATTTTCTAGAGATGTTTGAAGCAAAATCATAAAATCATCGTCTACTACACTGTCAGTGACGACAACGCCGAGAAGTTTTGCGAATATGAGTGTCTTTTCAAATCGGTGATGACAAACGTGATTATATTCCAGATCTCGTCCTGACTTTGAGATTTAGTGACTTGAGCAATAAACAGCTTCTTTTTTTTTCCTGCAGCTGAGACAACATCTGGCCGATCTCTCCATATGAGTGTAATTTTACTCAACGACATAGTTTACCCATCAAAAACCACAACCCTTTCATCTGATGCTGCCTCGGGGCCTGTACACAAACCCCGAGAGAAGCTGCAGCCATCAGCCCTCACAGTGGCCTGCACGGTTCCGCTCCACAGACGTTACCTCCACAAGATGTCGCCACCAGCAAAACCTTGAAACGGTGCCAATTTTTTTTTTTTTTTTTTTTGCACAAAGACCCTGCAGGTTAAAATGAAGTGAACCTACTCATCCTCAGTGTATTAATCATTGATGAAAGCTGGTGACGCATTCCAGTTTGTATTCATCTACATTATTAGCGGCTGTTGAGACACAGCTTCCCCCTGCTGTGGGTTTCTTCGGGGCTGGAAAAGCCTCCCAGCAGACTACGTTGGATTTTGCCTTCCAGATGTGAGGGGACTGTGCGCTGCGCCATCCCGCCACTAGATGAAGCCCAAACACAGAAGCACACGGACTTTTTATTTTTAATTCCATATTCTCTTTTTTTTAATCTCCTCTTTTTTTAGTTATAGCCTTTCTGAAACGACCTCATCAGGATCAGCTGCTCTGATACTCAGTGATATAGACTCAGACTAATTTTTGTTTCGTTTACTTTTGCAAATTTAAATGAAGGATAAAAAAACACGGTTTAAGAGTATTAAAAATTTTGGCTAAGTACAGCCTAACTAATAACTTTGGTGGTATAATAAACTGCCGAGAGACTTTTAAAGCGGGTGAATTATTGTGCAAACAGGCGCACTGATGTTAACAGATGGCTGAAGGCTTTCAACATCATTGTCTCTTTATAGAGGAAAGACAAAGACCTGTAGAGGCCAGCAGTCCCCAACAACTGGATCAGCTCTAATTAGAGAATGTGAGAGAACGAGAGAGAGAGAGGGAGAGAGAGAGAGAGAGCGCGCGAGAGAGAGGATATAGTGAAGCTGAACCACACAAGGTGCAGCAGAGCGCTTGTAGCGACTGTCGATATCTCCCAGACAAACTTGTTTTTTGTAGCCATGCGCTTCCGTCCACTTCTGTCTGCGTTTTTATCTCTGTGTGGGTGAGATGTTGCCAAATGCGACCGTTCTGCTGTGTTTTCTGGCTCTTCAGTTACGGCACTGTGCGGCTGATCTGTGCAGCTGGACTGGAAGGTGAGGGGACTTTTCTATTTTTTTTATTTTTATTTTTATTTTTGTGCAGGACAGGTTCAGGCACTTTGAAACCGAGAAAAGAAATGGGAAAATAAACAGCATTTTGAAGCGCATATTGACTATTTGAAAGGCGCAGCAGCGATAGCAATAACGTGACATTTATAAAGGATTTGAAGTTGTGGCTAATGACTTTATTAATCATTTTCAAGACACCAGTATGAACAAACGCGTGGGTTGCTGTAGGTTGTGAAATCTCCCTTTGACTGTTCCATTTATCAACAACATATTAACACAGGTCTTGAAGGATTAAACCCCTTTATCAGTGACTTATTAACATGTATAACTGCCGACCTGCTACCCTATTAGAACGTGAGAAATTCGTCTTCGTTTAATAATGGATTACCAACATTTATAACTGCATTATTAGCGAATAAAAAGGATTCGCATTATTCATTTGGATTGGTTTTACATCCTAAAATCTGCTTTAATCAGTGGATTATAACTGATCTATAATTGATTAATAGATTAAGCAATTTCAATGTAATGTAACAATGTCACACAGCAGAAATGTAAATATTGTTGAATTACTATCATACGTTTTTACCGCAAAATCCAGCGGTTTTGCAGCTGCTGTGGACTCCAGAATCGTGCTCCAGGTGCGGCTGCGCTGTACAGAGGGCTCGGTGAGGTGGGTCTACCCGGGCCAGGCTGTCAGAGTGGTTCTGGAGCCCAACCTGTCCTCCAACCTGCGCACCACCGTCTGCATCAAACCATCTCCCTCTTTCCGCGGAGCCAGCGTGTTCATCGAACGGGCCGGAGAGCTGGAGCTGCTGGTGACTGATGGCGAGCGGCCGCGGCAGGTGTTCTGTTTCCGGGCAGATGGACCGCACAGGCCCGCTCTCTACCTCCAAGCCAGCCCGCAGAGGGAAGGACACTGGAGCAGACGCACGATGGGCTTTAGATATGAGCTGTTGGGCAACAGGAGTGCTGTGCCCGACTTGGGCCACAGCGGGCTGCAGAGTGAGTCCACTTTCTCGGAATCTGGTAGCCTATGAAGACATGTTCTAAATAGATGCATCAATACATTTGATATGAGTGTGAGAAAACGCAATTTATAGAGTGTTTAGTAGACTTTAAGTTATAGCCTAACTAGAAGGACACGCAAAGAGTGAAGACCACCAAAGCCAATGTCAAACAACATACACCAGACTTCACAGAAAAAAAAATCTAATTCAGAGTAAATGCTCTGTGTATGACCCAAAAATTAATGCGTTCTTCCCTGACCCATTCCCCACCCCTCCACCAAGTTCAGTGCAGATCGGTTCAGTAGCCTTACTTTTTGCCTGCAAACAAACACACAGGGGTGAAAACATCTTGGCGGAGGTTACTGATGACTTTATTCATGTATAAGACATAATTTACTCAAGATTAATAGTTAATTTATAAGCGGTAGTGGAAGAAGTACTCAGATCCTTTACTCAAGTAAAAGTACAAATTCTTAACCTGAACAGTAACTACAGCTGACAGATAAATAGTCTATAGCGCAATTATATCTGTAACAAAAAAGTGGAGTAGAAGTATAAAGTGAAATAAAATTGGAAACACTCAAATGATGTACTTAAGTAGGCAACAGTCACTTGCCTCGTCTTCTTATAAGCCATTAATAAGACCAATATCTAGGTTGTCAGGATGTGAAAAAATCCCTTTAATTGAACCATATCAACCTCTTACCTTCTGGGAAAAGGCTTCAGAAGATCTGGACCAAAATCAATTTATCATCAATTCATTAAGCATTTATTACAGAACAATCACCATTTATAAAGTTTATAACTTCGTTATTACAAAATAGAAAGGCCAAACATCAACAAAAAGAGAGATTTCACAGCCTGGCAACCCAAAATTTGTTCTTAGTAATGGCTCACAACTGATCTTAAAGCATCAGAAAACAATTAATGAACTATTTATAAAATCAGTAGTTACCCTTTATAAAAGGTGCCTTAATAAATAAGTGGCACCAAAAACTCTAATCATCAGCCAGTGACCATTTGCTGGTGGTTCAAATTACTGATGTGAGGGACTTTAACTGACCAATCCTAATTCCTAGTTTAGAAAAAGTAGTGGTTATTTAATTACAGACCCCAATTTTGCCGACTGGAGTGTGCAGCTGCTGGTCAGTCTCGTGTTTTGTCCGGCTGTCTGGTTTCCATCGACAGACAAAGCAGAGAGGACAGAGCAGACCACAGGGCGGCTGGGGGGCACGTAACCAAGGGGCCTGAATTGAGACGGCAAATACTTTGCAGATTCCACAAATGCCTTATCATTGTGCATGTGTGTTTATTAGCATTTATCCATGTGTGAGGGCCTGTCCCAGAGTGGTGATGTCATTCTGTGTCCATAATAGACAGCTGCTGGTTTATCTTTTCTGCATTACCAATCTGGCAGAGTGTTTGACTCCTGCAGTCTTCTGCATTGGCACTGGGTCATTCAATTAGGGAGATACAATAGGAGTCAAACACAGGGTCAAGACTAGCAGGGGTTTTTGATCTGCCGGCGGTGTGGTGGGCAGCACAAACACAGGAGCAGCATTCCTTCCCCTAAACCCTGGTTTCGTCACTCTGTGATGTGAGGAGGGAGATGAATGGAGCTGGTATGTGAGAGTTCAGGTCAGTGAAGTGGCAGGGAGGAGCAAAGACACCTAGCTATCAATCATGTCAGTCATGGAGCTTGGGGTCATGCACAGACTGGGAGAGGTTGATTATGATATGAGAAAAGTGATAAAATTGAGAAAATCACACCTGACAAAATGATCTGATACAAGTTTCCATCATCTTAAATGTCACTGTGCTATACAGCAAAAAAGGTTTTCATTTTCTGCACTAATTTTCTCTACCCACAGCTTCTTGTCGACCCTGCAATGATACAGAACTCCTGATGGCCATCTGCAACAGTGACTTTGGTAGGTACACATATGATCTCACTCTACATCCAAGATCTGTTTCTCACTGTACAAGGAAACACACTGACAGAGCACCCATCATCAAATTCTCACGAAGATATATTGAAGTTTTCCTGCCCTCCCCATATCATCTGACTGTTTCTTTACAAAGTAGCATGTGACTTGGCCACACTGTACAAACTATGAAAATATGAATGGGATTCGGTCTGAGAGACAAAGGGTGTAAATGGCATAATAGGTCTTGTATAAATGTTTCCAACTGAGAATGAAGCTTTAAGCAACAGTAACATTCAAAACGGCATAAATGACCAGAAAATATCAGCTACAGTAAAGTAAATTTAGTACAGTCCTTCAAGTATTGTACATACTATTAAATGCATTTACTTTCATTTTACTTATATGCAACTTTATACTTCTCCTCTGCATTTATTTAAGTAGTATATATAATATGTTGTGATTTTTATTCATTTCACAAACATACTTATTAGTTCCTCTACAGATTTTACATACAAAATAACAATGATAATTTTAGAAACTGTAATTAAGTGCATAAGTGAGTAATTTTCTGATAGTACATTTGTAATATTACTCAAAATTTTGAGGGCTTTTACTTGTAATAGAGTATTCGTACATTGTATTATTACTGCTTTTACCTAGGTTAAGGATCTGAATACTTCATCAAAGCAGCAGATCTGCTGGCCGTGCAGTTAGCAGAGGTCAAACAGATGTGGTGTGTGTGTGTGTGCGCGCGCGCGCGCGCGCGCGCGTGGGGGGAGGGGGGAGCTGCCGAGTGGGAGGGGCCTGTGCTTGAGAAGAATCAATAGAGATTGATTGCCATGCTTTGGTCTCACAAAACCCCTATGCCCATTTTAAGGAAGGTGAAAGCACATGAGCAGTAAAAGTGCACATGGCTGAAGAAGAAAAGTAAAAGTCAGAAAACACTGAATAAATGTAGGAAACTTATATGATTTGGAGATAAATGGATTTCTAATATAGATCTTTAACTGATTATTTACTTGATTTTCATGCACTAAATTTATAAACATGGTAAAGGGAATTCTGCCATTTCTTTTTCAGTGGTCCGAGGCTACATCAAGAATGTCACCCACAGCCCTGAAAGTCAGACATCATTGGTGGAGGTGACAGCGGTGAGGGTGTACTGGCAGCGCAGTAGAGTGTTTGAGCGACAAGTGGCTCCGGGGACATCTCAATCCATCTCATCTTGGCATGGACACATCCACACACTCCTACGGTGTCACGTGAGGCCCGGGGATGGACAGTTTCTCTTCACAGGGTCAGAACACTTTGGGGAAGCTTGGTTAGGGTGTGCCCCGCGATACAAAGACTTCCTGTCTGTCTACCAGACTGCCCGGGCGGCACGTCTGAATTCCTGTGACTTCCCTTCAGACTGAGGAAGTGTGTTGTTTTGGCGGCACTGAGCCCTACAGTTTTCATCCACAGGCATTCTCAACCCTGTACCGGCACTGCGGGATCCCTGTAATGTTTTAATGTGCCTTCAAGGTGGCGTCCAGTATCACCAGCAGGGAGAAAGCTACTGAACTTCTGGTGAAAAACACATTTGGAGGAGCAGAACAGGGGCAAACAGCAGGGGCCTCCTGCACTGAGGCTCAGGGAGGGCTAGCCTTTGTCTCTTTCCCATCACTGCCCTCGGTCCTGGGAGACTGAGAAGGGGTTGGGTTGCTGCTCCCTCTTTGTGCTTCTCCCCACATCGACTGTTGTTCACTTTGCTGGCTCAGTTTGACAGTTGCCCTCTGAACTGAGGCGGGAGGGTAGAATGAAGGGCCGCCATTTATAATCACCAGTTTGTCTTAGTGAGTAGACTTGAACATATATGACTGTGGAGTTATTTTCATTCGGATTCATCTGTGCTGAAGTTTCAAATCCTCTTTGTTTTGTCTATTTATACTCGGTGTTGTTGAAAAATAAATAATTTCAAGACTCCTCCACATATCTTTGTTTATTCAAAGGATGATTTGCCACATTGTCCAGTTCTGGTAAAAATAATATTTTTCTTTGTTTTAAGAATGATTTACTCCGATGTCTGTTCAGCTTTCATGGTACAATTGTTTAAGCTTTCATTTGATCTTAAATTCTTTAGGTATTGAGATGAGCCAAAGAAACATTTGGTTGAAGTTTATATTTGACTGGATTCAATAAATCCTCTAGGTCTTTCACTTTTATTGTCGAGATCAAATGATTTAACTCTGCCAAGCGTCCTTGAAAAAGTGAAAGGTGTTTTATTTTTATGTGTTGTAAATCACGGTGAAAGTAGACTCTTTTGGTTGTTGCAGCCAAATATCTAAGGCAGTGGTTGTTTTAATATACGTTAGATTGATAAACATTCATAAAGGCATGTGGTTTTTGAAAAGTACAATTTTGGTTTTGTTATCTACAATAAAGAAAAATTCTAAATTTGAATTTCAAACATATTATTTTTACATAATTACACATTTTTATCTTAACGGAGAATCTCAGTTCATATGTGAGTGATAAAATGTTCAGAAGTGATTCAGCTCATGACCAATGCATAAAAATCTAAATTTCATGAGGTCTTCTATTTCACAAGAATGCAATGACCGCTTAAACCTCTGCACTCTTTCTCTGCTAAACCCTTAAATGAACTTACGCCCCTCTATTCTCATCATATGCTGCATAATCTCTGATTTTATGAGGAGAATGGCGTTTAGAGCTGAAGTGTCCTACAAGCTTATTTAGCTCCTTTTTCCTTTTGCATACCATCCTTTCCCCTGTAATCAGATTCTTATGATAATAGGATAGCCCTAGCATAAAATGAAATACAAAATCTCCTTAAATGGCTAAAGCTCTGAGCAGACTGAATCAAACTTTTGTGTGGCCCCTGCATCACAGCCCAAGAAGACGAATGGACAGATGTGAGGCCCCAAAGCCTGGGGATCCTCCCCCTCAGCCCCTCCCAGAAGAGGGGAACAATTAATTGACTTTTAAAGCAACTGCTTTCCGAGCCTATTCCACACTTCTCCTTGGCTGAGCAGGGCTCACAAATTGGTGTGTTGAACTTTTTATGAGGACTAAATAGCTGCCAATGAAAGTGTAAATGACTGTGTGGTGAATGGGGCCCACACAATGGCCCTGCAGTGACAAGGCCTCTGGCAGACATAATGACCATTGTCACGGCTGCTGTCATCTAGAAACCATCAGGGCCCATGAATCCAAGGAGCTAGAGGAGGGGTGAGCCCTCACTCGGTCCACATTTTCTCGTCTTGTGTATTTCTGCTACATATTCTTACCATAGTTCATATTTCTCCGTATCTGTTCTCTCCTTATGCATGTTGTCTGTGTCAGTCTCAGCTAAAACCGATGAAACTGCATATTATTAAAGTTGTAACCAGCCATTAAAAACATACTGGACTTCTTTTTTTTATGTTTCTGGGACATTTAATGCCTTTGTTTTAAAAAATTGGATATTAGACAAATGATATGACAAATGGCACTCGATATTTTAGATCAATTTTAATATGGACTGCTAAAATAAACTGCTAAAACATTTTCTGGGCACCAAGAGGGGTCTATGTATATAAGACATGGTTACAGGCTGCAAAATAAAAATCTTATTTGGTGAATGTTGCCAAAAAATCAAGGCTTCCACAAACTTTTTTCACCCTTCAGAAGCCCAGTTTGAAGTCTCCTCCCTCAGTATTGTCCCAAGGGGCCACCATGTCAAATTTCGAAGCAAAATATAGCCTCTCTGCAGGCTTTTGAGACCACACAATTCTCATCTCAGGGAATTCCAGCAGGCTCTCATGGGGAATGAGCCCAGGAGGGCTCAGACGGGAGGTGCTGCATGGTGCACCGGCAGGAGTCCGTCCAGACTGGGGGGTAATTGGTTTATCCCACCGCCTGCCCTGCTTTCCCATGTGGGACACTGCTGTGGGGAGGCTCAGGGGTACAATATGGAAACAGCATGATACCCTCCAGTGCCGAACAGGCATTCACTGCTCCGGCTATAGAGACCGGGGACAGGCAAGGAGGAACACAAAGCTGGAGCAGAGATGTCTCTTGGCTTTGAAAAGGTTGCCATTTGGTCTCCTTTTAACGGTGAGCAGCATTTGTGGTCGAAAATGTGAAGTAATTGAATTTTGGCACAAGCTTTTTATATATATATATATATATGAATGTTCTTCTCAATTCAAAAGGTAATGAGTTAGACAATTTTCTACTTGTGTTGTTGTGGTCACTCATGCACCTGTCATGCACCTGGTTGAAAAATAGATTTCTATGATGTCTGGCATTGCAACGAGTACTAGCCAGGAGAAATACATGTCCTCACATCAGGGATTGTGTAGGAGTTCTGAAAATAAATCATGGTTTTATTTACAACCCAGCAGAGTATGTGCAAATTCAAGTTAATACAAACCAGCATGCAAACTCTTGAGACAGAGAGCCAAGTTTATTCAGTTTACTAATTATCTACAGCTCTGTTTAACTTTACCTACAGTGTGGCAGGACCAAGTAGATACTAAATTATACTGTAAGTTAAGTATGATATCACACACTGTACAAGCACACAAGCATCACACTCCAACACTTGTTCTTAAACAACCAACTTGAATAAAAACATAAGAACCTTTCATTATGTTTAGTCTAGTTAAGTTTATTGTGTAGCAATAAAGGTATACAAGAACATCTCAGTGGAAGAAAAGAAGGGGGTTATATTGTAACTGTAGAGGATAAAGCCATCTGATGATCTAAGTGTGTTGGTGTGAACATAACCTCATTTCAGAATGAGTCGAATCTTGTGGTCTCCGAGAAGGAGTCTGCCAAAACAGGAAAACAATTTGTTTAGTCAGTAAGAATCTTTAAAGAGGACCTATTATGCTTTTACGAGTTTTCCCTTTCGTATAATGTGTTAGTTTTTGTCTGCCTTACTTCCTAGACTTATAGACATCAGTACGTCCCTCAGCACCACCCACCTGCAAGCTGGATGAGCACTGCAAGCTTAGCATGCAGCACAGCACACAACTACTTAAAATAAAGGCCAGGAAAAGTTTTTTTAGTTTTGTAGCCATGCCGAAAAGAGACTGTGTTCTAACTTGCCTGGAGAAATCTACTTTGTACGCTTGACCATCGACAGAACCACAAAGAACTCAGTGGCTGGAATTCATTTAAACCAGATTCCCTCAACTGATCCAAATATTTTACTGTGTGCCCAGCACTCCAAGGAGGACTGCTTCAAAAACCGCACACAGTTCAACGCAGGACTTTCGCAATGGTTATGTGTGAAGTACGAAGCAGTTCCCGCTTTACATCGTCCGTCAGGAGACTCAGACTCACAACCTGTAAGTAGGCCATGCATTGTGGATTTGTGAAGTATAACTGGGGGTCCCGGTGACCTGATCACTTTAGTACAAAGCAGTGGAGCAACATGCATAAAGATATAGTGTAAATGCTAAGAAGTTTGTCAATATTGACATGCTATGCCTTGTTAACTCAGATTGATTATCCACAATCTGACCATTCGGTTCATTTTTCAGTAAACCAGCAAGACAACAAAGCCGTGGTGACCCCCTACCTTTGAGGTTGTCCTGAAGTCAAATTGCCTGGCAGTGGGTATGCTTGTTTTCCTGCTCTAGTCCAACTTGAAAGGATCGGGTCTATCATTGTCTTGTTCAAGATAGGCCTCTGACTCAAACTACTACAATCGTTTGTTTACAACTGAGCAAGAAAGCAAGATGTGGGCAGAATGTATAGTTGCCTGCTCTTAAGCTGACCAATCAGAGCATACAAGGCTCTGATTGGTCAGAGAAAAAATGCTCTGAAGAAAAATAATGTCTTTTTTATTTCGGACATTGACACATGTAAATCTATTTTAGTATACACTAAGAATAAAATGATGAACACTAAAAATGGTCATAATATGTCCTCTTTATCATATATGCAATAAATCGAACTATTTTAACATGGGTTAGTGTTTTAGTATTAAGTGTATGTGTTGTGTTGCACCTACCGGACAAGGGCAGCTGCTATTAGACCTCCTGCAATGGGTCCTACCCAGTAGACCCAGTGATAAGTCCAGTAGTTGCTCACTATGGCTGGACCAAAGGCTCTGGCTGGGTTCAGACATGTCCCAGATACATCTCCACTGATAAAACAAACAATTAAAGAAGATATTTGGATGATTTTCTCACTATTTGTGTGGAACATACGAATATTTATGTGAACTGGAATGGTCTCCTCTGTTTGCATCACTGCTGCAGCAAAAACATGACATCCAATCATCCTATGTGAGATATAGCAATAAAACTGCTAATGTGATGAGAGATTAAATTACCATGAATGCATTTAGAGGAAATGAAGTCATGCAGATAAAGAATTTTACTGCAAAATGTCCCTAATGCTCTTTCAAAACAGATGCACTTTACTGTAAAAATGAACCTTTCATATGTAAATTCCCAGTTCTTCCTCTCACAAATCATTACTCACCCTGCCAGGACATTGATGATAACAGTGCAGCCAACCATGAAAGGCACCAGGGGGCTTCTGGTCTTGGCGTTCACAGCCCCCAGCAGCACCACCATGGTGACCAAGCAGGTCATGGCGACCTCTCCAAACAGAGCTCCTCCTATTGGACCATCTGACTGTAGCAGATCAAACGCGGCCCCGTGGGCCTTGGCGTAGTTCTCTCTGGAGGTCATTGCCTGTTGGCATCGGTCAGTTGTGATTCAGTTGTGAAGAGGTCCCATTTCACGTACATATAAGAGAGTCTAAGGATGATTTAATGATATACAAATGTGACAGCTTCACCTTTGCCATAGCAGCTCCAAGCACCCCTCCAACCAACTGACATGCGAGGTACGGGACCACCATGTTCATCTCCATCCCCCCACACAGAAAGATGGCCAGGGTGAAGGGAGGGTTGAAATGGGAACCACTGTAGAGGCAAAAAATAAAGCTAAAACTTCAGTTGTGGGGTAAACATTTGAGTTTTAGCCAATTTTAAGTTTAAGTGATGGAAAGTTTCTGCAAATTATTTGTAAAAGATTAAATTGTTTAACACAGATTGAATGAATAATAGTATGAGTAGTCAGGACTGATTTATTCAGATGGCTGTTTTCTAAATATAATCCTTTGACTACTAAAATGTGATGTACAGAAACATGTAAAGTAATAGTGAATGTTCAATGGCACAGATAAGTAATGTCTCTAATGTGAGGCTCATTGTGCTCCATTTTTTCACGTTTTTAAACAATTAGTTTTTGAGATGCATATGCACTCAAAACCACCATAGATGGTATGAATCAAAAGAAATTACTGACTTAGCAGTTATATGAAATTGATTATTAAACCATCCAGAATTCTATGATAACTAAGCTAAAACTCTTTTTTTTCATGGCACAATAAACTGCACAATGTGGATAAAATATCTGTTTTTGAAAGAACAGGGAAGATGATCCTCACCTGATCTCAGCCATGCAAGCCACCATGATGGCTACAGCCAGACCATGCACCAGAGCTGGCTGAAGCCTCCCCGCAGACTCCACATTCTCTATGACTGACACACACCCGATAAACACAAAGAATGTAGTTCCTACCAGCTCGCCCAGACAGGGCTGAAATAACCTCTCAAATTTGTTCAGAGGTCTGATCGGAGTCTGTTTAGATTCTGTAGTCATGAGAGAGGTCCCAACTTCACCCATCTCCATCTTCTCATCAGCCATGAGTCGTCACTGAGTTCTGGTTGTAAGAGCTGAAGCTGTAACACTGAGTCTGCTCACCTGATTTGTGCATACAAATATGTACAGTGAGGTATGTAAGGTTAGAGTCTGGCAATGTTACTCCACTAACCTGACATGGACTCTTTTTCTTATTAATCCAGAGATGCTTGTTCATCACATGTCCTCTCATTACAACAGTGCACTGGCTACAGTAAATATTTCATGCATTTGCTGACAAGTCCTGAACTGTGTCTTAACTAGTTTATAAATCAGCTAGTTTTTGTCAGTGATTGGAGCCTAATAATTTACTATGAAGTAAACATGTTGTCATATGCTACTTTTCCATGATGGGGTCAAAGGAGGACACAACGGTATATTGCAACAAATGCAGAGACTTATTATTAATCATGCAGTAAGCCGGGAATGAAAAGTTATATCTTGGGTTGGTCTGATATCCGTTGGTCATTTACTTGTATTTTGATGCAGATATTGTTAAAGTCGAGTTTCTTAAATCCCAATGATGATACAACTGTGAAAACATTAGCCTGGATAAGAGGGCAGGCAAGAACACTTGCTAAATGTTTACCCAAGAGCAAAGTCTGTTAAGTTATATTGTGTGATTTCCTGATAGAGCAAATTTTACTTACTAATTAATCATTTCCCACAAGATGATCACACATTACATGAGAAAAAAAAACCCACTCATGTCAAGAAAGGTGGATGGAACAGAGTTTGCTCTCAATGTGTCTGGTACTCAAGCACACATAGTAACCCTGATTTCAGATTTTATATATATATATAAATATATATATATTGATAATAATATTGATATTGATACTGATCCCTTAGTTTTTGGGGTTTTTTAACTGTGACTGAGGTACATACTAAGTGGGACACCTGAAAAATCAACTTGTCATTGCTCTCTGGTTGACAAATTATGAAATGAAATGGTGACACTGTTTATTTTCTTTATTGCAATTTTTTTGCTGCTTATCATCTTACATGTACACTTAGCAATTTAATAGCAATAAGCTTATATAAACTGATTCGTTGGTGTAGCTCTGCTCTGTGGTGCACATCCTGCACAAAGGTTGTGAAATTGAGGTTGTTTTTACTCACCACCAGTAGGTGGAGATATCAAACAAAAATAACCTGCTGGCATGCATCCTACTGAGGATGTTTTGGGCCAATGACAAGTGGCCTGTAAGTTTCCAGTTTGGATTGGGAAGGTGATTTTAGGGTTTCATGGGTCTCAAACAGCGATGCTAAAGACAAGCAGCATCAGGTATCATTGTAAACTATCACAGCTTTTGATTACACTCTGGCAAGGGTGCAAAGTGTTGGTTTATGAAGTATATAATACAATACCTACTAATGCCTGCTGGAGCTACTGAGTGTGTGTGTAAACACATGCAATCCTATAGTGAAAACTTTGAATTTGAAGGTATGGAGATTCATTTTAGACAATTTGTCCAACCTTCTTAAGAAGCCCAGTTTAGTTTTTTCATGCAGAAAGTGCAAAAAAAAAAAAAAAATTTAAATAGAAAAAATAAATAACAATAATAATAATAATAATAATAATAATAATAATAATAATAATAATAAAATGAAACAATTCTAGAAAAAACATTCACAAAAGGCCTCATGTGTAATTTGTTCATACGAGACCCTAAGCAGACACTCAGTTGTACAATTCCTTGAGGAAGCTCGTAGTTTGATGACAACTCTGCAAAGACATCCTGTGTCACTGCTTTCTGATGCTAAAGTGTTGATAGATAAAGTAGGAACAGGCACAATAAGGACGATAGCAGCCACACATGGATTCTTAACGAGGCTGCTCATGTCATGATAGAGCAGCAGCCACAAGGTGGCAGCAGATCACTCCGAACAGAGTGCTGCTCCAGCATTTAAACATGAACTGATCCCCAATCAGTCCGGGAGTCACATTACCTGGAGGCATTTAGTCAACTCAGAAGTGACCCATAGAGTTAAACGCATTTAAAGAGCTGTCTGTCGTTTCTGCTGCTGACAGATGTTGAAGGACGTTTATCGGCTCTGATGTTAAAGTTTAATTTGTGTGTTTGTTTGTTTGTTTGTTTGTTTGCTTGTTTGGTAAAGTGAAGTCGGATTAATTTTAGTTTTGTAATGCAGTTTTACCCGTTAGTTACACAAATTCAGCCTAATTAAAAACTTTAATGTGATTTTCTAGGTTTTATTCTCTCTTTAAAACGTATATGACTATGACTTTGACATGACCATGACAGACCAATAGCTGAGTCAATGCTTTTTTTTTTTCTTACTAAGGTATCACATGTCACCATGCACCGTACAGTGGGGAAGTAAAGGCACTTCCTTCTTCCTAGCACAGCTGCTGCGCTGAGCCCAGTCAGTCAAAGCAGGATCAGCGATAGTCGTGGCGATGGGGGAGACTGCAGCTTGTCAGTGGCTGTCTTAACTGAATTCTTTACTTTTTGGGGGGTTTAACAGCGACGGCCAATGTCACCGGGTTCACTCAGGAGAACCATCCAGCTGTAGTGTATAAAGAGAAGCGGTCGGAGCGCAGCCCTTTCTGCCACAATGGCAGCGACGTAGCGCAACTTTTGGATCAGCGGTGGATGAACGACAGCGCTCACTTTCACAGACTTGTAGGAAACACAGGAAACTTGAAACATGAAGAAACAGTTCAATCGCATGAGGCAACTCGCCAACCAGACTGTTGGAAGGTGGGTGTTTGGATTTTAACAACGGGCATTGTTGCAAGTTGTTTTTACATATTTATTTTCAACATGAACAACTGATGTTCTTCATAATTTGTCAGAACAATGTGTTTGTTGCCCTGCTTCATTGTCATCTGTCGTCTTGTTGTGGGCGGTGTCGGAAGGGCTGGGCCACGTTTTGTGTAACCTGGAGAGTTTGTGAGGTTTGAGGGAAAGCAGAGTAAAAGTTTGCAACTCAGTAATGTCAAGCAGAGACTAAATCTGCCCACGTATTATGTGAACTTTTGGTTTTCATGGTTCAGTGCAAATAGGCCAATGGTATCAGGCTTTCTGTCTGAAAAGTCACGTCAGTCTTTCTCTAACATCAGTCAGTGTATGGACATAATGAGTCTGTGGTAGTAGTAAATTAGTGACTTTATTGGATTTAGGGTTACAACTAAAGATTCTTTTGATTTCCGTTAATCTGTCAGTTATTTTCTTGACTAATCAGTTGATCATTTGATCTATAAAATCTTATAAATTGTGAAGAAATACCCACAGTATCCCATAGCTCAAGGTGACATTTTCAAAATGCTGACTTTATTCAATCAATATTTTTTTTAAAAAACCTAAAGATATTCAGTTTTCTAATAGATAAGACAAAGAAAAGCTGTAACCTGCGTATATTTGGGAATTCTGCTTGAAGAAATGACTGAAACAATCAATCGATTATTAGTAGTATAGTTGCCGATTCATTTTGTGTGGTTTTACCAAACCATTAATCAACTTTATTGTTGCAGTTCAAATGAAATCTCAGAAAACTTGAAAAATGCTCAAGATAATCTCTACAGATGTTTTGTTTTATCTGACCAAGAATCAAAAACCAACTGGTATTTCTGCAGTTGTAGCCTAGGATGTGCACACTAACATGTTTCCTGATGTGTGGTGATACTGGAAGTTAGTTATACACCACACACACACACACACACACACACACACACACACACACACACACGATATCTATATCATCTCCCTCTCCTCTCCCTTCATCTCCGTCCCCACAGGGGTTTCCAGCCCCGTTCTCTATCTGCAGCCGCCACAGAGATGATGTCTCTGGTCATTACTGCATTAATGGGGTCTGCAGATGACGTCCTCATAATGTTTCTTCAAAATGACTTTCCAGCCAACACCCTGTAGGCGCTGGCCTTGGATTCCACACATATGTTCCTCCATATGTTGTGTAAGAGCAGTAAAACTCAACTGAGCAGAATGACGGCTTGCTTACTGATAGGTAGAAGTGTTTGCAGGAACACACCCACTGTGGATCTCTGCTGGATAGAGGGTAACGTGCCAGAAGTCCTCTGGTGCCATTTGTAGCTCTGCATGATGAACAAAAAGTTGGAGTTAGAAAAGAAATGGCTGAAATTAGCAGTATCATGTTCAATAAAAGGTGGGTAAAGTGAAATTATGCACTTTATACCTAAACTGGGTTGGGGGGGGGGTCTCCTGTCCACCACGTCCCTGTGTTAGGATGATGCATTTTCGTGGTTTGTGTCTGTGAAAGTCATAAACCATCCTGCGGCACAAAGAAGACAAATTAAACTTAGACAAACATGAAATTTAAGCTGATTGCTCCAACAGAACTGGGATGACTTTTTTTTTTTTTTTTTTAAATCTAGTTCACAAACCATTGAATTTGTCTCCCCCATGACAGTTTGTGATGATGTGGTTTTTATGTTTGGCACAGGAAGGGCCAGACGTGGAGGGTTTTTGTGGAGTAAGCATTTCCATGCTTGTTGACGGGGACACAGTTGGTGGGGCTGGGGACGTCACGCAGCCACAGAGGGTTGTTTTTTTTGTTTTATTTTAAAAAGAGGAAGCAGTTTGATTTACATGTGATTAATAAGGAAGAAGCAGCTTGATTTACATGCAGTTGCAGTGTGGTATAAGACCGCAGGGTAGAAGTGTTTATGAACCCTTGCATACCTCCGGATTAGATTATTAAGAGAGATAAAGACAAAATTCCTTATACTTTACACAGAATGTTGTACATTGAACAGTTACTGTTGTGCTCCCGCTTTCTGTGTTGTTTTGCTGCAGGTTTTCTTTCAGTGTCTGGGCTCCAGCTTTGTGAAAGTCTATTCTTAGAACAATAGCTACTGGCCAGAGCCAAGCTGTAAGCTACTCCAGTCAAATCGATGCAAATTCAATATTGATAGGAATCTAAAGATTGCTCATGTAGCCTCTTCCTTCAGGAGTGAGCCTGTGTAATGCGATCGTGTGGATGAGTGTGTTGGTATTCTGGTAGCAGATGTCATCCGATGCCATCGCAAACTGTGCATCTCAACCGCTGTTGAGCTGATGAAGTAACAAGCTGTGACTTTGTCATATAAATAAATATTTTATTTGCCATCTCTGTCTGTGGAAGTGCCATATGAAAGTCGTTTATTTCTACCCATTTTCATACTTTTCTGTGTTAAACATCAATTAGAAGTTTCCTCTTTGCACAGAGACATCCTCTGTTGCTCAGGACATGATGTCGTGTATGTTTAAGAAATTAGCAAGAAAAACAGTAAGTTTATAGAGACGGACCGTTCCAGAAGCTACAGTTTATTCTGAGTCGGTATCACTTGAATCTGAGGTTCAGTCCCAATATCTAAATACCTTTGCTTTGGTAAATACGTTTCTTTGAGACACACAAAAAGAAACCAAAGTTCACAAATATTAAATGTTTGTCAAAACACTAGAACTTTGCCATAACAAATAGTTACTGATAAAATTGTCTAAAATTGGCAAATTTTGGATCTAAATCTGGGACTATTTGATCAAAGAATAAGAGAACAAAATTCTGAGTTTGACGAGACATTTAAATTCTAACTTAATTTTGTAACCGATTTAACTATTGATTGTTTAATTGTTTGGTCCATGTTATGTCAGCAGATAGCAAAAAATGTCCATCGACAGATCTCAGGGCTCACAGTGACATCTTAAAAATCATATGCTTTGCCTGACCAACCCAAAGACATTCAGTTTACTATCACAGAAGACTCAGAAAAGCAGAAAATAGAAGACGGTTAGCCCAGCTAATTTCTGCCTAAAAGTTTTAATTTAAATGATTGATCATTCAAAATAGTCACTGATAATCGACATCAAATTGTTTGGTCTTTACCAAAAGAAGGTTTGCGGCTTTCAGAATCTCACGTCTTATCATCGATTTCCAGCTTTGCCAAAGATGTAAAAACATTTGCTGTCACCTGACATTTTTGAGCAGTTCATTAGAATCTGTACTCAATCACGCTACAAGCTGGAGACGGCAGCGTGCAGCCAGAGGCATTTTCAATGAACAG
This sequence comes from Seriola dumerili, assembly GCF_002260705.1. Classification (NCBI taxonomy): domain Eukaryota; kingdom Metazoa; phylum Chordata; class Actinopteri; order Carangiformes; family Carangidae; genus Seriola; species Seriola dumerili. Next base: position 1,949,876 of record NW_019174424.1, on the reverse strand, counting down.
TGAGGTTATTTCAGGCATTAGTGAGGTAAGCCTGTATGTGGAGGGTGTAACTTGTGAGGATCTTATTTCTAAGTCTTACAACAGTATTAGGTAATAACTCTCTGTGTGGGAGAGGGTTAATTGATCCCTGTGAGATTTCAATCTATAGTGGGGGCCGGCGCTGGTAGAGCGAGGGAGGAGGTCCTCAGGGATTTGTGTGTGGAGATGTAATACATATGCACGTTGGTGTGTGGTCGGTGTATTTGTTAAATATTGATAGGTTGAGTGTTCTAGTTCAGCAAGATTCAAGCAAATGGAGAACAATGATAAGTCTCTGACTCTGAAATGGGGGGAAAAAACATCCCACAATGGGAGTTTGCGGTCACCTATGAAGAAGTGTGTCTAATTTCAGATGTTGTGACTTTGGCATCTTGTACACATTTCCTAGAAGTTTGGGAGTGATGTCATAGAATCCTATTTTCCACAGACTCTGTTTGGTGTGTTTAAGGCATCAACAAGCCACTTGGCAACTCCCACCCTCCTGCACACAAACACACCTTCTCCTGTTGCCATAACAAACCAGGTGCAGATAACACACAACAGGAAGTGTGTGTGTTCTGACAGGGTGGAGGAATCTGACAGGTCCATCATGGAAAACAGCCACGGGCACGAGTGGTGATGGGCTTCTGCTTTTGTGCATACATGTCGAGTACGTGTGTACAGATGCGACCCAGTGATTACATAGTGAGCGATAATATGCGTCTCGACACATTTCATATTGTTAACAACTATCTCATAACAAGGTTTTATTGTGGGATTGACGTGTGTTGTGCACTGTGTATCTTTGCTGCAGGCGCGCACACAGTGCAAACTGCAGACAGGTTGGGCTGGACAGACTGTTTTTTGCTCATCAGCTGTTTTCTAGAACAAGTTAGGTCTTGTTTGGTCGAAACAAATGTGTGATCTTTAAGAAAACAGAATACATCACAATAGGTCACTGTGCTGCATTTTGTTGGAGTGATACATGTGCAAACACCACACATTCTTTAGGCATTTCATTCAAATTCTAATGAAAGCTGTCTGCGTACTTCCAACTGCTGTCCTTGGATTGCATTATATTGTTGACGTGTTTATGGTGTTGTGTCTCATCTCTGAGTATTGAAGGTGTGTTTTTCTGTGTTTTTATTTCTCTATTTGTTGTCAGTCTTTGACCTTCGGCTCCATGTTTGTGTTTCTCTCAACAGGGCTGAGAAAACCGAGGTGCTGAGTGATGACCTTCTGCAGGTGAATATAACATTCTCCTTCATTACTGTTCATGCACATCGATCATCAGGGTGCCTCAGACAACAAACTGTATCTGGTGTCACTGCGCTGGAACTATTTCTGGGATTACATAGTCAGCCACCACCTTGGGTGCAGAGATATATAGTCATACAATATTTCACATAATTAAAAATGTGACAGTATGCACTATTGTGGAAATCTTAGTCATTTTGTTTTTTAATAAAAAGGACACCCAAACCAAGTAGGAGCAATGCGGAGTAGGAGTGTAATGGTCCAAACTGGCTTTTTTAAAAAGTCAGGCGGTCGGTGTTTTCTTCATATTATATGCCATCTGTAAATGTTGCTTCAGCTTATAATATTCAACTGAGCAGCAACAGTCACCGCATCTACTTTGGAAATCTGGCTGTGTAGGAATTTTGGAAATGTTGCTTCAAGAACTTTTAACAAGTTCAGACAACTACTTCTTATGTTAATGAGGACACAGTCATTTAGATATTTCGCAGAGCTGCAAAAATGAGCTGATAAGTCGACGAATAGGGTTTCAGTTGGTGACTATTTTTTATTATCATTTTTAACATTTACTGCTTCCAGCTTCTCAAATATGAAGATTTGATATTTTTCTTTGTCATGTGTGATAGTGAACTGAAAATATTTGGGTTTGGGGCTGTTCGATTAGATGAAAACTGATAAATCTTCTGGAATTGTTGGAAATGACAACAGGTGTGTTTGACTATTTTCTGGCATGTCGTACTTTATAAAAAATGAATAATCTAGAAACTAATTGGCAGATAAATTGTCATGGAAATAGGATCTTCTTGTTGAGTGGATTTATTATATTCGTGTAAAAGATTCTGTAAATTGAAATAAGAAAAATATTATGAAAACCAAGAAAGGTTCAACTTGAAAACACTCACTAAAAAGTAATGAGTAATCACACGAGTATTCACACTATAATTTGTTGTTTTTTCTTAAACTTTCTTGTCATTGCATCAAACCATGAAATCTGTATTGTGTGTCGTATTGAGCTGTGGGCTGACTGCATTGTTGCACCCCTAACAGCTACAGTTGTGGCCACAGTAGTGGACAAAGAACTTTTCCAGGTTAATGTGGTTGTGTGATTCATTATCTTTCAGTCATGGCGGGTGTCCTGTTCATTCTCCAACCCACTTTATTTTAAACTTCTGTATCTTTTTAGAGGTCATTGTCTGGAAGAGTAAAATTCGGAAGTTATCATAGATCTTACAAGTTCCCCTCACAGGCTCTGTTAAAGCCATCATGCCTTAGCAGCTTGTTGATGCCAAGTGGCTCTGCAGTCTTGGAGTACAACTGCTGGTATTAAAACATTACTGGGGAGTCTTTCATTCAGTTATGCCTCGCCAGCTCAGAGGTTTGGCATGGGACGAGAAGTGCCTCATGGTTTTCCACTCAAGGCAAACCCTGGCAATGTTCTGTTATCTTGCAGTCATACTGGATGTAGGCTGTGCATAGTGTGTGTGTGTGTGTGTGTGCGTGTGTGTTGGGGGATGGGAGTTTGCTGGCTAGTGAAACTGAGATCACTGCGAGGGAGAGAGTGTGAGTAAACACAAGAGAAACTGAAAAAACACGGAGCATGTTTACAGGAGAGAGGAGCTTTTGCCGGAGGAAAGTAAAGGTGAAAGAGTGGAGGAAGAAGCTTTCAGCAACCCTCGTTCAATCATGGAAGTCAAGAGTTTTATGACAAGCAGTAGTGAACTATGAACCCCGTGTGGTTCACACAGTAAACAGATTATTTCTTATGGAATATGAATAAATACATGTAGACAGTTGTAATCAAGACAAACAGTCAAGCCATGTTTTGTGCTTTAACAGTGGAAATGGTTAAATTGAGCCATATACTGTATATCATTGTCATAAAAGCACAGAGCAGTAACTGACCCAACCCTTCCCGAGAATTTTCTTGCCTTTGGTCCTTGTCCTGAACGACAGGAGCTTTGTGCTGCGTTAGACATTCCTTCAGCTCCAGCTCTCAGTGAGGAATGTGATTGTCAGGCGATCAGCATAGTGGAAGTGGCTTTGGATGTCTTTTTGCAAAACAACTTGAGCTCCAAGGTGCCAGTCAGAATCTGTGGGCTTTTTTTTTATTTTTTTTAGAAGATTACAAAAAGACATTATATAGTCAGTAAGAACACATGCTGCAGTCAGTCAGTTTACAGACATGCTGCCTGATTACAGTCATCTCTATGAATGTGTAGCTCGCAGTTTACTGATTCATACACCAGTGAATCAGTATCAGCATTTTTATTTAATCACTCTAGCTGGAAAAGCTTTTCCCTCTTTCCAAACATGAGCGCAGAAAGAATAGTTTTTCCTTTCCCCCTCCCCACGCGCTCCCACACCCCCTTCTCTCAACCGTCCAACATGAAATTTGACACTATGATTTCCATGGTGTTGTAGTAGTCTTTCCTTTCCCATTTTTCCATAGTCTTTTGCATTGGCTGAGGCATTTATCTAGTTTGGACACGTCCTGCCTCAGTGGGAGAATTGAGGAGGCTGTCAGACTGGATTGTATCGCTGCCTGTCTGGCCTCATACTGCAAAGAGTCAGGCTGGAACTGGTCCCTCATGTCAGCATTTGAATACAACTTAGGAAACACAATGGGCTGTTATTGTTGCGGATACTGGACTATACTCTTATCTGATGCTGTATGTTAAACAGGTAGTTGTCAGCTAACTGTGAGGCAAACGCAGAATTCCAGAGTTATATTTTGTGGCTGGCTTGGTCTATTAAAGGAAGATTTTAGTCTAGATTTGGAAGTTTTCTAGCTTTCTCACCAAGAGTTATATGAGAAGATAGATATCACTCTCATATCTCTACCATATGCACCTAGAGCCTGCAGCTGGGTAGCTTAGCTTAGCATAAAGACTGGAAACGAGGGAAACCGCTAGCCTAGTATGCTGGAAATAGTTCAGCACATAGCACCTTAAAAATGTTGTCTTTGGACAGAGCCAGGCTAGCTGTTTCCCCCTGTGACAGGCTAAGCTAACCAGTTGCTAGTTGTAGTTTCATATATAGCATACAGATATGACAGTGTGTCAGTCTAACTCCCAGCAAGGAAGCAAATAAACATATTTCCCCCCAAAAAATGTCAAACTATTCCTTTAAGAAAACATGACTCTCCAGACTTTTCATTTGAATCCTGTTTCTGCTCCATCATCAGCTAGCCAGACTTTTAACCATCCTGCCAACAAGGTCAGCCAGCTGGTAATCTGTCAGCCAGCCCATCAGTTACCCAGCTATCCAATCAGCAGAAGCAGTTCAAAGCCAGAAAACAAAAACTGTATCTACCCGCCCGGTTCCTCTGTGACTCACTAAATGTTCCACATTTTCTGCTGCGGCAGGTCAGAGGTCGTCAGTTCGCTGTCTTCACTGCTTTCATTGCTGTCTGTGGAAAAAAAAAGAAAAAGATAGCAGTAACAGGCCTGTAAACCTTTGGACAGCTCCATAACTGGAGAGGTGGGAGGAGGGGATTGTCTCTGTTCTGTTAATCGTCGAAGTGTGTGTGCCCTTGTCGGTGCCTATGATCAAAGAGTTTTCCTGCTTTTTTTTTTTTTTTTTTCCCCTCTCTTCAACTGTATGACTTCAGTTTGTCAGCGTGTCTTTGTGTGTGTGCGCAAGAGTCTGTCACCTTAATTGAGTTTCTCCCCGAGGCCAGATCATCTGATTTCTTATTTATGGGTTACAATGTTAAAAGGAGGTTGTACTGGTATTTTTTTATTATTAAATCCATGCCAGTACATCTTAACATCTACAACATAGGTAAAAAAAAGCAGCAGACAAGTTACGCAGAGAAAGATATTTAAACTTTTAGATATAAATTATGTGAACCAGACCACAATTCAGTATGAGAGACATGATATTTTGTACATTCAGTGAATGTCCTGAGGGTCTTTCCATCGGCACAGACAATACGATCACCCAGTGGATCCAGTCCGTCGCACCGCCCACGCTGTAGTCGCTCACTTCTCTTTCTTTCCCTCTTGGCACCGAGCGTTGGAAGTCTGGATCCAATCGAGCCGTCACCAGATAGAGCTAGACGTCCATGCATTAATCAGAGCTGGGGATCAGCTGAATGGTGAGCGAATCAATTGGATCCAGGCGAAGAAGCCAAGTCCAGCTGTGGTCTGGCTTGGAGCACTAACTGCAGGAGAGAGGGAGGAGAGAAGAAAGGGAAAGAGAGGATCAAAAGTTTGTGTGTGAGCAAGAGAGCGAGAGCTTGACGTGCCATAAAGAGAACCGCAAATTGGTGAGGATAAAAGTAAGCAAGAAGAGTAAGCGCGAGATGGGGATCAGACAACAAATGAAGGGCCTTTTAGATGTAGTGACAGAACTGGATGTTTACAGTGAAACAGGAAAGGGAAGTGAACACTTAAATGAGGGACAGCTAGTTGGGTGCAAAATCAACATGTCGCTAATGCTACAACCACAGCGTCAGTTCAAAAATAGCAAACTAAATTTATGGTGTTTATGTTGTTATAAATGTTTCACTTCATGCAAAACCTCTCTGGTTTTTGAAACACCACAAACAGTTTTCCCAGTACACTTGATAGTTCTGTTGATCATTTTACAAGGCTTGCAGTTCTTTTCATTAATGTATGAGACTCAAAATTTGAGTCTTACTTTCTGTCAGCTATGTTATTGTCACATGATCATGCAACAGGGAGCAGGGACTCTGCCTGTTGGTGCATTCAAGGAAAGTCTGACATCTGAAATCAGTGACTTAGATGACAATGGCATGTTTTTTTTTTAATGCAAAAACCTCTCAAATGATGGGGGATTGTAGGGTTGAGTAATATGATGACGATGAGATTTTGCCATACTGTTTATACTGTGGTAGTTACTTTTTATATCAGGCCACCGTGGGCAATCTTGCAAATCATCAGTGTCATGAAGTATTTGGATTTGCATTGTTTTTATATTCCTGTGGTTACTTTATCCACAAACAGTTTCTCAATTGATTTTCCATAGATAAGTTTTACGACACTATGTATTGGTATTGTAAAATATGTAAAATTAGCAATAGAGAACTTTTTGCTCACCCCTATTAAATTGTTCTTTAAGGCACCACAGTTTAGCTGTATTACCATGTGATGCAAATCTAATGTAATAAATTAATACATTTATAAATTTGATTAATAAAACTATCTGAAGAATGTTTCAAGCAGGGACTTTCCAATCTGCAGGATCAGTATTGGACTTGATACTGACTTTATTCAATGGACTGGGCAGTAACCAGATGTTATCGCAAGATTCACTGTCTCTGTTACATTCATTTGGTCACAGCCGGCCGATAGCTCCATTTTTGGAGTGTGCTTACTATTGTCTTGTTTGTCCTCATGAGTTCCTGCAGTGAGGTAGCAGTTACATTGATTTCAAAACTGGGAAAAAGGAGGGAAAAAGTAGGATTAATGTATGCCTTGTTTCAAGTCTCTACAACTGGATTATCCTCCAGTAGTGAAATGAACTTAAACCTCTGGCTACCTAGAACGTAGAAACTCTACCTGAGAGCATATGTGGAGCAGGGGCTGTGGTAATATACATGCGCATGGCTTGTTATTAAGGGCTTAAAACATGCAAATCCAGCTGTAAGGACCTTAAAATACCTGCTCATGAAGCCACCATTAGGCCTGCAGTCAGAATGATTCATCTGTTTTCCTTGATAGTGTCTCAGCATGGAGTCTTCATATTTCAGCTTTCCCTGTTCTCAGTAAAGACCACAATCCATCAGTCTGTGTTATTTATCTGCCACGACTCGTTCCATCTGGCTGTCAGTGCTGCCTGTTGTAACAGTGTACACTGCACAACAGAGCAAGGCAAACAGCACAGACTTCCTCCACCATCTTTCAATAACCCGAGCAGGATGGAAAGTTTAGAGATGGATGTGCTCGGGTGCAGTATCTGTGTTTTGATTTGTAGCCCTCACCTGGGTTGTTTCTGTTCAACAGGACAAAACTGCACGCGTGTGCTGAGAGGATGATACATCATTACACACGTTTCCTTCAAGCTGCTTTGAAACAGTTAACTGAACTCCTCTCACAGTAGGCCTGTTTTGCTCTGATTTTACAACACTGCATCTTGTTTCTTAATCTGCGCACACAGATCGAGAGGCGGATGGAGTTGGTGCGTCTGGTGTCGCACAACACGCACAAGAGGCTGGTGTCCTGTCTGCAGAGTCAACTCGGCACAGACACTGAAAAGAGACACGTAAGAAGCGCTTGATTTCTCTTTACTACTGTTCCCTCACTCTGGTTTCATTAAGCAGCTGCACTTTGTAGACACTCACAACTTTGAACTGGCCTGAAGTAAATAAGTAATTACACTTATCTTATTATCTCAGCATGTTAGCAACATGCTACAGAGTCAGGATCTCTCTGTAAAGCTTTTCCATTTTTCTTAAGAGCAACTCATAGAGATGGGAGTGCAGCATGTAGCTCATATATAAATAAATAAGGGTGAATCACTCTGACAGCATTGTCAGTATTAGCAAGGATCTGCTATCTTGTGCTATGAGCACATAGCTTCTCTTCTTACGTAACACACAAGATATTAGCAGGACTCAGGACAGAAATATTCAACACTGGCCTCCTGCCAGCTCCACAATAACTGTGTAGCAGACCTACCCCAGTTACACACATACACCCACAATAAAACAAGAGACAAGATAAGACATTCCTCTGAGGGAATCACTGTTATATGCTACTTTGTCATACTTTTCATTACTTTTTCACTTAAATCATCTTAATAGTTCATGGTTTGACACAACTGCAGATATGGTGTGGCTGAATGAGCAAATTCTCCAACAGCACATGAAAAACAAACATTATCTAATTGCCTAAATCCCACATTTGGACTATTGGGTTTTCTTTGGGCTATTTGTTCATCACAGTCTAGTCTGAGCCAAATCAGAAAAGCAAATATGGCAAAACAAACAGACAAGCAAATATGACACAGAGTGTCTTCTACTTGTGTCTTCTACTTGTTGTCTCAGTAATTTTTTCCTGCATATTTTAAATAAGCTAAACTTGTGTTTGCTGGTCTGCTTGCAGAAAAAGCTGCCGCTGACGACGCTGTCCCAGGCCATGCAGGAGGGAGGGGGTCAGCTGGGAGACGAGAGTCTGATTGGGTGAGTTGGGAAAGTTAACTATAGAATTTTATCATATGCGAGATTTAACAGCAGACAACACTACACTCATGCAGGTAGACTCAGCATTCGGACGAGACCATTTTTAACCAAAATACAACATTAAAAGTGAGTAGTGGGGTGGAAAGAATGTGGAAGGTCTCTCGTGTTTCTTTTCTTTACGTTAACATATCTCTCACTGTAGGAAAAATAGTGATAACAGCCATGTTTGTGTTCATACCTGTATGTGTCTGCACGAACAGCAAGATGATGGACGTGTGTGGGGAGGCAGAGAGCAGATTAGCCACTGAACTGATGCAGCATGAAATGATGATCGAGAGAGACATCCTGGATCCTCTTAACCAGCTGGCTGAGGTAAAGACACAGACAAGTTCACCCTTGCCATACTAAAGTGATGAATACATTTCTCATTTAGGACACAATTAAAAAAAAACAGACTTTATAACCCTGCTTTATATTTTGATATAAATTGCTATTGACTGAAATATTCAGTAAGTCTGTTTAGACTCTCACACACACTGTGTGTTTGATCTCATGATTGTGCCAAATTCAACATGGCTTTTGGCATCATTTTGTGCTAGATTACCGTTCTGCATGATTCATACTCATAAAAATGTTATCACAGGAAAGTTTTTCCCAGGGTTGACTGTAAAGTGCATTTTAGGATGTACTCATGCTGTGATCCCCCCCTGTTTCTCTCATAGGTGGAGATTCCCAATATATTGAAACAGAGGAAGCAACTCGCCAAACTGGTTCTAGACTATGACTCTGCCAGGACAAGGTACACCTGCTTATAGTCTGCATTTAGTGGTCAATACATTCTTTATTCATTGTTGTTAAATGTTAAAGTTAATTGCAGTCCAGAGTGTGACTGTTCTTACACTTTGTGATGTGAATACATATCAGTTTGCATAGTGAGAAAGGACGTATTTCACATGAAATATGTTCATGCTTACTTCAAACATGTCTAAATAATTTCTTGGCCTGCAGGTATTACCAGGCAGCAAAGTCCAACAACCAGGCCATGGCAGCCAAGGCCGATTCTCTCAAAGACGAGATGGACGAGGCTCTGAATAAAGTAGAAATTTGCAAGGTAGATTTTGTTTCCGATCTTCCCTGCAGTGAGTTGTTCTTTTTCAAGAACTACTCAAAGTATGATTTATAATGGTGTCACACTACAGTATAATGCTATACCAGTCAGCGTGGTTGAGGTAGGCTGCATGTACAGGATATAATAGCTGTGCATTCCACCCAGGGCCTCCTCATCAGGTTAGGATCATATCTAATGAAGTGGCTGAACAATGAAAGCCTTATAGCAGGAGTGGATCAGGAACAAACATGCTATGTTCATTATTAGGAACATGTAATTAAAGGTCATTGCTTTGACATCTGGAGTTCATCTGGGTCTTAATGAAAAGGTTTAGGGTTGCCATCATGTTTGCCGTGTATGGAAATATAATTTTTTCTTTTCATCCGCAGGACCAGCTCTCTGCGGACATGTACAACTTTGCCTCCAAAGAGGGAGAGTATGCACGCTATTATGTCATGGTGAGTGCACCTCAGTTTAGTTCAAATGACCTAGAACTAAGATGGGAATGTGATGCAAATATGGGCTGGCCCACTACAACCACATTATTAGGTTATGTTGCCTGAATGCTTGCTTCACTATATACCAGAATTCTGTATATATGACCTGTGTTTATGTTGGTTTATGCACACCAGTTATTAGAGGCCCAGGCAGACTACCACAGGAGGTCTCTGGCAGCTCTGGAGGCAGCTATACCAACAATCCAAATGCAGCAAGGTGAACAGCAACACGTGCAAACAATAGAAATACATCTATACATCTATACCACTAACAATCCTTTGCATCTCCTCTTTTAGTTCCTCTTTAACTGCCAGTATAAGGGTGATATCTATAGTTGTTATCTGTGTCGTGGAGCATTGTAAAACACAGCTGTTTTCTGGCTTGTCATGGCTTGTTGGGTTGCACCCGTCCTGGTTGAAAGTGCTCATAGCATCAATCAAAACGGAGCCACTTCAATGGCAGCAGGGCATTTCACACTATGGCTATTTATTGAAATTGAGCGTACTCGCAAATAATATTACGGGTCAATAGTTGGCACACAGTTGGCTGACAGTTGCAACACAAGTTTTGCTGCAAAGGAAGTCGCATATTTTAGCTTCAAACTCTTAAATCTTTCCATGATGTGAAGCTTTTACTTCCTTCATCAGCAGCAGCAGCAGCAGCAGCAGCACAGGGCTCCATTTTCCTTTCTATGAAATTAGGATGAGAGTCTTACATTTATCTGATTTTCTCTGCTCTAGTTAAGTGAATTGCTAACAGCTTGAAAGGGCAGACTTTTGGCAGATTGATAATGAGTTCAATTCAGCTCAGTTTCCCAGAAAACAAAAAGACTAAAATCATAACACCATAACAGGAAAAGAAAGATTGATATTTTAAAGACATTAGTTAGCAAAAAGTAAAAAAATTTCTCTCCCTCCTGGAGAGAAATCTGCTGGAGGAACGTGCCTCGATTATTCTTCTTCTCCGGTGCAAAAGACACACCTTTTCTAGTCAGACTGCCCGCTGGAGGTCCTGTGGAAGTGCAATGGCAAACCACTTTCACATCTGCTAGAACTTCCGGAGAAGTGTCCGTGGTGTCTTGCAGGCAGTTTTTAAGATTAAGAGAATCTATTTTAATTTTAAAATCATGAAAAGCTTCACTGTGGAAAGGGAGTTAAATACTTGTCAAGGGTGTTGTTACTGGCATGCAGAAAGGCTTTGACCAGAAAATGACTGAAGAAAGACAATGAATGATAAATGATTGGATCAACAAAGTCTACGATATTTCCACAACTGAGCGAACTACATGAACTATGAACTCAAATTGATATCTTTCTCAAAAGTGGTCAAAATAGATTTTCCCATATGTCAACTATAAGGCCTGATCAATTTTTTTTTCTTTTTAAAATAATTTTAATGAGGAATCTGTTTTCTGTAACTAGGCTGTGTAACCAGGTTGCCGCTTGGCTTTTCACATGTACACATGCATAAAGAGGACTCAAAACAGGGAAAGCATCACAGTGACAGCAGAGCAGACAAGAAAAGTTGCCAAATAATCAGATTAGTGTTAAGACACTGATGACTTATTTCTCACCCAGACTCCTGGATGGAGAAGCCGGCGTTTGGTACGGCCCTGGAGGAGCACCTGAAGAGGAGTAACCGTGAGATCGCTCTGCCTATTGAGGCCTGTGTCATGATGCTGCTGGAAACTGGCATGAAGGAGGAGGTACAGATGAAATCCTGGGGAGAGAAATTTTGTTAAACTAGGGCAAAGTTGAGGGTTAATTGACCCAAAATTTGGGCATACATTTGTACCCATAAAACTTCACTGCTCCACTCCATTGGAGCTGGAGGGAGCCGTGGGTTCATGTGGACTGCTCTCTAGAAATGATGGCATGTACAGTCTGGAAACATCTGTGGCCAACTTGTGGTCAGTTTGCCTTGGGGCTGCGGGAATAAGCACAGTGTGTGTGTGTGCAGGCATCTGTTATCCATTAGCATGTTCACTATTACACCCTTTAAATGTAACCGAATCACTAGACTCCCCGAGGAGGGCAATTTAAGACAAGTTTATAAACGGAAACAAAACTCTAGCTGTGTGTCTGTCTGATACTCATCCTGAAACAGCCACATCTCTCTTTGTAGAAAAAAACAATTCCTCTATTGACTTTCTCTGTCATTTAATGGATGGTACACATTTTCTTGCATTGCTTCTCCTTTCCTTCTACCAGCCCAGACCTAGTTCTTTAATTTAAGGATGGAAACCAGTCACCTGTAAATGTCAAAAAAAAGTTTGTCTATGTTGTCTTTGCAGGGACTCTTCAGAATAGCTGCTGGAGCTTCAAAGCTCAAGAAGCTCAAAGCAGCACTGGACTGTTCAACCTCGCAGCTCGAAGAATTTTACTCTGATCCCCACGCCGTCGCTGGTACAACCTCTTCTACAAATCCACAAAAAGTGACCTCGTCTGGTCCAGATCATTTTCTCATAGCTTGTCTCTTCACACACAGGAGCTCTAAAGTCCTACCTCAGGGAACTTCCTGAACCTCTAATGACTTTTGGCATGTACGACGAGTGGCTACAGGCCTCCAAGTAAGAGGACAACAGCAACACACACAGACACAACTCTTTTAATATCCTGTAAGACACGCTCACTCTGTGCTAATAAGCAGAAAACACACACCTGAAGCAGCGTGTGCTCGCAGGCTGCTTTAGATTCTCTGGTAGTTATGTAACAAGAAAATTAAATGTGTGTGGTTTCAGTGTGTCGGACCCTGATAAGAGGCTTCAGGCCCTGTGGGTGACATGTGACTGCTTGCCAAAGACTCACAAAGCCAACCTCAGGTAAGAACATCCACAACTCTGTTTTATTCTGTCATTGTTGTTTGAGGCGATCAAATGATGCAACACACTCTATTGTTGCCACACTGGATGTCTGAGGCTGCGTTCCTAAATTGAGCAACAGAACTGAATGTATAGAGTTATTTTCGGTTCCGTTTTTCACTTTCATAATTGATGCAGCAGATTTTGACCAGTCGAATAATAGAAACCAGTCTCATTAGTTTGCTGCAACAGTCATTTCAATGCCTTATCAGACATCTCATTAGAGCGCTCGCTTCTGCTTTGGAACATGGGTTTCCAGTGGTCTCAAGATAAATCTGCAAGCTGCAGTTTCTTGGAGAGTTTAAAGCAATGGCACGGTCTCTGTTGCAGGTACCTGGTGAAGTTTCTTGCTAAACTGGCTCAGGACAGTGAGGTTAATAAAATGACTCCCAGCAACATCGCCATAGTCCTGGGACCCAACCTGCTCTGGGCAAAGACAGAGGGGTAAAAACCTTGTACACTGTTCACCTCATATTACTTTTCTGAGCACAAAATGAAGCTAATTTTGATCAAGGTTACTCACCGTCCTCTTAACTGTGGTTGTATCCAGGACGCTGGCCGAGATGGCAGCAGCTACATCTGTCCATGTGGTCGCCATCATTGAGCCCATTATTCAGCATGCTGATTGGTTCTTCCCTGAAGGTAAAACATCTATGTTTGTTGTATTTGCAGTAACATTTTATCACTCACTATTACTAACTATGAGCAATGTCCCTTGCATGTTGTTTGGTAAAAGTACATAAGTATTAACAGGAAAATGTACTTAAAGCATCAGAAAGCACTCCATACAGAAGAATGGCCCTTCTGAGTGTAAACAGTATATATCTATTGGTATTTACGAGGCTACGGTACGAGGCTTCTAATGATTAATGATTATTTTCATTCTGGATTAATCTGCTGGCTATTATCTGGATCCTTTTAGTGTTTGGTTTGTAAAATGTAAGAAAATAGCGTAAATTGTAATTTTGTAAATTAAACGTAATAATGTAACTGTAATTTAAGACAAGGAAAAGCAGAAAATCTTCACTTTTCAGAAGCTAAAACTTTGGATTTGTTTGTCAGTATTGCGTGAAACATGAATTAAATAATTATTTTTTGATAATTAGCTGTCAAAAAATTGATTAATTGCATAAGCTCAGATTTTATATATTGTAGGATAGTTTATTTTTTATATATGTATCTAATCTGTTTTTTTCTCAAATCTTAATCTGTACACTATGTAGTGTAGTAGAAATTTATGCTCAAGTAAAGTACAAGTACCTCAAAATTTTACTTTAGTACAGTACTTGAATAAATGTACTTTGTTACTTTCCACTACTGCATTTTGGGAAATGTAGGTCTAATGCAGTCTACACGCTAGGCTAGGCTAGGCTAGGCTAGGTTCAAATGCTAATGTCATCATGCTAGTGTGTTCACAGTGACAATGTTAACATTCTGATGTTTAGCAAGTATATAGTTGACCATGTTCACCATCAAAATTGAGTGTGATGGCATGCAAACATGTATGAATTAGCACTAAACGTGATGATTCAAAGTATTGGACCTGTTGATGGCGCTAATTGAAAAGCCAAAGACTATTACAAGTATTACAAGGTCAATTTGTCATTGTAATTGTCTTCTCCTTTTGTGTCTTCCTTTCTCAGATGTGGACTTCAATGTGTCGGGCATGTTCGCCATGCCCAGCCATCCGGCCACCCCAGACCCTGAACCCGGCCTGGATAGGAAACGCCCTGGCAGCCTAGTGGGGCAGGACGGGGACAGTCACACTCCCCGTAAAGACAGGTACCTGTCTCGCCCCAACCTCAGCCTCAGCCTGCCCCTCGCCCTCCCGTCCCGTCCCAAGACATTGAGCAGGCAGGAGTCGCGGGGTCCAGCCGTGTCGGCCCTCTATGTAGTGGCCGATGAGTCCATCACAGTCACTGAAACGCCCACTGAAGATCTGCCCAGTCCAGACTTCAAAGCTGTGCCATAGTCCAATGTAGCTCCCATTAATCCAGATACTAAGTGAAAGAAGGGAATGATGTTTATTGTGATTTTTACTCCACAGTTTTGTTGTGTTCAGGTGATTTCAGCACAAGCTAATCAGTTGTTTTCCTCGAGGTTGGTACAGAACGTGATGAAAAAGTAGTTCTTTCATATATTTTAATGAAACACAAACAGTTTTCAATATTGTTGGGTTACCACTTTGTCTAGAGCTATAATTCTCTTGTGTTACTCTTGTGTATTCTTGTGTTATCGCCTTTATTTCCAATTAAAGCCTACGTCACACTGTAGGTTGCTGGTTTTATGTTTGTGTGGGCTTCCTCTGTTGCATTTGCATTTTGTTTGTATGGTGTGGCATCTGTCTCCTTTGTCCCTGCAGCGATGTCGCAGTTCAAAGTTTTTCTGTTTAAAAGGTCACTGTCATGTGGTTTTATGTTCTTTTTGGGTTCTTCTTTCTGAACTGGTTTCACTGAACTCAGGAAGTGGCGTCTCTTTCTATCTCTCGCACCATCTCTGTCTGTCTGTCTCTGCTCTCGCTGTCTTTCTGTCCCTCTCGGTCTCTTTGACTCTGATGGCGTGTGGTTTGCCCTCCTGAATTCTCTCCCCTCTCCCCCCTTCCTAGCACTGTTAACAAACAGCCGGAGCCCACTCCACGTAGAGCCAGCACTGTAAATAGAAAGCAGCCACAGCTAACCTCACCCACCTTCCAACCCCCACTGCCCCCTCTGGAAGCCTGGGTTCCTACCCAGCCCGAGCCCCAGCCCCAGGCTCCATCCCCAGCTGCAGAGGCTGAGCAGCCTGGCCTGAGTGCAGTTGGTGCTGGTGTTGGTGGTGGTGGTCTGGGTGGTGGGGTCCAGGTAGCCACAATGCACCCTAAGGTTGTAACCCAGCTCAGCGCAGAGGAGAGCAGGTAAGGAGCGAGCTGAGGTCGCAACAATACTCCACCGCCTGCTCGCAGCCAATCAGCCAATCCGGAGCTCTACCCACCCTCTGTGTTTGTCATGTGTTTTTTATTGGTCTTTGAGTTCACAGTTCCCATACTGGAAGTCATTAAATGGAAAATCATATGAATAACAATGTCCTCAGCTTTTAATTTGGCTTCATTTTAACAAATTAAGATTGTAATGCATTGAAAATGACATTATGCTTTGTCTACAGGCAAATTTTGTCCCCCCCCTCCCCTGCTTGTTGTGATGATTTACCAAACTCAGTCTATTTTTAAAAACATGCTTGCCTTCCTTCCTTCCCGCCTGCCTTTTTGACGTCTTGATTTTGCATGCAACACATTACCAAACCTTTGTTCAGTCTTTTAGACAAACTTCTTCTGATCTTGTACCGTCTTCTCTAAACTTGTCTTTAAATCTTTCTTTAAGTTATTCTTCATTCAATAACCTTCATCTCGTGTAATTAGCCTCTGAATGATAGTTTGTGCAGTTTGTTCTGTATATCATGCATGATTTTGTGCACTGGTGCATCACTTGCTCGTTGAATGTAGAGTGTAGATGACATGTTGATGGATTAACATTTGGATTTATTGTATTTCCACAGCCCAGCCCGTGAACTCATGTCCACCCCACCTCCCCAGAGGAATGGTTCGGTCCATCTTGCAGTAGGAACCCCCCACTCTCAGGGCGGGTCCAGGGGGCCTAGTCCACACATGGTCCGCAGAGGTGAGATAATATTACATTATGTACATTTGGTACATTAATATTGTTGATATAATGTTATAATTATGTTTTCCTCTGAAGGCACCAAGAAGCAGGCCCCAGCCCCGCCGAAACAGGCCAGCCCCTTCGCCTTGCAGCCCAGTAACACCCAGACACCTGGCTCCCCTCATCACCCACCCATCACACCCCGACGCCACTCGAGCAAAGACAGCCTAATCCACGCCCCGAGCCACCCACCCCCGCAGCCTCCGCAACCCCACCAGGCCCAGGGGGACCCAGAGCCCTCCCCCCCGAGCACTCCCACCCCTCCTGACACTCCACCTCACGATGGACTCCACTCCAACCCGCTGTCTTCCTACCACTCTGGATCTCTCCCTCGCCCCTCTAGGCCGGCTCCAAGGCCACGACCCCGACCCAGCATGCCACCACCCCCACAACCTGCTGCGAATGACAATGGAAACGGCCTCTGCAGCACCGCCTCTAAGATCATAACAGGTAAACAGTTTGTCCCTTGTGTCTCATGAATCCTGTTTTTTTCGATAGTTTTTTTTAAATCAGATTTAAGAAAATGAAGGCACGCCAAGCAGCAGGAATGCAGGAAAGGATAACAAGTTTTAAGCGTACTTGAGCTATAACAGCAATATTGATGGAAGAATCCTCCCTCTGTGTATGTGTGTGTTTTTGTGTGCACTACATTTTTACTGTATGATCAAGTTTTTCCAGTGGAAACTCATCTAGCTCAAAATAGAGCAGGATCTAACACTGTCAATGGTGGAAGAAGTACTCAGATCCTTTACTTAACTCAGAGGAAATACCACAATTAAAAAATGTTATTATTATTATTACATAACTACATTACATTATTATTGCATTAATGTTCAAGAGCCATTTTAATGTTGTAGCTTGTTGATTTGCCACTAATTAATTGCTTTATATACTGTTGAGTTGATAAACCTCAACAGCAGTTTGTCATATCATAAATCATAAATTGCAAAGTAACAAATAAGTACAGCTTTCAAACAAATATAGTGTAGTTAAAATTATAATATTTTTGAAGTTCCTAACTTGGTCTTACTTTCTTACAGGTAAAAGTCCTACATTTAAAAGTTTACTTCAATGTATTAGCATCAAAATATAGTTTAGGCACCAAAAGAAAAAGGATTTGTTAGGTAGAATAGGTGATTTCACAATAATGTATATTATATTATTGAATTATAATTATTGATGCATTCATGTGTTCGTATTTACTTACTTACTCATTACTTTATATACTACTGTGTGGCTAGTAACTAAAGTTGTCAAATAAACAAAGAGGAGTAAAAAGTACAAAATGAATTATTGTGATAGAGGTATGAATTAGCAGAAAATGGAAATACTCTAGTAACGAAGAAGTACCTCCAAATTATACTTCAGAGTAAATGTGCTTTGTTACATTCCACCACTGATGACAGCCAGTATGTATGTATGTATGTAGTGGTATTGTGGGTGTTTTACTGAAAGGATTTTATAACTCCAGATGTAACGAACCACAGTGTATAATGACAAAATGCATAAAATATCACTGTGAACACAGCTTCAGTGACATTTAACATGATCTCTTTGTGTAGGCACTGCAACGACTGAAATCACGCGCTGGTCATCTGCTGATACTGTATTCAGTATTGAGTGATTTCAGCATCCTCTCGGGGCATCACTGTATTTAGCTACCTGGCTTTTGGTTTCACTGTCTCTTAATGCCTGACACACTAAATGTATCTGTGGTGATCTGAAAGCATGACAGGATGTGTGTAAATATTGCAGATGTCTGAGCTGCCAGCCTGCCATTAAGATGAGCTTTGCAAGGCAGGTAATGGTAAGGATCTGACTGGCTGACGCATTGGCCTCGCTTCTGTGTCCACTGCATGTTTGTGTGTCTGCGTGGGGAAACGAAGAATGCAGGCGTTTGCTCCTGTCAGTGTGTTATCGTTGCAATACTCATACTGTATACGCACGTTTATGTGCATTAGTATACATTCATGTGTTTGTCCTGCACTTTAACCCCGCTGTCCAACAATACTAACATGCTTATGATTCCCACACCATCCCCGACGCTGAGGTTGGATGGCTTTTGCCTGCTAACAGTTTTCTCTAACATGCCACTAAACAGACTTTAAACCGACCGTTTGCTGTTATTCTGTATGTTCTGTAGCATTTAAATATTAACACACCAAGGATACTCCCTACTGCTTCCACCTCTAAAAATGTTACTTAACCATTAATATACAGTATTGACTAAATTTAATAATGTGAGCAATCCTTGGTGTCTTACTGAGTGTGTAAAGGTGGTGTGTGTGTGTGTGTGTGTGTGTATACACTACAAAGTTTGAAACTGTGTGTGAGTATGTGCATGTGTGTGTATTGCTTGAACTCATGTTTTAAGACATGTCTAAGTTGATCTCTTTGCTGACTGGTCCCCCCAACTGTCCTGTGCAGACGGAGGCCCAGTCCTAAAGGGGATTGGACGAGCCCTCATCCCTGAGGTGATTGTGGACCAACAAGGGGAGAGCTCTGCTGGTCAAGAGCCTGCCTCCACCCCAGACCCACCCCCAGACCCTCACATCCAGTCAGAGAGCACCGCTCTGTGAAGAAGAGAAAAAAAAACAAAAAAACGAGGGATCGTTGTCATCGGAATCTCTCTTCACTCAGCTGGTCCAGATTTGAATGTTTAGAATCAGACAGGTAACCCAAAATGCACCAGTTCACTCCAGCTATTTACGCTCCACTTACATGATCCCGGACTGCTTTCTGGGGGAAAAAAATGGCTGCCTTTTCTTCTGTTATACTGACTAAAAACAGAAACCTCGTCTTATTACAGTGTTGGTTTGAACCACAAAACCCCAGCCTGTCACTTTCCATATTAGACTTCATCTTGAACTCTTTTTGCTCTATATACTGCTGGGTATTTTGAGATTGGACTGCAGAGTCTTGCTAGATACAAGGCTAATGGGACTTAAACATATAACCTCAACAATATAGCAGCTGAACTCAGAGTGTGCTGGTGAAGCATTCAGAGCTTTCACTTGCCTCCTGCTTCTTTTTAAAATCTTGCTATCGATACTGAAGATTCAGTGCTGACAGAGATCTGTGAATCTGGTTTTAGCACCAGGTCGGACCACATAGACCCGCTGACTAGCACGTTTTTTATTCCGGAGCAAAGTTGTGTGAGTGTTAGCCAGCCACTGATGATCTATTTATCATGACACAGAATCGCATTCAGACATTTTTCTTAATCACTTTCCAATGTGTCACTTTCAACTGGTTAAATGTGATGATCAGCTGAGAAGGGCTTTTGAATAATTGTCACGCACTTCTGCACCATATTACAAAGGACCAAAGACATGGCTATGGGCCAAAGGATATTCATTTCAAATTCAGAGCTGCTCAGTTTGTATTAAGGTTGTTGATGACCAAATATTTTGGCTAGAGTGCAATATAAAATGCAGTTGTCTTTTAGAATCTTTTTGGAATTTCAGGCAGTTTCATTATATCCAGTGGGGTAAAATATAATTTTGTTCCCAATTAGATTTTTTTTTATTATTTCAGCTGACTTGATTTACCAAGTTGAAAATATCCCAAAGATTAGAATTTATTGTGAAAAGGGATTTTTTTTTCTGTCACATTTATTGTGATGAATAGAAACTGATTTTCATTACATAGTCTTTAAGTGATCATTCCCACTCAAGCTCACTGCTATGACCAAATGCAACCAAATAATTAAAATCTTCTTTGTGTATAATTTTTTACTGCAGCTGACGATCTTTACCTTGTTTGGGTATTTTTCAGCTCTTTGATTATGTTTTTTTTTTTCTCAGCATTTTTATGGTGTTTTTATTCTGCACATATTGCATCATATAGTGCATCATTACTCTTAATAAAAGACTGTTCAATATTTTACAGTGTTGTCCACTTCATTTTGTCAACATTTAATTGTTGTTAATTGATGAAAAAAACTCTACCAAAAGGTGGATTTCCCTTACGATCAGTCATAATGGTGTTTTTCAGCTATAAACTCATTAAAGACTGTAACTGTGTAACTGGAGTTTTTTGAATCAACTTTTTTTGACATTGTTTCTTCATGTTTCTCACCAAGATTACAAAGGATCTAATGTCACACATGTCACATCCCGTTTTATTGTTTCAATTTAACAAGAAGAAAGTCAAACTTCAACAAAACACTTAAACACTAAAACAAAACACTTAAACTTTTCACCCAAACCACACACCGTGTGTCCATTGAGAGTGTCGTACCTGTCCCGTCAGGCCCAGTAGCCAACAAAAAAGGCAACTACAGAGAGGCAAATGATGAGGTTGACGTTGACAATGAGTCGTAGATGTCGCTTTTCTTTCAGAGAACAGGCCTGTTCAGGTGCAGGAGGAGTCACAGGATTGTCCTCTCCGTCCTTCCGTCTTTCCATCCCACACAGCCAGTAGAGGGCAGACATCAGCCTGGACTGGCTGTGGACGCTGGAGGACACAGAGGATGAAGAGTCTGGAGAGTTCAAGGAGGAGAAAGGGGACATTTTGAATTGTTCACTGGGTGTGTTTACCAGAAAGAAGGACAAATGGTCGAGTGGAAAAGAGTCATCACAAGCAGGACAGAGACCCACCTTTCCTGTCATGACACGCTTTTCCATTGCTGGTCTCCTGCTCTCTTCCTGTAGTTCCCATGTCAGCCGTCTGAACAGTGATCACGTCGAAGGTCTTACTGCTCCGCTCCACTGTGAATACATGCTGCTTGGGCTCCACTGGGTCAAACCTTGTGAACCAGGTAAGGCGACTAATCTGTTGACAAAAAAACAACAACAAAAAAAAAAAAGACACGACACAAAGAGTTAACTCAAAGAACTAGGAAAATCCGATTTATTCTCTTGTGGACATTTCAGAACGTATTGATTTATATTTGAGTGTACCACAAAACTGAACATATGTAAAGTCAGGTTTCCGCTGCAGCAAAAATAGTTTTTATCAACGACCCAAATGATGATGAATTAGATCAGAGTTTCCAATCATTGTACAGGAAATGAATCAATTTTCCTCCAACATACCATGAGGTGCTATTGACACCTTGTGGTGCTGTATTGCTGCAGATCTATTATGTCTGGTGCAACGCATGTTTGAAAATATTTTTCTAAGGCAGGAATTAAGTTTTTTTTTTTTTAAGTATGCAAAAGACAATAAAATAATAACTTTAATTTCTGCATTTGAATTCATGACCCAAGCAGAAGTCTTTCTGTACCCTCTAATGGTCAATGTCAGTGAAAATTAAATACAACAACTGTGAAACGTCAACAACGTCATAACAGATCTGAATAGTGGCTTCACCTGCTCTGGTGCGGGCTCCTCTGTGGACAGGCTGACCACAACCACCACAACCAGGGTGATGACGGACAGCAAGATGGAGAAGTAGAGGAAATGGACGTATTTCAACACCGCAGGCCTCTCGTCCTCCTCGTAGCACGGGGGTGCAGGGTAAATAAAGTCCAAAATCATGCGGATGCAGCCCACCAACAGGCCGATAACCAGGCCCCAGAATGCACCCTGAGAGAGAGAGAGAGAGAGAGAGAGAGAGAGAGAGAGAGAGAGAGTCAAAGACAAGCACAGACACAGATGTATTTATTTACAGTTGCCTCGCCACATTGCACATAGAGACCAAATTAAACGCAGAGATGGGAGATGCATGCACTAAGTGCACCTTCTCATTAGTCCTCTTCCAGAAGCATCCCGTGAGGAAGATGATGGAGACTGGGGGCTGGAGGTAGCTGCTGATGGACTGGATGTAGATGAAGAGCTGTCCACCCTGACTGGCCTGAACAACAGGAATCCACAGAATGGAGGCTACCAACAGCACCAGCACAAACACTCTGCCGCATGCACATGAAACATAAGACCGGTGTTTTGAATGAATGAAAATTGAAGCGGTTCAGTTTAGTTCAAAGTCGTGTCGTAATGTCATGACAGGACAGCCTCTGAGAAAACTGAACATTTTGATACATAAATCTCAACAGCACTGTACATTTGGCTACTACTAGGCTGTGTGTGTGTGTGTGTGTGTGTGTGTGTGTGTGTGTGTGTGTGTGTGTGTGTGTGTGTGTTCGTGCGTGTGTGTGTGTAAAGGATAGAGAACAAAATGTGGTAAAGTCGTTACTTGGAAATATTTGGAAAGAGGGGTTATGGTTTGGGTGAGCATGACAGAAAAATGTAATGATTTAATATGCAATTTAGTGCATGATTTCATCCAAAGTGCAGTGTAATGCCATACATGGTTACTTATTAAATGTAGATGGTCCAAGCAGGAATAAAATATTCTTCACTGTATAAGCCTTTAATCTTTTAACTTAAGTAAACCTCAGTGGAAAAAGCTGACGGCTGATTATTTTTTAGAAAAGGCCTTAAATGTTCTTTGCTGCAGGCTAAAACCGGTGCTTCAGTATAGGGTATATACAGTGTGCTAGAAGCAGGACCATATTTTGGGTTATGTCTGCTTGTCCAGATGTGGTCACATACCTGCCCACAATCATGAGCTCCCACTCAGACGCACGGGATCTGAAACTCCTCCATACATCCATGGTAAAAATGGTGCTGGCGCTGTTGAAGATGGAGGTCAGAGAGGACATGAGGGCAGCGATCATCACCGCCATCATCAGACCCCTTAATCCTGGGCAAGAAAAAAACACACCACAGCACACACACACACACACACACACACCACACAACACAACACACACACACACACACACACACACAGGCTGGAGTAAAAGAGAGCAAAGGGCAGAGCGGGAGCTGTGTGACTGAGGGGAAAAAGTGTCCTCACCTGCAGGCAGCAGCTCCATGACCAGTCTGGCGTAGGCAGTATCTGAACAACCCACTGCGTTGCCACAAATCTGTTTGCACTGCTCAGGGTCTGCACACGCTACATCATCTGCACAACATCATTAAACACACAGCACTTCACCAGACACAATTTAGCATCACTTTTTAAATATTAAAACTCTGCAAGTATCAGCATTACCTGAATACAAACATGTGTTCTGTATCGAAGACCAGTTAGTAAATCAACTACTTTTATGAGGTTAATTAAGTCATATATAGTTACACAATAAGTATACACAGCTTCAGTAATCACTGATAAGAAAGCATTCTCATACCTGTGTAGAGTATCCTGCTGATCATGCCAGGCAGCATAACAGCAAAGAAGGGCAGAAACTTAAGATAAGCAGCCAGCAGGGAGCCTCCTTTAGCATGGGTCAGGGTCTTAGCAGCCAGGGAGCGCTGCACAATCACCTGTAGACAATCACAACCACAGTTCATCCTCAGTTAACACCCAGTGACTGTGGGTTAATGTGTAATCGAGATATTTATTAGTATGTAATTACACTTTAATTGGGGCCTATTTAATGTGGATCGGTATGGGAAAAGGAAATCACGTAGTGTTAGTGTCAGAGCCTGGAGTGTATCAGGGGTAAGGGTTGTATGTGCAAAAAAATATGATTCAACTGCTGAACCGATTAGACAAATATGCTCATTAAATCTACTGATATTGTATCAAAGGAATTTTTAACCTCTATGAGGAGCAAAACATGCCAAATGTTCAAGATGGGAATTTTCAGATGAAGACTTTCAGTACTTTATTTGAGAGGAATTTGTAGAAGAGTATAAACACGATGGGAAAGCACTAAAATACACTTTTCATCTTTTATAGATGAAAGGCCTCTTTATATTTTAAAAGTAAACTAAATTTGCTACCAACTGCCTTCCCTGTAGGGATCAGGCTTTCTGGCATATCGTCTGGTTTCAAACCCCTGTTTCAAACTTTATTAAAGGAAGAGGCTTTTTTACATATCCTGACTTGTGATAGTGATAATTAGTACCTGATCAGAACACCAGTACCACATGGAAGGGATGGACATGCCGATGATGACCCCAGGCCAAGGCAAGTCGGAGTTCACCGGGTCTCTGAATATGTGGAAGGCGTCATCTCGAGTGATGCCGCAGGTCGAGTTGGGCACCCGGATAGAAGGGATGGCGTTGGCGTATCCCTCCATCAGAGCGTTCCAGCCTCCGATCTCCGCAAAGCCTCAGCAAGGGGATCACAGGGTCATTTACACGGGAACATGAAGTGCTGGTGATGTGAGGGTGTCATGCAGGAATCTGATTTGACTTACTGAAGCCCATGAGGGTGAGAGCTCCTGCCAGCATGATGGCGGTTTGAGCAGCATCCGTATAGATGACTGCAGCCAGGCCACCTGAGACACAACATACAACACATGCTGCACTTCTACCAGCCAGGGACATGCAGAAGAAGCAGAAAACTGTACTCTTATGTCTACATTGTCTTAGCAAGAGGTTTTAAAAGTCAAAGTTTCACCTGCAACAGTGTAGAGAGCAGTGACTGACAGCAGCACCACTATAGCCAGGTAGATATTCCACTGTAAGGCCAGCTGTATAAACAACGCACCAGCATATATGTCCACCTGGTCGAGAAACACATACACACACACACACACACACACACTGCATGGGATATGTACATCACAAACCACAATGAAGGTTAAGATGAGCGGGTAAAATTGAGGGAACACACTGCAAACAGCAGCGTAGAAAGCACTAGAGAATGACTGTGGATTCGTATCATACCGATATCTTTGTGAAAACGTAAATAAACAAGGACAGCACAGCTATAAATAACTGGGTTCTTTTCCCACCAAATCGCCTCTGCAAGTATTCTGGCATTGTTGTTACCTGCAGGAGAAAAAAAAAGATCAAAGATGGTTATAAGGGAATAAATGGACAATATCATGCATGTGCACGTGTTTGTGCGTGTGTATGTGTGGGATATTTTACTGTGAGTGTAGACACCTCACCCCAGAGGCAACATAAATGGGCAGGAAGAGCCATCCCAGCAGCAGCACCATCAGCATACCCTGATATGAGAAGATTTTAAAACACTTTAAAAATGAAAAGTAAAATTGTTTTTTTACATTAGTATAGTGAATCTTAAATGTCTCTTACATTCCATTCATATGAAAATGCCGCGATTCCTGCTGCAGCTCCTGACCCTGCCAGGCCAATAAAATGTCCACTGCCAATGTTACTGGCAAACAGGGAGGCACCCACCTCAATACAGACGAGAGAGAGAGAATCAGGTGAGGTAAGGTGTCACTTTGAACCAAACAATATTTTTGCCATCTGAATTTTAAAGCGTGAACGAATAGAGATGGAGGTTGCAGTGATAAAAACATACTTCAATAGGAGTTCTGCTATGCTCACACCATTGGTCTATGTGGGTGGTTTATTATTCAGAAGCCTTTATATACAGTATATAGCCTTTATACTCACCGGCCACCAGGTCATGTTCTTCCCAGCCAGGAAGTATCCATCCACAGTGCTGCGCTTCGTCCTCCACATGGACTGACAGAAAAAATGAAAAACCTCTTTAAGAGATGCGTGTGGGGAGGAAATGTTGATTCATACGACCTGAGCAGAAACAGGATCTCTAACTAAATAAAAGGGAGGATGTTGGGAGGAAAATCTGAATGAATTTGTGCAACACGGTTCCGCAGGTACTCCAGGGCACCCTTTTGCCACATATGCAACAGTGCAATGAGTACTCAAGCTCACATACTGTGCCCTACACACCACACTGCCATAGATTGTAGGTACTTATGCTGATCTGCCACTAGAGACATTTCCTTTTCTACCACTTAAAGTGTCTTATCCCTTAAAAACAGTAACATACTTTACATATTTTCTGGATATGTAGAGCAGAAACCCTTGTACCCCCCTAGGTGCTAACCCTTGTTGATATTACAAATATCGTTATTGTACTATTACAAAGCCACCACAACAGTCATGGCATTAGGAATGTTTTCCTCTAAAATCCCTCTTAGGATATCTAAAATTAAACGGACATTTCTTGTGTTTGTCATCAGCGGCCAAATCCTTCGTGCAAGCAAATGATGAGACACGAAGCAAAGTCAAAGTATCACTGCTTTCTCATCATTTACGACAGGATCCATACGGAATCAAAGAAAGAAAAACGCAGGATCTCCAACATGAGCATGAAGAGAGGAGAGATGAGAAAGCGGAATCTAACTTGTCATAAAGTTAAAATGATGCAAGTTAGTTCTGTTCTTGCTGAAGGACAGTAGAAACATTTGCTTGATAGCGAAGATGCAAAAGGACAAAGAAGACAAAATTTGTTCGTCTAACAAGAAATAGCTTACTATGTTAAAATGTTTGGTATCAGTGCTGAAGCAGTGACCTGTTTCTTTTTTTCCCCTGTACTTACCCAGAGGCCCACTCCCAGCACGAGAAGAAAGTAGACCACCAGCACTACTATATCCCCAGTAACCAGGGTAGTCCTGGCCCCGGGAGAGGGCGATGGAGATGGGGTCATGCTGGTCCCTTGGCGCCCTGCTGCAAGGTCAAAATTCATCTGGAAACCAAGACATGAATAGATTCTGATAGTGAGTACAGAAGATGATAACTTACAATTTGGAAACATTGTAAACTGTTGTTGCAGGTAATTAACACCAAATATGACATTAAACATCCCACACTCTTGGCTCTTGATCATATGTTTTGTCTATCGAGTCCTTAAATGGCTTTTACAGTAATCATAAAAGTATGAGCTAAGCACATGTACTTGTGTACTTGTATTTCTTTTATGTGCTACTCTCTACTCCATCACTACAGTGGGTTTACTTGACAGATATCGTTCATTTTCATGTACGGAATCCAACAAAACATATAACCTTATGAATATGATACTTATGAACTGTCATTGTTAGTTACATTAATGTAGAAAGACGCACAGGTATAGTAAAAATCAGCTCCACCTTGACATTAACATTCTGCTTGCATGTTTATGCATTTGTAAAAATACAAGAATGTAAAATAAGAGTCTGAAAGCGGACATTCTGCATACTCTGAACATTTACTTTTTAATACTTCAAGGACAGGTTCACATTTACTTCCAAATTCTGTTTGGTGTGGAATTCCTGCTTCGTGTTCAGATGAGGGGGAGGAAATAAAGTACACTGAAGTGCAAAACAGACTTTAACTCTAGAAAATACTAACTTGATTTGTCAGACTCAGACTGCTGAAGCTTCTTATAAACTTAAGAGAACAGTAGATTTTGTACCCCATCGCTTAAATTTGGAGGCATTTTATGAAAGAATCTTCTAATGACCGGCATGAACAGGAAGAATAATTACAGCAAGCCAAAAAAAAAGAAACATTAGTGTTTTAAGACACTATTGATTTGAAAAAATGCCAAAATCTAACTTACTGATACTTATGTATCTTTACTCAAGTGAATGCAAGACTTTTCTCAACTTGAGAGTTGAGTTGACCACTAGTTGAGACAAACTGAATAATCAAAGTTAGAATCAATCTTTTTAATAAATTTACAGTATATCACAATTTCTACTGGAGACACATGTATTAAACCTGCCGTGCTGCTGTCATACGAATTCAACTGTTGAAGACAGCTACACTTTTTAATCTTGCCTTGTAACCTGTACTGGTATCAGTGTATGAAGTCACAATGATTGTGCACTTTAAAACATCTGTGACTTGTAAAGCACTTTGTGAGACTTGCTCTAGATAAGAAACTTTACAAAGTTACATTTGCTCAGTATCTCAGTATCTTCAGGCTATGCACTGGATGATATTGTTTAATAAATAAACTCACCTTTCAGTAAATGATCACAGTGTATCACTACCAGCTGGACTGTCCTGACTGCGTTGTCTTCCCCAAACACAACAGCATGTCACAAGCAACCTGGGGACGATCCCAGGATTGTCATGTTTGTGGCGGAGCTTTCCCCCACTCGCCAAAAGATCAAACTCCACTTTCACCTCACGCACAACAAGGTTTCGTTAAAATGTAAAAGATTTATTACTCCTCACAGAGAGGTGTTCGCACAACACACAGTCCAGCAGCCAGTGGAAGAGCTAAATGATTGCTGAATGAGTTTTTTAATTAATACCTCATTCCACAGGAGAAATGAGCGGTGATATCGATAAAGCAAGATAAGTGGAAGGTCAGCGTCTGTGTCCAGAGCAGAGACGTTCAGTTTCAGGCTTATCTGACTATAAACAAATGTTCATCTGAGATACTGCAGCAATAGCAGGTGTGTCAGCAGCAGCTGTAAGCAAGTTGTAAAGACATATGATGACATGTTATTTACAGCATAAGAGTTGCAAGAGACGTAGAAATAAGGCCAACAAGTGTAATTACCTTTGTACTGTCAATAATATACGGGTGCATATAGTATTATTTCTCTGTAAGACAACACAGTCTCATGACAGATCATTTTAAAAACATAGACAGTCAGGCAAAGATAGATTTCATATGACTCTTTATATTTGTCAGCATTGTTAGGACACAATACAAAATACAGACTTAACACTTTATAAGCCTTAAATGGACAGCAACGCTTTCAAGGTTCTGTAAGTTAAGCAGAAAAAAAAAAAGACAACTTATCCTAGCTGCACAGCTTAAACCTTAACCTTAACATTTAAAAATATCACAGGGGGACTAAGCTTTAAGTTTTACAAAGCACTGGTATAGCTCAGAAGCTGGTATGATGTATTATTAGTTGAAGGTTTTGTCAAATGCTGCATCTCATACACTGACATTAATGACATTGCTGTCCTCTCAGTGTAATAACTAACATTCAGTCTCATCCGGTACGGTAAAAACACAAGATATCTCTGTTACAGTTTAATGAATATAATATCTAACACTGGAACACAGCTAAACATTCATATATTGCACACTGCCCGCTGTCAGATCAACATAATCCCACTTCAATAATCTGTTATTACTGATTTGAGCCAGATTAAAAATGATCCAGTTAAAATTGTCTTTTAAAAACTCAAGTTAAGTGCCAACTTCTCACTGTTATTGTCTCATATGTACAAGTTGGTAGCATTTGAGGTATCATACAAGATCAACACCATTTAGGAAAAAAAAAAGTTCTTAAAGCTACAACTGATGTGGTAAGAAAATCCACTGAAATGGAGGTATACGCACGATGCGATAAATGAAACAATCCATCATCAGGAAAGCTGATGTGTGTGAGTTTTACTTGAGAAAATAAGCTACACTTAAGTCAGTAAAGAACTTATATTACATTCAGAGTGGTGGGCCGCTTACAAAAATACAGAACATGTAAACTAACAGGAAAAACTGCTTTTGTGGTTTCCTCCAAACCACCGACTGCACGTGGGTATATTTTAAATTAACATCTATTTCAGGATAAAATGTTTTTGTAAATCTACGTCTTATTCAAGGACATTATCACAAAGATTTTACTGTAGAATTGTTATACCACACTTACAGAGGTGACCTAAACTTAAAGAAAGAAAACTTAAACTATAGGATGTTACTGAGTAACTATCTTTTAAACAGTAGAGATACCTTGACGGCCAAACAAGATTGTGCTCTATGTAGAAGTCTTAGCCATTAAAGCTTCGACAAAACTTAGATTTATTTTCAAAAGGACCCATACACTACACCACTGGTAGAATGCAAAATGATCCATCTTTGATGCAAAAGACATTCTGTCTCCCTTGATGTAACCAAAAACACACACACATACACAACACTTAAAAATAGCTTTTTTGCTCAGAAATGTGCACTGAAAGGTGTGTGTGTTTGCATTTGTCCCATGTATGTACAGAATATGTATACACTATGTATGTGAACACTTGTGTGTACGTGTATATGTATACTGTGTTAACTGTAGTCATGTCCATATATATGTGTGTGTGTTACCAGGCCAGTGGGGAGGCCATTCGTGGACTCCTGGGGCTCTTCAGGTTTTCTGCAGCCTGATGATCACCGAGAGCTCTCTGTGGTGAAGAACCAACAGGGTTTGTAAGACAGCATAAACTGTATTATTATTATGGGTCTTTAAAAGCTTTTGTGGAATATATTGTTATCTTATAGTTTTTTTGTAGTGTGTTCCATCTTTTGGGTATTTATTTCTTTCAATCAGCGCTTGGTAATAAGGATTTCAGTGCTAAAATTTCCATATTTATGAATTCATAAAAACATAACCATGAAAAATTCAAATTACTAAAGATTATGACCATGACATTAAAATAATTGGATAAAATTTACAACAGATTCTCAATCAGGATATTTGTGAACTTTGATTTTCAGCCCATTAAAGCTGCAGAAAAAAAATAAAATTTCTATGCAAAAAAAAAAGTCAAATAACTTCTTTTAATTCTCCTTTATCTATTCAGATCTGACTTCCCGACAAAAATATTCAAACAACCCACTGCTGTATACTGAGTGTCAACATACTGATCCAATTACTGTGAATTGTTGCTCATTACTAAAAGCACTGAATACACTGCACAGGCCTTCCTGAAAACAAAACATTGGCAGAGAAGAAAAGTGTTTATCTGCAACCATTTAAATTGTGTGTCACAGGCTGTTTTAAAGAAACATTTGTTATTCCAGTTCAGTGAAGGCTAAGAAGGAACTAAAGAGGATAACATGCATATTATTTTGACTGTAATACTGTGCATGTGACAACAGGAATTATTTGAATGAATGAATGAATGAATGAATGCATGAATCTTTCTTGCTCACCTCAAACTTGCTCATGAACTCAGCAAAGATACCAAAGAAGGCCTCTGTGTTGGTGGCTTTGCTGTCTTCTCCAAAGTAAGAGGCAGTTTTGCTGAATTCTTCCATCGCTCTCTGTTGCAGGGACTCCAGAGACTGGAGTGCTGGGTGGCTGTTTTCCAAAAAGTTCTACACACACTGGAGTCAAGGGTCACAAACATCTCATTACTTCTTTTACTACATTATTTTTTAACTCTTTTCCTTTCCTTTTGTGAAGGATACACTCATGACAACAGCAAAACGGTCCTCAGCAGTCGCAGGCATCTTCTGACAGGCTGAGCGAATGTCCTGGATGGTTGTATGAAGGTCGTTCAGATCTGACGTGATAGTCCTCTGGTTTACTGCTGACCAGTGCGTGCACAAAACAGAAAAATAGAAATAGAGGGACAGTACACTTCAAATCGGTGACTAACATGAAAAAACATGACAACTACAAATAAATCCTGAGTAAGAGATCAGTCTGTTCTTAACTGTTCTCACACTGTGGAACAGGCATTGAAGGAAAATGTATCAATCTACCTTTGGCTGCAAGAGGAACCATGGTTAGATCTTTGGAAAAATCCAACACATCAGGAAAGTGTTGACATAAGGACTTGACCAGGATGTGCAGAAATGTCGACTTCCCGTCCACTGTTTTAGTTGTGCTCAACTGCAGAGGACAAAATGAATCTATTAACTGCACAACTGTGGTATGATGAAAATAAAAAGAAAGATTAAAAACAGGCAATTTTCTATAGTATCCATACGTGTATGACGTACCTCTGTTAGGAAGTTGATCTTGAAGCCTGTCGTCTTGTTGGTTTTAGGCTGGCTGTTATTCAAGTAGTTTCCCATCGCCAGCACAAACTGAAGAAAGAGAGAATGCAGCAAGCATTTAATTGATTACAAATTTGCGACATTTGTCTGAGCTCTCATTGGCAGGCATAGTTTTTTTTTTTTTCTTCTAGTCGTTTTATTTTACGCCAATCTAAATCAGAAATACTGAAAAATGAAGATATACTTCTACGTCTAGTTCCAGTTCAAGCTCCAGGAAACAAGTTTTACTGCTCCTTATATCTGATAACAAACACCATCTCCCACAGTGCAGGTGTTTTTTTGGGTTTTTTTTTTTTTGCTGTGTCTTATCAGAATCACACAGCATTTTTACACCATCAGCAAAACACCAGGGTTGTAGACAGCTTGTACTTTTTGAATGACCTTTTCTGAACAGTCCGTTACCTCTAGTATCTTGGCTAGCTTCTTGCTGGTCTTCAGCTCCATGGAGGCCTTGTAGATACAGTCGTATGCTCCCCGCAACTCCTCTGTCTTCTCCTGTAGAGAGCACTTGAAGAGGAGGCTCTGGAGGCGAGTCTTGTACTCTGGCACTGATAACATCTGACGGAGAACACACACAACGAGAGAGTAAGCGAGTGATGATAAACACAGGCAATGACACAGGCTAAGGTTACCGACGCAAAGGCTTGTGTAAATGTGCAAATCAACAAAAACCAACCCGCCCACCCATCCACTCCCTGCAAGGACTGTACCTGCAACACAAACTGGTCTGGTTCGCTCAGTTTGCTGGGGTCCTGCCTGTACTCTTCGTATTTTTTGACCTCCTCTGCATCAGGGGCATACAGCAGCAGCTGTTTGATGTGTGATGGCTCCAGCCTATCAGTGGCCATGTTCATCAGCACCTGACGCAGCTCCCCAGGAGACAGCTTCAGGTGGGCTATCAGGATGGCTAGAGGTTAAAAAAACAAAGGCCAAAAAAGTTTTAATTAAATTAAAATGCTGGTATAATGTTTACCATCTTAGTTTAGCATGTTTAGCATGCTAATATTTGCTATTTACAACTAAATACAAAGTACAGTTGAGGCAAGTAGGAATGTCATTACTTTTGCCAGTATATAGTCACTAAACAAAGTATTGGATAAACAGAAATCTTGACCTGATGATGACACTAGATGAAAGGTCAGGGGATCACATTTTTTGTTTCTCTTCCTGTGGGTATCATGAATATGTTTAGCAAATTTCACACCAATCAATCTAATAGTTGGCCAATATATTTCAATACAAAACAAAAATGTCAACCAAATGAAGGTGCTAGAGGAAAGGTCAGGGGTCCACCAAAGATATTAGAATACACTGTCTGACAACCATGAATATCTGTATGTGTGTGTGGTCCCAATCCATCACATAGCTGTTGAGATATTTCATTAAATAGGTGAAAACTGCTGGTGGACGGAGGACGACCAGTGGGATTCATCCTGAATAACTATAAATAAAGTTTAAAAACATAAAGGGTATGGTGTATATGACTATACATAATAATATGCCATTTTATACTTACAGGCATTGTAAGCCTTTTTATGGGACAGAATTTCTATCACATCTTTCTTCTTGAAGGTTTCTGACTGGAGGGATGGCTCTGGAGCAGGCACTGAAGTGGGATCAGTTACAGAGGAACATGGTAGATACACATACTGTAAGTGCACATTTTCCATTTTGACATTGGTTTCTAAAGGGCACTACAAAGGGTGTAATAGGAGAATAAGCTTACGCTCCACAATTTATAGTCCACAATCTACAAGGGAAAAATTATAGAAATACTACAGAAATAACATAAATATATAAATTAAATAAAATATAATATAAATAATAATAAGAGCTTGGAAATCATGATTTTATTTAATGATCAATTAAAGATCTAATAGGAGTTAAGATTAAGGAGTGTAATACGTTCACTGAATAAATCATCACATCACAGGGATGCAGGGATCCAAGAACCAGGATGATGTGCTATGAAATAATGATACATGTGTCATTCTGTCAAATCAACTACTGATCAAAGAACTTCAGATGTGGATGCAGCCACTTTTACTCACTCGAGCTCTTCTGCGTCCCAAAGTGGAGCTCCAGATCCAGATACTTCACCATGTCATGCAGTTTATCATAGTCAGAATTTGCTCCCAGCTACCAAAGATAATCAAAAAATGTTGACAATTTCATTAACTAACTTTTATAGTTTTATATTTTTATTTGTTTTTCTAAATATGAAGTGTGTCACAGTTTTTCTTAGCTCCCCATGTCTGAACCCCACACAACTCACCTGTCCCCAGATGGTCCCC
This sequence comes from Seriola dumerili, assembly GCF_002260705.1. NCBI lineage: Eukaryota > Metazoa > Chordata > Actinopteri > Carangiformes > Carangidae > Seriola > Seriola dumerili. Next base: position 1,915,539 of record NW_019174424.1, on the reverse strand, counting down.
TCTGAATTTTCCACCTGCTCCCAGCGCAGCCTCTTCACACTCATGTGGTTGGAGTCCATCCTGGACAGACTGGGCCTTGGCAATGGTGGAGGGGAACAGGGTGGGGGCAGGGGTGGAGGAGGAGGGGGCTCCAGGTGCTCTGTGGGGTCAGACAGAGAGTGGGGGAGGGACTGAGGCTGACTCGGGCTGTGGCATTGTTTATGGTGGGATGACTGGGATTGTGGCTGGTGTTGGGACTGCAGTAGGTGATGTGAGGGCTGCGACTGTGGACGGGCAGCTTGGGTGGAGGGCTGGACTTGGTGCGGTGATTGGTGGTGTTGGGGAAGGGGCTGAAAAGTGGAGAGGGTGGGCTGATGCGGCTGAAGAGGCTGAAAGGTAGAGAGAAGAGGCTGGGGCCTGTGGGGCTGCTGGGGAGGGTGGATGACATGAATCTGGTGTTGGTAATCCTGCGGAGGGGGCTGTGGGGTCATGTGGTGGATGTGGTGGATCTGAGGGGTGCTGGAGTGGTGGTGGGTCTGCTGGATAGAGTGGGGTCTCTGGGGGGAGGGTTTGGTGGGCTGGGGGTGATGGGTTTGGTGGATCTGCTGCTCTTGGTGTCTCCCTTGAGGTGACACTTGGCTTTGATGATGACCTTTGAGACTTCTGCGGCTCTGGTGTGAGTGGCTGTCCCGTTTTAGCTGAACTGGGAGGGAGGCAGGCTCCTGCTGGGTTTGATGCAGAAGCTCCGTGGAGGAGTGATGGGGCTTGGGTTGGTGCATCTGATGGACTTGATGGAGCAGCTCTGTGGAGGAGTGGTGGGCCTGGGGTTTGTGCATTTGCTGGAGCAGCTCAGTGGACGAATGGTGCGGTTGACCCCGATGCATCTGATGAGCTTGATGGAGAAGTTCTGTTGAGGAGTGGTGAGGCTGCATCTGCTGCATTTGCTGAGCTTGGTGCAGAAGCTCTGTTGAAGAATGATGGGCCTTGGATTTGTGGATCTGGTGGAGCATTTCTGAAGAGGAGTAGTGGGCATGGGCTTGCTGCATTTGCTGGAGCATCTCAGCAGATGAGTGGTGGGCCTGGGATTGTTGCAACTGGTGGAGCATCTCGGCAGAGGAGTGATGGGCTGGGGCTTGGTGCATCTGGTGGAGCATCTCCGCTGAAGAATGGTGAGGGTGGGATCTCAGGCCCTGATGACTTTGGTAGATGCCCTCAGCGTACTGACCTTGTTGACTAGGGTGGGCTGTCGGTTGGGGTGACGGCTGGTGTGGAGGAGGGGCTGAACGAGACTGCCGTCGGTGGTGATGGCTCTGGTGGGCCTGTTGCTGCTGTGCTTGGCGGATCATATAGAGGGGATGGTTGGCGTGTTGATGGGTAGAGTCTGGAGAGGGGAGTGGGGGTAAGGACTGGTGCAGTTGTTGGAGGGGAAGTGGTGAGTGGGATTTCGGCTGTGTTGGCTGGGCAGGCATCGAGTGGTGACTCTGGTAAATCTGTTGCATCTGTTGCTCTTGATACGCTTGTTGCTCTTCATAGACCTGGCGCTCCTCATAGACCTGGCGCTCCTCGTAGACCTGGCGCTCCTCATAAGCTTTACGCTCCTCATAGGCTTTTTGCTCCTGGAAGGCTTGTAGCTCTTCAAATGCTTTTTGCTCCTTGTAGGCTTGACGCTGTTCATACGCTTTTTGTTCCTGGTAGGCTTGACGTTGCTCGTATACTTGCCTATCTTGGTAGGCTTGTTGCTCCTGGTACATTTGTTGCTCTTCGAAAGCTTTTTGCTCCTCATATGCTTTCTGCTCTTCATAAGCTTGTCTCTCTTTGAAGATTTTCTCCTGATAGGCTTGTTGTTCCTGGTAGGCCTGCTGCTCCTGGAACAGTTGTTGTTCTTCAAAGGCTTTCTGTTCTTCATACGCCTGCCTCTCCTTGTACGCTTGTTGCTCCTCATAGACTTGTCTCTCCTTATACGCTTGTTGCTCCTCATAGGCTTGTCTCTCCTTGTATGCTTGTTGCTCCTCATAGACTTGTCTCTCCTGGTATACTTGTTGTTCTTGGTAGGCTTTTAGCTCTTGTATGGTAGCATGAACCTGTAAGTCCTCTTTTGTTGGAAGCACTTTGTGGAGAGAGTGGCGTTTAGGTGGTGGGTTACTGCGGGGTGGAGGTGGTGGAGGGGGTCCAGATTTCCGGCGAATGGGCACATATGCTCTTGGGGAATGTTCTGGGGTGTAGTTAAGCTGTTGCTGCTGTTGCTGCTGTTGCTGAGGAGGCTGAGCCTGCGCAGGTGCTGGAGGTGGGGGAGGCGGGTCATTGAACTGAACAGGCGGGGGTGGAGGAGGAGTCATCGGGGGAGGGGGGATGTGGTCAGAGGATGAGGAGTAAGTGAGTGAGGAGGCATTCTCTTCTCCGCTGCTGCTTTGAACGTCACTCGGGCTGCTCAGCTCTGGGGCCACAAATCCTCCATTTTCTTCTTCGTCCACCACTAACTCTTCTTCATTATCCTCATCTTCCTCATCTGGGAAGCCCATCTGCACAACATCCTGGCATTAACACCAATTACACTTCATTAGCCCATTAATGTCAAAATTGAACTTTTGAAATTCTTTGAGTTGATCAAATGTTGTCTAAAAACATTTTTTTAAACATACTCTAACCCTTAAAACACATTTTGGAGGCTAGACAGGTTCTACAGGATCTCTTGTATTCATCTGCAAAAGTTGGACACAACATGGTTAAAACATACATACACTTACTGCGCAGGTTAATGAGTGAGATGCCACCGCAGTAATGACCGCTTACGCACTTCTGTCTAGAACCCAGGTTACTTCATAAAGGCTGTTAATATCAAAATTAGTGAGGGAGGTGTCTAATGGCAAATCATGAGTAAAACTACAGTAAATTGCATTCAGTTGTATTTTGTTAATACATTTGTAACAGCAGGTTTTACTGGTTTGTTTTAATGTTGAGGGATTTTGGTGCTCTTCTGTTTGCAATTAGATCACATATTGTGTTTTAATGATTCTTTAGGTTCAATGTGATGCACTAACAAACCCCACTGAAAGAAAAACTCTACAGGGAAAGAAATCTGTTTGTGCTGAAGTTTAACACAAAAGATTATTTTTTGTACTTTTATTTTACAGGAAACTATGTTCTGTATCCATTCTCTTTATGTACTTTATGTGTGTCAAGAGGTATGTCCTATTTTACATTAGTGTACTGTAGCGAATCAGTGCACCATGGGGAATTTAACCTGCTATCAAGACCTATGGTATAATGGGTATTTTCACAGGAAACAATTCAATAGTACTGGCTTGTGACTTTACTGTATTTATAAGTGGGATGACAAAGAACTGGCTCAATGTGGAAAATTCTGTATATAAGAACTAGTTGTACAAAAATTGCACAAGAATTGTGCTGTAGTTTCTAACAGACTGTCTACTACTACTACTCTTTTAGGTTTCCTTTTGCTAATAGTGTATCATGTAAGCATCTAAAAAAGTGTCAATTCAGATTGTTAAACTCATATTTCACATAAATGAGACATTCTTTCCTGGTGCAGTGTTGATGTGACTCTACCTCCTCATAGTCATTCTCAGGAGTCAGAAAGTCGTCAATGATGGCCACCCTCTGTCCCAGCTGCTCACTCAGTGCGTCCAGAAAGCGATCTGTGTCTTCTGAACGGGGTGGTTTGGAGAAGGTGTAGCGTCGCTTGCTGCTGCGATGGGCTGGGGGACTAGATGGGAAATCAACGGGCTCTGGAGGTGAGGGTGGGGGACTGTCCAAGCTGATGTAGGGATTAGACTCTCCACTGGTCTGGCTTGTCAAGCCTGATGGGTAGAACTGGGAAGCAGGGGGGCTGGGGAGAGGTTCCGGCCAGGATGTAGGGGGTGCGGGGCCTTTACGGCTACCTGAGATAAGGAGGAGAGGTATACAGTTATATTAATGCCAGATAAATATCTGAAGCATCAGCTGCAATGGCTTGCACTGAACAACATAAACAAACACAACAAATGCATAAAAAGGCTTTCAATCAGTGACACTCTCCCACAAGTTCTGCATTTGGAGAAAGGTTCGGCACAAAAAAGTAATCAGAACGTCTCCCAGAGGAGCTAACTATTCCAGAAAACACATTTTTGATTTAAGTGGGTCTTTAAATGTGTGTTTTCTAGTTCCACTTCCACCATCACCATATCCTCCCTATAAGGACAAAAAAAGTCTACTGTGCATAAAGTGCCTGTAACATGAGAGCCTGGCCATGTGAGCGGAAGTTTCTCTCCCTCACGAGTGCACACTGCATCCCTGACTGGGGGGGTGGCAGGACAAGCCATGGGCAAACCAAATCCATTCAAAGATGGCAACTTGTTACAAACCCCCCCCCACCCCCCCACCCCCCCCACCCCCCAAAAAAATAAAAAATTTCCTCTCCCCGTTTCCGATGCCAGCTCTGACCCTGCACTCTCTTCCTGCACACAAAAGAAACTAAACCTAATAATAGCCGTGCTGCGAAAAGGCTGAAAGCAGAGGGTTGTTTCAAATCTCTGCTCTGCTGTATATTTATGTACAGCATGAAATCACAAAAATCCCTGTCGATGTTAAATTCAAGGATATTCAGTTGAGTCAGAAGTGGGTTGGCTGCCTTGGGATTTATCATTCTTGCTCTGCAGCATTTTGTTGTCCTCCTTCTCTTACACTATTCCCCTAAAACATTCACACACTCACTCATCCACACAATAGTCATTTTATACAGTTATATTAGTTAAATTTAACTCTAGCTGCTATGAGTTTAGAATGAATTTATACTTTTGGCTACCTGTGTTAGCATGTATTGTAGGGGAGGCTGAGCGTGAAGGAGGTTCCAGATCCAGCAAACTCTCAGGGGCAGGAGGAGGGCGGCTCTTCAGAGACTTGGACCTCTTGGCTGAATACATGTTCTCCAGTTCAGCGTACACTGCTGACAGCTTGTATGGTGGAAATGTACAGAGAGACCAGAGTAAGACCTCTTGCCCTGATGATTATGAATCTTACTTTGATATTTACTGTATCTTTTCCCATCAAGAGCAGCTATGTTACATACATTGGTGAGATTGTTAGGAGTCTCAGGTAGGGAGGTACCATCTCCTGACTGTCTCTCTCCTGGAGCCAACCTCATCCCTGTCTCCAGCACTGGCTCTGCACGGAAGCCTATGGTAATACACTCATTAGAATGACTTGCAAGGTTTTGTCTGGTGTTTAAGGTGGGGGCTTCAGCTGATTAGGGCTTAATATCAGCTCCAGTTACATTAACTTAAGCCAGTTTTGGGTCAGCAACTGCAGACCTTGGCATTAGTCCAGCAACTAACTGTATCAGATTTAGTCCAGTGTTGCACTAAGCCATTCTGCTTTCATGGGCTTATGACAAAAATATTATTCAGTATTTAAAATATTGTAGAAAATATACAGTATGAACTGATGTCAGCAACACTGGTGATGTTTAAGAAGTGGAAAGCATTAAACAGGATCATGTTCACGATCACGCTGAAGATAATGTGAGCGATGATGATTAAAATAGTGATGATGCTGACGGGAATGTGTCATGGCGGTAGCAGTGTTACTGCTGCTACTGATCAAAACAATGAAAATGACAATGAAGATCTGTACCCATGCCCAAGTGTGTGCCAATGACCAGGTCATCAGAGCTACGTCCCCTCACACTGCTCCTGTACGTGGTCCCTGTTACCCTCATGGAGCTGCTACGGCGATGGGGTTCAGGGGCAACCTCAGGCTCCGGAGGTGGGGGAGGTGGTGGTGGTGGTGGTGGAACTGGAACACACACACATATTGGCAGTGCAGAGGAAGAGGCAAAAGGTGTATGAAGAAGAGCTGCAGCACCTGAGTTGATTGCACTATTAAAGATCCCAATGCCCATCTCACGCACAAACTTTTTTTCATTCGTACATATAAAAACCTCAAAAGCAACACATACCAAAAAATATATATATAAAAAAAAAAAAAAGCAAATGTGTGCACACACCTGGTGGTTTGTATCCAAGGAAGCGGGAGATCTTGCTCTGGCAGTGCTCCTGCTCCTCGTATGTCAGCAACTGGTAAACAAACTGCCAGATCACCTGTTTGGCTGGAGTATCCAGCACCGGGAACACATCCACGATCAGAGTGTCAACATTCCTGTTGCCATGGAAACACAGGCAAGGTGACAGAGGTCGCCTGGCTGTCCAATCAGAAGTCAACATTAAGCTCACACGAATGGCCACCCGTGTATGCAGACAACAAAACACAAAATAAAAGGGGCACTCCACTGATTTTACACATATAGGCCAGTTTACTCACCAATGTGCCACAAGTACTACTGTGTAAAGTCTAAGAAAATAACCCCCATCATCCCCTCAATATTATTTCTGCTTGGGTTTAAGGACTAAAAGTTTATAACAGAAAGCCTGTGTTACAAACTTTAAAAGATTTGGGCATTTGAAAAGATTCTAATGGTTGCATTATGGGAAATGTAGGATGTAGAGCCAGTGTTTTGGTGCTTGGCCCATACTAGGGATGAAAAATAAGGATATCTTGGCCCTTGGTGTTTCAGTCTCTGTCTCTTTTAAGTCCCCAAACTTCAGGGCTAAATCTGGAGTACCCCTTTTATTGTGCTCATGAAATCATTAATGTAATTAATTTACCTGAATTTGTGACTGCCTATAAATATTTTGATTTGAGACACTTAACAACCTGATTTAAACATGTTACAGTTGCACTGTCAAAAAGAAATCTTAATTTCCAGTGTAACTTTACCAGCCAATTATAGTTTAATTGGCTAGTAATGTTACACTTTAACCTGTCCTGCAAAATACAAACATGTTCAGTTATTCCAATCAATAATTTCTTCCTTGTTTGCATATCACTTCACATTCATCCTCTGACTTTCTCTCCATCCCCCCCCACTCCCTGCTTCTTCTGTCCCAATCTTCTTCCCGACCCCTTGCTCACCTGTGCTGGAAGAAGTTCTCCAACGCCTTGCAGATGGTATACCTCTCCTGGATGGTCAGCAGGTGCTCCAGCTGCTGTCCGAAGGTGCGGCCCTGAACCCTGATACTGGGAGGCAGAATCTCTGCCACCCACTGCAGGGAGCTGAGCGCAGGGGAACGGGCGCGTTCTGTGGGAACACCACCCCCTGCGAGGTCCTGTTCTGCCAGGGTGAAAGTAGGTGGACCATCCTCCACTACCAGAGTGGGCATGGCACCACTCCCCTGCAGCATGGACACCACCTTCTCGTGGGAGGAGGTCCTACAGGCAAATTCATGGTATGCATGGAGACACATGCAGACATATACTGGATGGTAACTTTAAGCAATTACAATGTAAGCAATTACATGCACCAACACTGGTTGTTTTATAGAAACAAATTCAATTTCTCTGATGCAGCCATTACTCATTTTACTTAACTGGTGCATAAAAGAGGAAACGACTTACAAAAAACATTCTCTATCCTGCAAAAGACATTAAATATACTGGAGTAACACATTTTCACATTCTCTGGGGAGCTTCCTTATCATTCATTATCCATTTGAAATGAGAAACAAACAGACATCAAACAACTGTGTATAACTGTGTTACCATATTTATCTTTACTGGTAATTTTAGCCTTTTCCTAATGAATTAGATTTACTTTAGAAACAGCAATGTTTTATGTTGGGCTTGGGCACAAATTTGCTAAAGATTTGTAAAGTTAATGAGGGTGAGAGCTCAACCTCATGTCCAGTCCGTTGAGAAACAGGATACGGTCTCCTGGTTTTAGACCTGCCTTGTCTGCTGGGCTGCCTGCAGAACAGAAAAGGAGCAAGAGAAAGAGACGTCTGATTTGACCATGGAAAACTGAAGAGAAGAAGAAAGTCAAGCTTTGGAAAGATACCATTAAATCAATCAATTTTAAACTTACCAGGGATGACAGAATCGATCCACACTGGAGCATGGCCTCTAAGAGTGAAGCCAAAACTCATGTTGCCCTTGCACACTCTCACTGTCCTGAAGGGACAAATTTGAGCTTTTAAACAGAGGCCCTCTGAAGTCAAAGAACAGCAGGAATTCAAAAATACTCAGCTCAGTCTCAAGTAATTGTTAAATTTATATGGCTTATATATGATTAAGGTAATGTGTATAATGTTCTATGATATAATACATGGGTTACCATAGAAACCTTGATTGATGATAATTAATAATCATGGCATAGAGAAGACAAAGTGTACTTAAGTAAGAGTGATTGATTTATTACGAAAGCTCATTGCACAGTGCTGTGGCTGTGATCTGTTGAAAAGGACAACTTCAAAGAGATCAGTAATTTAATTGACAAGTTCTTCTGCCCATCCTGAAACATGTGGACTGACATTGTGGCTCTCCTGTGGATTTCCATATTATGCAGACTACTTTAAATTCACATCCTGCACGAACAACCCTACTTAAATATGGACAATACATCCCCAGGGAGCGTATAACATCTTAATAAGCTAGAGCCACCGAAGAATTCAGCAGATTCTTGGGGCACTTTATTCCTACAATATAAAGGGATGGTGACAGGATGTTTGCGATGATGTTGCTTACTTATTTTGAATGTTTTAAACTCCTGATGATTCTGATCAGGATCTAAGCAGACGGGAAAACATCAGTTCATGAAGACACGTCAGGAAACAACATGACCGCAGACAAAGAGAGCAGGAGATCAGGCATGACTAGTCCAAATAGGTTTACACTCCCACTGGCTTTAGTACTGATGGGTCTATTTTTCAGTTCACTCCTACATATCTTAGTTTCCAAAAATTCCATGCTTACACTAAAAAACCTGTCACGGTAGTTCTTGTGGGGAGTGGTTATAAATTTGATCAGACAGGGGGAGAAAAAATATTATTTCAGGAAAAGGGTTTTCTTGGAAAACTAAAAATGACATGCACATTGTTGCTGAAACAAACGCTGTGACTCCTGCTGATGGAAGGCCACAACATACAGAGAGGATGAGCAGAGAAAACACTGTCAAATAAAAACCTAGGCTGGCACCTATCACTGGGTAAGGCGGCAACATGACACTTAACACAGACCTGCAGTTGGTGGTGGTGCCACTGGAGTGGCCGGCTATGAGTGAGGTGGTCTTTCGCATGCCGCGGGCGGGGGGGACCACGCCTTCCTCTGCGTGGGTGCGTGGCACTGAGCTGGCGCGGGTGGAGACCAGAAGGCGTTCAGGGTGATCCTCACTCCGGCTGCGGCGAAGGCGGTTACGGCTAGGGTCACTGAAGCTCCGCCCCTTGAGCCGGCTCATCAGGCTCTGGGAAACCACCTCGTCAAAACGCTCCCGGTGCTTCTTGGGAATGAAGATCCTGGCAAACATTGTGCAATCAGAGTCAACCTCAGATTGACTAGAAAATCTCTATCAGAAAGCAGATGTGGAGCAGCTTCCAGTTCAGCTTCTCTTGTGTAAAGATCATTTACATAAGAACACAGCAACTAAACAAAATCACATCAAAGCAGCAATTTCAGCCGAAATCCAACAAATCCAAGACTCTTTATTCTGATCACTCAAAGCCTCCATCGTCCAAAGCCTCCAAAAAAAAAAAAAAAAACCTAGGGATTCTTGGTCTGATTACGTATTGTTCCAGCTGCAGGATCCACTTAATTGGTTTAAAAATAGTTCAGCCCATATTGCCTCATGGGAGGGCCGAGGCAGGGAGAAGAAGAGACTGGTCCAGCATTAGTTTGTGTGTGTTTTTCTGGTAGTGGGTGTGCGCACGCGTGTGTGTGTGTGTGTGTGTTGGAGAGAGAGAGAGAGAGAGAGAGAGAGAGAGAGAGAGAGAGAGAGAGAATGAAAGCGATAAGGGATGAGCTTTGTTGTGTGGTCCTGTCACATCAGCAGCTGCAGGTAAGAGTGTTCAGTATCAGTGACAGCTCACAGCTAATATGCGAAAAGGAGGAAGCACAGTGCCAGAGCTACCTCTGGGAAAAAGCGCTCCACTCCCTCTACTAGTGTTATTTTCCCCTCCCATTATCAACTCTCACTGCCTTTTCTTTCTTAAAGGAAAAAAACCCACCCTGGGATACTCTTAGATATGAATTTGTGGTATCTAGTGTGTTCCAGGGGAGGATTTGTGAGCCACTTTCCTCTAGTCTGTTTTGTGTGCTGCATATATATATATATAGATGAGAAAGACAGTGTCCTGTCAATAAATTGAAGATTGGAGAAAGAAAAAGTAGTGTCGGCTATAACTGCTTGTTCAAATTCTGCATCAAACTTGTGTAAGAAGAGTTGTATTTCAGATGCACACACTGTCTGAGGCTTGGTGGCAAAATTGGTATTGCTGCCTCTTCAATGACAGATTTCTCTTTTGTGTGGTTTTCAGCATCAGCAAAAAATTTTAAAGAAAGAAGGCTTTTGTTTCCCCGAATTAACACTCAAACCTGACATACACCCCTGATGTTTCAGACTGCTCAAAACGTCTAGTCCCATTAAACTGTCTTGTAGCTCTGTTGTCTGCTGCATGCAGTTTATTTTTGGCCAATTATGTGCGAGAACAAGAAAAATACAAAACAAAACAACAGAAATGACCCAGAAATGTAAGAAACATTGCCAGTAACTGTTTTAAAAAGTATTTTGGGTGTGTTTTTCCTTTAAATGTAGGACACCTTCCCCCCATTTCTTTCTCTTTTATCTGCAGTTCTAAATGCACATACAAAAGCAAACCTCCATCTCACATGCATAGCGTATACACACACCTTTTTCTCTTTTGCATATCTGCCTCCCCATCCCATCAACAAAATGATGATGCCTCCATCTTCGAGACAAACCTCTCTCTACCTCTCTGTCTTCAACATGAATCTCCTGGGTGCTTCCACTGTGCAGAGGAGAAAAGAGTGTTTTGGTTTTATAGAGTGCACAAGTTCTAATGTGCATCTATATACAGAGTAGAACTCCTTGCTCAAACGCCACTGTTGGGAATAAGGCACAGCGGTACAGTTAGGTTTTCAAAGCTGTTGCAGTCCCTTTGCAGGTACATTTGGGAACACTGTTAGGAGGCCATGATTAGAGGATTCTGTATTTGATAGTTTCATAAAAACGTACAGCAAGTTTTGGATTTGAATTAAGAGTGATGCATAACCCGTACTGCTTCCACACCAATAATTTGCAATCCAAAGTTGAGGGAAGCTAACGGATTATTTCCACTCTGGAGTTTTCTTACCTAGACAGAATTTTGACTCACTGAAGTTCACAGGCTTATGCAACCATTTGCACACTCTCACACACACACACACACACACACACACACACACACACACACACACACACACACACACACAAAACAAGCCTGTGATTACAGCTATCCCAGACAACCTCACATTGATCCAATACAAACTTTTATGAATCAGGTCATAGATTCTAAGGCTGTAAATCCAAGATAAACCCCTTGCAACTAATCACATCTAAATTTCTGTGTTCATCATACATAAAGCTAATGAATTCAATACAGTCATCATTTTCAGTAATGTTAGAGATATTTAAGACAAATCAAGCTTTTGTGAAATAATAGCACGACACACTTACATCTTATTTATGGCAATATATTGCAAGTGTAATTGTCCCAAACGATAAAAAGACAATAGCACTGCAGCAATAGTACAGTATGACCTTCCCACAGTCTTACAGCAACAACTGGCTACATAACAAATAAATAATGTCACTAATCTAAGTTATCTACAATCATCCTCGCCACAGAAAAGAAACAGCCCAAATTAGACACTTCAATCATCTGGACACTGTATTCTGATCTCAGCTCTGCAACCAAAACTACCAATCACACTATTACTTGTAGTGTATTACAAGTATGCCCCTCTAGTTCCACAGGGCTCAATTATTGACCCTCTTTTATTTCACCGCTATGCTAAACTCAGACCAAACATAAGGAAACAGTGCATCAACACAGTTAAATTGATACACAATCATATACACTATGTCTCTGGCCTTAAATAAACACGGTCCTATTAATACACTTACACAGTATTGCGAACATACACAAATGGATGGTTTTACTATTGCATAATGACAAAGCAGATGTGATGTCTTGTGCTATGATGAAAACCAAGAAATGATAGTTCAACTTGATTCATTGTCTCCTACAACTATTGATAAAATTAGGAGAAGTTTCCTTCCTTTGTAAAAGCTGCAGAGACTGTGCATGTGCGTCTGTGTGTGGAAATGTGTCAGTACAACCCTGGTCACTCAGTGTTCTTCTTGTCATGAAAGGACAATCTTCTCTATAGGCACTGTTTAATGTGCTTACTATAGAGGCATCCATAAATCCAAGGGAATAAGAGTATCTAGGTGACAGTGATTAAGTGCATGGTGTGTTCATGCAGCAAGAAAAAAAAAAAAAAAAAAAAAAAAAAAAAAATCAACATTTCACCTGAGGGCTACACTGTGCTCATCTGCGATACCAGGCTGCTCTGTGGTGCTATCTAAAGGGTCATTTTCTATAGCAAGAAGAGAAGTAGGGTGATTATAGTTAGAGACGTACCATGAATATATAAAATAGTAGAAAATAGAAAGAAAGAGAGAGAGACTGAGACAGAAGTTGGTGAGAGACAGCCTGACAAGCAGACACAGTCAATGAATTGATGTGAAGAATGGCACAAAAAGCCAATAAGAAGATACAAGGAGTAAAATATGATGGAGCCAGAGAGAGAAAGTGGAGAACTAGAGCTGTTTCTAGGCCAGGGTCATGAAACTACTGGGAATGAAGCTGGGTAATCTGTAGGCTATGTAGGCCACAGAACTTTCCCAAACAACACTCATACATCACCATGGATGCTCAGAAAAATGGGGGATAGGGAAAACGAAACAGAATGGGGACGTTTACTCTTTTATAGCAGTCTTTGGCTCTATTTCATTTTATCAACTATTGACTTGCGTTCCCTTCATCACCCCCAACTACTCACTAGCTTGGTCTGACTGTACTCATGTTACGAGAGAAAGAATATTTCACTTGTCAAATCTTGTAACCCGGCCAAAACATGTGAGCAGAAACTTCACAGCCTCCTCCATTGAAGTTGGATGTAGGCCTTGGGATGCCCTCAATTATAAGGAGGGCGAGAGGAGTCTATAATTAGGTCCAAAGGAGGGGTGGATCAAGGACACAGCACACAGAGAGATGAATGACAACTGCAATCAACTTGGAAACTCATTGCAAAAACCATTATTATCAGACCCACTTCTGATCAGCCAATTTGACAGCTGGGCCAAGTACAAATTTGCAGATGCAAAGCATAGCTTGAGACACAGTGGGGTTTAATCACAGAGTGGAATTAAAAAGCCTCAGAAACAAGGAAATAACATGAAAGAATTATGAGTAGCAGTAAAGTTGAGTTTTGCTAGAATCTACAGTTTTCTCATCATGTCTCCCATCCTTTAGTCAAATTTAGATACAGCACCGATGTTCAAAAGGTGTAAAATAATCATCAATACAAACTTTGATAACAAACACATAGAGAGAAGTTGCACAACAACACTTCAGCAACTTCAGATACAAGTCAGCACAAACAACATAAAGCACAGCGAACACTGCTGCTGAGATCAAAGGAAAAGTGCCATACCGAAAGTGTCTGGAAAGGCTCCTATCCCTTCCCATGGCTCTTCGGGGCTTTGAGGAAGTGCCTGAGCTCAGTTAAGCAATGCAAATGCCTCCCCTCTATCTCGGTGAGTCCCCATCTAGTTTGAACAAACAACTCTCCCGGACAAAGGGGAAAGAAGAGAAAGATGAAGAATAAGAAAGTGTCCTGGATCTCAAAGGCGCTTGCTGCAGACTCGGAAAGCAGCCAGATGAAGAAAGAGAGAGAATGAGAGAGAGGGAGGGAGCAAACTGCAAGAGTGGCTGTGGTTCACATCCCTCCACACCTCCAAAACATCCTCAGGCAGCATCATCAGCTGTTCTCCAACTTCATGTTTGGGGTAGCACTCTTCCCTTGTCCCCATCGTGTATTCCCTTGTTCTTCAGGTACCAAAGAAGCCAGGGTCAAGGTCACCACAGGTTGATCCTCTCAGTCACAGCTACAGGACAGTCCTCGTCACTCAGTCGTCCATCATTTGGCAGTACAAGGTAGTGAGTGACAAATCATCTCTTCCCTCAGTGGAGGAAGGAGGAAAGAATGAGATGAACAGGAGTAAGTGAGGAGGGAGAGAGGAGAGAAATAGAGAAGAGAGGAGAGCCCCAGTGGAATTTTATAGGCAGGTCAGCACAATGAGTGTGTGTGTGTGTGTGTGTGTGTGTGTGTGTGTGTGTGTGTGTGTAAGAAGCAACAATGTGCATAGGTGAACCTGCAGAAGCTGACAGTCATGTCTGTATGACACATGCTCCACACAACTGGTAACTAATTTCTGCTTGTATGACAGCATCCATCCAAATCTCTGTAAACACACCTCCAGCCCAAAGCAACTTCACCAATTCATAAAACATGTATAAAAATCAGAAACACACTGCCATTCAAACACTAAAGAAAAAAACTGCACTGCATCCCAAACCCTGGGTAGGCAATGTATCAGTCTAATTAATTCACAGCTCTGAAATCTACAGATACAGTATCAAAGGCCTACAATTCACTATAATTACATTCAATTACCACAGAACCACAGAGCCCCATGAACAAAAGAGCTAATAGGTGTTCCAAGGTTGTCTCTAATGACTCCAGAAACATAATCTTTCACATAACTTTCAAGTGTTCAAGCACTTGCTAACCCCTGGGTTTAGGAGCCATTTAAGAATCGACACCGGCGACTGCGTCAGAAACCTAAGAGAGAATTTATTAAAAGAAATAGGCTGCTTAAAAATAGAACACATCCTGTGGGAGGGCGAGGCAAATCGGTGAGGGGACAGAGGCAGACTGAGCAGAGAGTGGCCCAGCTGGTCAAGTTTTACAAGGCGCACAGAAAAAAGAACTTCTGTTAAGCACACCTCGCATCCTCTCACACAACCCCTAATTATTAGACTCAGGTAGGTAGGGTGGAGAGTGTGTGTGACAGTGATTGAGGTCTGACAGATCGGGAGATCAGACACATCGATTCTCCACACCTCAAATGTCAACACTGGCACACAGCTCATGATAAAGCACGCCAACAATCTTTCATATGACATTTTCTGGTCTGGTTTCTTAAATCTCATAATCAATGGCCGGTGTTCCTGCAGGGAGGCTAGATGCACAACTGTGATTAGGAAAGAGGGCAACCAGTGAATTGAAATAGACACAATAAAGAAATTACACAATCAATATCGACATATTCAGACTAGCTCTCACTTTGTGCTAGACTAGTTTAACATGCTAGCACATGAGCACTTCCTAAGTAACACCAGAGACAAATAAACCTGAAGCTGATGTCATTAGTTTTAAAGTTATTTGGTCATAAACCAAAGAATTTGACTAATTTAAGGTCTGACCTAATGATGGTGCTAAATGAAAAATTAAGGGATCACCAAAGTTACTCACCCTGAGTGTGTGTACTAAATTTAATCAAAAATCCATCCAGCAGTTGTCGAGACATTTCACTTAAAACCACAAATGACAACCTCATAGGAAAGGTCAGGGGATCACCATCATCATTAGCATTCATCATCTGGGTAATGTCATGTACCAAAATTTGTGCCGATTCATCAAGAAGTTGTTGAGATATTTCTCAGGGTAAGTGCAAAGTTGACTAGATCTGGCACTAGATGGAAAAATCATGGAATCACTACATTAGGAGGGCTTCACTCTCTGGGGACCATGAATGTCAGTGCAACATTTCATGGCAATCTGTGCAATATTTGAGATATCTCCGCCTGACTGACCATCAAACCAGTACTGCCATCCCTGGAGCGCCTCTAAAAAACTGGAAATTTAGCCTTGAAACAAACCTATTAAAAATATCATCAACAAACCATTTCCCCAAGAACAGAGTACATCCACATTACATCTTTTCTCAGTTGCCGGAGACATCTCATTGTCAGCAGCAGCCATTTACAGAAACACCACCCTGAGGCATTGTCCACGGAGAACCTGGAGTCAAAACTCCCCAAGGCTCCTACCACAGATATGATCACCAGATTCTGCTGAAAAACATTACAAGCTTTTCAAAAAGATGGAATATAAATAATACTTTTTAGCCCTTTCCAGAGATTACAAACTCAACAACACCCTGCGAGATTTAAGCAGTCTAATTGGCAAAAAAGATACATATTGTTGCACAAAATTACAGCACAAACACTGCAGGCAGAGACACAGAGAAAAGAGGGGAAACTTTGCATATCAAAGCCTTTCAAGGTCAAAGCACACATGAACTACCAGGATGGAACTATGGGTAATTTCAGCTATCTGAAGATACAGTTGATTTATCTAAAAGGCTGATTCAGACTCATATTGGGAGAGTTACTGTACTTTCTCACTGCCTAAAGGTGAGGAAAGCAACTAAAAACAGTTCTCAGTCCTCCATGGATACAGCTAATGCATAATTAATGGCACTCCTGTACCATACAAACATTACAAAGCATTTTTACAGGCAGCTTTCTAAGGAAGGAAATGTGCTATCAAAGCTGTGGTCCCGACAGCTGTGTCGGAGCAAACTGACATGGCTGGACAACATTTTTGTTTTTCAGCTGGAGGGAAAAAGGATTACTCACCAAAAATGAGTCACTGGCGGAACTGAACGCTAATTGACTGTAAAAAGACTGATAGTATAGAATACTTTAACTCCACCACTGCTCACTTCATGACCAATCATAGGTGGCCACGTAAGACGCTTTGACACCAAACCTGATCACCGGTTAAATGCTGCAACTGTTAGAAAATCTGCAAATGCACAATTCCAAACAGTTTTTCAGTACTCACCTGAGGCAGCAGTTCATAATTTCTTCCAGCATAAAACTTCAAAGCAGGGACAGTGTGCATGTGTGTGTGAGAAACAGTGCTGTGTGCATGCAGTCTAAGAATCTGCATGTTTTTCCGTTTTCGCATGTGTGCATATCTCAACCACCAGCAGCAAACTGTCTGTAGCAGCTACAAGCTGTATGCAGAGGAGGGAATAAAAAGCATCCAGTGATGTGATCTACAAAAAAAAAAAAAAATATTGTGCGTATATCAAAGAGTGTATCACAGCTGACAGGGAGAGTTGGGAAAGAAAGGGACAGACAGAGAGAAAGTCAAAGTGAGAGCAAGTGAGAGGAAAAGACAGAAGGCGGGGGAGAGGGGACTGGCAGAAAAAATTTGCGAATGTGTGCAGAGGTATTGTGTTTTGGGTTTTGATTTTCCGATCAATGCTGAGGAGGGAGAAATGTAATATTCGGCGGTGAATTTCTAACCGTACCCCCATGTACTTTACCTGAGAGAGGAGAAACAGAACAAAGTGACATTCGAGCACCGGAGGGCAGCAGTCAGTGCTTGACATCAGATCAAAGAAATTCATATGTGCACTTGATGTACACCTCTGGCATATTTCACAGGAAATTGCTGAGAGGGGGAGTTTCTAAAATATTGATTTCATGGGGCAATTAAGGAGTTTTTCCTCCCTCGCTGTGGTCCTATTGTTATGTAAGCGTGTGCTGTACAGTGAATCCTGTAGCTGAACTGTATATACAACACAATGGACTATAACAGTCCCTTGTGTGCACTTTTACAAGCCTTCTCAAAATCAAGGATTATGGGAAAAGAACTGAAAATGTACAGTAAAGTCAGGGCCTCATATTACTGTGGATTTCAGTTGGCCTTTTCGTAATTCAGCTCTCCTATGGAGGGTGATTGTACGCCACTGAATTGAAAGGATTTTTCTATATTTCAAAAAAGGTTAATCATTTATTGAGACACACATTTTGGATTAGTTGGAATGTGTTACTGGGCTGTTAATGAACTGTGCTCGCTTGTTTTGTTAATATTTTACAGTTAAGTGATGTGGAAATCCAGTCGTTTGCAGGAGGCCGTAAACAAGGAACACACAACACGCACAGAGACGTGTTTGACCTGCAGGTCTCTCTCTGAATGTGTATGTGCAGCTGATTGGCTACCTGACGCTGTCAATCAGCTGCTGATGCTCCTCCGTGATCAGGATATCAGGCAGGGCCTCGGCCAGACTCTCCACATCCCTCTCAGCGGCGTACTGCTTCAGGACCTCAAACAGCTGTTCCTTCACATCTGGCTCCTCTCCTAGCACTTCCTCCACCTGATAGACGAATAAACACACAAACATTGATTACTACAGATGAAAACACAGCAATCACATAAAAAAATACTCTAAGAAGTAAACATATATTTCACATTCACCTTCTTATTGAACTCCATGGCCTTGTGGGCGCGACTCTCCCTGACACTGTCCCCGCTCTGTGACAGCACCCTCATGCTGCTGCTCAGCCGCTTGGGTCGCCGGGCCATACTGAGCACGCCCAGACGCAGAGGTCGGCCCTGAGCTGCTTTGATCATGGCCGCTGCTGTTTCGTGATGCTTCACTGGGATGCCGTTGACCTCCATGACGTAGTCCCCAGCCTTCAGGCCACTGCGACCGGCGGGACCGTTGGGCATGCAGTCCTCCACCATCAGAGGGCTGTCTCCAACGATGGTGAATCCGAAACGGCCATCAGGGCCAGGGGTGATGTCAATCTAAAGAAGGGGAAAAAAGGATGTTTCAAAGTTATTTTCAATTTCAGGGATTTTCCACCAATTTAAAAACAAAAAATGCAGATTATTGTGTGTTGGCTGACCTGTTCAATCCGTGACACCACTCCGATGCTAGGTGGGACAGTCTTGAGGGTTTGAGCCAGGGCGATTAGCGCCGGTGTGCTGAGGTTGGTCACATCCTGGCCCTCGATGTCCACCACCTGGTCCCCGGGCTGCAGGCCAGCCAGGTAGGCGCTACTGCCCTCCACCACGGATAAGATGTAGCTGGGCCCAGTGCCACCCAGCCGGAAACCAAACGCCTCTGGCCAGTTCTGATTGGTGGCTGGGAGACCGAGGTCTGGAGGATGGATGGAAAGATAAAACTTGGGAGGGGTTCAAATTAATAGAGGTGCTGTAATTAGCTGCTGTAATAGGCATGTTTCTGGAAGGCATTTGTATATTAACAAGGTACAAATTCAGCTTCAAAGGGCAGTCAAATTGGTATATCAGTTTAGACTTTAATATAGAAGGTAGTCATCTTTCATGAGGAGGTGAAACCTGAAACCACAGCTGTTTTACTGCTTGTAGGATTCGCGGGTCATATTCTTGAGCAAGATGCTCATATAGACGAGCAGGTTGTGACTGTAAAATGAAGGTCAAATGGTCCATTGGTTTAAATAGGGCACCTCGGTGATGGAGCAGCCGAGCTGTCGCAGCAGGTACACTGGTCTTTTTAATGAGGCCACAAATATGAGGACACATATTGAAGATTCAAAAAGCATTTACAAACAGAATTGTTACAGACAGATTTGTTTTTCTGTAAGTTGAATGACAGCCAAAGGAAAATATGAGAGAGTGGAGGGAGTTATTTTTGACTGTTGGTATCAAGCCCACATGTTGAACTGCTGCCCTTCCCCTGGTCACTGGCCTCATTCTGCTGCAGCAGAAAGATTCCCAAAAGGCTCATTTGAATTGATTTCCTCTGATCTACAACCATCTGGATACATCAAAGATATATGTAGGGCATTATAGGGATCAGTTCGTCCACTTAATGACCTTTTCTGTTAAAGATCTCTCACCAAGCACTGCAACCTTGCCCCATATTCTAGATCATAAACTGAAAATCTACATTTTGAGCACTTATACTCGCCCTTGGTTTTAAATTAATCTTATTTTCTAATCTCATTGCACTGTGCTCTTGGTCTTCACACATTGCGCATTTATATTACAAGGCTACTTAATGATATGGCAGTATTATAAACTTAAGCCAATCTACCGTTTTCATTTATGTTAGATTCCTCTGCCAAAATATACCTGAAATATAAATTATCTAATACAGCATGTTTGTCTCAAGGCAGCACTGGCACTCCCAATCATCAATTATCATCAAGTCTCATCATATGATGACACAAGCTTAAGGAGCAGAATTTAAAAAAAATATATATTGTAAAACTGAAGCTACACAAGTAATTTTACACAATCATCTATCAATCCACCGGCACTAAACCGCTGTTTCTCTTTTTGTAAACAATCAGAGGCAGCGAAAGATGGGAGTCAGGGAAAGTAAGACGGATGCAGAGAGACTAAATTAGAGACAGAAAGTAAGAAAAGTAAAAAAATAAAAAAAAAAGTGCACGAGAAGTGTGAAAATAAAAGTCTGTACAAGACTTTGCCAAGAAATGTAGAAATGTCAGATCTGCTTCAGAAAAAGACAATTCAGATCTTACTGGAGCACAGGGCTAAATATTCAGGGTGAGATGTGGCTGAGTGAATAAAACATATCAAATCCAAAGACTCAAAGAGCCACAGAACTTGGTTGAGCCAGCTGAATGGAAACATCAAACTGTAGCCGATTACTGATCTAAAATAGATTGGGAAATCACTGACATAGAGCTGTGGATCATAGTCTTTTCTCCCAACCAGAACACAAGCAGCACTCAGAGGACTGTCAAGACTTCTTTTTGTCCTGTTCTCTCCAGCCTGCGACCCAGATACACAATCTCATCTTTTAGCTCCTTCTAGCTCTCTGTGACACTTAAGCTTTACCTCCAGCAGATGAAGCAGTTCAGGAACATCATGTAAAAATGATGATTCAGAGAAATAAGACTTACAGAAATCTTTGGAGGCACTCCGGGTCCCGGACTTGCTCTGGCGCAGGGAGAAGCGGCCCTTTCTGCTCAGGAAACGCCTCATCCTTGCCCGGCTTGCGGCAGGGCACGTTCCAGCCAGCCTCCCTTCACCCCCGGCCTGGGGGTAGACGCAGCCAAAGAGTGCCCTCGGACACCTTTGTGCTGCTCCTCACCTGAGCTCACTGCCTCCAAAAGCCTCTACCCAGCTAGGCAAATAAAGTGTACCTAAAAGGTCACATCTGTAGGTTATATAGGCCAATGCCTCCCCCTGTTCTTAATCAGAGAACCAGCAGTCTGTAGCTCAGGAGAGGGAGGCCGGAGGAGAGAGGAGAGCGTCTGTAAGACAGGCTCTCCATCCTGGATGAGGCAGTCCAGCCTCAGCCTCAGTCCCAACCCTATGGCTGAGCGATGATCAGAAAACTGGGACACACTCACTTGGTCCTGAAATGGTTCTTTGCAAGAAAAGGTACTGCGAAGCCCCATTTTTCTATAAATACCTTTCCCTCGCTCTCTCTCTCTCTTTCTCTCCAACCCTCTCTCTCCGTCTCCCTCTGTCGCTCGTGTGGATGGGGCCCTCTCAGAGGGCTGAGGAGTGACCCAGAAACTCTATGTTGTACCAGCCAGGGACACTTCTCTGATTATAGCGTCCGTGTTAACCTCAGTACTGGAGCACCAGTTACAGAGATGTAGCCTGCAGATATGCTCAAGGTTACACACACCAAGTACAGCAGTGTTTCAGCCAAGTCAATCAGCTATGGTGAATTTAGCATAGGAATTCAAATACTAATGCAAGATTACACAAATGACTTGGTTTTGCCTTGCACCACTTGGTACAGGCCTAATGAAGTAGCCATGAGTCCCAGAGGGAGTTGGAGCAGTGGATGCTGTGTTTTACCTGGCAGGGGTGTGCGCTTTCAAAGCAGGTGGCATTCCCATGATGAGGTGGTAGATGACATGCACACCGCAACCACACACTTCTAAAAACAAAGATGAAACGAAATAAGACAGCAACACCAAATGACAAAAAATCAAATACCAAATAAACTTAGCATAACAACATAGGAAAGAAAAGGGGGAATATCCAAGCATTTTTCACTAAAGTTGGGGGGACTTTGTGGAAATACAACTATGATTAAGTGGATTGGGAACAACCAGATATCATCAGGACACAGATAAACATTTGTGTAATAGGGAGATTATTACAGTACAGTAGGCTACAATAAATCATTTTCATTGAAAACATTCTGGTGAGCAATTTGGTACAAAGAAACATTTGCATTAACAACAAATGTTAAGGTTTGTTTTTTTTTTCCTTCTCTGTCAAAATCATTTCAAAGACATAAAGGACTTTGTAAAAAACAAACGTTTGCAAATATGAATTCTAATTAGTGTACTAAATAGTCACATACTGAAAGGTCAGACAGTCAGCGCTTAGACAAACACGGTATAAACAAAGATAACCCGAAGTCAACTGTATAAGAAAATAGCATTTATTTGATGCAAACGCCTGCTTGAGTAAACTGATCACATTTTCATGTCTGATATCCGGTGTATCTGTCATGCTTAAAAGATGCATTATGATTTACCAGCTCAGAACTGCAACACTGTCATGAGAAATTCAACGTGTCCCTTAATGGCATCAGACAGGCAGGAACACAGGGACAATTTTTGATCGGTCTGCCTTTAAAGGGCACCACAATTCAAACTGGAGATTTAGAGTTTAAAAACATGACTGTAGCCGACCCCGACATCAGAGAGCACAAGTGGAAACTGCCATGAAATGATGCCGATTTAGGTATTAAAAGAAAATGGAATTTCACGTATGTAACATAAAGTATAATGAAATATAATTGTTCAGGCCTTCAGAATGAAAACCTCAAAAAATTTTAAACTGTATGCACCTAAAGGTTCATTAATTAGCTAACATACTGAATGCAGTGCTTCCTTTCAGTAACCAATCAACAGAAATCAAACACTTAATAGAACTAGTCCTTGTGCACACTTCATATTGAGGTTTTTCTATTACTGTATCTATAAACGTTATAAACACTTTGGCCTTTGTTTTGTAACTGAATATCACACATGATGCTTATACAGACTCTACAGTAATCGGCTACACAGGTGCAGTCAAGCCAAATCCGTTTCAGCCCATTATTAGTTCCATCATACTATGACAGTCTGAATCTCCACCTCCTCTGGGGAGGTGATGACATATTCCTCCTGCTGCTGCACCATCTGAATTCCCTCCTCTACTGCTTCCTCTGTGGTAACCATGGTAACTGTTCCGTCTGCCGTCTCCACGGTGCCCGCCGTGGCCAGCAGTGTGCCATCACTGATGGCGGAGGCCAGCGTCATGGCCACCTGCTCCGTCAAGCTCTCAGGTGTAGCAATGGTGATGGTGTCACCGCAGTCAGAGATGGACGGGCCCTCCTCGTTCGCCCCCACGTTACGCACAATGATCTGGTGGCTGCCCGTGCCACCGGCACCATGTGACTGGCTGACAATCCGCTGCACCACTTTCATGATGTGGTTTCCCATCTGGCAGTGAGAGATTTGATATAAATGGTTAGTTTTTAGATAACACAAATACAACTAAAATGAATAAGTTATCTATTTTAGATCCTTTACTGTAACAGTTAAACTTTATATGGTCATCAACCTGAACTGGAAATACTGAGATTCTCACATTCTGCTTCTACTGTAGATGTTCTCATTTATGGTGGTGTGTGTGTGTGTGTGTGTGTGTGTGTGTGTGTGTGTGTGTGTGTGTGTGTGTGTGTGTGTGTGTGTG
This sequence comes from Seriola dumerili, assembly GCF_002260705.1. Lineage (NCBI taxonomy): Eukaryota > Metazoa > Chordata > Actinopteri > Carangiformes > Carangidae > Seriola > Seriola dumerili. The sequence continues at coordinate 1,892,022 of NW_019174424.1, read as the reverse complement.
TGTGTGTGTTCCATGTGCTTATGTATACTGACCTCATTTTGACCGTCTTGAATGAGTGTAACCTCTTCTTCCTGTACTTCCTCCTCTGTTTGAGTCTGGAGAAGATGAGAGGAACAGATAAAAATGAATAACAAAAGCTGGCAGTATATTGCACCCAGAACTGATGAAGTGTATTTAATTAACAATCACTTGAAGTAAATATAGCTAGGAATGACAAAGCATTGTCTTACTGCATTCAGCAAAACACTTCATTACTGTATTAAGACATTTATGAAACTTTTTGAAAAAAAGTTTAAGCATGTTGTCAAAGATGGAAATGTTTAATTTTCTGTGCTTAAGACTCATTCTATAAGTAACTTACATTAATCGTAAATAGCAAAATGTTTCAGATCTAGCCTCATTTTCAGCCAGATAGAATATGCTATGAGAAGCATTTGGGTTCGTTTGAAGCTGCTTCTAGGGTCAATAACCTCAAACCCATTGTTTCCTGCAGCCAGGGACAACACCTACACACTGGTAAGATTTAGTTTTATATTAGTTTAGACCATTTGTCTGCACAGGCAGTTTTCTTTAGGAAAGAGAGCTTTGGGGTATCCTTCTTGTGTTTCCTTCCTGTTTTTGTTTTTACGGATTGAATGCTTTCAAGAAGAAGAAATGCCTGCAAATTTAGTTGCTGCCCATAACAGCTTCTAGTGATTTATGTTAATGTTATGTTAATCCGAGGGTTTAGGAGTAGCTGTGCAACTTTCAATCATAGCTAACAAATGCTTAAATATTTCTTCAATTAAAACAAAGAAAAAGCAGGGTATTTTCTTTGCGTCTTTTGTTTCTCCAATAAGACTGAGCTGAAGACCATCATTTTTTAAATACTATTTCTATAAAAAATAGTTTCCTCACAGCTCCAATATCTACATATTATGTCAGCAGCAGCTCTGACTACTGGCTCCTCCTGCCTCCAAAACTGTATTTTCACCATGCAAATAAATTATTCTTGAGCAGCTATCTGATATTGACAATCTCACCTTCCACTCTCTTTCTGTGTAAACAAGTGAAATGTCAGTTGCAATTCAAACTATCAGCAATCAAGTTATCTTGTCTCTGATGGGCCTGAAATGTAGTGTTCAAATCTAGAGGTCCCTGAACTTGGCAGAGGAAAGAGCTGAGTGACTGGTTGTAATCAGCAACCCAATCAAATCCCCGCAGATTTGATCATTTTGTCCTGAGTGAAGAGTGAAATTGTTTTGCACTCCAATCAGTGATGTAGCAGCACATATTCTGCTATTGACTGCTAATAGAAGATACCTGCTGCGATACCACTGGTTGGGTGTGGACAGATGTGCACCATGCTTCAAAGTTTGAACTCACAGACAGCAGTCCATCAGCAGTCTTCTCAGTGTTGTTTTTCCCCACCCAATAGTTGTGATGTGAGAGAAGAAACTACACTTTCTCTAATCCCCTGTGGCTCTCACCTTGATGATATACTCCTGTGTGTCTGCCACCACAGAGGAGAACTCCACCAGGACAGCATGAGGGTCGTCTGAGATGATGGCTGCCGTAGCGAGGCTGTCCACTGACGCCTGCTCCTCTGTCACCTCACCCTGCTGCTCACTGGAATCTTCCTTGTGGCAGCCGCCTGGTGGAAATCAAAACCAGCGTTTGCTTTACGGTCTGTTAATGTCATTTGCGGGAGATGCCAACAACACAAGGGTCAATTTACTGGTTTGTTTTGATTTCTCTAAATCACACTGACCTTTAGCACGCATATGTCGATTGAGGGTCCCGTGCTCAGCAAAGCCCCGTCCACACTTTGGGCATTTGAAAGGCTTCTCTCCGGTGTGGTGGCGGATATGGCGCACCAGAGAACCTTTCTCCCTGAAGCCTCTGTGGCAGAACTGACACACATAGGGTTTCTCATCACCATGAGTCCGCTGATGAACCTGCAAGGCATTCTGAGCAAGAAAAAGAGGTACGTTAGACATTATATGCCTTTTATGTCTGAATTAAATATTAGTGAGGGAAAATTAAACAATGAAGTTACAGCTGAAAATTCACATCAACACTGGTAAATTACACTCAAATCACCTTGGTCTTGTATCCTTTGTTGCATCTGGCACAGTGGTAGGGTCTTTCATCCGAGTGGGCCCTCATGTGCTCACGTACATGCCCAACAGTTTTGTACAGCTTGCCACACTCACCGCACTTATATCTCCTCTCACTGACATGAACCTCCATGTGTTTCTTCAGCAGGTAACCAGTCAGAAACTCCTTTTGGCAGAGCGTGCACTTAAAGGGCTTATAACCTGCAAAAAGAGGTGATAATTATATTTGGATCAACAAAAGGTCAGCATCCCATCAACAGCTTTCTTTTGATTACACATTTTTGACATAATTTGACAGGAAAAGTTATAGAAAGCATAAAGTGATGCTGTGAATCTCCATAAATGGTTGTGGACTTACCCAAATGACCCTTGACATGAAAGCGAAAGTAGTTCAGGCCCTTGAAGGAGCGATTACAGTGTGGACACGTGTGCATTTTTGAGGATGTCTGTTCATCTCCATCCTCTGTTTCCTGCAAAAGAAACAGAAGTACAAAGAGTTCTTGAAAATCAGTGTTATGCAAATAATCTGGAACAGTGGTTTATGATTGGGATGGCAGAGTTCCACTAAGGCTAACTTAAAAAAAAAAAAAAAAAAAAAGTAAAAAGGTGAATTAATTAATAGTTCATCACTGGTTGCTGTAATTGTGCTCGTCAATCCCAGTTCCCTGCACACCTACCACTGTCTCCATCTCCACAAACTCTTCTTTTATCTGGATCTCTGTGATATTCTCGTCAACATCAGGACAGTCAGAACCCACTTTATCTATCTCCTCAGTTGCTGGTGAGCCTTCCTCAACCACTGTTTCCTCTGTCCCCAGTGCAATGCCAGAGTTGATGATGGCCTGGCAGATGAGGTTGTCGCCCGCTGCTGCAGCTGCAGCCAGGGCTTCTGCCTGAGACTGCTCCACCACCACCTGGACAGAGGGAGAGAAACAGATAAAAGAGAACGGGTTGCATGAGAGTTACAGGCAAAATCATCTCATACCAGATCTCTATGACTCCACTTTTTCTTCATCATTTGAAAAATGTACCAAAAGCACTTTAAGGAAAGTGTATTTATTTTGTGTGTACTTTGATAGGTAACAGTCCATACAGGGCTATTAGCTGTATGTGCACCCTTTCTCCACTCACCTGCTGCTCCTGTGTTGTTCCATCCACCTCCATTGTGAAGTGGACCTGATGGAGGACCTCCTGTGAACCAGCCTCTACCACACTGACGACAGCAGTCTGAGCCTCCACTACCTCCTGCTCCTCTGGCTGCTGCTCCACAACCACCACCTCTTGCTGGGCAGCCACTGCAGGGTGATCAGCTTCCACACCTGCACAATGCACACAGACCTGTCCGTGTCTCAATGGACTGTCACTTCATTAGGTATTCTGACTCTATGTTTAAGCTCAGTACTACATAAAGGACTTATCACTGTAAAAATTAACCCTATGTAGTGTCTGATAAGTGAGTATTCTGTCAAAAGCTACAGCTCATTTACTTTGATAGAATAAATTGTGCAAGACGATGACGCTGCTCTCTTCAGATCACAGCTCCTATGGCATAAATCTGACCTTTTTGCACTCCATCTTTGCTGACTAGGATCTCCTTATACTGAACAAAGCGGATCTTTTCTGTGCAGGGTGTAAGGGCCTTAAGGTGTCTGGTGAGAGCACCTGACTCTCTGAAGGACTGGCCACAGAGGGTACAGCGATACGGCCGCTCATCTGCAAAAGAACAGGAAGAAAGCAGCATTATCATTATGTCAAATTTATTAGAGGATATCAATTCAAGACACAATCATTTCCTAAGTTTCCTGTCTTTACCAGTGTGACGACGGTTGTGTCGAATCAGAGAGCCTTTAGTACGAAAAGAGGTACCACACAGGTCACACGAGAAGTTCTTCTGGTCGCTGTGAGTTTTCATGTGAGTTCTCAAGATGTTGGTCTGTTGAGGGAGAATGGAGTGTGTTCAAGAACCAACACTGGCAACATATAGTGTAACACCTGGTCTGGCATCACATGGGTACATGGCATCTCATGTACCCATGTAAGAAAATATAACATTGTCAAAATAAAGGCACCAAAATTAAATGTGTGACTCACTGTTTTAAATGTCTTCTCACAGATTTGGCAAATATAGCGTCCCTCTTGGTTGACTTTGTAAATAGGCCTGTCACTGTCGGCATTGTCAGATATGGATCCCTCAGTCCCATCTGACTGGTCAGTGACTTTAAGTGAAGCGATTTTCCTCCTGCGACCTCGACCCAACTGACCACCGCTTTCTTCTGTGGGGAAAACAGGCAAAATAACAATTCAATCCCCCAGATCTAAGATCTAACTCACAGGTTGAAACAATGTTGACTAGAGCTGAAGTGAATAGTCTTTAGATTTATTTAGTTCAACAAAAATTGTCTTCACTATTTTTATAAAATACTGAACATTTGCTGATCTCAGCTTCTCAAATGTGTCTTTTTGAGTCCTGAAATAAATTCTCTTTTCAGAAAGGTTTCAATGTTCAGTTTTTTTTGTTGTTGTTGTTTTGTTGAAACTGTGTTAAAAGGTGTTAAATCAACAGTATGATCATTCTGGAGGCTGCAGTTTGTTGTGTGATTGAACTGTATACAGACAGGCATTTTTGTTATTTAGTCTATCCTCAGTGATATAAATGGGGTGGACAAAATAATAGGAACAACTGTCAATATAATAACCATGCTGCTCAACAGCACCACAGACCACATTCACCAAAATGACCATACAAATGAATCAGCACCTCTTTAACACCGTTTCAACACAAGTTGAAAATTGAAAACTTCATGAAAGGAGGATTTAATGCAGGACTCTTGTATTAGACTGCATTAGTTTTAGGTAGGTGCACCTAATAAACTGCCAACTGAGTGTACATAATAAATTCTTAGTCCTTATATTGACCCACCATTAGTGGTCTTCCCTTGTTCATCTGAAGATGCACCTTCAGCTGATTTCACCTCTGAAGAAGAACTGCCATTGGCTGCAGTAACCTAGCAAAATGCAGAAATCAACATTTGTACTACCTCTGCTGTTTACAGTGGTTACTGGATCATATAAACCAATACAACACTGCTCATACCTCTTGGATGGCCGCCCGGCTGTTCGCCTCCCGTTTGCAGCTTTGGTGCAGCTTGTGCTGAATGAAAGCTTCCAGCGTTGAAAACTCGGACTGACAACGTCCACACTTGTGCACATCCTCATCTGACGGCACACAGACAAAACCTTTCTGCATGAGATAACTTCTTACACTATTTGTGCTGCAAGCTACCGGCTAGTAGACCTAAACATTTGTAAACAAAAACCGATGACTTGCTGGACTTCTGACGCTGCAGCGAGGAAGCAAACCAGCTAATGTAGCTAATGGAAGCTAGCTGCTAGCAACATTTCACGATGGAAGAAGTTAGCCAGGCCCAAACGCTGCAACTGGTTAGTATTTCGGATTTGTTTTAGAGAACTAACCTTCGTCTCCCAGTGTGGTCTGAATGGTGATTGTGTCGGTGCCGTTCTTCGTTTCCCCCGTCTCTGTTTCTGCCGTATGATTATTTTCTACATTCATGTCGTTCGAGGTCTCCGTCTCTGTCGCAACGCTGCTATACGGAGGGAAAACATGGCGGATTTACGACCCCGTAGTCATAACAACAAAAAGAGCGCCTGCGCGTGTCGAGGAAACAAGAGAATAATCAACAACCAAGTTATTATGGAACAACAATACCATTAAAATTGTCCAACATCTCTTGCTTCTTTCCTGAATTTAAAAACATGATTTTTCTCCTCATTTATACTGTAGCTGGAATAACAGAGACATTTTTTACAAGAACACATTACTTATTGTTATTATTATATATAGAATATTAGGTTATTCAGCAGCTTAATTCCCCATGGTTCACTCAGACAAATAAACACACTCCAGTAGGTATTTGCTGTAGTTTTTAACGGATTCCATTCTGGTGTAGGCTACCAATAATCCACGAGAATATAGTATATTTTCCCTTTCTTTTGAACATGTACTGCTTGACCTTATTAATTATTCTTTTGTTTAAAAACAGTGAGCTGTAGGTCTACTGTAAATTTTTCAAAAGATTTAATGTTGGCAAAAACACACATCCATAAATCTAAGTTCTCCAGTCATAGACCATCTTTCTAAGTATCTGAGACAGGCAAGCAGTATCCAAACCTTGCTTTACTCAATAAAATACATAAATAATTATGAAGAACAAGACGATAAAATATGCACAGATCTAATTTTGTCCATAAATCATATAGGAAATACAATAATCATTTCAGTTCATCCATTTAATGATTAAATCGTATAATTAACATCTGATTATTCAGAATGTATGTTTTGACAGTGATAATGCATGTCTTGCTCTGATAGCTAAAATATTCTTCAGATATTATATAAATGTGCAGCTGTACATACAATACAATACAATAATAGTAAAATATGAAAATAAATTTAGTCTTTTTTGTAATAATTGGAAACATATTCAAAAGCAAAAATAGTACAAAATGTTTGAGCCTTCATTCAAATTCTGCTGGCACACCTGGGTTTTCCACAGAGGAAGTGTGTTAGACTTGGGGCCCCACATTATCAAGGGCCGTGAAAGCCACAGGTTCATGTGAAGATGACTGTGCAACACCCTTTCTAATTCAAATCAGTCCAATTCAAATCTATATGCAGACACAACGTGGTTACTAACGTGGAGATACCTAAAGCTTTCACCGGTACTTCAGGTCTGACAAAACTTTGTTTTAGGGTCAACTACGGTCTTTACATTCTCACAGAGACCCATGATAATGGCCCATGAAACTACAGTGTCTGTAAAGATGTACTTATGTGAGGTTCCCTGTTGTGTTAATATGTCAATTAAAGGAAGGAACTGAACACAGCCTGTCCCTGGTCCTTATATGTTGCCCCATGAAAAATTGTTTTATTCTTTACAGCGTTTCATTGTTTCATTTGTAATAGATGACAACGAACACAGCAACACCTGGAGTTGAATCATCCCAAAAGTCTTTATCCAATTGATAAATTATAATATTTTGAACATACCAACTCCAAATTTACACAAAGTGAAGCTAGATGATCTGGACCTAGTAAACGAAAAATGTAACAATAAGTTTTTAAGGCAGTACTTAGTAAACACCTTATATCCAGGTATAACAAAAAGCTCACTACCTCTTAAAGATTATAACGAATCTGAAATACAACTATTCGAACAAAATACTTAAAATTCCCAATTCCCCCAAAGTGTAAAGAAGTTCATTTTAAAACTATAAACAACATTTATCCCTCAAATGAATTTATAAAAAGAAGATTTAAATTTGTTGTAGAAAACTGTTATATTTGTAAAACGAATCTGGAAATGACAGAGCACCTGTTTTACGAATGTGAGACTGTCCAAAATTTGTGGAAATCTCTCCACGACTTAATATTGTCCAGCTCCAGAAACATTGACCTCTGGTCCTTGCAAAATATTCAAATAGGAGTATTTCCTCAAAGATTAAAAAAACTGAGTTTTTAGTGAATAATCTCATTATTATTACAAAATATTACATAAACAGCAAGTCTGTGCTATGTAATATGACCCCCCCCCCCCCCATGACTTGCTCTTAAGAATGAACTCTCCTTGTTACAAAAATGTCTGAAACAAATAAATAATCCCCATGCAAATAAACTGTACACATTTATAGCAAAATTTAACCTATCCTAAACCCCTTGTATTTAATTAGTATGATTTTACTTTTAATTGTTTTATTATTTATTTTATTTTCTTATCATTCTCTCTGTCATCTTATATCTGTTGTATGTTTGTTTTTGAAATGGGATATAAACCACCGCAATAATATTTCAGTTTGGAATATCAAAGGAGGTGTGAATTTACTTTAAAATGTAAGATAATTTATGATTATGTTTGAGTATGTCATCGTTCATGTAATGTTCAATGTTTAAATAAAGTATTGAAAAAAAAAAACTGGAGTTGAATCAAGGCTAGCTATTCACGACATAACAGTAAACAACTAACACTTTACGGCAGTAAACATGGCTTCCAACTTCAGCGGTGTGCTGCAGTTGACAGATCTGGATGATTTTATCACCCCCTCTCAGGTAGTGAAACTTGTTATGACATGTTATAACAATATACTTATTTTGAATAGTTAACGCCGCTGATTCATTTCGTATCTATAAAGGCAGCCAATAGCGGACAAACGTGAAGAATAAGTTAGCAGGTATACTAGCTGTTAGCTGTTCATGTCAGTGCTCTTGTGTAAGAGAACAACCCCCCAAAATAACGGCAACGTTAAATCCCTCATCATTGATTGAAGCTTATTTTGATGTGATTTTAACCACCAGGTTTAATCGTTACTAATAAGTTGACTATACCAGGAGAACGTGAATAAAATAAAACGTACGCAGTTAGCTTGCTGCTGATGTAAGAAATGATGTAACCACTATGAAATAACTAGTCGTTGGTAATAACTTGGTTTAAGTCGATAATGATAAGTTAAGATTTATCTTAATTAACAATACGGTATTGTAACTTGAGTTACAGAGTTTAAACAGCGAAGTTGAATGTCCTTGGTAACGATTAATCAGGTATTTTTGCCAGTTAATATCGTTTAGATTTCTCACCTGCAATGTGCTGAGTCATGTCACTCTGCTGTTCATTTGCTTTTGTCACATCGCTTTTCGTACATGTCATGAAGAATTTAGTCATTTTCTGTCGTCTTTGAGCTTTGTGAAGAAAAAGGCTGCTGAATCTGGCTGGAATCCTTAGTTTATTGCTTTTATTTGGTATTTTGTTCTTTGCTTTATGTGGGTGTCTGTTTCCTTTGATTTGCAGGGATGTGTAAAACCTGTCAAAATAGAGAAGAAACAAGGAGCATCTGTGGCTAAAATTCAAATAGAAGATGATGGCAGCTACGTCCAAGTCAACCAGGTGGGAGTTGAGGCTTAAACAAAATCTGTGTGTGAATTATTAAAACTGAAATATTACACCACCATTTTCCTTGAATTCATTTGCCTTTTGTTTGTAGGATGGTGGGAAGAGGAAGCTGGAGAAAGCAAAGATCACACTGAACGACTGTTTGGCCTGCAGTGGCTGTATCACGTCAGCTGAGAGCGTCCTCATCACACAGCAGAGCCACGAGGAGTTCTTTAAAGTGCTGCGCAACAACAAGGTAGAGATGGGTACATGTGTATTAATCCTTGTCTATTATGTGTCTGGTCAAGATTGCTTTTGCAGCCTTTGTAACATGAGAGTGAACACTTTGTATGTCAGGACAATGCCACTGAGCAGAAGGTTGTGGTGGTGTCAGTGTCGCCGCAGTCCAGAGCCTCCCTCGCAGCACACTTTAACCTCAGCAGTAGTGAGGCAGGCAGGAGACTTACTACTTTCTTCAAAGGCCTTGGTGAGCACAAATATTACTTTTTACTATTTTAATTTACTTTTTGTACAAATCATACAACTCAAAGTAAAAGAAGATATGATAATAAGATGGGTTGATTTTGGCAGACACAGTCACCCCTGAAGATTCATTATTATTATTCCTATTTTTGTAGGTGTTCATCATGTGTTTGACACTAGCTTTAGTCGGACCTTCAGCCTGCTGGAGAGTCAGAGAGAGTTTGTGGAGCGGCTCCAGAGGAAGGAGCAGGACAGCAAGGCCCTGCCCATGCTGACATCTGCCTGTCCAGGTAGTATATAATGTTGAAGCATCTTGACCATGCTGGGGACCTGTGTTACATGTCATTGTCATTTCTCTCCCTCATTTCCTTTCAGAAAGAGAAAAACCACCTCGTATATTAAATGGTGGTTGTTTACACTACAGACAAACATATTTCAATTTTCCAATGTGAAATTCCATGGATTAATCTTACATATAAGTAGAACAAAACTTCATTAACCTATTTTTTTTATACAGCTGTGTATGCTTAATAAAAGATAAAAAGTAGCATCAGTCAGTAGCTTCAGTCTTTAGTCTAATAATACTTAAATTTATTGTGTTTTGAATATTTGTCCAAAGCTCATCAGCAAGACCAAGTTCCATTTTGGGTGTGTATGTGTTTTATTCAGGGTGGATCTGCTATGCGGAGAAGACCCACGGGGAGTTTATTCTTCCATACATTAGTACCACTCGCTCCCCCCAGCAGATGATGGGTTCACTGGTTAAAGGCTATTTTGCTGATCAACAGGTAAGGTTTGAATATGAATTAGGTATAATTTTTAGTATCAAACCAAATGCAGAGGGTTAACTCCTGGTGTATCCAGCGCTGGCGGTTGACTGCGTGTGTATTGTGTGTGTTGTTAGGGCCTGAGTCCACATCAGATCTACCATGTGGCAGTAATGCCATGCTTTGACAAGAAGCTTGAAGCCTCGAGGTCAGACTTCTACCTGGACAAGGCTGAGACCAGAGAAGTGGACTGTGTCATCACTTCTGGTACAGTAACTACTCTTATGATGCTGTTTGTGTGTATGAATGTGGACTATCTTGTTTTTTATACTTTCCACTGTCTCATACAGGAGAGGTTCAGAAAATGCTAGAGGAGGAACATTTGTCCCTTAATGATTTGGAGCCTGCAGCCCTCGATAAAATGTCAGTTCTTTTCCATTTTCCTTTTTCATACCCCATCGCCTCTTTTAAAATAAGCCGTAACATGAATTTCCAGAAGAATAGGTTAACTCACACTACATTTTATTTTCAACCCAGGTTCAGCAGTGTTTGTGGGAATGAGTTCCTGAGCCATGCTGGGAGCGGATCAGGGGGTTACCTCCATCATGTCTTCACCTATGCTGCCAAGCGGCTGTTTGGAGAGGAAGTGAAGGAACTCAAATACAAGACCCTCAGGTGAGTCTGTCTCAACAGCTTTAAGAAGCTTGAGAGAGAGTGGTTCAGGTTAATTCTGCTTCCTGGATCAGTTGAACTAGAATTAGATGAATCCAGTTCCTATGCTCATTATATACAATCAAACAGGTCTAATGATCTCACAATAGCTTTTCACACAAGTCATGCTCAATCATAAAGTCACCCAACCACCAACTTGTGTCTGAAAAGATTTGCTGAATGTCCCCGTCTTCCAAATTCGACCCCTCTGGCGCAGGAATAAAGACTTCCAGGAGGTGACTCTTGAGAAAGATGGAGTAGTCCTGTTGTCCTTTGCTTCCACATACGGCTTCCGCAACATCCAGAACCTGGTGCAGAAACTGAAGAGGGGAAAGATGCCTTACCACTTTGTGGAGGTCATGGCCTGTCCATCAGGTAAGGAGAAAAATGAATTTCCAAAAACCTACATTCATGTGTGCACTTTTTCTGCTATAGCATATTCTTACCACAGCAGAGAGTGACGCACTTTAATATGACCATGACATCCTTGTCAGATATCACTAAAAAGCACAACAAGCACAGTAGTGACTAATGTTTGCAAGAAAATTCAAACCTATTATATTTCTCCTAACTTCTTAATATTCAGGTTGTCTTAACGGTGGTGGACAGGTGAAGGCCTTACCAGGTCAGAACCCAAAAGAGCTTCTCAAGAAGGTTGAGGAGCTCTACATGGCAGAGCACTCCCAGTTGCCAGAAGATGACACTGATGTGGCAGAGCTGTATGAGACCTGGCTCCACAGTTTGGGGGAGGAGAAAGCCAAAGAGCTGCTGCACACACATTACCACACCGTGGAGAAGATGATCAATGGACTCACGATGAAGTGGTGATGAATGACTCAAGAACCGTCCAGATATGACAGTGTTAGTCTGTCCTGTGAGAGAAGGGAAGGGTTATGTGGGCAAACCCGAATTTAAGCAGGTTTGATGTATGCCAGCAAACTTAAACCACTTCTTCCTTTGTCCAAAAGCTGTGCGCCTGGCAAGGTGGAAGACCAGGGCAGAGATAATGACATAATGCCTAAGCAAAGCCAAATCATGTGTATGGTCTGACAATTCTGCCTTACACTACTGATTGTCCTATAAAATGTATCAATAGTAAATCATTTGTGTGCTACTGTTACACTTTGAAAATGTAAACCGAATTAACACAGAAAAATATAATCATTCCTCATTTATTTAACCTAGTGAGTATACGTATGTATACATTTTGAAAAATAAATTTTATTTAATTGTAGCCATTTGTTCTGTAATTCTTTTGAAACATGAAGAATATGTCCAACAGTATATAGTCTCAGACTGATGTGTTTTATTGAATAATCTTGACTCTGATGTAGTTACATGTTCTGGCAAAGTGAGGGCGTGACTCCGGCATGAAAAGCAGCAATTCACATTCTTAATAATGTACACTGCATCTTTCGCTGCCCTTGTGGTGCAGTTTATAACATATCAGGTACCTGTCCTAAATACTGTCTAAATGACAGAGAACTTCACTTTAATTGTATTTGATGGTAATTTCATTCTCTAGCTTTCAAATGCATAAGTAAGTAAAAGAGCGGCTGGGGAATATACACAGTATGTCCATACTGAAATTAGTCAAAATGTTAAATGAGGAAGCAGTGGCAAGGTTACCAGACAGGAAATAATTGTATCAGAGCAAAAGTACATATCAAGGAAATGAAACGTTCGAAAACAAGTCAAAGAAATTACGCTTATTTTTCTCTATTTAAAGCAATAAATACATAAAACCATAGTTTAATCTCATCAGTGTTTCAGTGGAAATTAGCATTAGCAGATGTTACAGTTAGTTTGTGCATAACAGGCTGGGAGACGCGCCTTCAAATTAATTTAGTTTGTAGAAATATTTAAGGGAAGCAGCTTTATACTGGCATTTTTGTGCAGACATGGTTTTATAATAACTAAAACAATACACATGCCCCATGAGGATCAACATACAGCAGTATGAATTTAGGGTAATAGCAACAAACACCACACTGTACAGTCTTGTGTCTTGCTGCATTCAGTAATTCAAACTACTCCAACTTGATAGTTGAGTATGTCAAACGTTCAAAGCTCTGAAACTGGATCTCAGGGTCTGAGAAGCCCCCACTCCAAAGCCAACATGGCGTGGGGAGGAAGTCTCTCCTTGGGCTTCTTAAATTTGTCCTTCTCCTTCCGCAAGACTCTCAGCACTTCTATAGGGTCGGTCTTCCCTGTGAACTTTTGCACTCCTTCCTCCCTACAGTAAAGGAAGAGGGTAAGAAAGATTAATGACTGAAATATAAGCATAATAAACTAGTAGGAAACTAGTAACCGCTGTGACTGAGAGATCCTGAAACATGAGCTCACCAGAAAATGTGCCAGTCTTGCCAGCCTATCAAGTAGACTTAATAATTACAGAAATATAGACTAACTCACCATTAAAAGAGCAAACAAGTATACACGAGTCCTCTACTGGCAACATATGTTATTTGAATGGAAAACGAAACAAGATAATCTGAATTAAACTACTACTACAAATTTAAGTCGCCCTTTATTCTTTAATCTGCCCTTTGGATCAGTTAAAAATTTTGACTGCTGATCAATATAGAGATAGAAGCTCTGAAAACATTTTACACTTTGAAGCAAGTTAGTTCATTTTTATTTCCCTGTCTTGCTAATTGACCCATCCCACATGGGATTACAAGACACCCCTAATTAGCAAACAAACAAAATATAATGTGCATCTTCCAGTAACACACTTACAAAAACCCCCTCCCCATCTGCTGTGGCTAATTGAAATGTTAAATTTGTCACTCTCCAGTTATTACCAAGATGGCAATGGAAGACAGTTTTCCATTTGGCACCTTTTACGTTTCATAAATAAATGTTCGTAAATATCCGGACTCACGAGAGGCGAAGAAAAGGGTTGTATTCAAACTCCTCCATTAGGGTAGATGGCACTGTGGGTTTGTCATCATCATCTCTGGCCTGCAGACACAAATCTCATGAAATGACTGAAAACAAATACACTATTTACTACTTTTTGATAATGTATTTTCACAACTACAGTGCCCAGCTTTTTTAGGAAATAATTTATCCTTGTTTTAAAAATGAAAGCTTAAACTGTGACCTTTTTTTTTTTTTTTTTAAGATTTACACCTTAAATAGGAACCAATGGGTGTGCAGCTGAGAGTTACAGACAGGCTGGGGAAAGTACTACGAGACAGACTTATCCACTGTTAAGGTTTCGGTCTTTTGTTGACAGTAACAAAAACAGGCAATATTACAGGCTTTATTCTTTGAGCAGTTTTCGTCACAGTGCTCACCCTGGCCCAGCTCAGCATCTCTTTAACCTTCTCGTTCTCCGGCTCCACCAGCATGGCAAACTTCAGGTTCTTAATGGTGTACTCGTGTCCACAGAACACCTTCTACAGATGAGCAAAGCATGATTTAAAGTCAGGCTTCCTGATCCCTCACACACCTACAAGTAGAGTTTGAGTCTGAGCCAGGCTGAACTCAGTCCCTTCACTGAACGTGTGTTTATTCAACAGTGTGACTCAGTCTTACATCAGCTCTTATCTGAGGTCATGTTAGCTGTGGTTAACCTTATAAGAGCTGCACACACCCCACGTCAAAAATCTTAAAATTTCCACTGACCGTGTCTTGAGGTAGGGAGCCCAGCACCTGGGTGAGATTGTGGTACATCTGCTCTGCCGTCCCCTCAAGAAACCGCCCACAACCACCGATGAAAAGCGTATCCCCTAACAACCAAAAAAAGACAAATAAAATGTCACGGGCAGCTGTGGTCAGTCCATGTCATACCACACAACAAGAACAATGCACAATGTGCTGGCCAACAAGGATTCATATATCTAGTCACTCAAAAACATATTTGCCTAAGAACACAGTGAGTGTACTGCACAGGTATAAGCTGTATGGAGAAATATATGTCTCAGATTTCAACTGGTTCACTAGCTCTTGATGGTTAAAGACAAAGACCTGTGAACACAGCAGGGGCGTCAGTGCACTCATCCTCCCAAACAAAGTAGCACATGTGACCAGAGGTATGGCAGGGAGTAAACAGGCACCTCACATTGATGGAGTTAAACTGCAAATTGAGAAAACACAACATCAAAAGGCAACATGGCAGAGAGACAAGAGAAACTTTTTGTATAACTGGCATGTTGATAGCATAACTGGACCACCTTCCAGGTAAAGACATTTTACTCCTGTTACTTTTCTGGGCACCTTAAGTTCCTGAGCACTGGTGACTTTATCAGTCAGACCTCCGATCCGATCGTCTCCCCCGTACACCCTCAACCCAGGAACCTCCTTCAGCAGAGCCTCATTCCCCCGAGCGTGGTCCCTGACCAATGAGAGCAGGTTAATTACTTTATTCACCTTGTTCTGTTTGGGTGTGATGTATTGTTGCCTCTTGTATCCCAAAACACTCTTCTTACCAGTGATGGTGTGTGGTGAGAACAGCCGTCAGAGACAAGCCCTCTCTCTTCACTATTTCCAGCAGCTGGCCGAAAAAACATGCTACTGTTAGTATTTATTCCCATAAGCAATGCATGTATCTCACTAGAGCTCAACAAAGAGTCAATCAATCAACCAACCATTATTTTTGGTTATTAATTAATTATTAAATCATTTTGAGGATTTGCTATTTTTCTGTGTCTTATATGATCCTAAACTGAACAGCTGTGAGTTTTGGACTGAAGGTCGGACAAAACAAATCTGATGACATCACACTGGCTTTAGGATATTGTAATGTGCATTTTTAGAGAACAAATAACTGATTAAGAACAACCGACAATGTGATTAATAAAGAAAATAACCACTAGTTGCAGCCCTATATCTCATGTATTTACTGTTAGTACATTATTACTGACTATTATTTATCCATTGTTGTTGCTTACCTTACAAAAGGTGCTTTGTACATTGTCATTTTACTTTTTAATTGTTGCTTCTTTTTTTTCATTCATCAGATCTAGTTTAATTTTCATTACTTCATGTACTTCATTTGTCAGATGGCTTCATAATGTACCATGTGGTGTTGTTTCAACTCTGCTTCACAGGCATTGAGCCTGAGCACGAACATCTGTCTCTCACCCGGTGTGGTACAGCTGGATCCACAGCTATGGCCTGTTTACTCTGTTCCTCTATCACCAGGTACATGTAGTTGTCTTCCAGGATGGAGATCACCTTTACCTTCATGGCACTCCTTACGCATGCGCACCACAGTGCGCGACACTGTGAGAAGAGGTTTAATTAGTCAACAATGATTGTATCGACAGTCTTCCAGCTAACATCTGCACCAGCTGTTGACTAATCACTGATGATAGAAGCATGCTCCTGTTAGCTGCAGCAGTGTTCAAACTACCTCTGTCTCTGTGTCATGAAGCTGAACGTTTCCTTAAACTTTAACGTTTGAGGTCAAGCAAACACAAGAGAAGGAAAACACGTTACCTCAGTTTAACAGATTCCGATTATGCTGTTTATACTTGTGATGCTCTGAAAGTTAATATCGTACATTTCTGCAATCACAGTAGGAAGTTATCGCGACACCACCGAGCCTACATTTCAAAACCAAGACATTTTAATCGAGCCAGAAACATTCAAACATGTGCAATTTTAGCCTGTGATTTGCTCAGAAAACGCTGTCGGTTATTTATATACACAAATATGAAACAATTAAAAAATAGTTATTTTAGGATTATTGTGGAAGATAATTCTATAGATATATACACACGCAATTTAATTCACTTTTATGTTTTTAATAAATAAGATGTTGCAAAGTAAATTTTGTCTTGATTTTATTACTTTATCTATTAATTATGTTCTTAATAAATATGAATTACCTGTTCTTTATTAATATGCCACATTTGAACCAAAATTTTTAAATTATTAGTTTGTTAGATTCCCCTCAGTATTTGCTATGCTATGTCAGACTTGGTTGAAAATATTTTTTTTAATTGTGACTTCAAAATATAAAGAAGACTAAAATTTGGATTTAAAATGATTTCAAACACTCTCATTACTTATTATAAGTAATTTACTCAAGTACTAGTATGATTTTGAGGTACTTTGCTTGAATATCTCCATTTTCTGCTATAATTTTACTTCACTTCATATTGTACCTTTTTACTCCAGATTTTTTATGCCTTTAGTTAGTGGTTATTTTGCACATTTTTAAATTCTTTAATAGAAAACATATGGTCATCATATTACCTATAATGCAGATATATAGATTTAACTACCCAACAGTGTATAAAGCAGTTAACGGCCCTACAGGGTCAATGAGTGTGGGTGAGGTTGGACAGTTATCATTTCTTTTGGTTCATGAAGTTTGGTGACCTCACGTAAATATAACTAGTTCACTTTACACCTGAGCAGAGGACTGATTAGCCTGAATGAATAAAAAGACATATGTGGTTATGCAGGGCCTCTGAAATTAGCTCCACCTCAATAGCCAATGCATGTCCATCTAATCATACAATATATATGATTATATAACACTTTCAATGGGGCCATTCTGCAGCATGAGTACTTTATACTTAGACTACGTTTTAAATGTTTTTATTTCTACTGACTTACATCAAATGTGGTTTATTGCTTTTTCCAAACATGCAATATTCATTGTAGGATTGTATTTCACATGCAAAACAGCATTCATGGTATCTAACATTTAATGCTGAAACACCAGCAAGTAGTGTTCACAGAATGCCTTTAGATAAAGGAAGAAATAAAAAGGACTTGTGCCAAATCATACATAACAAACAACTAAAGTAACTGCTTTCAAGCAAATACAAAAATAAAATAGAAGGAGGAAACATTCCAGGTCAGAATAAAATATATGTCTTTACAGACAAAGATATTACTTTATCAATTTACAGAAATTTTTACAAATATTCCAACATTTGTTAGTCAAGTGGCTCCCTGTTTTGTTTAAGTTTTCAAATTTAAACAACGAATGAAACAGTTGGAGTTTGTACATCTATATATTACATCATAATACTAAATACACTCTAAAACTTCCATTTACAGATTAACAAAATTATTTCTCATTTAAAGCATTCAATTAATGGCCATATATTCCTTCCAACGTCAGCCAATTAAACTACATACGATTAAAAACAATGACAGATAAGTTTGTAGCCATATTAGCGTTGAACATAGTGATAAGAACTGTGTGCCTTGACTGAGAATAAATGCAGCAGGTCTATTTCAAATGGCTTTGAGGATTAGTAGCAGATATTTTCTTTAGTATATTGTTGTCATCTTGCAGTGTTGAGAGCAGTTCTTCAGAAACAGTCTGCACAAGCACATGGGGCGTCACTCCTTGGGCACCCGGAAGCCATCTTTTTCTTTCCGGAGACTTCTCATGGTTTCAATGGGGTCTGTCTGCTTTACGTGATCTTGGACGGACTTCTCTCTAAATTAAACATCGTAAAATAAGAATCAGTCAGGTAGCACTTAAAGAGCTCTAAACAAACTACAGTCTTCTGAAATATTTAGTATTCATCATAGTATATCATTTATATACATACATATAGTCATACATACTTAACTCTCATAAAGGGGTTAAATGTGAATTCGTCAGCCAAAGTAGATGGAATAGTAGGTTCTCCATTACTGCATTTCTCCTACAGAAATACAAATACACGTATGCCAAGTTGTTTTTGATTTGAACGGTTTCAGTGGTTGATCATCTGACTGAAGCAATGATTGTTTAGATATGACACGTTAAATCAAATACCTTTGCCCATGCTAGCTTCTTCTGAATGACCTCATTGTCTGGTTCCACATGACGTGCAAATTTCAGATTACTGACAGTGTACTCATGACCGCAGTAGACACGCTTAAACACAAAGAAAACAACACTGTTAGTCAGTCTGTCAAACAGCTTAAGTATACTTTATCAGAATATTGCATTTTCCAAACCCAAATTCAATCAATCACTTTAAGAATGACTCATGTCTTGGGTGTTACATTTAGACTTGAAATAAAAACCTTTTACATTGACATTTACAATGGAGTACATATATTTACCGTTTCAGGAGGCAGGCGTCCCAGAATTTCTATCAAGGCTTTGTACATCTGCTCTGCTGTACCCTCGAAGAATTTACCACAACCAGCCACAAACAGCGTGTCCCCTGAATGAAAGAAATAACAAAAAACCCCCAAAAATAAATAAGGTCACACATGACAGAGGGCTGACTTGTTACAGAGGCTGCATCAATTCTGATCGGTCAAGCTTGACCGATTCAAGGGTTTTGTCAGAGAGCACATTGTCTCAAATATCAGCTGGTATTTACAGGCAGTTCATCAGATCTAAAAGCTTAATGTGATTAGACTAACCTGTGAAAACAGCTGGTGGCTCAGTGCTGTTTTCTTTTGTCACATAGTAGCAGATGTGACCAGTTGTATGACATGGTGTAAACAGGCATTTGACACTGAGGGATCCAAGCTGGGAGATAATGACAGCAGTGAGGAAAACATCAGGCATTTGGGGCAGATATTTGAATTGTAGGATACATGACTTGATGGTTTTACTTTGAAATTGTGGGAATGAGAAACTTTCTTTGTGACAGCATCGACTCTGTCATCCCCTCCATAGACCTTTAGCCCTGGCATTAGCTTCACCATCTTCTCATTTCCACTAGCATGATCCCTAAGAGGAGAAAATGATCAGTGTATTGTTACAACCCTTTGGTTCAGCAGAGGGGTAGATTCATGCATAATGGTTTCTTAACATATTTTTTGCTGGTTATCTCACATGTTTGTAGAAAGCTATCATGAATATAGAAGTCAGTTTAAACCTGTGTATTGGTAAAATAAAACATATCTTAACATGTGGCCTACCAGTGGTGATGAGTGGTCAGAATTGTTGTGAGTTTTACACCATGTTTCCTTACAGCCTCCACAACCTGTTGAAAGAACAAATCCACCTATTTGAAGTAGTGCTGAAATGTTTAGTTCATTAATCGATCTAAAGAAAATTATTCAGTTATTCAATTTCCTCTGTTTTGTATTATTACATCATCATCATCATTTTTGTTTTGAACTGAGGATGCCACTTTGGGCTCAGGAAACTTGTCAAGGACATTTTTTCATTATTTTTTTGACATTTTACAGACTAAATTTATCCAAAAAATAACATGCAGTATACTGAAAATAATCATAAGGTACAGCCCTAAATGGAAGCAGTGTTTCTTTATGTGTATGTATATATATTTATATATATTTATTTGTGTGTATGTATATAATATATTATAAAGTTTTAGGACAATGTGGCAAATGTGACATGTTATAGAGCAGAATTATTAAGTAGCATAAAATGGAAAATTACTCAAGTACAAAGACTTCAAAGCTGTGCCTTACAGTGCTGTGCAGTACTTCAGTAAACATAACATAACATATCGACGGACCTTTATTGGCTCCACCGGGTCAACAATCGCTGCTTCTCTGGAGTCCACATCTATCAGCAGGTACATGTAGTTGTCACTGAGTGCTGGGACAAGTTCAACCCTCATGTTTGTTTGTTCCACCAAAGACGACTTCCTCACTGCGCTGTGAAGGAGAGCAGCTGCTTGGGCCTTGACTTCCACAGGTGCTACATGAGATGATACAGTAGACGTGTGACACAGATACCAGTGTCAGGCTAACACGGAGACACTCGGGGTCTTATTTAACTCTGTGTACACTTACAGAAACAGTGTGTTTTTAGGACAAGTCGCTTTCCATACAAATTGTGTATTTCCCCCTATCACAACACTGGTTGGATAAACAATGACAAACAACGTTAGCTTAAATGCTAGCTGTAAAAACGCGTTAGCATTACATTCTGCCACCTAGCAGTCAAAGCACTGATGTGAAATGACTGTATCAGAGGATATTATGTAAGAGACAGAAGAGTTTTGCTCAGGCAGACCAGCTGCGATCACCTCACAGCTCTCTTCTTCGTACACAACAAACAGATAAACATGTTAGCAACCCGTAACTGCTAAACATTCATGTAAACAGGCTAACATGCTGGATGTCTGCATGCTAAGGAGAAAAACCGTGCGGACGTACCAAATTTGAATGCTGTTGCAGCTCCTATTAGAGTGCAGGCACTCCCTGCTAGAGACCTGAATAACATAACAACAGTATGTACAGCCTTATCACATTCGTATGAACCAGAAAAGTTTGGTTCTGGTTCAGTTCCGCCTCCGCCCCCTCTTTAACTCCAACCTCCCAGGCTTCACCAATCAAATCTGGGGGAGTAGATCGCGAATAATCACTTAAACGCGTGACAAAAATGCATTTTTTACACAATTTTAACGACTAGTCTGTGAGTGTTTATTTTACCCTTTGTCCCCAATAAACTTCGCAATAACATCGATATTATACATGGGATTAAATGTTTGAGTTTTTTTGTTTGTCCCTTTGGGTTTGCCGTAGGTTAATAACCTGGGTGTAGGATCTTGAGTGTCGGTCAAAGTGTAGTTGAACCAGTACTGACTGCTTCCGAGCGGCTGAGACTTTAACATTTCTCCGCAATGACAGCACGAAATATATCTCGGTTTTGGGAATGGGGGAGAAAGATTATTTGTGTTGGGAGAAATTATGCGGACCACGCCAAAGAGCTGAAAAATGCGATTCCCACAGAGCCCGTCCTGTTCCTGAAGACCCCTTCTGCATATGTAAGAGAGGGCTCCCCGATTCTGGTGCCCCTGTACACCAGCAACCTGCACCATGAAGTGGAGTTAGGAGTGGTGATCGGGAAGGGGGGCACGGCCATCCCTCAGTCCGCCGCTATGGAGCATGTTGCAGGGTACGCCCTGTGCTTGGACATGACAGCCCGGGACATCCAGGACGAGTGCAAGTCCAAAGGTCTGCCCTGGACCCTGGCCAAAGCTTTCAATACCTCCTGCCCCGTCAGTGAGTTCATCCCCAAAGAGCGCATCCCTGACCCGGGCAACGTCAAACTGTGGCTGAAGGTGAACGACCAGCTGCGGCAGAGCGGCTGTACCTCTCAAATGATTTTCTCCATCCCCTATCTCATCAGCTACATCAGCGACTTCATCACCCTGGAGGAGGGGGATCTCATCCTGACCGGGACCCCTAAAGGAGTCTCCGCCGTGCAGGAGCATGATGAGCTGCAGGCTGGGATCGAGGACGTAGTTACTATGAGCTTCAGAGTTGACAGACGAGACCAGTAGTGAAAAGATGAGACATAAGAAATTCTCAGATTCATGAGAAGAGAGTGATTTTACTGGAAACTTGAATTTTAATTCTTTTAAATAATTTTCAGTCCTTGTGTTGATCAGCAGATGGCAGTGCAGCGCCAGAAAGACCATATTCCTGAGGAGTTTAATGCTGCCTTGTCAAGTGTTTGAGTTCATAAAAAACAGTTTTGGTTACATTGATTGATCTCAGCGTCATCATCATCATCATCATCATCATCTTTACTGTATCTCAGCCCAACGATATGAAAATGATTTATCACACGATGATGCTGTCTTTGTTTTTGATAACAAATGGTGGAAGAACTATTCAGAACTTTTACTCAAATACAAGATGCAATAATATGTTGTAAAATATTTTCACATAAATAAACTGCATTCAAAATTTAAGTAAAAGTATGATTGTATCATCTAGAAAAAGGTCAATGTTATTATTGGAGAATGGCCTCTGTCAGTGTTATATGTTATTGTATGTAACATTATTAGATCATCGTTGTTATGATAATGATTGTTAATGCATTACAGTATGAGTAGCAACTAATTTGAGCCATTTTATATGCTGTGTATACTGAATTAAATACAGTGGTGGGAGTACACAAAGTATCAGTACAACAGTATAATGCTCTGTTACAAGTTATTAAGTGTTTCATTGAATTACAAAGTACTAGGAGCTATTTAAAGTATCAAAAGTAGAGGTGGTCCTTATCCAGAATGACCCATTTCAGACTAATATATTTATAATTGCATTCTTTAATGTCGAGGCTGATAAATGATGCTCATTTTAAACTGCTGAATAGGTTAATCTATAATAATACATCCGAATTTACTTGTTGATTATATTTTTGCATTAATAATCTGAATAAGTAACTACAGTTTTAAATAAATGTAGTGTAGTAAAAAGTACAGTATTTCCCTCTGACAAAAGCAATAGATGGATACTTGAAGGTGGAGCTGACTTTAGCTGAGTAAAATTAACATTAAATGCCTCTAAGACATGATAAATGACTAAAGATTCTTTTCAATAGCAATACAGTCACACAGTGTAGCACCATGAGTCATGCCCAAAAGTGAACCGTGTTAGCCCTTCAGTACACTATGTTATCTGGTTCATCCATAACAATCTAATACGCCAAAAAAAGACTAGAAGTATATAAAAAAAGACTTGCTAGTATAATTCAATAAAACAATATGACTTGTGTTAATTCTGTTCATCCAGTGAAATTTTGACTTTCACACTATCTACCCTCACCATAACCACATTCTTCCTGGCCTGTTTAACATCTGTTCCAGGTTCAATTACAATTCCCCCACAGGCTTCTCTGTTTTCAGGATCAATCAGAGCCTCCATCAACCTGTCCCAGGCCAGTCTGCTGTAACCTGAGTCTGTGTACATCATCTTTCCACACCTGTAGGGTACGTTATCTCCAAGACTCACACTATCCAAACCCACGGCCCTCAGGGGACTCCAAGTTATATGTGTCCATCATTAGAACAGTTATGACAGATTCAATTAGATTTGGGATCTGAGAAATGTAGTCGTGGCCTGTTTTTCCCCCACCATGTTAGAGCAGGGTTAGAGCAGTGCACTGTATAGCATGTGCTCACAGGTGTCGTCTTTTATGAGATATGAATCATTCTGTTCATTGTCCCCGTGTGACTGAAGGTATTACAGCCTCACAGGTTTTTAACAATGGCTTCAAAGCTCGAGCTCAGCTCTGGTTTAGCGTTCACCACATGAAGCGCTATGTTGTCATCGAGCAGGAGCCTGAGAAGGTATATTTGACGCTTTCAAGGCAGGGAGGGATTACGTGTAGACAACAGTCTTCCCATCTAACTCGGACTCACAATGATGTCATTCATGACATGAAGGTGGTAACTGAGCAAAACAGTGGAGACTGGGGGGAATCCTCTTGTTGACAAAGTAGATTTTCTATCACATCCTAGTCGTAGATATACATTTTTAGTCATGCCAGCAGCATGGCTCTAGCGATGTTGGTCTGTCTGTCCGTCACTGAGTCTACCTCTTTAGTCCAGATGGAAAAATTTCAAAGACTATTAGATGGACTGACACA
Source organism: Seriola dumerili (assembly GCF_002260705.1). NCBI lineage: Eukaryota > Metazoa > Chordata > Actinopteri > Carangiformes > Carangidae > Seriola > Seriola dumerili. The sequence goes on along the minus strand of NW_019174424.1, from coordinate 1,867,736 downwards.
AAATATATGGTTCCCAGATGATAAATCTAAATGACATTTGAGATCCGCTCTACTGCCACCATGAGTTTGACAGTTCTGAGTAAAATGTCTCAACAACTATCAAGTTGGATTGCCATGAAATTTGGTACATGCGTTCATGTCGCCCTCAGGCTGAATTGTCGTCTCCTTGGTGATCCCCTGACTTTTAATCTAGTGTCATCATAAAGTGAAATTTTTCATTTGTCTGATACTTTGATTTGTGAAATAGCTGTAAACCTAATGACATTCCCATCAGCCTCAGCTGTACTTTGTGTTTAGTTCTCATGGAAACAAATGTTAGCATGGGAACATGGCAAACTTCATACCTGCCTCTACACTTTGTTTGCACTTCTTTGATAGGTGTCATGATGCAAGAAAATGAAAGCACATACATTTATGAAAGCAGCGGGACACCTATAGAACAAACAGGACAGTACAATGAGAAGATGGGATACATGAACAGCTGAATATGACACTCATTTTACAGCAACTGTAACATGCCACATGTAACATATTACCAGAGACATGTTATAACATCTGTTAGTAGCCATCAGTCCATCAGTAGGTTTAGTGCAGAGGAATCTATGTTGCTGGAGGTGATTGGGTCAAATCTCTCAGGTTCACAAGGAAAATAACTTGAACATGAATACAGGCTTGAACGTGTATCCATGTTTCATATGGATCATGAATAGAAGCTGAATTGTGTAGCTTTTTTTTTTCTTTTTTACAATTAAGTCCAGTTAAGTCCAGTTTATATGAAGAAATGTGTACTTTAATTTGAAATCACTTAAAAGAAACACACACACACACACAACATCTTTTTTGGTCATAAAATGCACAAATGCTGCAATGTACTATCCTTAGATGACTGAAAGGCATCTGCAAACTTGAAAAGATTTTGCACTGACCTTTTCTATAAAGCACTGTCCAGTGATTTTAATGCAATACTGGAATTTTAATGCAGGGAGGTCCAACATGTGAAATTGTTTTACAGCTTGGCAGTGTGTGTATAAGTGTGTGTGTGTGTGTGTATGTGTGTGTGTGTGTGTGTGTGTGTGTGTGTGTGTGTGTGTGTGTGTGCATGCGTGTGTGTAAAATGACCCTTTGTGATGCCTCACTTTGCGTGCTGCTCTGTATGTCACAGGGCGGTGCTGTGGTGTGGCCATTCTTAGAAAAAAAACCACCAACACACGCAACCATTGGAGCGACTGAGTCAGAGAGGATGCATATGACATACTGCATCAAAAAGACATGCACTCACATGGCCAGGAAATTGATTTTATTTCATTTTTGGAGAGGCAGAGAGGCGACTGCGTGTGTCTGATCTGGATATGCCTTGTCTTCTTTACGTGTCCCACATCATTGGCAAGTTCTGACTGGTTATTCCATATGCAAACAATTACAGTGTATTTAATTATTCAGTCTCTTCTACTGAATGAATAAGTGGGTATTTGGGGATTAATAAAGCTGCACAGCAAATCAAGAACCAATTTGTGATTTTTTTTATAGGCCAAACTATGGGGCTGTAATTTATTCTTGCAGAATAATGAATGGGTTCTTTGGCAAATGAAAAGAAACCATGCATGAAGGCCAGGTGCAAGCCTCTTTCATTCAGAGTGATTGACTGCACGTAGTGTGTTAACATTTTGTTTGAAGATGCAGGTGGAAAGCAAAGTGGTTAGTATACCATGGAACATACTGTAGACTTAACAACTTAAGTCAGCATTTGATTTAACCATGCTTCTTCCACATGTTTGAATTTCTCTAAGCCAAATAAAATTACAAAAACCGATTCAAGTTTCCAGAAGAGTTGTATTTTCATTTTAAGAATACAGTTTTATTTCTTGTGTGTGAAAGGTTTTCATCCAATTGGCAGCCGTGTCTCAGTTAGTACCTCATCAACCAAATGTAAGCCTCTCCATAAACCCTGATTGTTCAAGTTTTCCAATCAAGGCCCAATAAGCAGACTATAGCTGGTACATTGCAGACTAAAATGGCAACAGAAGTATGTGCTGAAACATGTCCAGAAAAACAATGTTATAAAATCCTATTGTAAAAGTTCTTAATCCCATATCCCTAAAAAGTTCCCCAATTTGTGTTGAGCTACCCTGACCATTTGAAAATCTCTCAAACCCAAATTACTTTCTCATCAATTAAAGCTGGAGTCACAATTTAACAAGATACTGTGAGGCCTAAACCACAGAGAAGAGAGAAAATCCCTGAGCATTTCTTCCTTGAACCAAAGGAGACTGTGGTATGGGTGGAAAACGTGTGGAGTCCCCGCTACGAACCGTCTTCATTTGTGGCTGCTCAAAGGGAAACTACTTTTACACTCTGATCCTAGTTTTTATCTGCTCTGTAGAAATGTGCGCCCTTTCCTTCAGCGCGGCCCTCACCATGGTTCATCCCAACCTCAGAGTGTTTCTAATTAGTCTGACATGTGCTCATTACTCCCAAATAAGAGTCACCACACAAAATATACATCTCTCATCACACCTTATCTCAAATGGTCACAGTGGTCTGTAACTCAGTCCATATTGGGTGATTTTCACTCATGCACACAAATCCACAATGGTAAGAATTGATGGCATGCGTTAAACTGTGGGCTCAAATCCTTGGAAGCTGCATGCCAGCCAGAGGTAAACAAATTAGGGTCCCCATGAGAACGGAAGATTTGGAGTTTTATGGACCTATAATTTATTGTCTTTCCCTTTTAGTTGTTTTGAGCAGTTGTAACCAAAATGCCCAGTATTCTTACATACTGAGAGAAAAATACATTGTTTTTCCGCATCATCTGGATTTGGCTGACAATTCCTTTTTGACTTTATACTGTTGAATCCAGGCTTTGGCACAATGTGAATAGGAACAGAAACAACAACTCTTTTTCTGACTTATGAACAGCACATGTTAAATCTGACACTGGATTGCCAGTGTAGTTTGCAATTATTGTTGGAGTTGAACAAAATCATTCAGTGATGCAGTGAGTGATTACAAGGATTCATTTGATTTGTGAAAAATCTGTTGTTATTAAAGATCTCCTCCAGACATTTTTATACATTTAAAGGAGACCTATGTAAGACTTGCAATTGCTACATAGCCAACGTTAGCATTACCATCAGATTACTTACAAGTCTAAAAGACACGTTGTGAGTTCAGCATCAAACTTTATTCCTTTACTTGTCAAGAGCCTTCTCCAGCAGTGGAAAGCAATGCCAATGTTAGTTCTCGTTTTGCTTCTATTTCTATTACTTCTTTTATTCTACTGAAGTTAGCACGCTAACCAGTTTGCCGAGGTCCGGCTGGACCATCTCGTCACTTTCCAACAATAATTCACTGTAGCCTCCAGTCTGCCCTGAAGATGTAACACTTCTCAGAGGGTATATTATAACCTCTTGTAATGTTAACGTTGGCTGTGTAGAAATTGCAAAACTTACAAATAACTCTTTTAAAGATACTCGTCTATGAATAATAGCCTAATTTGTGTTTGATATGGGTTTTTCACAAAAACGTTCAAACTTTGCCACATGTCACAGCATAAAATCACAACATACTTGTGGAGTGGAGGGGACTTCAAGATAACATGATACAATTTGTCACCACATTTTTTGTTATATTGTTAAAGTGGTCCTGATATTTTCCGTCTCGCTGAAAAACTGCAAAATGTTAGTGAAATGTGGATCTGTTACAGAGGACTTGTTGAATCAAATCATGAATTTTGTGAATGGCTGTACACCTAAAATATTGATGACAGAGTCATAAAACATGACTAAATGCTGGTTGAGCACATATGAGCTCAGCCAACCACAAATGGAGGGTGTCTGTTCATGAGCTCATATGTGCAAACAGACCAGAGGCCATATTGTCAGGCTTGTTTGCTTAGATCACAGAGCTGGATGAAGTTATAGTTTAGTAAATGTCATCTTCACATCCCAGTTTTAGGACATGTATTATCAATCATTCCTCCATTTTTCTTTCCAATTCTTTTATTTGCCTCAATTGAATTTCTCACATCAGTACCAGTGTTTGGTGACAACTGTAGATTATGCTGAATGTCCTGCTGATTTAATGAAACTGAGTGAACAGGCTAGTCCTGCAAATACTGATACTAATGTCTTTCCCAGATGGCAGAGTGGTAAATCAGTTATCTGTAATGCCTGCTGTTGGGCTGGCACAGCGAGAAGGCAGCTATCAGTATGACTGGTAATACAGCTTAATAAAAGTTGGCACAGATGAAGTGAGCCAAGCACGTTTAAATTTTACTGAGGCCCACTAAAAACTAATGCCAGACATATAAAACAGAGGGGGGATGTGACAGAAATACTGACTGGAACTAGAAGAGGCAAGATGGATGGAGAAAGCCAAAGCCCTGGGTGTGTGTGCCTGAAAACTAAAATTTTAAGACACCAGCATACTCATGCGAGCAGCGTGCTATTTTTGCACTCACAAACCACTGACATTTCCACAAACAAAGCTCAGTTTTAATTGATTTGATTGAATATTTTGGATTTAATCATTGATTGCAAGCACTGGTCAGGCATATTTCCATGCATTGTTAGAAGAACATGTGCAGTTCAGTGTATATTTCAGTTCTTAAGAGGGTTCCTTTTTTGGTTCTTCCACCAGAGCAGATGCATTTGTTTTCCTTTCATACACGATAGTGTACCATGAAAGAGAAGACCTCTGCTGCTAATTCTGAGCCCAGAGAGGAAGGAGGGGGCTTTCTGGGTGAGCTAACATCTCTCATAATTAAAGGCCACAGCGCACGCAGGCCTCTGTACAGACTGTACATGTGGCCTTGCTGTGTGGAAGTGGCGAGAGGAAAAGCAGTGTGAGGGAGACTGATGAGGGGAAGGAACGAGACTGACTGAGATTTCTCTCTAGTGACGGCAGGAGTGAAAACAAAGTTAAGCTTGTGAGGGAGCTAAAGTTAAAGAGGAACTACGCACTAGATTTTTTTGCTCTGTATACAAAATAACGTTTTATTGGCATACAATTTTGATACAGGCATTTTGTGTAAAAACGCTCTGTTTCTGCTCAAAATTAGCTTGCATGTGTCTGCTTGTAATTCCTCTGGCCCCTCCTTGACTGTGACACAATAGGCAAGAAAGCTGTTTTTTTTAACTGTAACATCACAAACTATTGTAACCTAGTTATTTAGTGATGTGCTATTTGGCCTTAGATATAGCGTGGGTAGTTAATAGACATGCTAACAGGCATTTCATACACTATCCTCCAAACTCTAAACTGCCAAGTTACTACGGCCCCATGTGCACCATTTGAACATGTGGAGCAACTAAAAGCTTTGTCTAGTCGCTAAGCTATGAGTGGACTATTGCTGGAGGGGCTTAGCGAATGGCGGCCGATCCTGCCACAGATAAAGGGATTAGAATAGGCAAATAGGTTCCAGCTACATGTATTACATTTGTTGGATTAAGATTCACGTTTGCAGGCTACAACCTTCTTCTCTGCAGTTTTCATATGAAGATCTTTAAGAGATAGCTTAACACATGAAATGAGAAAAAGGATGAAACATTACAGTATCAATGTCATGTGAGATAAAACTTTACTTTGCAACATAGAGAATCAGAGTCAGAATGAATGTTTTACACACCACTGTGCTTTGTGTACTTTACATATGGAATGAAAAATAGTTCAAAATAATCACAGATCAAAATAGTCATTTATTGTAAGCAAGTAACAGCGGATACAGTTGGTGCTGTCCAAGGCAATTGAAACAGTGATGTTGTTTTGAAGGGAAAAATATTTACAAGTACCTACAGATGGAATGTGTGCGTGATCATTATTTAATATTTACAGATGAGGTATCACTGGTGCATTAACTGCAATATACAGAGAAAATAGCTTGTAACATCAAACTAAGATATGTAGCATTCCAAAGACAATTTGGAAACAGTAAATGTAATAAAATTATAAATGCAATCACTTTTAGTAACACTGCTAATAATTAAAAAGAAATAGTGGTTTATCATGGAGTTTGACATTTTTTCCAATGTCCTGTCTATGATCATATAGTCAGTTTTAATGTATTGCCTTGTCATGTAATAAATACATTTCTTTCATTAAAAAAAAAATTGTAACTTGTGTTTCAAATCAACAGAAACTATAAATATCAGCTTATTTTATAAACAAAACATAAAGCAAGTCAAAAATGATTTGAAGGCAATGTTTTTTGCTTTCCCTTTGGTACCTAGTTTGTTTCTAACTTTCGTACAACATTAACATACAAGCAAGAAAACTGTTTAATGGTTTAATAACTAAGCCATTAACTATGCGTGTAACTTGTATATTGGCAGCAAGGTTCCCATGTCGGCTTCTACTCTACAACATACAGTGACAGTTCAAGAGTGCTGCATGTCATGTTGATTCCACTGAGGCAGAATGGTCCAAAGGGAGTCCCAGTTTGTATTCCTCTACCGTGTCCCTGAGAACGTTAGCCCTGTATAGTATTAAACAGTAAATCTCTCAAAAAAGTAAGAGACTGCCTTTTATCTGGGCTATGACAGGATCCTCCTTTGTTAGTCCCAGCCAAAGTCCTGTCCGCTCATCTGGTAAAAGCGGTGGTTGAAGGGCCTGTAGAAGTCTCTAAGTCTCTGTAGGACCTCAGAGGGAATCTGGGGGTGGGGTCTGCCTTTAGATTTTCCAAGGCAGCGGGGTCTGCTGCTCCCCTCAGGTTTCTTCAAGCAAGGAAAACCTTTGGTCTGGTTAAAGTAGAAGTGTTTGTCTGAAACAACCCTTTTCAGACCCAGGAAGTCCTGAACCCGGCCCATCTCCCCAGCTGGATCAGACACCAACCGCTCACCGCTAACAAACAGAAAATGAGACAAGGGGAAGTGCTGGAGCCAGTTCTCCAGATGTTTGGCATAGAGGCCGATGCGCACGGCACTCCACGTGGTGTCAATCAGACCTGTGGAGGAGTTTTTCAAGGCCAGGCTCTGGAAGGATGGAAGGCCTGGGTTCTTGGATAGTGTCTGGGTGTAGTCAGATACAGCCCGCGTCACAGGATCCCTAACCACCACAATGAGCTTGGTTTGGCAGTTCATAGTGCAGACACGGCCAGGAGCCTCCTTTGTAACAAAGTAGCTGGGGGTCTTCTCCATGGTGATCTGGCCGTCCAGCGTCCGAGGCATCAGGTTCCTTAATGAGAAGAAGAAACTGGTCAGACTCAGAATTTTGATTCATCTCTCAAAGCCAAAATAGCAGAAACTGTTTCATACTCCAAAACACCCAGATGATGACATTTACAGTATTAAAGCTTGTTTGCTTCCACATATTAATTCATCATTAGTAATTGAAATTATACAGTCAAATAAGCTTTGAACACAACACTGACATATTACCACGGCCATATAAAGTTCATATGGCTAACATTTAGCAAACAGCAGAGACACCAACTACAATCAATCAAATCTAAATCAATCACAGTCACATTCACCAATTCAATCACATACTGACTTCAGTGAGAATAACATCAAGCGATAATGTAAACACATTATATACACTGAACATTAAAGCACCCTAAAGTCTGTGTGATTAAAGCTTCAAGCACTGTACTGTGTTTATGCACGAGGGCCCCAGACAGCCCCTCTGAGTCTCACTGTAAGGCCTGCACAACAGGACCATCCCCTCACTATGGGCCTGATGACTCAAAACCACAAAGCCTCAAGAACCACTTAACAGCAATTTCCTACAGATTTCCTAACCCCCTTCTTCCTGCAAGCACACTACGCTCACCTCCCCTACGGATTCCTGCAAGGACCCAAACAGACCAAACAGACTAAAGCTGGCAGGAAGTGCGACCAGGATGGCAAGATGCTGAGCTCAGCTAGTGTGTTAAACATATGGCTGCAATGAGGAGAGATGCTGTGTAGAATACAGTCAAAAGGCATATGTTGAATTATGTGTTACAATATTGAGGTAAATTGTGCAAAATAATCTAATGTATATCAATCTCCAATCAACTGATTTATATTTTATATTGTACATTTACATTTATCTTTGTTTCAAAGTTTCTTCTAAACTGTGCACCTGCTGTAATCTTTGTGAAAGTTTTTTCATGTTGATTTCTTTCAGCAACATCTGCTTACAGGTCAATTAGCTGTCCTGCATGTCACACAGACAAAACAGGTATTTGCATCCGCATCTACATTTGACAATGATAGACTGCATGAGGCAGACGTGTGGTGTATTTAAGAAACAATTTGTTTTGCATGACAAACGAATGAGCAATGTTCAAAACAGCAGATGAATTGTCTGTAGTTCATTTACTCAACACATCTTATACTGTGTTACTGGAAACAGAGAGCTTTCATGTGGCTTCCTATAAAATAAACAAGTAATGGAGCCTGTGCTTTATTTGTTTCAGATTGGAAGTCTGCAAAAAGTCCAAATTTCAATGACAAGAGGCCATTCTCAAACGTAAATGAGTGACGGACGTCCAAGAGAATTTTCTTTTTTTACAGTGATTCAATGATTATCAAAAAGCAGTATTCATAAAGTAATGGTTCATTGTGGTCATTGTTTGCACAAGTTGGTACAAAAATAACAGCTGGCAGCGGAAACTTATTTCAATCAATGAAACCAATGTTAAAAAAATATAAATACACCCTGTTTTGCCTTGCAGGAAGATTGGCGAACATCTTGAGTACAGCTTCCCAGCATCACTTAGTTTTTTCATTTCAGCTGAAAAAAAGGCTTATGAAATGGTTTTTCAAACAGCTTTAAAGTACACAAGGCAATAATTGAGTGTGGTTGAAAGCAACAGTAGTCAAAGAACAGTTTCACTGCCTAAACTCTTGCTCTGTGATCATATGCAGAGCAGTATCTTTAAAAAAAAAAAAAAATGAATCAGTCATTAGAAACTCTTGTTGTGCGGCCAAACACTGTCAAAAACCACAGGACTTTATTTTAAACTCTAGTGGAGATCTTAAAGGAGCAGTTTGGCATTCTGGGAAAGAGACTTATTCACTTTCTTGCCACGAGTTAGATGAGAAGATTGATACCACTCTCGTCTCTAGCCATGTAAATATGAATCTACCACCAGTAGCCAGTTGGCCAAGCTTAGGAAGGGGAAACAGCTAGCCTAGCTCTGTCCAAAGGTAACGAAATCCACCTCCACCAGCTCTAAAGCTCACTAATTAACATGTTGGATCTATTTTGTTTAGTCTGTATAAAGCACATTGTAGTTTTAGGGAGGGCTATGTGAGCTTTAAAGGTGCTAGCAAGTAGATTTTAATGCCAAGCTAGCTGTTACCCTCTGTTTTCAGACTGTGTGCTAAGCTAACCAGCTGCTCACAGTAGTTTCATATTGAGCGTACACACATGAGAGCAAGTCTCAACAATTAGCAGACTATTCCTACAAAGATACCAAACATGTCAAGCTGAATATTTGTTGCAATTATAAAAAAACAATAAACAAAACATGGAGTGTGGATGTGAATAGTTTCAGAGGAGAGCTGGAAGAAGGTCACACAGACAATAGTTGTGTCCCAATTCAGGCGCTGCAGACCAATAGGGTCATAGCAACATGACTGTTCCATTTCAAAGGCTCCTTCAAATGCGGCCGAGAAATGCGGTCTTCTTTTCCTGGTCCAATTTATCCCAAGATTCATAGCGCATTGGTAATGAAAATATTATGGCAGCGCACAACGCAGACAGAGAGACTATGAAGAAGCCCTCTGTATTTCAGTAATTATGAAAAGGTATTTGTTCTCTCATTGAGAGTCCACAAGCGTAAGCACGAAGGAGGAAAAATTACTTATCTGGAGTTGTTCCTGAGTAAGTTTCGAGTTTCGCCTCTTTACTTAAAGTTAAGCCATTTCAATCCGGCCCATTAAATGATCCGTCTAATAAAAGACCATTAATTGATTATTATCCAACTACAAGAGCTGCAAAGGGCCTATCCCTGTCTGTCTGTCCCCTGTTAATCTGTGTCTGATCAATACGTCTGTCTCTGTATGACAGATTGTTCAACGTATGTGTGTGTGTGTGTGTGTGTGTGTGTGTGTGTGTGTGTGTGTGTGTGTGTGTGTGTGTGTGCTTGTGTGTGCTTGTGTACATACACATACACATGTGAGCACAGAGGTGTCAGGGTTTACTGATGGGAAACTGAATGCTCATCTCCCTCTGTGCCCTCTCCTCTCTCAACCAAAATCTTGGATTTGTCCTTCACATAAGTGTCACTTCAGTAATTGACCATAAGTTGTCTTTCCGTACTCATGAATAGTTCATGACTTGTGGCTTTTGCCCCCCACTCTCATCAGGTCCCTATCTCCCTCAACAGAATCTGTCTCATTATCAGAGAATCAATATTAGCCCTTTTCTATCATAAATCTGTTCTTGGATGTGGTGTCAGGAGAAACTGTAAACAGATCATGGATGATTAATTTCTTGTCAATTTTCTCATGGATGTAAATCTATTCTTATACTATATATGTTTTACAAACGTACCTCTTTCATTTACCTGCATTTCAGGCTACTGTTGTTGCATCTATATGTGCAAAGAGAGTAACTCGGGGCACAAAGATGTTTTCTATTTAGCGCAGTATAGGAAAGCCTTGCTGACTAGCCACATTAGTCTGGAACTCCCTGCTGTTAAAAGGATGTAGCGCTTTTCCTCCCTGAAGTGCTACAGCACTGATTACACCACTGATATGTTCTAGGCAGTCTGGATCAGAAGATTAAATACTAACGCTGGCAACAAGGATGTGGCCAAGAGACTTCCTGCCCCCGCGATTATGGGTTCTCCCGCTGAAGTGCTGCAGCTACATCCCCTGTAGCGTCTTAACAAAAGGCATTCTGCACAGACAGCAGAACTGATTGTAGACAAAAAAGATCCTTAAAATCCAATTATAATGTAATTTTCTTAAACCAAAACAGATGTAAAATTCTTTGGATTATTATAGTCATTTACTGAAACATTTGTGCTAAATGCTGACTCACTGAGGGAGACTTTTGCTCTGGCAGGTATCTCTACATCCAAAACGCTTTCTTAGCTAAGATCCAATCAAAGAGGCGGTGGAAAATCAAGGCCGTATGGATGAGAAGCAAACAACTAACTGAAGGAAAACATTTCCCAGCAGTACTGCTATGCTTAGAGTGTGACAGAGGGAGTCACTGGGTCAGGCTGACAGGATGAGTGTGGGAACCTCGATTTACGCCTCCATGCCTGGGTAAAACATATGCTGCCATTCCCCTTTGACTAGAAAACAACAAAAACACAGCAAAATAAATCCTGTGAGCTCAACAAGCAGCAAATGGAGCAGTTTAAAGGAATAGTTTCACATTTTGGGAAATTTTTTTGCTTTCTCGACAGGAGCCAGATGACAAGATTGATACTACTTTCTGTGGTGCAAGTATAAGGCTACAGTTAGTAGCCGGTTAGCTGAGCATACAGTAAAAACTGGAAACAGGGACATAAAGCTAACCTGGCTCTGTCCAAAGGCAAAAAATCCACCTATCATTACCTTGCAATGTGTCTATTACACTCACAAATTGACACATTATATCATACGTTTAATCCATACAAAGTGTGAAAGTGTCGAGTTCACATTTCTACGTGGGGTTATGTGTCAGGCTATTCTTTGGCCTAGGGCAGTAACATCTCAAATTCTCCACTGGTTTCCTGGCAACCTCACAGTGACAGCAAAACTTAATCCCCAATAACACCAAAACATGTCATTGGTTTTTGTAGAATAGTCAAACTAACTGAACTTTTCTTACATTTTGACAGATTGAGGCTTGCTGTTTCCCTATTTCCAGTCTTTATGCTAAACTAAGCTAAATGGCTGCCGCCAATAGCCTCATAATTAATGGACAGACACAGTGTGGTACAAATCTCATCTAACTCTCTATAAGAAAGTGAATGAATGTATTTGCTAAAATGTCGCACTGTTGTTTTCAGTGTAACCTGAGGGCACTACACAAAGCCTGAAAGTTCATCGTAAGTGCACATTAACATGCCACTGACACTGTAAATGTGATAGTAACCAAGACCCTGAACACACAAGAGGAGTCATCATTGTCTGCGGGAACGTTAAGGTGAATGCCGCCGCGCTGTCTATGTGTTCTTTGTCTAACCAGAAATCTGAGCAAGCAGCGAATCCTCAAAGTGTCACGGGCGTCAAAGTTGGAATGAAACACAAATTAACAAGAATAATGCCAACTGTAGCCTGAGGATGGGCGTCAGACTGAACGACAACATTATGAGCAATATTTCACAACAGCTAGTGAAACAGTGTGTATTAAAACTTAAATAATATTCAAACACACACAAGCACACTTGATGCAGTGTGTGTCACACTACCGTCAGCCTGAAGGTGAATTTCTGACACCCGTCACCTCTCTCCATAAGCAGACGGAGGAAGTGGATGTTAGATCCCTCTGGGAAACCACATGACGGCAGACAGACTGTTGCCACCCACAGATTTTAAAGACATTGTTATCAGATTATTTTTTTTTATCTATGAATAATGATGCAGTAATGGAATCAGAGGAGGGTTTTCACAACAGGAGGTTGCACTCACTATACAGAGACTACAGTGTTTTATATTTCCATCTTTGGTGGTTTACAGCAGGATACCATTGCAATGATTATGTGTGCACGCATGTGTGTAAGAGTGGGTGGGTAGGGGGTGAAACCATGGACACGTGTGTGTGCGTGGGGTGGCTTTTCTGTAAAGAAATAGGATACTTTTTATTGGTCAACGGCTAATTAGTGACTTGGATATGAGCGTCCAGTCATAATTGGGAGTCTTAACAGGATGTCAGTATTGTTTTACCAGGGAGTTCAGTAATGTCTTCAACATTTGGCACATGAAAGTAGCGGTGGCACTTAAACGGGTGGAAGTGGTGATTAGAGATTTCGATGCCCATTCCCATACTAACACAATGCCTTTTTTGGCATTGGTCGGCCTGCCCCTTCAGTCGAGACTGAATATTTGAACAACCACTAGATGGGTTGCCCTGAACTTTGCTACACACATTCATGTCCCCCTCATGATAAGTTGTAGTAACTTTGGTGATCAGTTAAGCTTTCATCTAATGCCAAATGTCAGAATTTCAATTAGTCTAAAACTAATAACGTTCATCAACAATGTTCATCATAAACGTTCATGAACCTGATAAACATTATACCTGCTAAACCTTAGCATGTTAGCATTGTCACTGTGAGCATGTTAGCATGCTGGTGTTAGCATTTAGCTCAAAGCATAGCTGTGCCAAAGTACTGCCTCACAGAGCTGCAAGCAAACTCTTTGTCATTTAAGAATGCATCCTAAATTAAAATACTGTTTGAAGTTTGCAAAATTATCTTGTAAATATCAAGTGAAAGAATGAGTGAACAAAACTATAACACTGACAAAACATTAAATACCAACTTTCAGACCTTGACAAATTTTGATACTTGATGCTAGGTACACAATTTGTGCCCTAAAAGTACTGAAGTTTGATACCCAGTCCTTGTATTGATATCGGCCTAATGATGTACAGAACATTATGACCATGCAATTGTTGACTATGTGTGATAATCCAATTGTTTTTTATTATTATTTATTTATTTATCAAGGATAATATCATTATATTTCAATTGGAAACTCCCGTCTTTTTCAACTTTGTGTTATTCTTTTCTGGAAATGGCAGCGCAGTGACTACCAGGTATCGAAACATTTCATCATTTACCAGTATTTCTTCACACAGCATTTTCCCCACTAGCGACACAAATGAAACCTCCCCAAGATTTTACAGGCGCCCCAAAATGGACCACAATGCACCTCAAATTATGATAATTCCCACCATATGCGGTGTGAGTGATGGCCTTTTCAAACCTTATAACGCCACCTACACCCAACTCCAGCCAAAACCCACCACCATTAAAACATACTACAGTTCAACACTACAGAGACCACTTCCTGGTCTGTTACACCAATCAGCCGTGTTCAGACTCTATCACTAATGGCCTGAGGGATGAACACAGAATGAGGTGTCGGGAAAATCACCCTCACTCTGGAAACATTGCCCTATGTGCATTAGAGTCTACTTTCACCATTTCAGCTATCAAAAATCCAGACTGACATGGTAAATATTTGAATCTTGCCTCCTAGAAAATACTGAGATGAAACATTCATATAACATGCAGTGGCAGGATGATTTTAAGGTTTAAAAAAAACAAAAGAAAACAGCACAGCACAGTCTCACCTAACAGATTTAACATATGAGCTAATAATGAATGAAATAATCAATAAAGCAAATTATTTAGTTCCATCATTCCTTAAGACTAAGGAATCGATATTTAGCTTAGTAAGTATTTAATCAAGATTAATTTATATTCACCAATACAGCGCATTATTAAAGCCATCAACAAATAGTTTCTGCTCAATACACAGGCAGATTAAATATTGTCCAATCAATACTCTGTCATGTCTTATCAATGTCTTTAAATATGTCTTTAATTTTCTTTCAATTTAATGGATAGCAGAGATGGGAACATTTACATACAGACTGCAGTAATCTCATTGCAAAAGACCATCTAGTCTGCTTTATAATCTGTAAAGGGCAGTAAACACACTTTATACTCTAAAGTAACCTAAAAAAAAAGCCGTTATTTTAATGTTGTAGTTACTCAGAAATATGCAAGGGGTCAAAGGGTGTCAAAAATAAGGATGATACTTTAAACGACTGTCCATGTTTTGTAACAGATTCCACAGGCAATTGAAAATAATTAGTCAGATTTGGATTTACAGAAAAAAAATATATAATAGGTGATTAAAAAAATATAGAGAACATTTTGTGGCTTTATTTTGGAAGATCACAACCTTTCCAATTTAACAATGTTGAACCAACTAACTTGTAAATATATTAAAACTACATAATTATATATATTCACCTGTTGTTATCACTACATAGCCCTTTTTACATAAATAATTTAGGGGCCGGTGTCACTTCCAGCGGTGCTGACATTCCTGCTTGCCCTTGTGCTGCTGCCCTTAAAGGATTTGTACTATATTTTAATAGCTATCCAATCAGGCATGGCCTTGGTGTCAAGACAGTAGGTCAACCAATTGACAAGCTTTCAAATTATTGATGACACTTTGAGTTTTTCCTCAAATAGAAATGCATAAATGATCTTTTCATAAATCAGATATATATAGACTAGTCATTTGGTTTCCAGGAAGTTGGATCCAAAGCCATGTAACTGATTTTCATTTCTTATAGTAAAATAACCACTGCTTGTTCTACTACAAGTCAACAAAAACAAACGTGTTCATTCTAATGTCATCAAGGAACTGAAGATACAAAAAAAAGAGCCTTCATTCATGGATTACTCATTCCAGACAACGTCATGGTGACAAAGCCGTGACAATCAGAACCATTGTGCCATGGAAAGCTGAGGTCTTTCTGTTTTCTGCGGTGGCTCTCAAGTCACATATGAAACCCATCACTCCATGAAGTCCCCTTAAAGCCATAAAACAACACAGAAAATCATTAAATCTTTGCTTCATTTTGAATGCGCTATTTGTGGCTTTTCCATTCCCGTAATGGGCTCATATGCACACATGCAAACGAGAGGACGGGGTGGAGAGACAGACAGGGTGGAGAAGAAAGAGAGACGAGATTGGCGGGATCACTCAGATAAAAGAAATGGAAAACACACATGAATGAGGTCTAAGTTTGTCTCACAGAAGACAATGCTGTTGAAACAGCACGTCTTACACTGCCACGTCTATGAAGTGTCTCCAGTATGTAGATCACCCCTGGGTTCATCCAATATCTGACAGCAAAAGATTCAATATATGGCAGGGCACGAATCTCATCCATCTTCTAAAATCGCCTGCAGTTTGTGCTTATTTCTCCGTCCAACACATGTGGAACCAGGCCGACTATCACAACACACAAATTGCAGTAAAGTATGAAACAATGTGTCTTTGGGATTTCTTATGAATTTCTCACTGTCTCTGCTACAAATCAATGAACATATTTTTGATTCAGAGGCATGTGAATAAGTTTTTCATTTTGATTATGGCTGAAATACAAGCATGCATAATGAGCTAGCAAAATATCTATATCCATACACATTGTAGAAATATGACGGTGTTGACCTGAGGACGGCAGATGAAGAAGAGAACGCTGACAAGATAAAATGACGAAGCCCAGAGATGCTTTTCAGGGCCTGTCATACACAGCAGCCTTTTACTGAATCGTGTGTGTGTGTGTGTGTGTGTGTGTGTGTGTGTGTGTGTGTGTGTGTGTATTTGTTGCCAGATGTGACAGTGAGTTAACCCTCTGTTCACTGACAGTCCAGTGAGAAGGACTTGTTCCACATGGATGAGTTCTTTCTGTCACCAACACACACACACACACACACACACACACACACACACACACACACACACACACACACCGCTGCTCTCCATGACTTCCAGTGGCTTCTCTGTGGGTCACTGCAGATGACAGCAAACACATTTTCCCCAATTTCTGAGATTCAGTGACAACAGGAGAATCATCTTTCAGTGATTTCACCCAGGATCACGTTGCTGCTGTCTCTGTTGTTGTGTTAATCCTTCCAAATCTTCTCCACCTCAGCTTTCAGCTAAGTAATCTTCTATGAAAAGTACAAAAAAATAATCACCAAAATTCCAGTACATTTGTTGGATCACATTTAACGGATGATTTAACTAAACCATGTGCCCTGCAGTCATTTCTCCCTTGATATTTGTCAACTTCATATACATGCCACTGAAAACATTTACTTGATCCATGGATTCATTCAGACTACAGAAACAGAAAGTTAACTGTATAAAAGTAACTAATAATGTCATTTTTTAAGCAAAAAAACTGAATATCTTTGGGTGGGTTTAGGTTTAATTGAACAAAACAAGCGGTTGAATGTCACCTTGGGCTCAAATTGAATAGAAATTTTATGAAAAAAAATCATTAATTAATGAACTAAGCTGATAATCAGCAGCTTGATAATGAAAATAAGCATTACTTTCAATCCTTATATGATTGATTTAACTTTCACAGGCTATGTTAGTATTGCTGCTGTGTTAGAGCACTAACAAAACATAACAGCTTTACAGCACCAGTCGGGCTAATTAACACACACAGAAACACACATAAAACATGCCCTGGAAACACCAGGTCTGCCACAGGTATTTCCACATAAATACGCCCTCAACACTAAAGGAATAATAAAGAGAAGAGAAACTACATGAGAAGAGAAAAAAAAAAAGGAATGAGAATAAATTGTTGGAAAAGTGTGAATGAAATGGGACAGAAGGATGTGGGAAGAAGGATGGGTTAGACAGGCGGTGTGGAGAGTCATGGGAAAAAGAGGGGTGTTAGATAAGGGAGCAAAGTGCTAACCTGTATGTGTGTGTGGTGCGTGCTTGTGTGTTTATGTGTGCGCACAGAGAGAAAAAGAGAGAGGAAGCTTAGCAGCATGCTAAAATTATCAGTGGTGAAAGTGTTTCCATGTGTCCTTGTGTTCTCGGTTAAGACACAGCTAAGGGGGTTAAGAGAAAAAGTCAAGAGAAGATTAAATTACACCTTAGTGTCTAAAGCGCAATCTTGCTATGCAAGTCCTTGTTAATGTGTGGTTTTCATCCTGTCAGACCTCGCACTCTCCTTACGGCACCTTTAATGCTATATTCACAGGTCTAAAATAGTATACACTGACACTGCTGCTGATAAGTTTGCTGCTCAGCTGGGAGTTTCTCCGGGAGCTTGTAGAACATCTGGAGATGATCAGGATCAGCTTCATCCAGACCTAAATCCTTCTTTAGGGCCGTAACTACACACAAATGATAGCTCTGGTCAGCCTGGTCACCCCAAATCAGCTGCTGTGTCACTGCGACAGTAGCCGATGAACCTTTCATCTGCCTCTGTGTGCACAACTGTGAAATTGTGACTTGCAACCCAGGCGACTACATCTGCAGGGAGCCAATTGTCTCAGTCAGGTTTATATCCTTCATACATGGAAAACATATTAGAGCAATCACCATGATGTTTATATGTCTGGCTTCTTCTGCAGAACCTTTCAGAACAAGGTGAGGATGTTAATACAGGATATCATGGTTGAAGTGTATAAAGGCTGTTTAGAGGACTGTCAAGATGATGGACTGCTCCTCAGGGACCTCACCAGCCTTTTGATCTACAGTGCAGCACACAAGGAGAATATTGGCTTAAACTGATCGGAATAAATCAGCCAGTCAGTGTATGGCTGTCCTGTCTATCGACAAGAGGCATCAGCATTTCTGCACAGGTGAATGGGTGTCAGCAGGGACATCACTGCTGCTCATCGGACGCTTCAGCCTGCCACCATACATCATCCAGCATTGGCTGAGATGTCACCGAGCTTTATTGTAAAGATTTTTTTTTTATGGTCATATTGCTATCGGGCTCATGTCTGCGCCACTCATTTGTGAATTTAAAATGAATTTATTACTGTTTGTGACAGACTAAAGCTCATATTTAAACTGTATCGTCGCTATAATAATAAAACATGCTCATATATTCATGTGAGGGTTGTTAAAAGGTGTAACATCCGCATGCACGTGTTTTTGTTTGTGTCCCTTACCTGTACCACTCCAGTCCTTTATCATAAAACCGGTCAAAGAAGTGAGGCTCCGCGCCGACCGCTCTCACGTCCGGGTGGATGCGGAGAAACTCCAGCAGTGCGCGGGTTCCTCCTTTCTTCACGCCGATTATTATCGCCTGCGGAAACCTTTTGGTCCCGAAAGTGTTGGACACGGGGATGCCGTTGCTCTGGGCGCTTTTATTTGCGCTGTCCGACACGCGCTGAGGCAGCTGTCCGGGCGCGTCCATCTGCTCTGCGTCCGCGGAGGCTGTGCGATTCCGGTGAGAAGGCGCGTCGTGGAGGAGACGCGCCGGTGGTCGCAGGTCGCCCAGAATGCGGCGACGATCGTCCAAAATGTCATAGTCCCCGTCTAAAGCTTGTTGGCTGTATAAAGTTCTCGGAGCCGAATCGCAAAATCCGGTGAGGCAATAGAAGAAGTAGGTGAAGATCAGAACCATGGTAAAAAACACCGAGACTTTGGACAGCACCTTCCCAAAGTTGAACCTGACTCTGCATCCGCTACATCCCATGAGTTGATCTCCTGCTCGATGCCAAAGGGCCAAAACGGTGACAGCATGCTTCTTCTTCTTCCTACATGGGTCGGAGTTGATACTGTTTAAATTTATCTCTCAGAACCTGTTGCGTAAAAGTGAGGCATCACATGGAGAGCTCCTCTCAGCAACGGAATGGCTCAGTGGATTTGTCAAAAATAATCTTCATAGTCTTTGTCTGCTTTTTTTAATTCATTTTTTTTGTTTAGAAAAGACAGCTCAAAATGAATCCTCCTCAGAAAGTTTTGTCACTGAACACGACTCTTCGTTTATTTGCAGTCAGATGAGACCTCCAGCCTGATGTGTCTGTGCGCTCTGAGGTGTACTAATCTCTCATTCAAGGTTTCTCCTCTGCGTCTCCTACGCCCAGTTTTTTTTTTCTTTTGCAAGTCTCCACCCTTCCCTGCTCAAGCTATAGCATAAACATGGATAAACATGGGCTTGAGTAGTAACCTATGCGTGTTCATTTCCAGAGGCAAAATCATTCAAATATCGTTTTCTTTCTAACGTAATTACGCATTATCATATGAAACTACATGACGCTTGTTAAAACTCCAATCAGAAAAAACATTGTTTGATTCTTTTGTTTTTTTTTTAAATTTTAAACATTTGAATTACTTTAACTCTTTTTGCAACATAATTTGTATCACAAGCTACAGAAATGGTCCTTTTTGTAGAACTTTGTGACATGGAAAAAAAAAAGATCTAGAGCACTTTGTTATGAGCTACAGGCACATCAGTGTTTTACAGATGTAAACTGACTCCGCAGAGGAAAATCCTACTTGGCCCTTTGAACCCATTTGATAGATGTCTCAGTGAATAAGAGAAGCCCTGAGGATGTCTACCCAAAACCTCTTGTACTCTCCATGCACCCTGAGACTCAACACGGAGCCAACACATAGGCAACATAGTGACAAGTCTCCCGAGACAAACCTCCATAACAATAGGCCTGAAGCGAGGAGGGGGCCCTTGTGACTGCTCTGTCTCCATCCCATAAATACAGTATCTGAGTGTGTCACCTTTGGGGATGTACAGGAAGGATCAGCACTGGGATGTTCCCCTGATTCTTTAAAGCTGCTGTACGTATTGAGTTTCTTCTGGCAGCGAGAAGAAGTTCAGACTTTGAACCTGACTAACACACCGAGGGCGGCTTTCTGGATGGATGAAGGGAGAGGGAGGAGAGGTAAAGAGGTGAGAAAGAGGTGCACGCACACTCACTCACACTTACATATTCAGCCCTGAGGCACAGTATGGTTCAGACAGAGATAATAAATGAATTTGGCAAATTCACTGTGTTGCCTAATTGCAGATTTTATATTTTATCTTTATTCAGCTCGGTTCCGCAATATCCTCTGAGAAAGCAGATTGCTCGGTTAAAAAAACTTAGAAAGAAAGTTGGACATTTTATTTCCTTTCTTGGTGAGAGTTAGCAGCCAGCTAACTTAGCTTAGCACAAAAACTGGTAACAGCTGAGGGCAGACTAGCTCTGTTTGAAGATAACAAAATCCACCTACCAACAATTCCAAAGGGTGAGCTGTGAAAAAGCTGCATATTCGCAGTTGCAGAAAGTATAACACTGGCGTACGTCTTTGTGCTAAGCTAAGTTAGCTGACTACTAGCTGTAGCTTCATAATTGGTGTATATGAGAATGGTATCAGTCTTCTCATGTAACTTTTGACATGAAAGCGTGATTCCAAAATGTCAAACTTTTCTTAAAACTTTTCAAAGTTAAGTAGTACAAAGCCTGTGATTACAATTTCCACCTTACGAAACAAACAAAAAAAAAAAACAGCGCTCAAACAAACAGACATGACCGAGGCAAATATAGAATAATGATATGTTTTGAAGCACAAACAGCCATTGTAAACCCATCCAAAGAGAGGCCAGCCTGGCACTGAGGAATTCACAGCTTTGGAAATGACTGTCTGTTGGCTAGCGGCAGATTCAGTCAGAATGAGGTCAGGATCCAGGCTTTGCTTTCATCAGACATTTTATTTGCTTTTCCCTCATGCTAATTGCTCTAGCTGGAGTTATACTGACAGGTTTGGACTCAGAAATATAAACAGAGAGATTAAAGAAACAAACAGGCGGCAGCAGCATTGAGGAAACAAATATGACATGCAAGTTGTGAACTGTGTTTTTTACGCACAGTGTAGGATTGAAGTTGGATAATATGTCTCTCTGTTGATGTGTTTGTGTACACACGTCTTTGTGTACATTACCGTGCGCTCACATTCATGTGTAGGCATTTATGCGTGCATGTATGCAGTCCAGACTACATATCCAACTGTCGCGCCCGCAGGTGTGCACTGCTGCTGCATCCCTGTGTGTACCACTGATAGAGATTTCCATAGCCAGAGGCCTGCTGATGGCATGTACATGTGTCAGCCATTACAGCAAATTACAAATCCTCCCGAGCAAAGGCAAAATGTTCCACTCTCATTTTGTAATTTCCAGTATGAGGAAGAAGCTGTCGGTCATTTGCGATAGCCGCAAGATACCAGTCAGAATCCTTAAAGCCATCATGACAGATCTTTGAAACCACAGCCCAGGAGATACTCATTTAGCGGTGCAGAGGCATGGCTGTAGTTTCCTACAAATGGAACCTCATGCTTTTTTGTGTCTGGAATGAATATCAATGAGATATTTACTGATAATGAACTCCAGATTGAAGATGTACTGTATAAGAGTAATTTTCTACTGTCTTGCATTAGATGTAGCTTTTATGGACTTTAAACAAATTCGCTTTTCATCTAGTTTCCTTTGCAGTGATGTGGTGATTAGATTAAAGCGAGATTATCCCAAAACAATTCAGTTTAGTGATCATATTGTGTTGTCTGAAGTGCAGCTCCTTTGAAGAAATAAAAGATGTCACACACACTCTCTGCCAAATGTCAGATGCTCCATCGCCAGGCCCTCAGGTAGTGAGGATCACTGAATACAAAAGCCAACAACAAAGCAGCGGTGAAGCCCCACCCTTCACCTGGAGCCTTCCCAACTTTCATCTGCAAACGTAAGCAAAGTCAATGAGAATGATGGTTGGAAGAGGAGACGGACGAGGGAACAAAATCACCCTGATCTCTCCATCCATACACTGTTTTCTGCCCCCACATCTTCTTCTTCTCCTCCTTCCCTCCATGCCTCGTGTCCCGCCACCTTCACACAGGTGCATCAATCTTTTTCGCCTCTGGCAGAACTTTTCAAACTCTTCGACTTGCCCTGCAGCTTTATAGAGACATCAACGAAAAGATGAATGTACACAAAAGCTGAGAGGAGAGTTGTTTGCAGCTTACGCAACAGCCTCAACGGCCTTGAAAGCATTAAACAGTGTTAGACCCACACAATGCTTCAAGTTCAACATGGGAGTAATTTATATCCGAGGAAGAGTTTGCTGCGGAATCATTCCAACTTCATGAGGGTTAGATTTGGGCAGCACCCAAAGCCAGGAGGTTCAATTACGGAAATGATATACATGTATAGAGATACAGTATAAGCCCACAGATATTTTTCACATGAACAAAAATGCATGCAAGCCACCCTAGACCGCTAGAAAGCAGCTGCATGGAACAATTTTCAATGTGTCTTTCATCTCGGCAGTAAAAACTAAAATACCTTTCCAGGAAGCAAGTCTGTACAGGAGCCCCATGTTTTTTCAAACTGTTATTTACCTTCTTTGGGTGCTTTATTGTTGCAGGAGAATCAAGCGAGCGGGAATCTAAAGAGTACAGAGGGTATTAAACTGAATGACAATCATGTCATCACACAAGCCGCAGACCATTGAAATGCCTTCTTTTCTAATCCACAGCTCTGCGGTGAAAAGTGGGATCTGGTGGTTGGCTCCTTAGCGATACTGGGTGTGTCGAGAAGGGGGGGCAGGGGGGGGAGCAGGGTGTGAGGGGAACTTGTGTGTGTATGTGTCTATATGTGTTTGTGTCTTTATGACACAAGACGAATGTGAACGAGAGAAACGGAGGGAGAAAGACGATAAAAGAGAGACAATTGTGATTAGTTCAGAATAGAGTTTCATGCCTCCCAGCTTAATCAAGACGTGTGGCTGCGAATCTGACAGCTGTGAAGGAGAAACGTTTTGAACTGCAGCATGTGTCTGACTGCACATATGAAGTGTGCAGGTGTGCCTGTGGAAGCCTGCTGTTCCACTCTGCGTGCACATACACCACTTGTGGTACCCAATCCAAAACTGATACTTACTGAAATGTTTGTGGGCTGCTCCGTGTGGCTTTCTCTCACCGAAAAGGCCTCGTCGTTTTAAATGTTGATTGCCATGACGTCAGCATCAAACCGCAGCCTTGCCCTTTTATGTGTCGCTGTCACTATCTACAGTATTTGTGCACAGTGTGTGAAAAATAACTTTCTTTCCATCTTTGCAATTCACAGACTTGGACGGTTGGATCGAACACTGTGCTACTGTTAGTGGGCCAGAACCACCAACCGAATGGCTGTGCTTGTTAATTTTCACACTCACTCGTCTCATTGGAAACAATTGGAAGGACTAAAGATACGTGTGAATGAGCAACTGGGTGAATGTCTCATTATTTAATCGGTGGCTATGTGTTCATTTATGTTAACTAATCAAACCTGGAGAGTCTCTGTAAATAAAAACACAAACAGTCATCAGCTGGGTGTTAACAGACTGTAATTACTGCTGTAAAACCACAGCAGTTTGTCTCTCCGCTCTCTGGAGTTTCCCATGTTTTTCGAATTCCAACCTGTCACATTGACTGTGAGAAAACTGTGAGAAAAGAGAGCTGTCATCCTCAAAAAAAAAAAAAAGTTGTCCATTGCCTCACTGTTGAGTCAGGTCTACTAAAATAGTATCACCTGTCCAGTGAGATCCTGCAGGCCAGAGGGAGTGTGTGCACGCGAGTGTGTGTGTCTGTGTCAAAACTGTTTCATGCTGCAGGAACAGGAGACGGCGTTCTACCCTGTGGGGGCAGTCTGCGTTTCACAGGAATGTGAAATCATGTGCGACTCAAACAAGCAAACCATCAGCTAAGGTGCTGACGGTTGTTTTGGCCAAAGGGGACAGGAGTGTACCAAATATGTGACCTACCAGGAAAAAAAACAGGCCAGTTAGGAGATAAATGAGGCGTAAAAATGGGATGTTTTACTGAAGAGATTGACATGTTGTTCAGTTTTCAACTGTTTAAATTATAAGCTGTAAAATGTTCAAGTTATTTGGACACAACTTTACGCAGATACAGTAGGAGGAATTCAATTATTTGCTTTCTTCCCGAGTTACATGAAATGATTGATACCACTGCTGAAGCTGTACGCCTATGTAGCTACAGCCAGCAGCCCGTTAGCTTAGCTTAACACAAAGAGAGGGAGGAGCCTGGCTATGTAAAAGATAACAAAATCCACCTACCAGCACCTCTAAAGCTCAATTTGGTGTTTGTACAAATTAAACAAATTAGATATAATGTGCTAATTATGGCGTTTTGGAAGTACTGGAAGGTGGATTTTGTTGAAGGCTAGATTTTGTTAAAAGGCTTTCACCCTGTTTCCAGTTTTTATGCTAAGCTAGGCTAACTGGTTGTAGCCTAGTATTTACGGCACAGACATGAAAGTGGTATCGAAGTTCTCATCAAGCTCTCAGAAAGAAAGCAAATTTCCACAAATGTCAAATTATTTCTTAAGCTTATGGTGCATAGATTCGTATCAAGACTTCCTCTTACAAATCAGCCCAAGTATGTGGTAAAACTGGAAGTTTGCTTTCTTTAAAACACCCATCCACTCGTTGTAAAGCTGATCCTCATTCCAGTGGGAATGTATTTTGAGTCTTCTTTAAAAAAAAAAATTAAAAAAAACATACCAACACACACAGTCACGCACACTCACACACACAAATCTTCCTCTTCTTCCTGTAGCTCTCATCTGGTCTCACTTTAGGTTTTGAGGTCTATGTTTTTGGGGACACAACAGAGCTGCTGGTCCAGATGATAGCAGGAAGGCTTTTCTGCAGATTTCTCTAAAGTACATTTAAAATTATTTTGGATTCTTTTTTAGCCAAACATTTTGTGTTTTTGTGCAATAGCTGTTACAGATACATGTTGAGGAAAACACAGAGTACACTTTGTGTCTTCTATGTCTTTAGTATTGGCGTAACACTGTGTTCTCCACACAAATCCAGGACACTGATGAGCCAATAGGGAGAGGCTAAGGGATCAAGAGAAACAATTACTGCAGAGTGACTGACAGGTAAGATTAGTGTGTTTTCCTTTCTGGCACAAAAGTAAAAGAAAAAAGTGCAAATGTTGAGAATTAAAGTTTGTGTCGGCCAAATGTTGATGCTGAAGAAATATTAATCATGTTTTCAAGGATTATTTTTTGATGTGAGCCGCTGATGACTGATAACTCTATCGTTGGCTCTAATGTTGCATACTTTGAGGAGTTACTGTAAAAAGGTAAAATCAGTTTGTATGTGTGTGTGTGTGTGTGTGTGTGTGTGTGTGTGTGTGTGTGTGTTTCACAATAGGTGCCGAGGGGCATAAACCTGTATAAAGTGAGTGGAATTCCCCTCATTTATGCAATGAGGAGGATCCAGATGTTGATCACACAAACACACATTAAACTCTTTATTTAAATCCAGTAATTATTATTCTTGTGAGTAAAATACAATATTACAGATGCTGGATGTGCATTAAAGAAATAATATGACATTTTGAGAAATATGCTTATTCGCTTTGTAGTGGAGAGGAATCAGCAGTCGGTAAACTTCGCTTAGCTCAGCATCGTCGCCTAACTTAGCATTAAGACTGGAAACAGGCGGAAACAGTTAGCCTGGCTCTCTCCAAAGTGAACAAAATCCACCTACCAGCACATCTATAGCTCATTAATCTACACGGTATATCTTATTTAATCAGTACAAAAAGTGTCAGCAGTGTTGTGAGCTTAACAACTTTCTTTCTAGAGTGGGGGGGGGGGCTTTTAGGACCCCTTCAGCAACTTTTTTCAAAAAGGCACATGACTGTGTTCAGTGAGTGGGGGAAAGCAGCAACAAGTTCAGTCAACCAATCAGCAGCCAGACAGAAACATGCATAATCTGTGAAGGTGTGTATCAAACAACCAATCACTGATCCCCATTGTTTTCCTTTATTTTTGTTCTAAATGGTTTGATTTTACCAGTCAAAGTTTTGACATTTTTATAGCAGCCCTTTGGACAGAGTCAGGCTAACTGTTTCCCCCTGTTCCCTGTTTTTATGCTAAGCTAAACCAACAGGTTGCTGTCTGTAGCTTCATAGTCATGGTAGGTGGGATCACTGAATGGGCTTAATGGGCAAAAATGACCACAAGTAGACAAAAATGACAACAAAGAAACACAAAAAGACCACAAAGAGATGCAAAATTACTACAAAGAGACACAAAGTGACCACAATGACACAAAACAACCTCACTGAGACGCAAAGATACGCAGCTGTGTTATTTGTAGCCATTTTGTGTCTCTTTGAGTCTGGTGTCTTGCTCTGAGGTAGGAGTGGTGAGGGGCCTTCTAGATGTCTGCACCAAGGGGCCCGTTGTCTCATAATGTGACCATGCTTGTATTTAATTGACAGACATGAGAGTGGTATCCATCTTTTATTCTACCAGAAAGCGAATAATTATTTTTCCCAAAATGTCAAACTATTGCTTCAAGGATATGCTGACATACAACACACACTGTACACACACACACACACACACACACACACACACACACACATGCAGTACAATCATAGACTCACAAATGGAGGCCTGCTCTGGTGCATCATCTGTCCCTAGAAGCATTTCTTCTTCCTTGTTGATCTTTAGTAAAAGAGACAAATGTCGGCCTCTGTTCATCTGTTGCCTTAACCACTTAACCACAGAGTAAGACAGAACACCTCTAACTGACTCATAATACTGGGACTGTTGTAGATTATAGGTTCCTGATTGGATTATAATCACTGAGGAGAATAAGGATCTCTGGGACCCCTGAACATTTTCTACACAGAAGTTAGCAATCAGCATGACCAAAGGAGCAATTTTGACTATTAAGACCACCCATCTGGGGCCTGTGGGGGGTTGCAGAGCTCAAAAAAAGTTCTGTAGAGAATGTATTTATACATGTATTGCAAACACACACAGACACAAAAACAGAAAAGTACAGAATCATATATGGAAAATAGTCTTCTCTGACACACACACACACACATACACAACATCTTGTCTTATCACACAGTAGTATGATCTGGATCTCATATGAAGCACACTGGGATTACTAACCAAGATGACAGAGGATGAACAGCCACAAATTGCAGGGCGCTGGGGTGAGCCGGGTGGGTGGGTGTAGTTTGAGCGGGGGGTGGGGCGGGTGGGAGCGAGACAATCTGTGGCATCATACCCAGAGAAAGACTGAGGTAATTACTTTCTTCTCCGCAGCAGCACTCAGCCTCCGTCTGAGCAAAGATGTTTTTAGCATGCCATAAACCTCTCCAGACGTCAAAGGCCTCTGACATTTCTGGACACGCGCTGACACAAATATGCCATTTTCCACAGTCCATCACTGCTCTGACTATCTGTGAACCGAGCCTCCTTCTAAATCATTCAGCTGAAATCCAAAACCGTCCTGATATTTCCATACTCTGGAGACGGCACATTTGATAAATGTTTCCTGGCCTCTGGCACACTTTTATCTGAGGCTCCATTTGATCATTCTTACCAGCCGCAGACTCTGAAACTTATACAGCAAACACAAAGTAGAAAAGAATAGTTGTTTGACATGATCCACACGGTGTCTTTCTGGATTAAAGCGCCCACCTTTGAGGCCTTTCAAACCCCCTGTAGTCTCTGATCAAGGCAGATAAAAAAAAAAAACAGTTGAGATGTGGGCATACAATCAGCCAGTCTTCTTCTCCTGTTTTAAACCTTCTCTCTTATCCCTAAGTCAATCCAGCATCCTCAAAAGTAAGGACCCCTCTCCCTGATCTCTGCGAACAATACCAGTGCCACACACCTCAAGTATTCCTTTGAAGCCTTCAGACCAACCTGTGCTGCTGTCTTGTGGTCCTATCTCCCTGAAACAGATCAGAGTGCAGATAACGAGTGATGTTTGCAAATACATATGTCCAAACCAACCCCACCGTGTGTTATTGAAGCTGGTGGAGCTCAAAAACAGGAAGGTGATCATGTGATAAAGACGACAATAAAGCAGCAGAAGCCATTGAAATTTCACATATTGTTTATTTTCACGCTGGAAGCCCTCATACTTGGGATTTTACAAGGCACTTTTTGGCTTTGCGGTGCCAGTTTGCATTCTGCAAAACGATCTCTCACATGTTTAAACTGTTGACATTTTGTTGGAATGAACCAAAATTTGAGGTTTCCCATTGTTTCTTCCTTAATGTAATTGTGTTTTTATTACTCCTCATTCCACATTTACAGTGTTTATAACCAATACGGCCCGTCAAGATATGCATTTCATATACCCACACCACATAAAATCTGTTTATACACTCAGTAAACTACACATCATTTCATGTTGTGGTTCACTGCTGGGGCTGTCAGAGAGGATGGGCAGAAATATTCTCATTTTGGTTTTCATAGGCTCCATCTCTCTCAAACACATGTTGTCCGGACAGAATTACAACAATGCCCAACCTGGACTGCCTTCAGTTTCCAGAACTTTCCTTTGATCCAGAGCGTAAATCACATTCCAGGGTCATGTATAAAAGCTTTGTTTATCCTTTCATTCATTACTCAGAGGGAGACAGATGTTTGGCCCAACATGTGTGCATCTGAAACATGTGGAGGGCAGCCCCACCATGTATGGATGGAGACATCATATATAGTAGGTTAACTCACATGCTGCAGATATTACTCC
This sequence comes from Seriola dumerili, assembly GCF_002260705.1. Lineage (NCBI taxonomy): Eukaryota > Metazoa > Chordata > Actinopteri > Carangiformes > Carangidae > Seriola > Seriola dumerili. The sequence continues at coordinate 1,838,716 of NW_019174424.1, read as the reverse complement.
CTGATGAAAGGAGTTTCCTCTATTTCTGTTACAGTCACGCATTCAGGAGCTTTATTCCTCCCACAAAGTGATCACAGCTCCTGTGGTGGGTGAAGCAGAGCCACTGGATGACAGATGTTTTTAGGGAACATTACCTCAATGAACTTGCGAAGGATGCAGAATGAGACACTTTTTCTCTGTGGCTCAAAACAGAAGCAGGTGCAGTGCCCGTAAACATCCACATCTAAGCAACAGTCTCATATAGGTTACAATTAAAACAAGATGTCCTGCGAATGAGTCAGTGGGACACACATGTGTTTAGTCGAACCTCGAAGCCCGGCCTTCGGGACTGCGGAAGGCTTTGGAGTAGTAGTGGTTTAATGTAATTAAGGATCATGTTTGCTTTACAAGCAGGATGAGCCCCAGAGGTCAATGGAAGAAAAGTGGGGTCTGTCTCATGATTCCATCAGAGGATTACCACTTCCTCCTTCCTGTTTACTTCCTCTCGGCCGTACAGCTGTGCTCAGATGCCAACCAGAAAGAGTGTTCCTCCAGATAGCAAATGTTAATTACGGTCCTGTGTTTTGAGCAATTTCCTTTTCCTCTCCTTCTCACATCTAGTTTATCTTTGTGTTTTCGTCCGTGTCTGTCTCTTGCAGATCATCCCTTCTCAAACTCCCCCTTTTCCTCCTCCAGACTTCACCCCCAATTACAGTTTAGTCTGTGTGCCAGCTGCAGCGATACAACAGAGGATATACGAGAACGATGTTTAATCAGTCGCAAGGAAGGTTTTTACTCAATTAATGAAGAGCTTGAGGTGAGACAACATTAGGATTGGAGCTGACAGTCGGAGAGATGAGAGACTTTGAATATACTTTGAAAAAACACTGAAAAAAACTAAAACAAGACTACTCTTTAATTAAAACACACAAAAGCACATTACACTCACACATTTGCAACTGCTGCTCCCCCTGAAGTGAACTGAAGCGTTTGCATCATATAATTAATCAGATGATTTGAATAAAATAGTCTGTGCTTTAAATGCTTTACTATCCATGAATGTTTGCACTTCCTTTCCTAATCCTCTTGCTGACACTGAAGCTTTTCATCTATACCCCTCTGATCTTCCAGCCTTTGAAATGAGCAGCTCCACACCTGCTCATCCCAGACACTTAAACAGCACTGGAGCTATTGAACGTACCCCCCGCATCCTCACTTTGTTTAGAATTCCACCACTCCACTGGCCAAGAAATAGGTTATTGAGTTATCTAGAAAATTTCGCCGAGTAGAAAAACAGAGAACCTCCTCACATCTCTAACACGGACTGATTAAAAACAGCTTTTTTGTCCAGACATCTCAGTGAATGTGCTTTCTAAAACAGGTCCCTGGCATTAGGGGGGACACGGCAAGTGGGCACATTTCTTGCAGCATTTCCTGCTGTTCAGATATTTACCGTAATCTTAATCAGTTGATCTTGGCAAGTTAATTGAGAATGTAAAATAAATTACACGCACAAAGACGTTTTTTTTTGTGATAAAAGGTACCATTTCCTCATGAAACACGTTTACAGGCAGGAATTCTCTGCAAATAATCAATAAATGAATTTAGTTAAAAAGGGAAATTTATACAAGTGAAAAGACAGCAACCAAAAGAAGTTGCTTAATAGTGCTGTAGAAATGGCTTTTCTGTTTATTCTAGTCGCAGGATATTCTCCTTTATTCACAACAGTAATAGGTGTACTCATATGTTGCAATGATGTACAGTATTGTGCAAAAGTTTTGAGCACTAAACAGATGTTTAGACTCTTATCCGTACCACCAGGGAGGCGTCTGATCAGTCCAAAATTCATTCTGCAGGAGGACAACAACCCCAAACACACAGCCAGACTCATAAAGAACTATCTTCAGAGACAAGAACAAGGAGTCCTGCTACATATGGTCTGGCCCCCACAGCGCCCTGATCTCAACATCATGGAGTCAGTCTGAGATTACATGAAGAGACAGAAGACACTGGGACAGCCTGAATCAACAGAAGAACTGCGGCAAGTTCTCCAAGAAGCTTGGATCAAATTACCTGAGTGCAAGTGTACTGAGGAGAACTGGTGATGTTTTAAAGGCCACAGCAAATATTTACATGATTTGATTTTTTTTTTTTGTTCACTGCAAGTTAAATAAATAAAGAACATTCATGGCATTATTTTTGAAAGCAGTCTCACTTGACTTTGAGTGCCTAAAGGTTTTGTAGAGCACTGTAAATCTTTGCATAAAGAACAAACTATGTCCACATTAACTAAGTGTTTAATATAGTTGATTAAAGTTTTTTTAGGGCAGATAGCGCCATCAGCTGATGGAAACATGCAATTACACCTCTGAGGAACAATTTGAGGTCCGTCATGCACATCACGTTCAATAGTACATTGCCAACAATGTGCAAAACTAAGACAAGCAAGCTCCATCATCTAGGAAGAGTTTTACTCATAACTGTTAAACATCTTAAACTCTTTGCCAGAGAGGGAAATTAAACATTAAAGTGTACAATACGAATGAATGTGGCTGAGTCCCAGTGAGGCCAGCGTCCATCAGTGCCCGAGAGACCTATTAGGCTTCATCCCAGAGCACTTCATCCACTGTCTGCACCTGCAGCAGCAGAAAACTGCCCTCTCCTTCACAGCTCACCTTTCTGTCCATCAACCTTTTCTGTGGAGAGAGAACAGATTAAAATAGTGGGTTAAAGGTGGATGATAAGGGTGTTAGCTACGGTAGAATTAGCTACATCAAAAGCACTCACAGGCCCACCTTTAGGGACGAACATCAGTGAGCTGCTGAATATTCAGAAGCGTGACAGCCCATCTCTTGGTCCATCATACAAGAACTCATGGCCCAATCCATTGCCACACTTCCCACAACAAACCTGGGTATTAAAATCCAGAAAGTTCAACTCAAAACTCTATACCTAGATCACTTGATTAATAAGAGGTAAAAACAAACAGTCAGCAGTGCTACTTTGGGATGGGCAACCTACCTTTACGGGTCCCCATGCTTCAGGGTGTTTGGACACACTGTCCTCATGGATTGTTTCTGAGAAGGCCGGCCAAGGAGAAGAGTGCTCGAACTTTGACGTGCTGGAAAATAACTCGTGCCCACATTCTGAACACACATAAATACCTGAGAGCCAAAGAAAAAAGCCATGAGCTTTTATGTTTACTACACTGGGACTTGTTTCCCCTAGACATGCAACGTCACGCTTCTTTGTCACTCACCAGGCTGGAAGTGATTTTTATATTCTTCTCCATTAGAAAAAGAACAATATGACATTTCCTCCATGTCAAATGTCTCAGTCCCTCAAAACCAAAAGCAGTTTCCCTTCAGTTAGTTTAGAAAGACGTTTGCAAAGAGTCACCCGGCCTAAGCTGGAAAAAAAAACCTGCATGTCCAGATCAAATGTCAACAGCTCTGTCCTGCTTGTGTAACACCTGATCGCATTCTCATTACTTCCACATGATGGCAGTCGTGTCAAAGTAAAGCAAGTATGCCTTAAATAGAATGATGACATAATTAATATGGTAAGAGAGAAAAAAGAGAGAAAAAAAAGCAACATATTACATTCTTATCTAGAAAGTCATTTAATTATCAACAGCAAATATTTACCCAAATATATAGGGAGAGTATTGTTTTTATTATTTAAAATATATTTATTTAATTTTTTGCATATTATTAATTTTGATACATTCACATAAAGCTCTTGAAGAGGGGTGTAGACTGCATCAACATTATTCTATTTATTGAAAATAGCATTTATATTTTGTCATTTTCTACTAATTAATATAAAGAAGATCATGAGTATCTTTGGAAAAGGTTCATCTAGTCGTAGAATCAGTTTTGTAAGATGCTGTCTTTCTGGTATATTTGTTCATTTACCTTCACAGTTTTGAGAAAGCAGTAGAGGTTCAGGAAAAAACTGTGACGGTAAACAAAAAAAAAAAAACACCTTTAGTCTCTCGGTAAGAAATAGCTTACAGAACCATGAGAAGTCTCGAACAATGTAAAACTGATGAGATAGTGATGTGTGTTGTCAGTGAGGTTATCCCGGTTACTGAGTCTGTGATGATTATATAATAAAAAGGTGATGAGACCCGTCCTCTGTTCTTGCTGTTCAGTGAGGCCACCATTCATCAGAGGCCTGGTCCTCCCAGATTGGGCTTTATCCCAGAACTCTTCATCCACTGACTGCACCTTCAGGAGCACAAAGTCCAGCAACACGTACCACTACCAGCTCACCTTACTGTCCATCAACCTTATCTGGGGAGAGGAAAGAGAGACAGGGAGATGTGGGGTTGTGTATATAACCGTGCAGGAGGATGCATTACGACACTCAAGCTCTGTTTGCTCACTGGAGATGTGGTATCTGCAGTAAAATTCGTAGGTGTGTTTTTAGGGCCCAAGTTATAAGTTCTGTTATAATATGACTGTTTGTACCTTTAGGGACGAACTTCAGTGAGCTGCTGAATATTCAGAAGCGAGACAATCCTCTGGTTGGACCGTCATTCACAAACTCATGGCCCAGTCCATTTCCACACTTCCCACACCGCACCTGGAACAACACATCATACACCTGTATCAGGACTTTGTGCATTTCCATAGAGTTATCATTTAATACATTTGAATAGCCCTCCACATGAGAAGTTCTTAAAGGATTTTAAGTTTTTTACAACCACTTAGTAGCATAAAATCAGTTGCTTTAATTGAGGACATGAGTATGACATTGTAAGTTGCCTGGTCTAGAAACAAATGTTTACACTCAGCTTCCTCTGAGAGGTTCAGTTAATAAACAAAGTAAGTGATGGTACCTTGTATGCTCCAGGTCTCTCCTCATGTTTGGACACACTGTCCTCCTGGATGGTCTCTGTGAAGGCCGGCCAGGGAGAGGAGTGCTCATACTTGGAGTGGCTAGAGAACAGCCGGTGATCACACTTGGAACAAACATAAATCCCTGAGGAGTAAAGGATGGGAGATGATGGCTGGTGTAGAACATGACGAGAGAACTATTTTCACACAGATCTTACTTGACATTACCCCAGCCCAGGCTTGACATCATGTTAGTGCTATGTTAGTATCTTCTAATCACAAACGCTTGTGATCCAGTTTTCTTTCTGTGACTTCCCTTTATATGTTTAGTGAATTTATCATAATCATTGGTGTATTTTTATTTATATAAAGGTGTACTTCTTACACGGAAATCTAACTTCTCACTTAGAGATAACCTAGATCCTGTTTTGCAATATAGTTGTGTAACCTAAACATGGGTTACAAAAGTTAACGAGTTTAGGTAACTAGTTTTTTCTGCATTTCTTCAGCATTTTTTTTCTGCCAATTAATTTAGTCTTATGTGACCATGTGTGCAGTGTCAATCCCTTCTAAAAGTTTTTATTGTTAGCTGTAGCTGACAGGAACAGGAATGTATAATTTAGTCCGACACACACACACACACGTTTGCAAAGTTAGCCAACAGTGGCTAGCTGGTTATCGTTAACGCCACTTCTGCCTAACAGCAACTGTTATGCAGAAATTTTTAACAAAGTACAAGAAGTCAAACTCATGAAAGTACCTGGTTTAAAATGGTCTTTGAAGACCTCCCCACCGAAGAAAGAACAAAACGACATCGCTTCGTTTTCAGAGTAGTGATATGTTTAACCAGCCTCCTAGTCAGAGCAGAAGAAGTTCTTCAGCAACAATAAGACTTCCGGTTTTAGAGTCGGACCTTCAAAATATAATCAGAGAACTTCATGAAGTCTACCTTTGCGAATAATTGTTTACAGTGTCTGTTTAAAAATCAATTAATAAATTGCATACATTCTAAAAATCTATTATAGATTGAATAGTTGTATTGCCCTTTAATGTATGCATTAATTAACTCAAAGTAAATATAATAATAATTTTGGACAAATGGATGACAATTAATTATTTCTCCTTTTTTGAAAACTAATCGTCAATAGTACTGGAGACCACGAACCACCAATGGTCAACAAAAACTGAACAACACTTTGTTAGGATAGAATTTATGGCAGAACTACTGAATCACGACATAGAAAGTAGCCGCAGAGTGTATGAAACAATGATTGAAATTTAAAAGCTGCAAAATGTATTCTTAAACAAAACAGACAAATAGCCTCTACAGTTAAGAGGCACTTATTCAACATATCTTCAGTTTTTCCAATAATGTTCACTGTCATCTTGCAGTTTCAGATCAAGACTACAACCAAAATCAGTTTTTATTATAGCGACTTGAACTTCTCCAAATTCCATCTCGATTTGGAATTGACACTTTTATTGTGAACGACTCAAACCGGATGTACCACTGTGGCTGCTGGCAGATCACAGTCTGTAGGACTTGACAGGTTGGAGGTGGGTTGGCAGAGTTAATCTTGTTGTTTTCCAGCTATTGTTGCCGATGTTTTTTCTCCGAGACTCTCTCCGGAGACATGGATGCCACAATGTTTCAGCTGAGGTCGTTTGTTCACCAGCGGCTGTACGCAGCGGCAGAGGAGATCCTCGGAGAGGTGGAGAAGACCATAACGTTAGCGCTGTACGAAGCCGAAGTTAGTCGATCTAAAGAGGAGGTCGAAAGTCTGCGACACCAGCTGGGCCTTTTGCGAAAGAAATCAGGTTTGGGACTGCTTTAATATGCTGTGTGGTGGCATTTTCATATGCAGAGGTAGCTGAAGAAGTAGCTTAGGATGTTGCTCCTCGTTTACGCATGCGCGCACACACTGTCCACTCACCAAGTGCTGTGAGAGCTGCAGCATTAGAGGAAATACTTAAGTACTGTACACTGAATATATGAGAGCCTTACAGCATCAGCGGAGAGCAGCACTTTATCAGAAGAGTTAGAGAGTGTCCATGCAAATTGGAGTTTTTTATATTGTGTGTATCTTTCATAAAATGACTCACTTGGAATGGTAACACTACAGGCTGCTGGGTAACTTTTATGTCTGTAACTTTTGTAGCTGCAGAGCCTCCATTGACCAGCAGCACCGCAGAACATGAAGACCAATGTGACACCCCACTGCTGCGAGAAAATCCAGGACCCTCAACTCCAGAAGAATCTAACTTCAGTCTGAATGCTGAGTTACCAGGACCCTCACAAACCAGCGCGAACCTGGACAACAATAACTGGAACTACTGCATGGTTGAGACAGACTTCAAGATGTCAGAGATAAAAGAGGAGGAAGTTGAAGATGAGAATCAGACACAGGAGATTGTTTTTCCTTCCCCTGAAATTGTGAAAAGTGAGCCAGAGACGCAGGTATCATCTGAAATGGAGCCCCTTTCTTTAGACTGCTCTGCAGCTCAGAGTGAGAACAATGACAGTGATGAGGAGTTGGTGAACAGCAAAGGAGAGCAGACCAAAATGATGAACAGGGAAGAAAAGATGTTGCAAGGACAAAGTGGCAATGATGATAAGAAGGACGACGCAGTATTGCCTTCTGCTAAAGGTCAAAAGGATCGCAGTTTTTGCCATTTATGCGGCAAGGGATTTCAGTACATCGGCTCCTTGATGAAGCACATAAAAACACATGAGAGCAAAACTGATTGCACTGTTTGTGGGATGACACACCAGTCTACTAAAGAGTTGGTCACTCATTTGAAGGGTTGTCACAACAAAGCATATTTTTGTGACATTTGTGGCAAGACTTTTGCCAGTAATCGTTGTCTCCGGCTGCACGAAAGAATACACACGGGTATAAAAGAGTTTGCTTGTCAAGAGTGTGGCAAAACATTTTACCGGAGAGAGCATCTCATTGTCCATGTGAGGACCCATTCTGGGGAGAAACCGTATCACTGTGATATCTGTGGAAAAGCATTCAGTCAAAGTCAGAACCTCACAATTCATAAAAGAAGTCATTCAGGGGAGAGACCATATCATTGTGGCATGTGTGGCAAACTTTTTAACACTAGCAGTCACCTCAAAACACACATGAGATACCATTCGGGAGAAAAACCGTACCCGTGTGATATCTGTGGGAAACGTTTTCGCCAAAGTGGACAGATGACGAGACATAGAACCACACATACAGGAGAGAGGCCATATGCCTGTCATGTTTGTGGCATGAGATACAGGTTTGCACCTAATCTGAAGGTGCACCTACAAACTCATGAAAAGGCGGCCGCTGAGTGAAAACAGTTAAATGAACCAGACAGACCATCTCACAGATTGAGGGTGAGTTCACAGGAAAGGTTTACATGCATATACCATGCATGACTCACCTGTTGGCCATTTTTGAGTTTATATACAAATCATATATACTTACAGTACATTACTGCCAGACGTGTCCGAAAGCAAACCATAAGTTGTTAAACTTAGAGATATTTGAGGTAAGTCATGTCACCATGAACATTTAGTCAACTTTTTTCTATCTGAAGATTGAAGTTGGGCAGAGCTGTCATGGAAATTAGCTGAGTCTTATCGGGCAAAATAAGTAAAAACACCTGTATGGGTGTCCCCGTGGGTGTGCAAGGCTTTGTCCGGTGCAACACCAGTGTTGGTATTCTGGAGCTTTAACTGTTTGAACATAGCAATATGAAGAGATTCATGAGCTAATAGCCATGTTAGCAAAAAAATGTGACTGACAAATTTTCAGTTTGCTTTATAGAGCAGTACATATTATCGCTAAGGTTATTTACAATTGATTGTGACCATGCTTTAATCATTTTTACTTGCATACATTCATTTGGCTTTTTTTTGTCTTATATCTTACTGATATGGGGTTCAGTGTTTTCAATCCTAGTACTCTACTGCCTGAGCTGCAGCCAGCCCATTTTTTTAGTAACTACAGCCATGAAGCAAGAGTAATATAGAACACAAGTCATGTCATATGGTTGTAAAATTAGAGGAAAAAAATTTGAAGTATGATATTTTTGGGGATCATGCAACTCTTCAGGATGAATGTGGCAAAGATTATGACCCAGCAGCAGTATTCATTGCAAGTGTTACTTTCCAACATATTTACACAGATAGTCAAAGAAAAAAATTAACTGAACAGATACATTTTTATTATTTATTTCCAATCTTTGTTGCAGTGATCACTTAACAACAGAATCAGACAGACATTTGTACTGTGTGTTATTGATGGTCAGCCTGATCAGATGATCAGTTGTTTTTACATCAGACATTTACACACATTTATCCAAAGCCAAATGAGGAAACGAACTGTGTGCGTGTAAACTTATCTGATGGTGTAAGATTGAGGTAATTTTATCTAAACCATGCATTGTGTCTGCTGAGGAAGCACCCCCCCATACACACAAACACACACACACACACACACACACACACTATTATCACACAAACACATCTGTGACAATGTGAAAGCCCTGTTGTGATGTTTCTGATGAGGTAGTTTCATTTTTGAAGAACAGTTGGAAGAGCCCCTTTGTCTGTTACGTTACCAAAACGAAAAGCCACACCATCTAAATATGTTCATAAATCCCTTTAGGCTTCTGTTCTACATGTTTTAGTCTGTTGAAATATGTTAGCACTTATCAAGAAGGTTAACTGATCCCCATGGGTAAAACCTGTTTCCTTTTGATGGTCAGAGCTGTCTTTTTGCACATTTCATACATATGTATTTTTGTATATTGTTCTGTGTAATATCTTCTAGTGGTGATACCAAATTTCCACGTGGGGGACAATAAAGTTTAATATCCTATCATATTACATTACAATAGTCTGTTTATCTTTTCCTGGCTGTGGCCAAGTCCAAAACCAATATTATCCTTCAATCCATCCAAACAACTAATACTCAGTTCAAGTTCACATTTTACTAAGCAGTAATCACACAGCACATTTAGCTTAATATAGGGACAAAAAACTCCAGAAACACATCCAGTTTTTAACCATTTTTTAAAAAGTGACAAATGGGAGAAAATATCCTCACCCGTCTGCGAGTAGGCCATACAGGACTCAACTATTCATTACATAAAATGCAGACACTAGCCAACCAGAAACAGTTGAGCATGTGCTACTTCATTGTAGGAAATACAATGAGGGAAATCACCTTCTTCTGTCACTAAGGAAAGCAAAATAGCATGACACTCACTGTCAGGGGCCAGGGCTCTTTTTACTGTATAAACTCCTGCTCCGCACTCCAGTCCAGTCGGTAGCGGTAATGCAGCTCTAGGATGGTTTACCAACATACACCACAGAAGAAGAAGAAGAAGAAAGAAGAAGAAGTCGAAAGTAGGAGAAGAAAAAACAGAGTGAACCATCTCTTTACTATATGATCTTTCTAGCGGCCGTCACGTGACGAATGATTGCTTCTGCTGCACAACATTGTTGTTGTAGTCTTTTCCTGATCTTTTATACAGTGTTGTTACCCACCACTTCTGTCCACTGGGGATAGCACCATGTTTCAGCTGAGGTCGTTTGTTCACCAGCGGCTGTACGCAGCGGCAGAGGAGATCCTCGGAGAGGTGGAGAAGACCATAACGTTAGCGCTGTACGAAGCCGGTGTCCACCGACCGAGAGATGAGCCCCACGGTGAGTGTCAGAAACCGGACTTCATGAATCGGATATCAGCTTCTGGGTCGTGGTAGCTTTACTCTTATGTCATAAGTTTGGAAGTGATTTGTTGATAAGATAAAAAGAAACCACAAGGCGTTAAGTTAACCTAAGTTTGCCCCCGTTTCTCTAAGGGACTTGGTTGACATTGAGTGCGTTGACATGCACATTAGTTTCCTAGGTTTTATCGTTTTCGGTGGTACGGAGCACAGAGAAACCAGGGGCCTGTACGTCGAAGCGGGATTTGTGAGTTATTCAGCTCTCTGTGGGCTTAACACAGGTCTTGTGGTACCACGAGGCTGGCTAACTGTTAAACGGGCTAGATCAATGTGGTACCCGGGGTGGGTCACCATGGTAACCTGAGCTGCGAGAGCAGGTTAATTTCAGGTTAACTACTGACCAATCAGATTCAAACAAATAGGCTAACAATAAAGTGACAAATAATAAATCGTTTTGCTGTTGCAGGCGTCCTATCTGTCTGCGGGAGAATTTACCAAACGAAGTAACATTATAATGAGTATTATAGCTGCATTTTAATTGCACAAAGATTTTTTTCTGTCTATGCTTTACACTCTTGTTCCCTAGCTGACGCCCAGAATAACATGAGGAGAAATAGGAAATAATAATAAAAGGAAGTAAAACCTAAACCTCTGTTTTATTTTGTTTAAAAAAAATAATAATCCACAAATATTTCCCATGATTAAAAATACAACATGCCCATCAGATGGACCTTATCAGGCATTAACTACTTTTCTCTTCCTCTCTCCTCTAATCTCTGCTTTGGCAGCAAAAACAATCTGACATCACTTCCAACTTTTTTATGAGCATCACATCACCTACTATTCATGATAATTTGTCAGACAAAGACAGTAACGCTTTGAGGGAATTTCTTCAAATTTTAAACATTCACTTGGACTCAACGATGAACTAATTAGATTTTGGTGCAGGTCAAAGGTCAACATCAATCTTACCTCACGAAACACATTTTTGGCCTGTTGAATGTGATGTCTCAAGACAGCCTCAAAGGAATTTCTTCAGATTTGGCACAAACATTAGCTCAGACCCAAAAATGAACTGATTAGATTTTGGTGGTCAAAGGTCGAAGCTCAAGGTCACGGTGACCACATGACATTATGACACAACATGGCTTCTAAGCATTGTAAATCAATCTCTCACCTGTTGTTGTCAGACTGAATAGTCTGGCCTCCAGAAACCTTGGCCAGATCCAACACTCCCCCTTTACTGTCCTATATCCAAATGACCTCTGGTTTAAAAGATTATTTAAAGGGTGGGCGCTAAATTTCAATCTGGTTTGACCTAGTCTGGATTGATTTGTACAGCTGGGCTGCAGCTAATGACAATCATTTGATTCTTAAAATATCGGGGAAAAGTGACTAGTGTCCATAAGAATGTTTCTTAAATCAAGTTTGACATTATCAAATTCACATTCATATTCTGTCCAAACAGCAGTCCAATACCCAATGATATTCTGTTTACCATCATAGAAGACAAAGAAAACCAGCACATACAGTGTACACATCTGAGAAGCTGTAAACAGTGAATTTGCTGAATTGCTTAACTATATGACTTAAACAACGACCGAAAGTAGTGCAGAATAATTGATTATTTGTTTAAATTCTAATCCAAAGTGCTATGGAGTAACTTGCTTCCGTGTCCTTTGTAGCTACAGAATCTCCACTTACCACCGGTACTGTGACTGGAGAGGAAGTGCTGCAGGAGACCTCACCACAACGTTTGATACAAGAACAGTCTGAGGTCCCAGGCTCCTCTCATACATGTGCAGATACAGAAAACAATGATGGGACCTACTGCCTAGTTCAGATAGACTTCAAAATAAAAGAGGAGCAGGAGGAACTTGGGGATGACAGTGAAACACAGGAGGTTATTTCTCCTTCTCCTGAAGTTGTGAAAATTGAACAAGATCAGCCAGAGACACACATGATTAATGAATTGCCGCCAGTTTCTTCAGATGACTCTGCAGCTCAGAGTGAGAACAGTGACAGTGATGAGGAGTGGGTGCACAGCAAAGGGGCGGAGGCTTTGCAAAGACAGAATGGCAGCAAGGAGCAGAAGGGTCAAGCGGCTTTGCCTGATGGAGATTCTTCTGCTAAAAGTCCAAAGGACCGCAGTGTTTGTCCTGTGTGTGGAAAGGGTTTCCAGTACATCCGTCCCTTCATGAAGCATCTAAAAACACATAACAGGACAAGCGAGTCTACAAAGGAGCTTCTAAGTCACTTGCAAAGTGCTCACAGCAAGCGCCTTGTTTGTGAAGTTTGCGGCAAGACGTTTACCAACCCTGGTTGTCTACATATACACTCAAAAATACACACAGGGATTAAAGACTTTAAATGTCAAGACTGTGGGAAATCTTTTGTCCGAAAAGAGCATCTGACTGTGCACATGCGGACTCATTCGGGGGAGAGACCCTATCACTGTGATGTTTGTGGGAGAGCATTCACTCAGAGCCAGAACCTCAAAGTTCATAGACTGACACACACAGGAGAGAGATCGTATCAGTGTGGATCGTGTGGGAAATTCTTTTACACCCATGGTCAACTCAAAAAACACATGAAACGTTTTTCAGGAGAAAAACCCTTCTCCTGCGATATTTGTGGTAAAATCTTTTGCCAAAGGGGACAGATGACTGAACATCAGGACGCCCATGCAGGAGGGAGCATGGAGTAATTTATACATGTATGGAAAAGCCCATATGGATAAGATTTATTTAGGTGACACAGCTTAAATGCACCTCGCATTTGATTGTGCCATTTTCCACAAACATAGCAGTTAAGAGAATCTTAGTGATCATGAGTGTTGTTTCATTCGCAGGATGAATAATTCTTTAGCAAAATGGTGTGAAAAGTCTCTCCTCTCTGTATTGTAATGGGGATACATGGAAAATAAATGACTTAACAGCAGTAATTACTTTACTTAGTGATCATTTTCTTTCCGAAGATGCTTTCCAACCTTAGGAATTAATTCCAGCTCCTTCAGGTGACGGCAAGTGACTGCATCTCCCAGCTGCTCTTCAAGAGTGAGTCTTCCTCTGTAGTTTTGCCAACAGGTGGCAGCAAACACACCATAGTTATTCTCTATGAGCAGGACTGAAGGACACATGATGCTCACAGCAGTCAGTAACATTATTTATTTGATACTGAGATGAGCACGATCTTAACAGTGTCTGAAGACTCATATTTAAGATGTTAACAGAGAAAAACTGGATCATACTTGTAAGTTAATGTTTGGGGTTTTACTATAGTTTTCTACTATTGGCTGTAAAGAATCTATAAATGCAGCAGCCTTGAGAGCAGGTTGTGTGTCAATGATAATCAATCAAATATCAAGCGCAATTACTGCAGAAAGCACCCTACATCAATCTCTGCCTGTTGGCATGAATCCTTGCAGCAACATGTTTATGCTACTGGAAATCCAAGTGTATAAAAGTGTCCATTAGATCCTCCATGTTTGTGAAAGTGCATCCTACAGACAAATGTCAGGTTATAGAAAGTCAGGTTATCACCTTCCTGACCGTGTTCACGTGTAGGCTACTCTCTTTCTCTCACTCTACATCTATTCCTCTCAGTCCCATACACAAACTGGATGATCAAGATCAGACAAAATTTCCCATATTTAAGGATCCTTAGTTATCAGACAAAATTGAAGCCCCATTGAGAGAAAATTAGAAGGTGAATATAATTCAATTAGATGGGGATGCAGAAAACATGCTGTTTGCAAATTGATCTGATGACTGCGTGGACACTCGCTCAGTTATAATAAAAATGAAAATAATAAAAAGGATTCTGGCTTTTAAAATAAGAGGCTTTCGAGCAGTAACTGGCGTGAATTTTCCAGGTCGTGCAATTACATAAGTCTGCGTACAGGACTGCGGTGTCAGAGGACGGGGGGGGGGGGGGGGGGGGGGGGTTGAGCTCAGTGTGTGTTTGGATCAGAGAGGAGTCGTTGCTCTGTCAACTGTTGGCCCTTCAAACCTAATCTGGATTAGAGGTTGGTCCAGTCTGCAGCCAGGACTCCAATAATCACATTATTCTGCATTGGGTTGACGCCTCCTGAAGCGGAAGGAAGAAGCGATGTCCAACAACACCGCCAACATCTCTGACGCGGTCACCTTAAAGATAAACTGCTTATTTGAATGAGACTTTTTTTTCCGAGTTTGGCCATTTCGCGACGGAGACAGAAAACAATCGGAGGAAAGTTGGCTGAATATTTGTTGTCCACGGTCGGTGGGTGGTGCGCATTTCCGAGTGCAGCACACCGCACTCTGCAGCATCCAGACTGATCACTGCAGCCTGAAGCACATTTCTGCACAAACCGATGCCTCATTGACTGTGGACCTCTCCCAACCTCTGCCACTGATCTCCGAGGAGCAGCCGGTCGAACATGGCAGATTCATGTGAGTGTTTTTTTTCACTGACTGCGGCAAATACTTGTTTATTGTAAAGTGCCTCGATCCGAGCAGTAGAACAGCTGCCTTCAATCTCTAATATAAGACTTGCGAAATTGTCTACAGGTGATGACAGAAAGAGCGCAGACTGACGATGTAGTGATGCCTTTGGCTTCTATTTGAAACTGCACTAGCCCCTTGAAGGGGGAAAAAAGTTGACGGTCCATTGTTCATAAACAGTCAACCAACCTCTTTTAGCAAAGGAGATATTGTCTTAATGGTTATCCTAATGGGATCAAGTGCAGCTTCACTAACACTGACCATGTGATACCCAGACACACAGCCCTGAGCCAAATGTGTCAGTCGTCAGGGTCAAATGGTTGTTTGAGGATAGGAATGCCATTTAAAAAACAAAACAAAAAAAAAAGAAAAGATGCCATGCCATGGACAGTCCTCACATAACCTCATACAGCACTACCCTTGGGTTTTTAATGAATTACATCTTAGAAAGAAAAAAGAATATTCTGTTCCCTTTTTACCCCATTGTCCTTGTTAAGCCAGGATAGAAAGGCCAAGAGGAGGACAGAGCGGTAAAGACATGATGATTTTTTGGCAGGATTCAATCCCATGCTGGCGCCAGGATTAAAAATGGGATTTTTCAGATGGTCACATCATTTCTCCCTCTCTATTTTAATCCACTTTAAGTGATCTACTACTCACTAATAGACTCTTGAATCTACCTGCCCTGTTTGTCATGAGGCTTACTAACCTTTTGTTTACATAGGCCTCTAATACCTTCAGTCATTAAAAGTTTCTCCATTTAACTTCATTAACATTTTCCTCCATACTGAATGGCCTGGATCATATCGACACACACATGACTATTTCATGTAATAGTAAAAGTCTCCTACTTATACAGTACATGTTACTGACACAGTGACCTTCTGTAGTCCTGTTTGAAAGGTCCACATCTGAAACTGTTGGAGTTGATTAATTGATTAGTTGATGGACAGAAAATTATTCTGTAACTATTTTGATAAGACATTTTCAATTGTTTCTTGGTTTTAAATGATTGTAAATGAATATATTTTAGTTTTGGACTGTTGGATGAACAAAACAAGAGATTTGAAATCATCTTTGGCTCTGAGAAATTGTGATGAGCATTTTTTCAGTATTTTGGGCATTTGATATACAAATAATCAATAATAACAGGAGAAAATAATAAGAAAACAAAGCAATAATGAAAATACATGACTTTTCTTGCCTTCAGTAAATCACAATCTATTGTGGAAAATGTCAGATATTAAGTATATTTCGACAGGACCAGATTGCAGCTCTGTTTTTCTGTGATTATCACGCTCCCATCTGCCCACTCCAATGATGAAAAGGTGTTTGTTACAGAACCTGGCATGGGACATCACAGTTACAAATGTGTGACTATATTTAAAAATTCTTCCATCACTAAATATAAAATAACAATATCTACCTCACTTTCCACTTTCCTTGGACAAACAAAAAAACCTACATCGTTCCAAACTTTTCCCCTTGAAATCCCGTGTCAGTCCTCTGGTGGTTGCTCTTATTTCCTACCTTACTTCTGCCGAAATTCATGCACTGTCCTGACTGGAAAGCTGCCAAACCCCTGCTGACTATTCCTCTTAGCAGGGAAGGTTTTCCTCTCTGTGTCAGCAAGAACTGATCCAAATTGACTCTGAAGTAGAAATTGATTAGGGCTGTCTGGAGCAGGTTTAGCACTGGCTGAGTGACGCTTTTGGTTAATTAGATTTGACAAACAGCCCAGCAGGTTGGTGCTAAAAATTAATATCTCTTCTCATGAACAGTGTGCAGAGAGGTGGGCAGATAAGGGGTGAGCCAGTTAAATTGTGCCAGCAACATGGTACCAAATGACTATTTGTAGCCTTGAAAATTGTGTTCATCCAGGTCAGGGCTAGAATTTGTAATATGCACGACAATGGTCAGTCACTGCTCAACTGTCATACTAATGTTACATTTTGTGTTGCTGCTTTTATGTAAAAATGAGGCCACTAAATGGCTGTTTTATGTTCTTATGTGAAGGAATCGGGCCTTTGCATTTGCTCTGATAACAAGAAAAAGAAACAAACAGCCAACTTACTAAAACAGGGATTCATTAATCCTAACTAAAGATCCACTTGCTATGTTTTTCTAGAGGTTTTTACTGCATCATCATCATTTCTAATAGTCAGTTTACTTATGCTGCAGTTCTCTATAAATACAAACGCTTTGTATTGCTCATAAAGCCATCTTGTGACTACAAGTGGCAGTGCATTATGTCTGCGTGTGTCTGTCAAGTCAATCTGAAAATGTATCTGAAATTGAAACACACTGATTGCCCATTCATCAGATTTTATTCATGTCCCAAGTGTCTTAATTTCCTGTTGTAAAAGCCTCTTTAATATGGAGGATTAGAGTTAATCCACTCTGAGTCTGGACCGTAGCTGTTGACTATCTGTGAATTGGGCTGTGCAGCATGCCTTCCGTGATGCATGTCAGTGGCTGTCACTTGTAAACAAGCTGTGAACAGCGTGTTATAGATCCATATGCTCTCAAATGCTCGGATTTCCCAAGGGAGTGTCTAATTGTTATGCTTTCAAAGGCATAATGGACAGTCGAGAGGGAGTGGTTGGAGAAAAAAAAGAAAGTTTGTTTTCCCAGTTATATTCATATGGTTGTGACTCAGGAGGTAGAGCACTAATCGGAAGCTTGGCAGTTCAAGTCCTAGTTCCTCCAGTCCTCACTTCAAAGTGTCCTTAGAGATACTGAACAAATGTATCATCGGTTTGTGAATGTGTGTATAGTCTATGTATGGCGCTGAGTGAATGTATGTGTGAATGGCTTCCGTTGTAAAGCGCTTTGAGTGGTCGATAAGACTAGAAGATGCCTATATAAGTGCAGTCTATTTGCCATTTACCATGACATGGAGGGGCTTTCGTTTCCCGCTCCTCCTGGGCTGCCATCACTGCTCTCAGCTGCTCATACTGTTTATGTTGCCATCTGGAATTCAAGGGGTCTCACAGGGGCCATTCACTGGAGGGGCTGTGAATTTGACATATGAGCAACTGGCGGCACATTGGTATATCCTTGTGGCAGAGGGATGATCGACCTAGCGGACGGAGTGGATTCATGTCAAGCACGCCACGGTCAGAGCCTGCACATTCATGTGTAGGGTGCTGTATCAAAGGGATACCAGTGCCATGAAACAAGCCCTTCGCTGTTCCAGAACTTGGATTGCGGTCAGTATCGTCCCCGGTAGCTGTTGTGAAGAGACAATTGCAGATTTTTGGTGGGTAGACAACGTCTTCCAGCTGGAAGCATTGGCAGACTCCACTGACACTGTGGGCCAACGCTTGCAGGAGATGATCATATGACACACACTGTACTTGATGATTCTGCTGCCTCTCACCAAATGCATGACATCACTGTTGTGGTCACAGCACAGTCCTTCTCGAGAGCATCTCTGATATTGTCCTGAACTATCAGAAGAGTGTGTGTGTCCCCCCCGCGAATGTGCCTTTAAGTCGTTCGAACACTGGGACACAATAATATCAACATAAAGACTAAAAACTGCAAAAGCAATGCCATTCAGCTGAGCCTCTCCCTCATGCTTTTCCTTTGATACAGCCTGTCTTGCATCCTGAGGCAGTTTCAGTGATGTTTTGCCTCAAGGGGCTATCATGTCTCCAGGTGCAAGTTTGGCAAGCAACTCAGTGTCTTTTATTCCCAGGGCAGTGTTTCTAACATTGAAATCTAATTGTTTTGTTGATGTCTTACGGAGCACCTTGGAGACGGCTGCATCCACGAAGAGCAATCCACATTTCCTCTGGCTCGATGTCCCTAAACATGGCCACAGCCAGGACAATAGTGTCAGTGTCTGCAGTACAAATAGTCACCTTCTTGCAACCCCCCTCCAGACACATGCATCTGACACATGCAGGAGCAAGAGCGTGTCTGCTTCCTAATGAGAACGCTGAGTGAGATTTGTCAAGTGACACTGGCCAGGAGAGCAGAGCACCACCCTGAGTTGCGTAGACTTTTTTTCCCATCATGTAAAGGGTTTTGTACTCATCAACATGCAGGAAGTCTTTCCAGTGTTTTGGTAGTGCAGTGGCTGGAATTACTCGTCTCCCAATTGCCTTCCCTCTCTTCTGTCGGGTGTTGTCTTTCAGGCTGTCAGGGATGTAGAAATCCCAGATAATATCATGACGGCTTGTTTTCTTTTTTGGATACGGCACAAAGACACTGCTCAGACCATATGCCCCACTATTTGTTATCTGAACAAAGACAACTGGACTAATTGTACAATTTCCTTCATATATAATTGAAATGAGGGTGCATTTACAGTATATTTATCTGTAGTGCTTGTGTTTGTGCATTTGTTTGTCTTCACATCAGATGTTCTAGACACAAGGAACAGCAGCATGTGTTCACTTTCATCACTACAGATACATTTTTTTTTTCCTGCGTTTCACTGCAATCAAACCTCAGGTAGTCGTGAGTTGAGAGGAGTGAGCTTCTAAAAGAAGTTTTGAATTCCTGAACCATCTTGGAGAATTTTGGCAGCGGAGGCAAATGAGTAACAGTCTACGGCTGCAAAGAAAACTGCACAAATATTTAAAATAACAAGAAAAGAAAGCAGTTGTTTTACTGAGCATCTTACACGGCTCCTTAGATAAAGACCAATGCCAAAACTGGCATGAGCAGCCTAATGGAAGATGGCTAATGGGTCATTGCATCTAATTTGGGATTAACTGTGACTCTCTGGGGCTAATGACTCCTTAGATTATTCCAGAAACAAAGCATTCGTCCAACACCTTCCTTACCTTAAACTCAGACTGTGTGTGAATTGACAGCGCACACAGAATGAAACACACAAATGCCCTAGGAGGAACAGTAAAAAGGACACAGGAGAGAAAGGGATTAGAAGATTAGGAAAGAAAGGTCTCAAGGTGAAAGGAGAGAGAAAATTAGAAAAGTGACAGAGAAGAGGGAACAGAGAGGAATGAAACAGGAGCAGTCAGAGCAGCAGGTAAAGAAGTCCAACAGAGGTTTAATGTTAAATGTTATAAATTGTTATTATAAGTAATATTGCTAAGGATTTGTTGAAGCTGTTTTAATTTTAATATATTTTCTTTGTTTCTCACCACATTTCCAGCATCCAACATGATGAGCTACCCAAGGAGGATCTTACAAGTCTACATGCAGTTACAGACTCCCAGCGTTAGCACCATGCTCCATGTTTTGGTAGTCGGCTACTCCTTTTGGTTGACTTCATTCTCCCCGTAGCTCGTGGTTGACGGCCAACATGGAGGAGAGCAAGCTCATCTTCAGCCTGGACCGCCACGATGAGGGTCCCATCGTGGCGTTCTCCAGAGACAAGCCGCAAACCAGAGAGAGTCAACCTGACCTCAGTTTGGGGATCGATTTGGACCTGAGCCAAGGCCACCGTTCCCAAACCCCTTTCCTGCCTCACTCCCCCTCCTCCCCAGGCTCTTTAGCTGATCTGTCAGCATCATCAGCAGGTCTGCTTGTCACCACAAACTTGGTCAAATCCTCCTCCACAGACCTGGAGCCGAGGGAGGGCAGCTCTCTGAGAAGCAAACCTCTCCTCAGCTTGGTCAAGTCCCTGAGCACAGAGATCTCCCGTCGCGTTGAGCCAGAGGTCAATCTCTCCAAGTCTGACTCCAAGCTGCATTTGCATCCATGGAAGCAGCTTACCCAGCCAAAGATCGCAGAGGCAAGGCCTGAAGCAGGAGGACTGAATGAGAATGACGACTGGGCGTCACCTCCTTCCACAGGCAGCATGTCTCCCACCGAACCGCGGGGCAGCTCACTGATCGCTGAGCTGGAGGACACACGGAGGAAGTTCTCCGAGGCCATGCAGGATCCTCTGAGCATGCTGAGTAAGATCATGGGGGATGAAAGCTGTGGCAGCCCCAAGCAGGGGAGGGCCTCTGGTGCTGGAGACTCACCAGCCTCCCAAGCGAGCTGTGGAAGAGAGGGGAGCGGTGAAGATGCAGAGTTCAAGTGCTGGAGGAGGACTGATGGTGAGCACAGAGGTGTGTTTGACACTCCTCTGAGAAGACTCCAAAAGGGTTCATTAATGAAATCCCCTGGCTCCCCAGAACACCACGCCCACAGCAGAGACAGCAATTACGAAATTCACACTTATGGAGATATGATTCAAGTAGTGGAGCTCCAGAATGGATCCAGAGGGACACATCACAAAACTTACACCCAGTCTCGAGGCATAGTCCCACGCTCATCGCTGCCTATTCACTGGCTCTTCCCTGTGGGTCTTCTAGCTTACGGGTTTTTTGTGCTGCCCCTCCCCTCCTACCTGACAGGTCTATCTGTGGGGGTTGCATGTGGCTTTATGCTGGGCCTGGTGGTCGTGTTCATGTTTGCCCCACGACGCTCAAATGCCGGAGGCAACAAGGGCTCTCGTTTCAAGTCAAGCATGTGTCCGCTGGATGGAAAGCTCACAGATCCAGAAATTCTAGAGGTAATAAATTAGTAAAATATAGTAGTTAAACAAACTGGCATTGCAACTCTGTGTGTCCCCTTCTTTTACCCAAACTTGTCTGTCTGTGCTACACTTACTCATGTGAGAGCAAGATGCCAGGCACTGATTTGGAAAAACCACTGGACTGGAAACAGTAGGAGGGATTTTTTTAGACTGACTTTTTCTGTGTGTGAACATGTGTTTTGTTTTCTCTCTCCAACATTTTCTCTGTCAGCCCCTCAGCCAGGTGAACTCACAGATGGCTATACCTGCAGCAGTATGCTAATTTCACCAAAGCTCAACATTAACTTCAGTGTCATCTTTGGTGGGACAGGCTTATGTTTTTCATTAGTTTAAAAAAACTCAAATTTAATTGAAATCCCAATTCTTAAAAAAGCAACCTAAATATATCTACACATGAACACAACACTCTGAGCTTTAAGCCATGCTGGCTGAGTGGCTGTAAGAATTGACCAATCCACCACTGTGGTCTAGACTAAATTATCTCAACAACTATAAGGTGGAATGCCATGAAATTTGGTACATACATTCATGGTAAACAGACAATGAATGCTACTGTCTCACTTTGGTGATCCCCTGTCTTTTCCACTACAGCCATAAGGTTGACATTGCCGTTTTGGTGAAATTTTTCCATTAGATAGATTGCCGTGAAATTAGGTACAAACATTCACGCCTCAGCACTTTAGCTATACTTTTGTGCTAATTAACAATTGTTAGCATGCTAACACACCAAAGAAAGATGGTGACAGTTGTAAACATTACACCTGCTAAAAGTTCGTATGTTAGCATTTAGTTCAAAGCACCACTGCCTGCTGCTAAGTGCAGCTTCACAGTGCCTCTAACATAGCTGTAGATTTTTTGCCTTAATACCTTTAGGAACAGCAGGTTCAGCATTTAAAGAGAGGGTTATATTGATAATAGCCTTCACAAAGCACTGCTTGACAGCTCTGCTGAGTTAGCAGGTTCAAATAAGGTGAAGTTCATGAGGATAGAGGAGTTTCTACCATGAGGCTGTAAGCTTTTTCACAGTGTTAAATGAGACAGATGTATTCTGCCATGGCTCATGTTTCCCCTCCTGCTGAGCTGTATTGTCACAGTTCTCACCACTCACTGTGAATTTCATTTGCCTGAGTAGAGACTTTGCTAGGTTGACATATTTTCTGCTTGATATTAACACTTAGTTAAATGCACATAAATAAAGCCACAACACAGCTGTCAAGACTGTTCAGTTATGAAAGGGAAATGTGAAGTGATTTGTGACTGACTGCGTTGCCGCTTTCATCATTTTCCTCCAGGGCTGGATGAATGAGACGCACAGCTACGACCCTGAGACTTTCCACCCCTCCATCACACACTCTGTCTATGTCACACTGGAGGGCAGCCGCCTGCACCTGGCACACCCGCGTGCCAACATCCCTCGGTGGGCGGCGTTTGACGAGACACCTCGCGAGGCCATGTTTCTACGTTCACGCACTTATCAGCTGGCTAACTGTAAGGTCAGTGTGTCATTTCAGGCTCCCAGTAGAGCAGGCATGTCCCTCACAGGGGAGAGAGAGAGAGAAGCAAGGTGACCTCTTGCCTGAACTCTTCACTCTTATCTCTCACCACCCACTTCGTCATCTAACACGGAGGTGAAAGACCAGAAGGATTAGGACTGAAGTGATGATACTCTGAATAAACTTGACCCCTCCACTATGCCAGTCACACACTGAGGCTGGCGACAGTGGCTCCCAGTAGGGTAATAGAATAAAGCTTATACACAATCTAATCAATGTGGGGAGGGCTTTGGCAGTAGTTAACTGTCAACACATTTCTGCCTGCCAGCATCTCTTTTGGAAAGAGAGAAAGAGATAAAAAAAAAAGAGACTAACTCTTTTTTTTTAATGTTCCAATCTGTTTATTTTTACCCCAGGTGTCTTTGTTGCCTCCTGGTCTGGCTCGCAAGAGGGTGTGGAACAAGAAGTATCCCATCTGCATCACTCTGGCTGAGGGGGAGGTAGGGGAGGAGAGTCTGGTTGAAGGTCAGGAGGAGGAAGAAAGGACGGAGCGACACACCTTACTGGACAACCAGCTTCCTGTCAGCCTCTACCTGTTTGGCCGCACGGGAAGAGAGAAGGAGGAATGGTTCCAGCACTTCCTGTCTGCCTCCAGGGCTGGAGCCAAGAGCAGTGTGAGCGGAGAGGAGAACACAGGTACGAAGATGTTATGGTGCATGCCGATTGGTTATATTTAACCATCTCGTTCAGCCCACTCACTTCGTATTTGTCTTTAACTTATCACCCAGAAACACTACTATCTGGCGGAGATGCAGTAAAAGACGGCACAGAGGAGCTGCAGGATTTGCCAGGAGCCATGAAAACAAGAACGCTGTTGGACTACAGCATCTACATGACTCAACTGATTGGCTCAGAGAGTTGCAACCCCACACCCAGCCCCTGCCACAGTGAAAAGGGAAGCCCCACAACCCACAAGAAGGTCAATGAACAAAACTTTTATTTAGCTTTTGGACCTGACATCGAGGCAGTGGAGGTTTTAAAGTGATGTAAACTTTTAACTCTCCTCCTTGATGTATCAGATTCCAATTAAAGAAGCCCTGTCTGTCGGGAGCAGATATCACAACATTGCTTCTGCCATACTTACCCTCTGGATGCCGGGCTAATATTCTACATAACTCCCATTGATCAGAGCTGGTCGATATTAGCTACTGTTCTGCTCTGTGCTCAGATTAGCCTTTTCCAGGACACTGGCTCAGCGAAACAAATCCTTGCTGACTAGACCAAATGTCAACGTGCAGAAATATCAGGCATCAGGTAGCTGGAAGGATATTAATAGGAACTGAGTGTGGTGCATCTGCAGAGTACCAGACTCGGCTGCTAATCCCAGTCTGGGTGTTTTGGAATCTCCACCCCACGTAGAAACAGTCTGACGTAGATGCAGAATCAGCATGAGTAAGTGAAAATTGCAAATGTATGTGCTACGCAACGACTTATCTCTCTGAAATTCCATGCAGATTCACAATGAAGAGCACAACTCTGGAGGTCAAGCTGGAGCTGAGTCCAGTGCAGGTTCAGAGGCAGGGGGATGCTCTGCAGAGGGCCAGCCCACCTGGGTTAACTCCCTAGTGGGAAGGATCTTCTGGGACTTTCTCCGGGAGAAGTACTGGACCGATCAGGTGGCGCACAAGATCCAGAAGAAACTCAGCAAGATCAAGGTGAGGGTGGATGATGGTGTTGATTTTATTTTTCAAGGTTAGTTGCGAACTGAAGTCCTTAGTTGACACAATGATTGGTTTCACTGATGCTCTTCGTTCTACTTTTCATTTGCACATTCATCTTCATACTTCAGCAGCATCATCAGTGTCATACTGACTAATGACCTGGCAACAATGAGTGTACTGTGGGTCAGAGCTGCACAGACTGTGTCACTCGATGATCTGAGCTGAACATCAGAACTAGTGTTTGTACAAGGTCAAAAGACGTGTCATTAGCTACATCGATGCTGTGTGTGTGTGTGTGTATGTGTGTGTGTGTGTGTGTGTGTGTGTGTGTGTGTGTGTGTGTGTGTGTGTGTGTGAGAGAGAGAGAGAGAGAGTGCTGATAATGCCCTCTCTCTGGTTCCTGAGGCAGGAGGTGGACGAGCACTGATGGCACCACAGCATCCCATTACTCATCCCCTTTGACACACACCATCTCTCTCTCTCTCTCTCTCTCTCTCTCTCTCTCTCTCTCTCTCTCTCTCTCTCTCTCTAAGTCCCCCTCTCTCTCTCTCTTGCTTCTCTTCTCCTTCACACTCACACAAACACACACACTTCCTGCAGGCTTCCATTGCTCGCTCTTTTGTTTGAGGTAATTAGCTACCTCTGCGGGTCTCTCTATTTGTTTTCCACAGATTTAATTTGAAAGTTTTTCATGTCTGACATGAAAGCAGCATGTCTAATAAATAATTAGGCTGTTTGTCCCATTGTAGTTGCCATACTTCATGAATGAGCTGACTCTGGCTGATCTGGACATTGGCACCTGCCTACCTCAGGTCCTGAACACGTCCAAACCTACACTGGACCGCAGAGGTATGTACATTCCCATACTCGCCTTTGCTCTTTGGTGATGAGTTTTCTTTTATAAGGTCAAATAAGTTTAGTCTCTCCGGCAGTCTCTACCCAGATCTCTCTCTCGGTCACATTCCTGCAGTCAGCTCAGGCCGTGATCTCATTTATTTCATTACAGAGTTCATCGTGACCGCCTTAAAAGCTTTCCATTGTCTCCTGCTGAAGCGATTAGCAATCCTCTTAGCCTTGACTAAGCTCAACCAACAATAACACGCCAAAGCTATCCTCTATTGGTCTTATGTTCCCTCTGCAACAACACTGTGCCAGAGCAAATCAAGAAAGATGTTGGCTCAGCCTCCAAAACAAAGTTTTAGAGTTTAGCCCAAACTTCCTTAAGAAATCTGCAGACTTACCTGCAACCTGATAGCTGTTAGCTGTTCTTCTTCTCTCTGCTTTAACTCCCTCTTTCCATCTCCAAGGCCTGTGGCTTGAAATGGAGGTGATGTACACAGGCTGCCTTCAGATGACCCTGGAGACTAAGATGAACCTGTGTAAGCTGGGTAAAGAGGGAGAGGACGAGGCTCACAGTGTTCCAGAGACCCAGCAAGTGGGGTGAGGCCCATCAAACTTTCATATTCCTTAGTAGATAAAGGGGATATGTGGAGGCGAAGGTGAACATGCTGTGGAGAAATGCAGTTTCTAAACTTTGTAGTTTGCATTAAGAAGTACCGCTGGTGTGTTTTACAGCTGTAAGCCCAGGCTGTGTATACTGGCTGATAGTGATGAAGAGTCATCCAGCGCAGGCTCGTCTGATGAAGAGGAAGTCCCTCCATCTGAGCCCCAGGGATCTGTAGGAGATAAGAGCACAGCGGTAGCAGCTGACGGGTAAATTAACAACTTTATTGGTGTTTTCTATCACAGAAATTAAATACCATGGGTCATAGGTCACAAAACTGTATTTCACTGTAATAGTGAGGTGCAGTGACACCGAACTGATTAGCAGTAATTGTTGGAATGCAACATCATTAAGGTTATTATCTCTACCTGAGCTTTTCCTTCTATGACAAGTTGAAATGTCTGCTGCAAAACAGCAAATCTGGCAACCGAAGAGTAGCAAAATTCAGGCATGCAAGATTCATTCAGAAACCTAAACAACAAGTGGAGTACAAGATGGACAGATTTTAGAAAGGAACCGGCATTTTTCATTCCCAACAGAAATGAAGGAATGTGTGAAAAGAAACATGCAATTAAGGAAGGGAAATTTTTTGCTGGGGGCTTGCAACAGAAAGCAAGACAGAAAGACCTTGGGAATCACTGCTTTACACAAATCAGATATAATGTAAATTTCAGGAAATGTTTGAGGAAAATACAGTCATACGTACCACTTGAATCTCGACAATAATCTTATGGGACAAAAATTTGTAGTAAATATGGCGATTCCCATACAATACGAAGCGGGGTTAAGCCTTTGACGGGTGATGAAAAACACCTGACTCATCACTAATGAGTTTGCATTGGAGCGCAGATTTAGTCCATATGGCTTGTCCAAATCTATGAGGAGCAAAAAAAGTGTCTTACATGAGCGTTGGACATGTAAAGCATGTGAACCAGGATTGCCACATTAGCAAGTTGGGGGAAAAAAACAAACCAGTGGCAGTCATTTTTGGATTTCCAGTACACAAGTATTTATAATACATTTTCTACTGTTGTCCTTATTTTACCCCAGGCACACTGGTGGCAGCACAAGTAGGAAAATCCTGAGATTTGTGGACAAGATAGCAAAGTCTAAATACTTCCAGAAGGCCACAGAGAACGAGTACATCAGGAAGAAGATAGCTGAGGTGTCCAACATGCCTCTGATGCTCAGTGTAGAGGTCCTGGAGCTCTCTGGTACTCTGGCCATCAACATCCCACCTCCTCCTACTGACAGGATATGGTACTGTTGTTTCATACACAGATTCAGTGCAAGCGGAACATTTGTTATTGATTCATCTGCATGTTATTTCACTAATCCTCTTTTCTCTCTCAGGTACAGTTTCCGGGTGCCTCCCAGGTTAGACCTTCATGTGCGTCCCATGCTCGGGGAGAGGGAGGTCACCTTCACACATGTCACTGAGTGGATCGAGAAAAAACTGCAGTGTGAGTTCCAGGTGAGTCCATCAATCAATCTGTTCAGAATATTTTAATCCACGTTTCAGAGGAGTATGTGAATTACAGTGGACAGTTTCCTAACTTTTAATCATTGCTGCTCAACAGAAAGTGTTTGTCATGCCCAATATGGACGATCTGTATCTGCCCCTGATGACATCTGGCCTGGAAAATCCACCTGCATCCCACCACTCCTCAATCCAATCCACATCCCAACAGTCCTCCATGGAGTCCCAGGACTACATGTCAGAGTAGTGCCCCACTTGAGGCTACAGATGGGATATTTCCTGATGCAAATTAGCCATTGTGCAGCTATTGCCATGAATCTCTCGTGGATTCTGAGGCAGCTGCAGCTGGGTACCGGCTTGGTGTTCATCCTGAGCGTGTTCATTGTAACCAGCGTGGGATAGATGCCTCCTGAGGGCACACTGAACATGGTATTGACCTCGAGACTGTGACGACGGTGCTACAGTGCCCCCAACTGTGAAGATATTGAACTGTACCTAACATCCTTATCACCAGTGAGAGCGCATAGCCCACTGGATTTCCAAAAGGGAAATTTTTTTTTTTTTTAATGCTGTTGCTGACGTAGACTGAAGAACAGAATGTCTTTACTGCTCAAAAACAAGGTGTTGTTGATGGCTACTGTTTTAAAAGAATGAAGACTGAACAACAAACCATCCATCAATCAATTTTCTTAACCGCTGATCCTCTTAAAGGTTGTGAGGTTGAACAAACTAGAAAGTGAAAAATATAAGATAAAAAACCTGAGAAGTACTTTTTGTTCTGTTCAGCCAAGCTGCCATGGCGCATGTTATTTCTGAACAGTGTGACTGTAATATGCTCATGGATTTCTCAGTGAACAATAAAAACCTGTTCAAAACTTTAAATCTATGTTTCTTGTTGAACTTAAACTGCATATAAATATGTAAATGATGAGGTTAAAACACAACTGTTGTATTAACATTTTACATGGAATAACTACGCAGTGTAATTGAAAGTCAGGTTTATTATTGTGTGATATAGTATATTTTTTCAGGCATCCTCGCACAGCGGCTCAGGCAGTTTCTTCTTGATATCTTTCTTCAGTGGCCCCTGCAGATAAACCAGAAGTGTGAGGTTGAAATAGTGCAGAATGATTAAGGAGTTATGTCAACACTGGGGGGGGGGGGCGACCCCTTTTGTGCAAATATTGGTTTTACTCATGCAAATGCACAAGCCATTCTTCTCCTCACTTCCTGGTATTCAGATTTGACTGTGCACCAAACTTTTCTCACGCTCACCATAAATGCCCTCTTCTCCTGAGCAGTCTGGAAGCGGCCGTGACCAAATTTGGAAGTGGTGTCGATGAACTTGAGCTCAATCGTCTCCTTGGACTTGCGAGACGTGTGCACGAGCAAAGACTTGGGAGGGAGAAACACAGAAAAATATACATATACTGTACATGTCCTGCAACTCTACAAGGAGCTTCGCTGTTTGCTTTGTGAGTAAATCAACTTACAGTTTCAGAAATACACAACAACAGATATCTAAAATTAGACTTGCAAAATCACACTGTACCTTTCTGAGAGTGAGGACACGTTTCTTTGTCCCGACCACGCAGCCTTTGACCATGACAAAGTCATTATTCACCTCACCATAGTGGGGGAAGCCTCCCTACAGGGACAATAACCAGAAAAAAGACAATGGAGAATAAAGAGGAGAGCGAAGGGTAAGTGAGGCCTGTTCAGGAAGAAATGCATCATGTTCTATGCAACCCATAGTGGTGCCGGAACCACACTTTTCATTCATCACCTAACGGTAACAGAAAGCACCGTGCAATTACAAGTCTTATGACTGTTATAATACTCCCTTATGCATTATAAAGGCCGAATACCACTACTAACATGCAAACGTTACAATGAGTTGTGTGAATTGTCAGTGATTCATTATCAATATGGGCTTCATAGAAAGTGTTATTTGATTTCTCATATGCTGGAAAATACGATTATCCATTTGTTTCACTATGGTTTCGTCACAGAGAGATGGGAGTACCATGGGGGTAACGGTCTTCTGGCTGGTGTCATAGTTCGTGGAGGCATTGTTCCGGATCACCTTTCCATCCTGAATGTGGACACCCCTACCGATACGGTAGATCTGTGGACACAAGTGAGGACATAAAGGGTTTCACACACATTAAATCATGGTAAACCTACGAAATATACTACTAATAATGTTGTTTATGATTATTCATTAATATTCAATAAGTCTTGTGGGTGAAAAAGATTCTTAACCATCAGCTAACCTTCTTGTTGATCTCAGTACGGTGGTTATATCCCTTCTGACCGGCACGAGCGATAGT
This sequence comes from Seriola dumerili, assembly GCF_002260705.1. NCBI lineage: Eukaryota > Metazoa > Chordata > Actinopteri > Carangiformes > Carangidae > Seriola > Seriola dumerili. The sequence goes on along the minus strand of NW_019174424.1, from coordinate 1,808,661 downwards.
GAAGCCCACACGGGCGGGATGCCAGGCTCCAATACAGGCCACCTTCCTCAGACCCTTGTGAGTCTTTCTGGGGAGCTTCTTTGTGTGCCAGCGACTTGTCACACCTATCAGCCCAAAAGAGTAAAACGGCCTGAAGTGCATGGTTGATATGATGATTATAAATCTGAGTACATTTGTTTTTCCAAGTCTTTGGACTAGCACAACTAGCAGTATTTTTCCCACCTTTGAAGCCATGACCCCTGGAGACGCCAATGACATCAATCATCTCATCCTGGTAGAAGACAGCAGATACAGGCACAGCCTGCTCCAGACGCTCCTTTGCCCAGTCCACCTTGTCTGAGATGCTACCCCCATTTAGCTGCACCTCCATTATGTGGGCTTTTTTCTGCTTTATGGGCAGTAGTCGCATCTTGAAATGAGGAAGAAACACCTTTGAAGCCTGTAGAAGCTTAGGAAAGCTATAGTTTTCTCTGAGATTCCAGAGAATATCTTGCTTTGAACTTACTATATTTACAAGTACTCTCTTTTTATAATTAGATTTATTATTCAGCATGAGATCATGTTTGAATTTCAGTAATAACATCAGGCACTTCCCACAGCTCTAGTATTTAAAAGTGCATTTTGATCTACTCTCCACTGCACAGAGAAAGCCTGGTCTTAGCAACACTGTGAAGAGCTAAGATCCTGGCTGATCTTCATTTTGTTCGCTGCCAACATTAAGGTTTTCACCTGGCAAAGCCTGGGTGAGCAGCCAGGTTCTGCCTTTAAATTTATTTTTAAACTGCTATTTGAGACGGCACCCCCCAGTGCTCCCCACAGACAGAGCATCGGGGTCAGAGTTATTTGGATCTCGGCAGCCAAGAGGTTTGGGATGTGGCAGCTTTTCTTTCCGTTGCATGTGGTCTAAGCCTGACACCTCTGCCCTTTTGCAGGGAACGTTTCAAAAGAAGGAGGGGTGGAAACAGATGTGACAAGAGACCGCACTTGTTGTACTTTGAAAGGCTGGATTGTGCTTTGTGAAGGTGGTTATTTCATGCAGTTATTTACTTGGAACAGTGTGTTGCACCAGTGTGAAGAAATGCTGGCCTACCTGGGAGTGAACAATAACCCTGATGACTGAACAGTATTTCTTCATCATAGCAAAATCTTTGTCCAGCTGTTTCTTTCCTGTCTCATCCTGCCACTTCTTGTTGTACTTGGTGAAGGCCTTCTTCTTGCTCTTGTACCTGTAACACAACACAGAAAGACACACTGAAATTTAGATTGTAAACACCAGTCCACTTTAAAACCCCAAGCAGTAATTGAGTGGAATCAACTGAACTTCATTTCAAGTTCAACTTGAAAATTAATAGGAAACTCTATATAATTACACACACCAGTTTTTGTAGAATCTGCGCTTGCACTCATCACTCAGATGCTCGGCAAAGATGGTTTTAAGGGAACGTAAGCCGCGGACAGTATGAATGTAACCCACGACTCCCACCACGATGACAGGAGGAGTTTCAATGATGGTAACTGCCTCCACCTCCTCTCGCTTTGATTGCTCTGTGGGAGGAACATGGCAAATATCCATCTGCTGAGATCTTGTCAGCATTTAGTAAAACTCAATCAAGCATAGACGTTTTAACAGGAGATAAGTATACATGTCTATAAACAATATACGGCAGAGAAACCCAGCAAACAGCAAGAATCACTTAAGCCTCCCAAGCATCCATGATGCATAAACTCCAGCCGTACATACTGAGACCAGTGCGGTGCATCTCCCTGAGGGTGTGGGTCATGCCAGCCTTGTATCCCAGGAAGGCGGTGAGGTGGACAGGTTGGCTCGGGTCGTCTTTGGGCCACGTACGCACCTTGCCCCTGTGTTTCTTGCTACGCTTGTGGGGTAGAAACCCCAAGTGCCCGTGGCGGGGTGCATGGAATTTGCGATGAGACTAGAAAGGACATAAGCCGCACAGAGTCCTCTACTTATTCATATTAAACTCACACAAGCACAGATGTATTGCAGTGATTTTTACAATAATGCCACAAGAGCTTTCCCTCATTATGTTTTGGCACAGGGCAACACACATGGATGTCAAGAACACACTGCAGGTGTACAGCATGGACAGATGGAGAAATATGTAACAGGTTGCATGGTTTCCAGATGTGTACATTTTAATGGCACCAATAGTGGCAGACACTGTGTTTGGTCAGCAACCCTTCATAGTCTCTTACACTGAAGATGTGCATGTGGAATATATGCAGAGATAAATGAATAGCCCCCCATACTATAGTCAGTACATAATATGTTGTCTACAGTCATGTTTTTCTAACCACAGTGTTTGATCTGTTTTCCTAATTTTCTTCACATATTCAGATTCCTAAAGTGTAACAGGACATCAACAGAATATCATGCAGTCAGGTCCCATAATCTTCAGATCTGTCGCCTTTCTGTCCAGGCCATGTGTTTTGTACTTTCTGTGTTGATTTCTATATCACATTTAATGTGATTCAGCAATCCGCCACAGCCCAAAAAATAAAGAAAACTCAGAGCACGGGATGTTGAATAAAAAAGAAGTCACCATTTCACTATTTCACATGGTCTCCTCAGAGGCAGCCATTACAAGATAACTTTTCCAAACACTTCATCTATGCTTAGAAATCCAGATGACCAAACAAACTCATAAATCACCCAAACATGCTCACATCTAAAAGATAAAAACAGGTGAAACTGAACAATGATGCATCCTTTATAGCAGAAAAGAACCAAAACCATAATGAGTACTGACCATGTCCGCGCACTGTCCAGTCGAGGGATAGAAAGAAAGAGGAACCAGTGCTGATGTAAGGGTCATACATAAGATGATACACAGTGTAAGAGCTCTAATTTGGTGTTTGGCCCGGTTGAGGAGACGTATTTGCTTTCAAACAAGAGAATCTCTGCCAAGTTCTGACAGGAGAAAATAGGAAGGAGGCAAGAGAGGTTAAAGTCTGAGGTCTGAGGTGGTGGGGAGGCCCAGTGGACAGGAACCATATAACCAAGAAAGGAGAGAGAGAGGAAGAAGAAAGTTTTAATTTTCATGTGGCCAAAATCTACCTGCTCTGCTTTAGGACTGACACACTGATACAGTGTGATTTGACCATGTGATTTTATCAGCCATGTCTTGTTGTGATTGTTTATTAATTAGCAACATAAATAGTCTTGAAGGAAACAGTATGTCACAGCATCATATATAATATTAGCCTACATATTAAAACCACATTACAGGTTTTCTTGCATTAGTGTGATCTGTGGCCGTATGGGGTTCTGTATCTTTCTCCGGAGAACTTCATGAATTAAACAAAACAGATGTGCCTGCTGTTTTATTTGTCATCTCACAGTTGAGACACATCTCTGTCAGTGCTGCGCCATCAAATTTTAGATTTTCAGGTTCCTGGTGGCATTCTGCACCTCATACATAGGCAAATCTGAACACAAAAACAATTTTTGACATTTTAAATGCTCTTTGATTATTAATATCAAAACATTTTAAGTGTCAGACACTCTCGTGAGATGTGTCTCACTATACTAGTGGCATGGACAAAATTATGAGACAAAGGTCCCTGTACACAGATGTGCAAAAGGTTCCCCACACCTACAGAGGAGGAACACCATCAGACAGAAAGAGAAGTAAAACGTTATTTGTTGTTGGTTCATTTTGTGTCTCTGCATTTCTTGAGAAAAACATTTGGCTTCTCTTTGTGATAATTTTATATCTCTATTTGTTTTGTGAATCTGTAGTTGTTTTGTCTCTGTAGTTGGTTTGTGTCTCTCTATAGTAGTTTTGTGTCTCTTTGTAGTTGTCTGATTGACTTTTTGACAAGAAATGTTAACAGCCTCTTCAAACAGAGCCTGGTCCAGGTTCTCTGCGGTTGAAGGTTGGCAGCTCTGCACCGCCACCTGCTGCCTTTAAACGGTACAACAGCTCTACCTGTAACCTTTACCCTTCAACCTCCATTTTTTAAAAAAAATACTGCTATTGAGCTCGTACTAAGCTCCTCCTTACGCATAATATATGTACCCAGTATTAATTTTAGAATAATATAAAATAAAGAATAACTACATTAAAAATTAAGTTTTACGTTTGCTGACCTCTATTTCGCCATTTCTGCTGTGTCTACTGCGCATGCGCCACCTCGAAAGGAGAGCTGTCGAGGTCGAATTGTAGGATTTCTTCAGTCTTGGGCAAAATAAAAAAAAATGCCTTCAGATTTTGATAAAGGAGCATACCCGGAGCCCCCTCGGCAGACTCCGGCTGTGGATAAACAGACAGCGCTGCCAAACCCGGCCCTTATTCTGTCTAAACTCTTCTATTATTCCGTGGACCTGCCTGTCACCACATTTAGAGGTAACTAAAGCTAACGGAGCTAACCGTGCTAAATGGACAACAACATAGCTATCGGGCCCCCGGGATGCTTTATATACAAAACGTAGTTGTGTTTAGACATTAAACGATGATATCACAGTTGTTGCCTTGGATGATATTTCATGAACTCATTTACAAGGCTCTGCTTTGTGGAGATAACGCTATGGAGAGATTTAACGTTAGCTATGTATGCTCTGTTAGCGAGGTGTTGTGCTAGATATCCATGCCGCATAGCCTTCCCCTAAGCTCCGCACTGTGTTTCTACCCTCATTCAGATGTTGTGGACAGCATTCGGGCTAAAAACAAGGCCGTGTACTACCACCAGAAGTTCCGCCGTGTCCCGGACCTGACTGAGTGCCAGCAGGGAGATTACGTCTGCTACTATGAGGCAGAGATGCAGTGGAGAAGAGACTAGTGAGTAACGAATCAAACACACATTCAGACAATTTTGTGCCAAGGATGCTTAGATGCGACGATTACCAGAATAAATATACATGGCTTACATACAACACACAAACATAGTAGAATAACACACACACACACTGGATAGATTACCAACTGTGCAAAGTTGCAAATGCCTTTGGTTCCCGAGGTCCTTCAAAAACTCCAGTTTCACTTTGTGGCAGTTTGTTTGCTATAATTTGATTAACTGATATAATATAAATTGATAAATGAGGGCCAAAGGCACCTACTGTATTTTTACCTAATTGTGAGGCCCTGTCTTATAGTCCGCGGCCCTGTGTTGAAATCTAGTTGTAATATTTCCACAGAGCTCACAAAGATAAATTTACACAATGCACAATACAAACAATGCAACTTAATACCTGTTTCATGGTCAAGATCGTCAGTGACAATATGGCATAGAGTTATCAAATTTTTTTCAGTGCTTCTAGGTATTATATGACCAGAATTTCTTCCCGATTTAATTAATTGAATTAACTTGCCTGGGATAAGCAGCAGAAACTGGTAAATGGATTAACCAATAAAATATGTAAGTTTTTGTTAAAATCATTAACTTGTCCATCCTGAGCTGATGAGCTTAGAGCTACTGCAGGCACAGGAGGGACAGTGTTTGCTACAGGTCTGTTGGTGCTGACTGAACTCCACAAAACAAGGTTGAACAACCTCCTGAAGCACAATCCTCTGTCACAACAGTCCCACTTTTAGTTTGGAGCTGTTGAACATCCGATAGCCTGCAAACAAAACATATTATAACTGTCTGTTGCAGGCATGTATAAATATTTATGACTTTTGGTAATTCAATTTTAACACTTTTTTAACATATTTTCGGGCCTTTTATTGTGGAAACTAAACTCTATACTTTAAGACTTTTTAAGACCTGCAAATAACCCTGTTGGTAAGGACAGCACTCTAGGAGTGTGGCGATGGGCACTTAAAGGCAATAGCAGGACACATGCCGAGTGCTAGTGTAGGTGGAGCTGGGGGGTCAGTAGGTGGCCCATAGCTCAAGTTTGTCCATATTTTAGTGTGCTTCTAATTTTGCGACATGACAATACCCCTGTGATACAGAGCAAGCAAGGAGGAATTATTTTCCCAGTTTAGTATGGAACAACTTGGCTGGTCCACACAGAGCTATCACCTTACCCCACTGTTGTCTTCACTCCTCAGTAAAGTGGACCAGGAGATCGTGAAGGTGATCCAGGAGCGCATGAGGGCCTGTCAGCAGAGAGAAGGAGCCAGCTACCACCAGAACTGTGCCAAAGAAATACAGCAGTTCAACGAGGTGACCAAGAACTTCCAGTCACGCTGTAAGTACTGTGCTGTTTGAAGCTTAAACATGTGTGGTGCAATAACAAGATGGAAATGTGTAAGCATCATGTTTTTGCTGTTTTTCAAGTAGCTTTCATTCAAGAATCCTCCACATGTCATACCATGCCTGAATACAGCAAATACCAGTTACTTTATTACTGAAACAATTAAGAGCATTTTATTTTCAAGCAAGAAAAATAAACTTAATATTCTATTGGCTCCTGCTTCTGAAATGAGAATGTGCCATTTGTCAGTTTTAATATGAATTGATCATGTGAAGGCAGTAGCTTGGGTTCTGAGAAATCACAAGCATTTTTATGAACAAAAATACACTTTTTGCATGGACATTGACATGTCTTATTTGTAATTTAGATTTTCAATGGCTACCACTAAATGTTTTATATTTATGACCTGCCTCTTTTCAGACGGCGACCTGGGAGTTTACGCCAACGGGAGGAAATGTCTAATGAAGCAAAAAGAACGAATGATGGCAGCTCAGGCGGAGAGTGCTTAAGAACAGTTCTACTATCTGTCCTGTGTAATATTGTAAAATAAAATTTATGTCACAAATCATGTATTTGTCTTTCTGCCCTGTCCTCAGATAAAGATATCAAAAAGTCAGACGCAGATGTGGAAGTTGGTGAAGCAACTTTACAGTCAAGTGATTTCCTTAAGATTTGAGTGTTGCCGACACACACTGAAGATCAAGTTTTCCTTCAAACATCAACCGATTCACTCAATTTGAGTTGCTGGACACAAACTGTTTTACAGAAGGGATTAGGCTATTGTAAATTACACTAAATCAATGAGCAGTTAGTTATGGCAATACAGATCCATGGATTAGTCAGTTTCAAAATAATGTCAGAATTTCACCATTAATATTTTGACTCATTACATTGATTATCCAAACTGCCTGATCCATGTAGGGTGCTTCTCATCTCTGATTCACACCTGTTCTTTCATGAGCTCACCACATGCAAAATAAGACAATGCACAATACATGTTGTTTCAGAACGTTTATTCAACGATTCTCTGTACAAAAAGTTTAGGAGGTAGCTGCCTGGACAGCCTGTCCCCTCTGCACAGACACCCTGGTGTGAGTCTTGGCCAGATGGTCAGTGAACTCCTGCAGTAAGAACAAGGTACAAAAGCCTGTTAATACATAAACCTTACATATTAAAAATCATGACAAAAAGCCTAAGATGTGTACTGTACCTGGTAAGGAGACTTTGTGAAGACGGTCTCCTTCCAGAGATCAGGGGTCAGGTAGCTGTAAGTCTTGGAGATGGCGTCAAAGGTGGCCTTGGCTGAGGAGTGAACAAAACAAACCATCAGTTGATGCTTAAGATGGAGGCTCCAGCACGTAATAGTGCTGCAATGCTATTTGGAAAAAAAATGTTGAGCACTGAAAGGGGAACAGAGGAGACCACTAGACAGTCTTTCTGCCGTGCATTACAATACTCGTTTCTTTCTCTCCTGATAACGACAACTACACCACTGCAGAGGTGAAGCTGAGCAGAGCAAGGAGAAAACTAGATACACAGCGCAGATGAAGAGACAACCAATTTAGAAGCTGCTTACCGAAGTTGCCGAGGGTGGCGGTGCAGCCCCTGGCAGAGGTGTAGCAGTCATCAATACCAGCCATCATGAGCAGCTTCTTGGGCACAGGGGCAGACACGATGCCAGTACCGCGGGGGGCAGGGATGAGACGCACCAGGACAGAGCCACAGCGACCAGTCACCTTGCAGGGCACGGTGTGGGGCTTACCGATCTTGTTACCCCAATAACCTCTCCTGACGGGGACAATGGACAGCTTGGCCAGGATGATGGCACCACGGATGGCTGTGGCCACCTCTTTGGAGCACTTCACCCCCAGACCCACATGGCCGTTGTAGTCACCAATGGCAACAAAGGCCTGTAAACAAAGCCAAAGGCCAACAGTGTTAGAGTTTGACATTAGCATTACAAGAAGATAACACTACTTAACAAATGGAGACATACAGAGTTCATTAAACTCACCTTGAACCTTGTGCGCTGACCAGCCCTGGTCTGCTTCTGGACAGGCATGATCTTCAGCACCTCGTCTTTCAGACCAGAACCCAGGAAGAAGTCGATGATCTCAGACTCCTGCAAGAAAAAAGGTAGGAGAGTTGAGAATTACATAAGGGTCCCCTGCAGCTCAGAAGGAGAATATCTACCCATCTATAGTTGCATGCATCCAATTTCACTTTTGACGTTCCATCATGGCAGAACGTATAGTTCTCCAATATAAGGCTTTCAGTTATATTAGTGCAGCAACCAAAGCTCAGCAGTAGGAATAGTGTTAAGAGAAAATGATGCTGTGCTCTGACTAAACTTAATGATACGTTAGGAATAAAATAGTGCTACCAACTCATAAAATAGTTGGAAAGGAATTGAAAAGGGACCATCCTGGGGAGTTTTGCACTTTGACAGACCTCCCTTGCTAGTATCATCTTCATGTAATACTTTGCAGTCTAATGGACAACACATACTGCTTACCTTGATGGGCAGAGAGTAAAGGTAGATCTCCTCCAGGGACTTGATCTTCATGTCCTTAACCAGGCGGCCGAGCTTGGTGACTGGCACCCACTAACAGAGTAAAGAGCAGGTTCTCCGTTAAACATGACTCGTAGCATCCGTTTCACATATACGCCATTACGTATCAAACAACGAAATTAAGGTTTGGGGTCTGAAACTTACTTCCTTGTCCTCGGACTTGCCACCACGAGCACCGCGGCCCCTGCCACGGCCTCTGCCGCGTCCACGGCCCCGGCCGCCGCGGCCACCAGCGCCAAAACCTCCGCGAAAACCTCCTCTACCACCGGCGTCGTCCGCCATTTGCTGCAGGACAAAACATTTTAAAATTAATTTATTTCTGAGCGGCGAACCCTCGACAGCATTTATCAGTATATATTTCTTTTAACATAATATCCAAGCACACGAGCACCGCCGCCATATTGCAAGCTGTGACCGTCCCTTCAAATGTATAAATATCTCGAGTTTCGCTGTATTGTGATAACAACTATGTTACGTGTTTGACAGAATGTGTTCTCCGGTAATTTTATAAGTAAATTCAATGTGTTTGGTTGAATGATGCCGGAGATAAAGACGGATTTGACACAGAACGGAAGGCTGTACATCCAACTTACGTGATCGATATAACAGGAAGAAGACCCATGAGAAGTTCCATTGGGTTTTATGTAGAGGTGTTATCGCGATATTTCGTCCAAGAGAAAAGGAACCAACAACTGCCCCCTGTTGGCAGCTTTTCCAAACATGACCTGTACTAGGTACTTGTTTATTTATTAGTTGATTGACAAAATTCATTGGCAGCAAGTTTTATAATTTTTTTAAAGGAAAAAAAATGCCAAAAATTCCCTTTCCATCTTCTTAAATGTGACTACGTTGCTAGTTTTTCTGTTTTCTATGGCAGCTTACTCGAGATGTTTGCATTTTTAACTTTTGAGGCCAAAACAAGAAATTTGAAGTTAACATGGGCTTCTTAACCTAATGATTTTTTTTTGTTGCACAGGTGCATTATCATGTTAATCATCATAGTTCATCACTTGTCAACAAAGAATCAGTCACCACTTCTTCCTTAAATAAAGATATGGAGCAGGTATGATGATGGTGTAATGTTAAAGGCTTTATTTACAAAATAGATGAAATTACAGCACAAAACTGTAACAAATCCACCCATTTTTATCCTACCTACATATTAAAAACACACACCTTCAAAGAGATGAGCACATGCGGAAATTATACACAGCAGTAACCAACCAGCAGCAGCAGCAGTAACTGACTCGTCCCTCAACAGTTGCTGTTGTTGCTACTTGGAGTCCCACTGGAGCTGCTGCTGCTCTCTCCGAGGTCCTCCTCTTCTACTTCATGTAGATCATCCATCACCTCCAGGCTCTCACAGATTAACCCTATCTGCCTCTTCATGTGGGCCATGGTGCTCTGCATCCTCCTCATCTTCCTCTGCAGGGCAGTGGCGATGGCCCTGTGGTTTCTTTGTCTGGCTTCATATTCTTGCCTCAGTTGCTTATAGCAGTTGTGTTCAGCCTGGTTGCGGTGGGAGAGTATCGTCCCACAGCCCATGTGGCAGGGCTGCCGCCAATGTTCGCAGTGGCGTGCATGGGTGTCCAGGTCTCTGCGCAGTAGCTGCGCCCGGCAGCCCTGGTACGGACAGGGGATGAGCTCATACAGACAGCTCATACTGTGGCAGTACTGCTCAGAGAGGGGGAAGGTCTCTGCACAACCACGGATCTCATTCTTACACTGTAAAAGCCAGAAACAGAGCTTCAAGACTACATAGTGCAGGGCCACTTTTTGGGCTTCTTTGTTATCATTTGGTTTGATCCTCCTTTTTCTCCCAAATGTAGCCACTCAATTAAAAAATGGGAGTTGTCATAATGACAGGGCATAACTTTCATCCCTGGTGACTGTCATTTATGCACAAATGGATACAAGTTCATCACTCTATTTTCATTTTCCCACCTTGATCTTCATGCGTCCAATAGATTTGCTCAGCTTGAACATGACAAAGATCAAGCTCGGGTTAACAGGCTTTCTACAGCAGGGACAGGTCTCCTGCCTATAGAGGACAAACGACAGTTACTCCTGTTCTTCTGAATGGACCAAACATCAATAAAAATCCAATACACCACAATTTTACAATGTTCTTGTCCAGTGGTATTGATCCATGTTGTGTTCAGTACCTCTTGAGCCACTGTAGGATGCATTTCTTGCAGAAGATGTGGTGGCATGCAGCTCTCACTGGACACCTGAGGACCCCCTGGCAGATGGTGCAGATCAGATCGTAGTCTGGGGTGTCCACAAACAGCTCCACATCGTAGCCCCCGCTCTGTGATGACACCTCTGGATCCGCCTGGATGTGGCCAATATAAACACTATTTCATTTTGGGTTATCATTTTGTATTATAATGTTTTCAGGGTAGATATTATTTGTCAAACAGTTGAGGAGATGGACAGACTGTAAAAGTATGAAAGTATCAACAGTTTTTTCTACATCTGTAAAAACATGGCTGTACAGCTGCCTACAACTCGTCCACAGTGTTTTCTACATAAAGACAGGAGGTAACAAAACAGAATTGTTCTGGAAAGTCATATGACTGATCACATGATTACAAAAAGCAGGTGCAATCGGTCTGCCAAAACTCTTCCCACAAGAAAATGCGTGAAAGTCACAAAATGCTTATAAAATGCTTATAAACACATCATTGCCACCATTTTATGGATTTTCTCATTTTAATTTCAATTCCATTTATTTAAATATTTAATTAAAAAAGATACTAATACATACAATAAATTTCAACAAAAAAGGACAGTCAGTTCACCAAAGATATAAGAAAGGTAGCTATTCCAATATGAAGGATGTAAGAGTAAACTTATTTAAACATACTTAAAAATAACCGCGATCATCCGTCAGTAAAATAAAACCTAGATTAAATAAATGAAGAGGAGCTGTTGTCTACTCACCATATTAATCTCCTGTCCTCAACGTGTTTCCATTCCCGGCGCTGGTTCACTCCATATCGATCCTCTGACATGTCACACACAGAACACTCACACCCTCGTTATCAATGTAACACACACATGAACATTCCTGACAAAACATGAAGGAGGGACCGTGTGTTTCTCTCTCTCTCTCTCTCTTTCTCTGTGTGTGTGTTTGTGCGGACAAATGAAAACAGTAAGTGATAAAAAACGAAGGCAGATAATGGGCGCTCATTATGGAGCGTCCTTTCCCAGCTGTTCTAGCATCAGAGCTCAGCCTCCACATGTCAAACAGAGACCTTTAAACATGAATGGTTCCAGCTGAGTCTATTGTTTAAAAGTTATTATGAAATGTTTATTATAATTACGAATTATAAGACACGTGGCATTCACTCAGTTTACACATGGAATGTTAAATCCCCACAAATCATAAGTTTATATGTTTTATTTTATGGGTTTATGTATAGGCTATTTTGCATGTTGACAATAGAAGCGGGATTTTTAGCGTTACCAGCAGTAAACCCTTCTGGCCAATCACAGCTCCATGCGCTCAGATGACGTACAATGTGTGCGACTCCGGCTATCAACATGCGGGATGGATGTGTTGACTGTATCCAACGTGTGAAGTGAGACATGTCAGTTTAATCACTCAAGCTGCCAAATATTTAGGGTTTTTAGGGTTTTTAGGGGGCATTTTTCGTGATCAAGATGGCAAACACCAACCTTCAGTTCAAAACAAAGTAAGTGTTTTTGTCACATGACACATCCAGGCTGCAAACATTGCAGGCTGGCTAACACAAGCTAAGCTAAAGTTTCACTTGTAGTTGCCGCAGCTTACAGTCATATATTTCTGTTATTTCATTACAGTTACACTGTTTCCAGCAAGATTGAACCGTTTTACAAAGGCGGGAAAGTGCAGGTGAGTGGTCCGCTTTGAGCAGAAAGCGTCTGTATTGCTGCAAATCAGTCTTATCTATCAATCAATCTTAGTCTTAAAGGTGATATAACGTGGCTCTGCCGTAAAGGTTGGGGAAATTGTGTGTAACAGATTAAAACAAGAATGGCCCAAAGCGAAATAGCAGAGCTCCAAAAACAGACTTGACTTTTCCACAGAAGACATGCAGCTGTCATCACAAGATGATTTTGATAGTTTGGTCTTATGACTGCACGTTTAACCCCTCCGTCTGTTTGTTTTTCAGATCAGCAAAGATGAGAAACACATCTTTTGCACTTGTGGCTCTCATGTCAATGTTTTGGAGATCAGCACCGGGAAGATTGTCCACAGTGTTGAGCATGTGAGTCCACAGTGGGTGGTTATATTAGAAAACTGGAGTCGTACATCTATGATACTTACAGCAGAGCCTATTAGTATCTCAAAGACCACTTTCACGGGGGTGGAGGGGAGCAAATCATGCACAACAGAATAGAGCTTTTGCCTGCTAACGTGGGTACTTGTTCCTTCATTTTATATGGTTGCAAATTAAAAAAAAATTCAAAATAAAGGCAAATTATGGTTTATGGGAGATTTGAAAGTGAAAGCTTATTGTATTTACAGCTTATTTATGCTTTATTTAATGCAATGTAAAGTTTTTTGCATTTATGATAAATTAGACATTTATAGTATTGGTTTGTTGGTAATAGGATCCAAAATTTACACAATTTATTGATTTGTCAATTGACAAATGATTAATCTGACTATTTTTTAAGTAATTGATTATCTGTCAAACACTTTCTGGTTCCAGCTTTTCAAATGTAAGGAATATTTGCTCTGCTTTGTTGTATCGCTGTAAATTTAATATTTTAGTGTTGAAGATGTCTACTTGGACTCTGGGAACTGGGAAGGTTTTTGACATTTAGGTTAAACAACAGATTAGTAAATTAAACATCCACAGATTAATAATAAAAGTAATTATTAGTTGCAGCCTTAAATACGATGTCACACACTTACTTTACATCAGGCACTAGAATGGACATAAATCCTGAATTTTATCATCCCCTCTCTTATAATGTCAATAATTTGTAAATTTGTACCTTTGATTATCCTGAGATCTTTCCATTTTGTCTGTCCATGTTGTAACTGCAGGATGATCAAGAGGACATCACATCTTTCGCACTTAGCTGTGATGATGAGGTAAATAAAACACCTCAGCCATGTGTCCTTACTTCAGTGTGAATTTGCTGTGGGTTCTAATATCAGCCTGTAAAAGAGTATTTAAAATGTGTATATGTCTCTGCTCTGTGTCCCACCACAGCTGCTGGTAACAGCCAGCAGGGCTCTGCTGCTGAAGCAGTGGGACTGGAGACAAGCTCAGTGTACTCGGTCATGGAGGGCCATTCACACTGTGCCTGTAGCCAGTATGACCTTTGACCCCACGTCTACGCTCCTAGCCACAGGTCAGTTGACGACGGACTAGTAGTCAGTTACACCTGCTACATAGACATCTTACAGTTTACTGAGTTTCTCCTCTTGTTGTCCTGCAGGTGGCTGTGACGGCACCATAAAGATTTGGGATGTGGTGAAGCAGTACTGCACTCATAACCTGAAAGGGTCATCTGGTGTTGTGCAGTAAGTCCAGATACCGGAGAACCTGAAACTGCATGGAGCTTATTTCTTCAAATTTTTTTGACTGCAGAAGTTGCTGCTCGGTTTTAAAAGTTTTACAGTTACTCAGGGGATTAGGTTAGTGAGTCGCTCCTGTACAGTCAGCCTAACTGATGTGGGGGGAAAAAAATCAAAGAATGACATAATCAGTTTTAAATGGAGGCTACTGATTTTGCAACTATTGCAACTAACTTTGTGTATCTTTGCAGCCTGGTCCAGTTCCACCCAGACATCAGCCGGCTGCAGCTCTTTTCCTCCTCTCTGGACTGCGGCATTCGGCTGTGGGACCTACGTTCCAGTCAGTGTGTGTGTGTGCTGCAGAGCCACTACAGCGCTGTCACCTCCCTCTGCTTCAGCGCTGATGGTGGCACCATGGTCAGGTATTGTGCTCTATATACTCTATATCTACCCCCCAAAAATGGAGGCAATATCCCTGTTATCATAAGTCAAACTCAGGACATTTAAAAAAAAAAAATATATATATATTTATATATAGCTTCTGTAGCTGTGTGTTTTAAAGCTGGTTTGCTCATTGTGTGTAACTGTGCTGATCTTTATTTGTAGTTCTGGCAGAGACAAGATCTGTACAGTGTGGGACGTGAATACTCGGAAAGCCAAGAGGACTGTACCTGTCTATGAGGTGACACTGAAATTGAAAGATATTGGCTGCTAACACACAAAATCTTTTTTTTTATTCCTTGTGGGGAAAATGCTGCAGCTGTGACTCTGAACTCCATTTGTTCATTGCTGTGTTTGTTGTCTCGGTCTCCAGGCTGTGGAGGGCGTTGTGCTGCTGCCTGAGAATAAAGATTTCTCTCAGATCGGAGTAAAGAGCAAAGACTTGCATTTCATCACAGCTGGCAGCAAAGGTTCGATTTTTTTTCCCCTGTTCTGAAAATCTTAAGCATGTTTTTGTGCTTTGTTGAACTCACCTCTCCTCCCTTTCCTTCTCTGTAGGTGTGTTGAGAGTGTGGGAGGCCAGCACGGCGCGCTGTGTCTACACCCAGACCCTCCCCTCCACTCTCATCCCTGTTTGCGGGGAGGAGGAAGAGGAGGAGGAGGAGGAGGAGAAGGATGATGACCACCGCAGTCTAACGTACCTGCTTCACCTGCCCAACTCGTCCAGACTGGCCACAGTCACTGCAGAACACAACATACTGCTCTACCAGCTGCCTGGCCTCACCACACAGCAGCAGGTGGGTAATGGGCACACACATGAGTGCAATATTTAGATCCAGAACTAATATTTATTCATTATTTAGAAGTTAAATGTCAGTATCAACCTGCCAGTACATTATTAAATCATTTATTTACATGATTTTAAATATACAGGATAAAATAAATTATTGTCATTACATATATCTACATCTTTGCTGTTGCCTTTGCTGCCAAATAGCAGGTTATTTAACCGGTCAGCTTGTAGTTTGTTTGTTATAGAGAAATTTTAAATTGAACATCAAAGAGAATGACATATGTTGAGTGTCTTTTACAAGGTTAACTGAAGAGAAAATTTCTTTTGGTCTTTTGGTTCTCTGTGTTATGTAGGCTGAACTAAGTTGGCACTCATATCACCCACTGATATTATATATATTTAGATATTTATAGATTTTTAATTCCTTGCACATTATTATGGGCAATTTGTGTAATGTCAAACTGGGGGGGGCCCAGACATGGAGGCCAGGTTTCAGTGACACAGATGCAGAATTAATGGATTCTCTGTCTGTCTCCACTCTCTCTCAGTTTGTGGGTTACAGTGACGAGGTGCTCGATGTGAAGTTTCTGGGTAAAGGCGACAGTCACATCATAGTGGCCACCAACAGCTGCCAGCTGAAGGTGTATGAGCTGCTCACCAACAGCTGCCAGATCCTCTACGGACACACAGGTCAGTCACCAGCAGGGGGCAGCATGTGTTCGTGTAGATCTACAGATGAGACTTCCAGTATTTCATTTCTCACAAGAGAGCGCAAATTTTCTGTGATACTGCCATTTATTCATAGATGTGTATAGCAAAGAAAGACTCTAAGACTCCATTTTTTCACTGTAATAACTGTTAATGTGGGTGAAACATTCTTCAGTCACTTGTAAGTTGCTTTGGATAAAAGCATCTGCCAAAATGAGCGAATGTAAATGCATGTAAATGTATTTTTGCAATGTTTACTGTAGCTTCTCAAAGCTGCAGTCATTTTTTTACTGAATGGAAAAACCTGAGTGACTGGAAATGAATGGCTTACTATAATTAGACACGTGTTAAGACAAAGGTTATTTAGAAGAATGTCACAGAAAAAAACCTGCTTTGCTTCGAGGCTGATTGACTAAGGCTAGATCTAGTCTTATGGAATAATAATGAAAGTGAATGTGCTTCACACTTAATAACCGACAAAGGAAAGTAAAGGTAATGATGAATAATGAAACTTGTAATAATTTTAATGATATTAGAATGTTATAATCTTTGATAACACAGCTGTCAAAAGCAAAAATTAAAGCAAAAAGACCAGAGGGGAACCAGAATCTGAGACAGTCAGGTTGTCTCAGCTTTGTACTGTTAAAAGGTGACTTGATGAGCAGGTCAGGTATCTATCGTCTATTGTGAGTCTTATCTCTTCTACTTGTATCTGCTCATCTTCCACAGATACTGTCCTCTCACTGGATGTGTTCAAAAAAGGCTCTCTCTTTGCAAGCTGTGCGAAGGTGAGCACACATGCAGCAACACTGCAGACAAGGAGCAGAATAAAAAAAGAAAGAAACAATAATTCCACACATAGTCGACTCAAACCCACAAGTGTCAACAAAGCCACATGAAGCTTTTCTATAAATAGAGGCTCATTAAACCACATTTATGGTGTGTGTGTGTGTGTGTGTGTTTTCAGGACAGGTCAGTGCGTGTGTGGGAGATGGACAGTGACAGCGGTCAGGTGCGATGTGTGGCCCAAGGCTCGAGCCATGCTAATGCTGTGGGCTCCATCAGCTGCTCCAGGTAACGCTCCACATTCCTGGAGCCAGTGTTTTCTTACATTACATTATTATTATTATCATTATTACATTTATGAACACCGATGAAGAATTAGTTGGTAGATGTGCAAAAAAGTGAGGAACTCAATGATTCTTTGTGAACGTGCGTGACAGTAATGATCTTCCATTTTTGTCTCCGTGTCTAGGATGAAAGCATCTTTCATAGTGTCTGGCAGTCAGGACTGTACGGTGAAGGTGTGGGATCTGCCAGCAGACTTGTCTACAGCAGGGACAGGCATGTGTCAGCTGACTGCCCGTGCCACAGAGAAGGCACATGACAAGGTACAGGACAAAAACTTATAGTCCAGGAAGAAACTGCAGCTATTTGTAGCTGGCAGCATACCCAAAGAAAGACATTGTTTGCTGGAGGTCACCAGCTTCGTCCAGTGCAGAGGACAAATTACATAACAGTTCATAGCGTTTATCAAATACCATGTGACAATGGCCTCTGTCCAGGTTTTAGCTTGAAAAAACAAGGCTGTTCCACATAAGCGACCTTTGCATGATCTCATCAGAGAAACAGTTGTTTTTCTTTCAGCTTCAAACAAAGCTAAATCAAATACCTGAGATGTCAAATAATAAGTGCAGAAAACAAAAGTTCAGGGTATGTCTGCATTTTTTTGCCAGGCTTCACCTGTTTAAAAGTAGACAAATGCTGTTTGTGAATAAGAAAGTATTTCCTCTTCAAATTCATACACGAAAGGCTTTTGTGTGTACATTCAGAAAGTCTTTTTTAAATGGTGATGGAAACAAAGAAAACACAGTCGTTATTTAACTCTTTTATTGTTAAATCTCTGAAAGCACTTCTCAGTAGTTTCTAAAATCTTGGTTAAATCATGACTTTTTTGAAACCTGTCAGCAGAGAAAACAGTTTTCCACTTCACCAAAGTTCGACAAGAATGTTGCATTTTAGTGTAAACAGGGAAAACTGAGCTTTTGCTGTTAACCTTTAACTCTGAATGTAACATGTGGTGTAATTTCACTTTTGGTCACTTCCAGCTTTTTGTTGTTGCTCACTACATATGTACTAAGTATATTCACCTGGCTGGTTACACATCACAGGTGTTTTGATTGCTGTGTCTTCATGTTGTTAAACACTGCATGAGTTTAGGATATAGTGTTGAATGAGGGTCTTTATGCAGCTGTCCAGATAATATTAGCAGCTTTGGTTTGCATTTGTGTCCTGCAGTCAAATCACTGTTTTATAGCACGTCACTGTGTTTTTCTGAGGTGATAGAGTGGATCATCCGTTCAAATCTGTGACAGTGGTTTATTCTTTCAATAATCTTTCTGTCTGCTGGAAATACAAGGCATCAAATCACTTCTATATAACTTTGTTTCCTCAGAGTTTTCTGCTTCTTGCATTAAGAAAGCCAACAGTAATATGGTTACTTAAATGCATGTGCACACAGTTGTTCTTGGAATTGTAGTGGAAATAGTAGTAGAATTACAGACAAGCTGAGGGAGAAATGGTTCACGAAAAAATAAATGGTAACACTTCATCATCAAATATCTTACATAATCAAAAAATGTTACTTTTAAAAAGCCACTTAATGTGCATATATTAATAAGAAACATAAGAAATAGCTTTATATTTTATTGGATTCTTCAGGCCTTGCAGAGAAACATTTTTAATGAGGATACCCTCTCTCACACACACAGATGAGTCAGTCTCTCGCCATCTCTTTAGTTTCATGAAAGGTGACTCTTCTCATAAGGAAGTGCATGAAAACTCACTTGCTCACCAGGAAAACCGTCAACAAGATGCTGGGAAGTCAGATTTTTGCACAATTTCCTGCTTTTCCTGCTGCACCGTCACACTGCTGACTCAAGCCCTAACATATAGTGCTTGATTGTATGTCCATCATCAGCGCCTGCTTACTTAGCTTTTCTTTTGTTTTCATGTCTACAGATCTACAGAGAGTGTGAGATGTTAATCAACTATAGAGGCAGCGTAATGACAGGAATTTAAATAATTCAAAAAATGTGATTTTACATCCTCTTTTTTCTGTCCTATCACCTCTATGTGATTTGTTTGTTTGTTTTTACCTGAATTTCCTCCTTCATCTCACCAACTTTGTGAAAAGTTATTCCTCATGTCCTTTCTCCTTTGTCATTTCTCCAGGATATAAACAGTGTTGCGGTATCGCCCAATGACAAGCTGCTGGCCT
This sequence comes from Seriola dumerili, assembly GCF_002260705.1. NCBI lineage: Eukaryota > Metazoa > Chordata > Actinopteri > Carangiformes > Carangidae > Seriola > Seriola dumerili. Next base: position 1,789,180 of record NW_019174424.1, on the reverse strand, counting down.
CGGGATCCCAGGACCGGACCGCCAAGCTGTGGTCGCTGGCAGGGGAGGGGAACCTGGGCCTGCTGGGGGTGTTTCGCGGCCACCGCCGCGGCGTCTGGGCCGTGTGCTTCTCTCCCGTCGACCAGGTGCTGGCCACATCCTCTGCAGATGGCACCACCAAGCTCTGGAGCCTGCAAGACTTCAGCTGCCTCAAGGTGGGCCACTATGTCACAGAGTGTTGTTTCTTACAGGAACTGAAGACTGACCGGATACAATAGATGTGTGTACAGTAAGCTTGTTTCTTTATTAGTGTGCTATTTTTTTGAAAGGCTGTATTTCACACTTACACGCTTATTGGACATGTTATCATAACTTAATTTATTTGTATAGCACATAAAATTGTTAAAAACTGTTAAAATTAATGTTAAAATAATGGATAAAATTATCACAGAGATGTAACAGATAAAGCAATTAAGCAAAAGGCATGTGGTAAAAGTAAGTTTCAAAAGCAGACAGTGAACGTTATGACACGATATCTCTCACTTCAGCTGGGGATTTTTCTGTCTTTGTTAGATCCAAATAATTGTGTCATGTCATGATGGCAATCATCTGAAACATGACAGCAGGGGTGGTTAAGGTTCATTAGATCCCGCCTCTTCCCGTAACTGACTGTAATTGTTTGAGCTTTTTCATTTTATTTCAGAAATTTTTTTGATTCTGAAATAGAAATGAAGTGCTTGTGTTTTATTTATTTATTTTTCCTCTTGGATCTCTTCAGACATTTGAGGGGCACGACGCGTCAGTCTTGAAGGTCATCTTTGTGAGCCGAGGCACTCAGCTGCTCACCAGGTAACCCCAACTACCTCTTGTGTAAAGATGACTCAATTATTGTAAAACTTTTACCTGCATAGATTTCAAAAATGTTAGAATTTATGAATTACCTTCATATAACGTGCGGTAAACAGAAGAAACCTAAATCAAATCAGTATTTCATATCACCGCCAAGAACTTAAGGCAAGATATAAACAGAATTATGTTAAATAAAAATATTTCTACATATACATTTGAAAATGCTCATAATCATCATAAGGCTGGCTCGATCTGCTTTACCATTCATCTGACACATAAAGAGTAACATATTACATTCTAATTGTATAAAGTACATATTATATACTTACTTATCTTTAAAGTCTGCTATTGTTTGCATTTAGTATACAAGAAATCCACGTTACTGTTTTATACCAACAGGAAATGAAAACTTAAGGTACAACAAAAATCATTTTTGTTCATGGAGCTTTTTCACCACCTTCCGCTTTGAGCTGTAATTTTTTCCAGCTATGAGTAGCTCCTCCAATTACTCTTTGCATTGTGGGAGAATAGTGTGAATCTTCTACAAATCAGTGTCTTTAATTCTGCACGATGTCTAGTTTGAGCAATGGGCTTCGTTATCGATTAGTATTTAAATTGTTTTTTGATTAACTGATTAATTGTATGGTCTATAAAATGTCATCAAACAATGAAAAATGCCTGTCACAAGTTCTGAGAGCTCAATATATGATGTTTTGTCCAACTTATAGTCAAAGGCCAAAGATATGAAATCTTCACATTTGAGAGGCGCGAACCAGAGAACGTTGTTTGATTAAAGAACTTTTTTGATTGCCAAATGACAAGAACCAAAATACTTAAAGAGATAAATAATATAATAAGATAAAATATAATATAATATCAATAGTTAAATACTAAATATACGGGATACAAAATACAAAAAGTAGCAGCAGATGACTTGTGCTGCACATGGTGGATTGTCAACTTCAACGATTATTTAATTTTCTCCAGTGTGAACACGCCACACACTCACACCTATTTAGGATGAGTGTGTACTGTAGTATGGATTTAGGGAACAGTCTGTGTATTTAAATGTATCTGCATCACTGTGAATCTGCCTTCTTCTGTCTTTGTGATAGTGACAGGCAGCTGCAACTCAACGCCTCTTATCATTTTCTATCTGTAGTGGCTCAGACGGTTTAGTAAAGCTGTGGACCATAAAGACCAATGAGTGTGTGAAGACGCTGGACGCCCACCAGGACAAAGTGTGGGGTCTCCACGCCAGCCGCAAAGACGACAAGATGGTGACCGGGTCAGCGGACTCTAACATCACTGTGTGGGTGGTAAGTCGGATTTGACAGATCGTCACCTGCTGAACAGAGCAGTTGAAGAGAAGATTAAGATGGACTGATTTAACAATCAAACCTCTAAATAGTTAATAGTAATGATTACCATATTAAGGAAGTGACAGGGTTTGTCTTATCTTGGCATTAGTGTTACTGTTTGTTTATCTAACTCTAAACCTAGCAGGATGCCCAACTGCTCTTTTTAAATAGTTGCATGCCGTTCTCAGTCCTTTTCAAGATGTCCTACACTGAAGAATGTTTCTTCTCTATCATGTTACTATTTCATGGTGCTTTAATAAGTTTCATTTCTATTTCTATTTTTTATTTCTGTTTAATCCTATTCTCATTGCAGATTGAATAGTGCTTGTTTTGGTATCATTTCTGTATTTTCATATGAACTTTCTAATATATATATATATATATATATATATATATATTTTGCATTTTTATCTGTTTTTTAATCTAGTCTACTCCTTTATTGGTGCGATCTTTGCTTTATATAAGATTGATGTATATTTACTTTATATGAGATCATCTTCTTATATGTGCTTCCTAATTTTGCTATTTCCTTGATTGAAATTTCAGCTCCTCTGTATGAGCCTCTTTTTTTTTTCTTTTTTCTAGCTGAATTTTATTTATTTATACATGAGAACCTACCTCTTTTGTGTTGCACTTGAATGTCCATTTTTTTATGTGTGGGCTCAGTGCTGCTTGATATGTTCTCATGATCCTAAACTCTGCTAGGGAATGTTTCTGATTTGAACTTTTATGCTCTTTTCTTGGAAAGCACTTTGTGTTTAACCTTGAAAAATGCTAAATAAAGGGATTATCATTATTATTATTTTTTTTAATTATCACATTAAATCACAAAATAAAAGTAATGAAATAATATAACTATTGAAGTCCACAAGGAGGGTTGAGGAAAGAATGATATGGCAACTAGACTGGAAATTTGGTAATGTGTTGCAGGGATCAACACATTATCACAAAAGATTTTGTCCTCTGCCCATCCCTAGGATGTGACTGAAGTGGAGCTGGCGGAGGAGCAGGCCAAACAGGAGGATCAGATACTCAAGTAAGTTACACATTACATTATCTTTCAGTTATGTAAAATCCATCCTCCATCCCGCCCATCTGTTCCACCAAACTGAAGCGGTGGACAAACAGTCTTGTTGTCTTTTTGTTGGAGGTCAGAGGTCGTGGAGGAGTCGCTCAGTCCCAGACTAAACCCCTTGGTCTACTTTTCCTCCTCCTGTCTGTCTGTCGCCTGATCAGTAAATAGAGGCTGTGTTAGGCTAAGGTGGACCCTCGCTGGGTCACAGGTCAGGGCTGGCAGAGATCAGGGCTGTATGAGAGTGCCGCAGTGTGTTCTGATAAGCGTGAAGGACTTTCAGGTCTCAGACAATTGATTACATGTCTTTGATTTGTGAATGTGTTTTTTGTTCACTGGTGTGTTTATACATGCTGGTAACAAATGGATTATTACCAGGTAGCACCACAGACAGAAAAGACAAATGATGTCTGCACATGATAATGTAATAGACAATGGATTTCTGCAAAACGACCTTCAGATTTCTTGTTTGTGAGGTAACAGCATCTCAAAGTTTGTTTCTTTTGTTTTCACCTTTTCTAAAAAATAAAAAGAACAACCAATACTTTTATGACATTAACTTCCTTCAATAACCATTAACTCTGACTTTCAACCATCTGGTGTATTTGTTTTTAGGGTTAAGTTAATGGGCATGACTGTTGTGTGTAACATCAAACTGAGAACCACTGACATAGTCAAACAAAAATGTGTGTACATTTGACTTGGTGTATTTTGTGGGAAAGTTGTAGACAGTTAATGTGAATTCATGTGTAAACCATCATTGAGAAATTTCTTTTCTCTTTTTTTTTTTTTTTTTTTCCCCTTTTTTTTTTTTTTTCAAAATGTTGGCTGCCCGTGTATGACCATGTGTTTATTGTGTCTGAAGGAAGCAAGAGTTGTCCAACCTGCTCCATGAGAAGAAGTATCTCAAGGCCCTGGGTCTGGCCATATCACTGGACCAGCCTCACACTGTGCTCACTGTGATCAAAGGTATTTTTTTATCCTTTCAGTCTTTAGTCAATCAGTATTTCACTGTCTCTAACCTGACTGATTGTGTGCTTATACAGCGCTTTCAATCCAAAATATATTTTGGAGCACCTCATGCAGGCTATCCATCTCTGTCCTTTGTCTTTTCAGCTGTTGTGATCTTGACAGGGCGTGTCATCTCTTACTGCTCACTTTAGTTCAGTCATCAGAGCACTCATACATACACACCACACCACCTGATACCGCACTGTCATGCTCCATGGGCTCAAAAAGCAACCACTGCCCTTGTCACAAGAGGAAAAATAATCTGTTTTCAAAACAATTGAGCGCAGTGACATTTTGTTAATCTCATGCTGAATAGCTGTCATATCCTTCTGTGCTTTGGGAGCACAATTACAGGTCAAAACAAAGAGGATTCTGGGACAAATCACAGATGGTTTATAATGTTTGTACTGTTGTGAACTTTTTGTTTGTACTTACATTAAAGCCGACATGGTGCTACTGCAAAGTAAAAGTTGTTTTATAGTAGCCAACAGAACATCTTACTATAGTCTTTAAATTAAATGTCCCAATATTATTTCAGATTCTCTCATCTACATAACTTATTCAAGAATGGAAATAATCTCTCGTCAGTTAGTAGGTCATAGGTGTAGGGCCTCATTCAAGTGCAGTATTACAGGCGGTGGATCAGCATGCACATGTCATATGTGTCAAATAAAAGGCAGATGCATTGTAGGTTTGGCAGTATTATGCAAAGTTATATTGATCGCGTCTAGTAATGCTTACTCTGACAAGAGAATAGATTTAACCAAACCCGGGTTTGCCCAGAACAATTTCAAAGCAGAGAATCTGGTTATGTGTTGATATTAGTTTCCACACGACTATGATTTTGATAAGACATAAAATACACATAGTGTCTTCATAAATGATTTAACCCCACTGTGGTACTGCAGTAGTGCAGTAGATGCTAACGTTTGGGGAGATGTTTACATTGAAAGGGAGGTGTTTCAGTGGCCCCTGATATGATGAGACTTATAAACTTAGGAACGACACACCTATTCACAATGTTTCATCTATAAGTGAGGAAAAGCTGAAGGTGTAAACAGACATGTATATGTCTGTAGTACCACAGCACATATCATCTGTGAATTAGTGAAATGATGATGTTCACGTGAGGACAATTTGTTCAGTCGCTACAACAAACGTAGCATAAACAAATGGACAATGTCATGTTGCCTGACGTGTTGGTCTCTGTTGCTCTTAGCGATCCGTCAGGGGGAGGACAGCCGCGAGTTGTTGGAGAAGACACTGCTGAAACTTCGACTGGATCAGAAAGGTAACAGGTCGCCGATGTCCTTAAACCGTTTTAATCATCACACGCAACAACAAGAAAAATAAGGTGAAAATGTGCAGGCTGTCTGAACTCTGTTGTAAGGTGTTGGACTGAGCTGAAACCCAATACATTTGAAAGTGTAATCCTCAGGCTCTCTGTCGGTGTTGTTTGCTGCCATATTATTTTCATTTCCAGCACACAATGAATCTTGGGATAGGTTGGGCCATTTGAAGGAGCCTTCGAAATGGGACTGGTCTTCAAATAAAAGGATGTGGAGTAGGGACACAGTTAAAAAGCCATAAAAAGACTGTCAGCGGAGAAAGTAATAAAGCCCTGTCTCTCTCTTTTTTTTTTTTTTTCCTTCATCTCTGGCTGCTGTCCCACTCTCTACCCGGTAATGGCTTCACTCCCACTCAGAGTCACTCCTGCGCTACTGTGTGGTGTGGAACACCAATGCTAGAAACTGTCTGGATGCCCAGGCTGTCCTCCAGGTGCTCCTCACACACCTGCCGCCTGAGGAGCTGCTGCAGTACCAGGGCGCCCGAACACACCTGGAGGGGCTCATCCCATATACAGGTCAGTGAAGGCCGTGTGTGTGTGTGTGTGTGTGTGTGTGTGTGTGTGTGTCTAAGTCAGCCAAAAAGCGTTGGGCAGAGGAGACAATGAAGTGTATTTATGGAGCTTTAATCTCGGTCAAATTATTGTAAAATACCCACATTGCAGATCTGTATATGAAAACAAACCTCCAACAAATCTCCCAGCCTTAGACATTGAATGATTCAGTATAGCGAAATAGAAACATACACAAAATACACTTGATATACAGAATAACTGGGATTGCCACTGGGTCCAAGGGCTTAATGAGAACGACACCATTAGAATAGTTGACATAAGGAAAGTTGAACAAGTGCCATAGAAGCAGTATAAGTGAACTGTGAAACCTGGTTTAATGGTGACGTAATGGAGACAAACAGGTTTTAAGATATCTTTTACATGTGCTACTGCAATTAAAGACCTTCCTACAAAGAAAATGAGGAATAATCTCTGGGGCCTGAGGTTTTATTTTTACCTCTGTTCCAAAGATAGGTGTGTCTCATGTTGTGGGCACACATTCTTTTGCATGAGTGCATACCCATGTTCCACAGGGTGACTTAACATGACTCACATTTGACTTAAACGTGGTAAACTGGAGAAACAGGACATTTAAGTGTCATCACTAGAACTGGTTTAACTACTGTTAGAAGAGTGTCTCCTTTCCTCTTTTTTTCTGTGGGACAGTGTTAACATAAACATGATAGTTATTGTTTTGCATAGGCAAAGTGGATGGAAAAATGACCTTATTGTGAAGATATATACCATAGTTTCCTGTTACCCTTCACATTATTTCCTGGTCATGAATCTGATTTTGACTGAAATGACTGATTCCTCTTCTATCTCCCACAGAGAGACACATGCAGAGGATTGGACATTTGCTGCAGGCGTCCATGTTCCTGAACTATATGTGGCAGAAGATGAGAGTGGCCGGAGCACCGTCCAGGTGAGAGTCTCAGACTATTTATTCAAGCTCTCAGGTCACAGACTGGAACTCATGAACTCATCTAAGACCCTGCTCTGTCGTTTCTTCTGTGTAACAAAAGACATTGTCTCACAATCCGTCAGTCAAACATGCTGGAAGATGAAGAGATTGTGTTGTTTGCTACTGAGCAGCATTCTCAGCCTTGAATGAGGCATGCTGCCACATTTTTCCTTTTCTGAATAAAGCTTTGAAATGACAGACTGCAAATGATGCGTGGAAACAGTTCCCATGGTTTCTTTTGTCATAATTCACTACATATCTCTGGAGCGTAACCTTACAGTATGTATGTAGTTACATGATAGATGCTGTTTGAAGAAAACTGCTGTTTTGCAGTCTCTGAGTCTAATCCATGTTGTTATATCTGTCTAGCATGGGCCAAGATGAAGAAATGGACACCACTCCATTGGCACAGAGCCAACCTTTCCTGATGATTGACAAGGAGAAAGGAAAGGGCAGTGGTGAGGAGAGGCAAGATGCTGGGGATGACAGCGATAGCGGACAAGATGAAGATCCAAATTGTCCTGTTGAGGAGGAGGAGGACGATGAGGTCAGCGCTACCAAGAAAGCCTCCACATGTGGCGGGAGGATAGCAAACGGAGAGAGCACCAAAACAAATGGCAACCACCACTCTGAAAGTGAGGAGAGTTCAGAGGACGAAGATGTGGAAGAAGATAAGAACGAGCAAACTAAAATGGTGAAATGTCTCCCAGTTTCTTCTGCCCCTCAGTGCCAGACATTTGCCAGCTGACAGGGATCACCAAGCTAAGCACAGATGACTCACTCCTGACGAAAAAAACCCAAAAAACTCAGGAGGTCTTCTTATCTCGGAACTTTAGCTGGAACAACACACTGAATGTGTGGCAGTGCAGGAAGAGACAGGTGTGGAATGATGATAATACACACAACAGGCCTCTCTTTCCTGAGTTCCTCAGACAAAACGGACAGAAGGGAGGAAAAGATATGGAAGGAGAGATTGAAGGAAGGAGGTAAAAACAGCCAGGCAGGTTTGAGCTAGGGTTATCATCACAGCAAATACCAGCTCCCATTGTCTGCTTATGTAATGTTGCATAGTCCTGATTTACCAGCTCAACAAAACACAGAAGGCTGGTTATATTACCGTGCATTTTTTTTTTATGTCACAACTACAAATGTTTATAAAATAAAAATGTGTTCCAGGTGATTTAAAATGAGTAAAAAATTAGTTGTATTTTGTGTTACAACATGGAGTTTTTAAGTTGCACAAGCAGCAGTCTATAAAGTTTGATCCATCAGTCATTCGCATGCTGATTTACTTAAAAAAACAAAACAAGAATTTCTTAGTGGAATTGGGAAAATGTTCGAGCTGAGTGCGGGTTTTCACCTTTTTTATTTCTTCATATTTTTGCAAAGTTAAGGTGGGGCACATGAAGATTAATCTTATCAATCCGTGCTTATATTTGTACAAAGCTTCTCAGTAATAAAGGAATATGCCCACAATTTTTATCTAATATAATATTGGGTGTGTATTCAGTGTTAATCACACATTCCATTCTTCAAGTGGAGATTTCTGTAAACATGCTTTAACAGGAAAACAGAACTGGTATGTCATACAAACATTTACTTTTTCTGCAGTTACAGGAACAAATCGATCACACTCTGTGCACTCGGCACAGTGAAAATGCATATAAGGCTCAACATAAGATTTCCAGTATGGAAAATAAATCATCATTCAAAACAGATAGTAAAGAGGTGAGTTATACATGTTTAGTGTATCTTGATTGATCATCATGTTTATACATTAAAGCTGATTTAAATGTAGCTGATTTTGTTGTAAACATGCACATTATACATCTCAGACAACATTAACAAAACTGAGAAGTTATTTTTTCTATTCAGAAAATATTCTATTCAAGGGGTATTGACACAACTTCATTTCTATCGCATATTCCCACAGTGCTATCAAGGCAAATAATGCATTTAGTTTTCTGATCAGTCTTAAAGATTTAATCACGTGAAACTAAGAATAGTTTAAGCTTAGATTTACCCCTTCATATTTACATAGGAAGCAGGTCTGCCATCTTCTATAGTAGCCCAGAATGGACAAAGGGGCCACCATAGGTTCTCCTCACAGCTAGACACCACTAAATCCTACACACTGGTGTTTAAATTATAAAAATAAAGCCGACGTTGGTGTCAACAGAAACTTCATCGGCTCAGTATCTCGGTCGGTGTGGGTGACACACCGCCTCTGGCTGCGTTCTTGCGGGTGACAGTGCTGCAGCGGGTGAGGATCTCCTGAGCTTGCGGCCTGGGCGGCACCTTTGGTGTTGTGGGCCCCTTGTAGAGGTTGGGATCAGAGACGCTGGGGATCATTTTCCCCTCCAAGCCGCTTGTTGGGCTGAGGCGGTTGCTTGCCACGGGCTGAGGCGTACGGCTGAGGCGCAGCTGCTCGTCGTTGGCGCTGTGGCTCAGGTTGAGGGATGAGCTCGCCGAGGACATGAGGTCATCGCTGAAGCTGAAGTTGCTGCTGCTGCTGCTGCTCACAAAGCTTCCCATGCTGTCTGACCTCAGGCTCTTGCCATGTTCCTCCTCTCCTTCCATCTCCACCATGATGGTGGGTGGAGGACTGTGCTGTGCGGTGGCAGGTGTGGAGGCAACGCTGGTAGCAGGGGCACTGTGTGCAGGCTGAGCAGGAAGTTGCTCAGACAGGGTGTTAAGAGAGTGCGACCTCTGCTTGCTGTCTGGTTGGAGCGGGCGGGGTGAGGACGACCTTAATGGTGGAAGTTGCAGCAGGTTCCCTTGAGAGCGGCTGAGCTGGTGGGACTGAACCAGCGTGGAGGAGGGGACTGGGAGCTGGTAGGAGGTACGACGATCTTGATTGTGGACTGCCATGCGGATATGAGGGTAGTTGTAGGGCTGCAGGTACATGGTGGGGATGTAACCTGCTTTACCATTATATCTGTTGAGAAAAAAAAAAAAGTGAAGAAATGCAGGGTTGAAAATCTGGATTTTTAGATTTACATCAAGATACCGGCTCTTAATTACAGGCTGCAGTGCTTCATCAACTTCAGGAATGTACGGCCAACATGAGCACAAACACTCTGGTATTTTGTTGATGATTGATCTTGTTTACACTGTCTGTCTGAGGGATTCTAAGTCTGACGGATGCCTTTTCCCTTTACCTCATAGAAGATGTTTAACATACTGCCATTTCTGCCAGTGTCTTTCTTTTCACGAGCATGTATTCATCACCCTGTCCTATTCATCTTCAGCTTTTTGACAGTCACCGAAGTCTCTGTGGCACCTTTCTCTCGGCAAAGTCAAGGATGAAACAAATACCTGATGAGCCACCAGCCGTTGTCGGACTTCTGCAGGACCTCCACCACTGCACCGATGTTCACGGTTATCTCATCATCTTTGGTGGCCTTGTAGCTCTTGATCGCAGTGCACAGCGTTCCTGAGAAAGGAAATTACTTTAACACCTAATGTCATGCTGACTGACATGAACCTACTAAGGTAATGTTTGGTAATGGTTGATTGGATTAGGTCAGGAATTGCATGTATGCATGTACCTCTTTCAGTAGTCCCATCTATGTCATCTTCATCCTCATCATCATCCTCATATAGCTTCTCCAAATAGGGGGCAGGGAACCAGGCCATCTTCTTGTCTTCGTTCTCCACAAGCCACCACCCTGAACCAACACAAACGCACATTAACCTCATCACAGAGTATATTTGTGGGGCCTGTTACACGACCCTGATTGAAGTTTGTTTGCTCACCTGCTTTGTCCTTGATAAGTACGTCCACTTTTTCATCCAATGCCACTTTGAACGCTTTGTTCTTGGTGTCTTTGGTCTCGTACGGGGCCACACATCTGTACGTCTCTGTGACAAACGGCTGGGTCACGTTGCCACCTTGTCCTGCGTTCCCCCTGATTTCATCATCTGTTGGCATGATGATGATGCTGAGGATGAGAGCTGCAGGTTAGTTTGGAGGTAAACGCACCAGATTTTGTGCATGCATTTTTTTTTCTTTTCTGCTGTGCAGTCACAAGGGTGCACATTTAGTGGTGTCAGGATACCATCAGGGCTGGTTCCTGGTCTACTCTGTTGTATTTCAAAGGCTGTTGGCATTGATACTAGTTCCGCCATCCAGGTCCACATGGTTGCAGGACTGCTCTGCCATAACTTCAGATCTGAACATGTATTTTCATGTATTCAGTGTATTTGTATTTATCTACAAGTCTTCTTGTCCACATATTGTTTGTTGTGCACTTTTCAATTCTTGCACATTTATCTGCCGATACCTATATTAATAATGTATTTAAGACTTTCACTGTAATGTATAACACTACAATTCTTTATCATGTCATAATTTCTTTTTCTTTCATTCTTTCTTCTCAAATGCCACTGCAGTTAAAAGCAGCTCATCTGAATATATACTTAAATTAGATTTAGAACAAATACACTGTAAATATACAGTATATAATGTTAACTATAAATAATGTCAAGTTAATTTTTATTAAAGTCTCTATTACTTTTTACTTAATCCGGCTTAATACCTCAGACTATTGGTGGGTTAGGATGTGGAGGGTGCATGGGCCTGGAGAGCAAGAACTCATCTGGCATCCCTACATAAAACTGTTTAAAACTGATGTTCAGACTCTACCTGTTCTTAGCAAACTCCGGCTGCAGGTCCTGGTCTTTGGGGTGGAAGAACTGGATGAGGTCAGCAGACTGAGTGACCCGCTGGTCGCAGCTCAGGAGCTCGTTGCAATATTTCTGCAAGAACTTGAGGCGCACGAGCGATTTATTGGGACCTTTCCTTTGACCGCCCCGCTTCATCCTCCTCTCTGAAGGAAACACGACACACAAAGTCAAAGCCTGTTTTTGTGTTGCACATTGTGATACACACACACACGCACACGCACACACGCTTACCGCGAAATCTGGGGATGACTCTCTCCGATTTTCTCAGTTTACTTGTTGTCGGGAACGCTTTCTTCATTTGTTTCTATAAAGACCAATTTAAGTTAAACGTTACAGAAACAAGCAGCCACCTTCTCGTGTGCAACCCCGATTTTATTTTTTTATTTTTTATTTTGTGTTTTATACTCACGTGCAGTTTCTTGAAATCCTGAAAAGTTCTGTAAACAACGACGTCACTCTGATCGGACCAAAGCACGGAGGTCATGTACATCTGGAGAAGGAAGATGCAGATTTGATCAGACTGCAGAAAAGCACACGTGAATTCGTTTTTGCATAGAGAAATAACTCCGCCTGCGCTTACTTTGCTCTTCTCCTTGTGCATCACTCCGATTAAACGGACACTGAGGGGATACCGCTGGGCCTCCATGACCAAATCCCGGAGACGTGACCAGGTGCTCTGAGTAGTCCAGTGGCGACACGAGCCTCGCAGCCTCGCTCAGGTGTGAGACTGGAGCGGTGGTGCTCTGCAGGTGCGTTTTTATTCCCTCCAGCGGCGCAGGTGTGGCTCCGTGAGTCACAGCTGCACAATCAGAGGTGGAGGAATCTCCTCGTTGTTCTCAGGAAACTCCAGCGTTGCTCCAAAACTTAGTAATGCTATTGGCAAATCACACGTAGGTCTTTATTCTAAAATTAGAAAACACAGAAACCGCTTTAATGTTCACATAGCTTACTTTGCCAAAGGACATTTTCCAGGCTGCTTCGCATTTTCCATTCACAAAGAATTTGAGTGGTGAGATTGATTCTGCAGGTTATTAAATTATGAAATAAACATAAACACCCATGTCTTACAAGTTTGTTCAGGCCCATTCCATCAGAAAATGTCAGTTTTCTGATTTGTAGTGTTTACTTCATTCTGCGTCGAGCGCATTTCTCACCAGTCTAGAAAAAAAAACGTTACTGTAAATTTTGTGCTTTACACAAAATGTAAATCTAATGTAATGTAAATCTATATATCTATAATCTATATATTAATCTCTCTATATATAGAGAGATTATATTTATAATTTCTATAATCTATATATATATATATTAGATAATAAGATGCTAGAAAATAAAGAAGAGTGAAACCAGGTGAAAGAGCTCTGGTCTTCTTGGAGGAGAAAAACTCACCTGAGTGCTTGGGACTAGATTTTTATGCCACACCACACTGATGTATGAGGGCATTTTTTTTTCCTTTTTGAAATTAAGTAAGTATTGCAGTTGGCAGACCCTGAACAAGCACAAGGTACATTCAGTATAAAATAAGAATTGTTTAGAAAAATGTATTATTTATTGTATTTTATTGTGAAGGACCATGTAGAGAATTAAACATAAATGTTAACATTTGATGCATTGTACCAGAGACGTCTGAAAGCCAATTTGTCAATTTGTCATCAGCAGTGTCCTGGCAGGTTACCACTAACACTTCCACACAGTGATGAAACGACACTAACTAAACTAGAAAAACAAGAAAGAACACAAAACACTAATTAGTCACATTAATACATCTCTCTCTCTCTCTCTCTCTCTCTCTCTCTCTCTCTCTCTCTCTCTCTCTCTCTCTCTCTCTCTCTCTCTCTCTCTCTCTCTCTCTCTCTCTCTCACACACACACACACACACACACACAGACAGGAAACTGAAATGGGGTGTGATGGCGCAGCTCCAAATCTACGTGCCTGGCTGTGTCTGTGTGTTTGTGGTGCTTGTTTGAACATTTTCCCTCTCTCCACTCCAGTCAAACTCTGACCAAATGGTTTCCCAAATTCCTTGTCAGCACCATGAGTATGTTAGATAGGGATGAATACCAAGCAAAACACACTGAATATAGAACCAGTGATTACAAAGGTCAGTATAGTTTTCAACAGGTTTTTCACGGGTTTGACTGGAAGAAGAACCAACTCTTTGTGTTGTCTGGTTAATCCACATATCTACTAAGATACACTAATGCCCATCATTCTCAGCAGCCACTTAAAGTGCATCCAAACCAACACACACACACACACATGGATCTGGATAACTTCAACTTCCGCACAAGAAAGATTAATACAAGTTTGTGTTGTGAAATGCAAGAGTTTGGAGATACTTGACTTCACACTATTACTAATGAATTATCTGCAAATCATCTGCAATATTTGTATGTGTTGTATCTTTATTTGTTGTCCTTCATATTCTGACATGTGTCATCCTGTATGTGCTCTGTATGTTCCGCACTGTATGAATGAAGTTTATGATGACAGTTTCACAGTGGAAGGGCTCGACTGCAGATGTTGACAACCAGCCTTTACCAACGTCATTTAATATCTATTTAACTTTCATTTTCTTTTTACACCTGCATCATTGTAATTTTTACGTGTGTCCATGTTGCCATGAAAGAAAGGGAAGAAATCAGAATTAGCATGATGATCTCAAATTTTTATAGATTTGTCTTTATGGATTCATACCTGTGTCATTCTCTGTTGTCTTCTATTGAAGCTGCATCAACTACTAAAATATATTTTTTCAACACAAACAAAAAAATATAACCAATACATAAGCACTGTTATCCCAGCCAAAGTGCATGGATTACTAGGATACAGTGAAAATGCATTAGCCCTGCAGGCAGTGAGTGTTGAGTCATTAAGACAGTTGTTAGCATTGTTAAAGCCAGATGAGGAAGTTCTTGCCCACTTTTTTTGAACATTTCTTTCCTTTTGTGGTTCACATTGGAACATGTGTTTCCTCGTCTTCAGCCAAGTGTCGTTACCTGTGGCACGTACAGCGAACATGAACCACACTAATTGATCATTGACTCGTTTTTACGTCATCAGTAAAGCTGCATTATAATGGTTGATCAACCGCCTGCTGGGGTCCTGTGATCATTGAACACCAAACGCATGAATAAAAAAAAAAAACTCATGATTTTTTTAACCCAGCACATAAACTGGTTCACTGTTTGACTTTGACTGAGCTGACCTGCATGGGAATACGCTGCAGCCAGTAGGATCCCTCTCTCCATTTGAGAGTCTATAAAGGGGTTGCAGGGTAAGGGGGACTGGCCTGTATCCGTATCTATATGTATTTGTAGCAGCAGTTTTTTTTTTTTCACTCACTCAGCAGCTACATTATGTCAGAGACGAAACAAAGTTGGCAACAACTTACTTAACACCAGTGCTGCTGAAAAATGTTCAACTTGGTCGGGACTCCCTGACATGTTTGAAAGAGTTGAGGTCTTGAAACTTTTCATGGCTCACTACTGACATCTAGTGCTGGCTGCTAGGATCCCTGTGCTCTGAAAAACTCCATGGGAGGTTTGACTAAACTTTAGCAGGGCTGGGTTTATTGAAAAAAATAAAATAACAGCAGTAGTATACAAATAGTTCTCTTTATTTCTCCTCACACATTACATTCATAGCAGATTTATCATACATCATCTTCTCTAAACCGACCCTTTAAATCAGATGTAATCAGTCACTGACTTTAAATGACACACTCCCAAACACTTTCTTACATTGCACGTTTTGTTGATTTCTCTATTTTATGATGAATAAAAAAAGGTAATTATTTTGAAGTTGTTCAGATTGCAACACCTCCAATCCACTTGTTGGGGTTTTTAATAAAATGACAGTGCCGACAGTATTTCCACAACAACCCATCAAGACCACGTGTCATGCTGCAGGCCAGCTGAAAGTCTACAAGCAACAAAGAGGCAGGCAGAGTACATGCTCTCTCCAGCAGAGAGCTTTTACATCAACCCCTTGCAGAACACTTTACCTTTAACTTCAGAAGTGGATGAAAAGCGCCTTCGCACAACTTCTCTCAAACACAGAAATATACTTTCATGATTCCTTTTAAATAAAATATTACTAACCTTAATTTCTTAAAAAAAAAAAAAAAAGCTTTACAAGCATTTAAAATTGTAAGGCAGCAGGTTTTTCCCAAAGCATCAAGGAGGCTTTATTCTTCATCACCTTTTCCTACTCAACACTCCTCGAGCCTCAAAGGTGCTTCTTTACATAATACTCCACTGGACAGAACAGTCACACACTGTAGCTAAGTGTCTTACTTGAAGCTCTATGTTATATCCTACTTTTGTGACTTATTTCAAAAGTAAAAAATGTGTTAAAATAAACCAATGCAGACATATTTTCACTGCTTCTACAAGTGGAAATAATGTGAGACAGATGAATGTGACCATGAGACAGGAACTGACAGAAACTTAAACTTTATCCACAGACTCAGTCTCCAGTCAAACTACACATGTGCCATGAAATCTCTATTACTCTGGTCCAACTTCCACATGACCAAAATTCTGAAAAACATTTCAGAATAATCACGAGGAGGAAGGTGTTGTCACATATCTGAGCTTTAAATGCTGGTCATTGCAATTAAATAAACCTCCTTATCCTTTCTATCATTCTTAATTTTATTATGCATTCTTTCTCTTGATTAAAACAAATAAATAAATCACTCTTGAAGAGAAACCATCTGAAATTAAGTTAGGTGGTGTAAGAAACCCTTCCTATTAGTGAGCTTTGGCTTGCATAGAGAAAATTCAGAGTGAAGCCATTTACAGACTTTTTGTTGAGATGTTTAGTGGATTTTTGAAAAACACAGCAGCTTGGAAATGATTGGTTATTAATGACCATTTCTAGCTCACACCATCCCTGATCAACAGACAACAACTTAGTCTCACAGACCTTGCAGAAAAAGTGGATCACTGCTCACCATTGCTTCTGTTGAAACCTTTTGGCAAAACCCCTACATCACGCTCTGCATTAATCACTAAGGTGCATCAAAGCGATATTTCAGAGATGCTCTATAATCAGAAAAAGAGAAATAAATTAAGCTTTGCTGAACAAAACTCCTCTTACAACTTTATACTCTTTCTTTTGCAACTCTTAACTGAAAGGCAATTATATTAATAGTGTCTCCACTGAAGGAAACCTGGAACCTGTTTTGATGTCCAACTCCTGGGAGACACATACTGTGAGAGCACAAAGCAATCAGTTGCACAAAATTGAAATAAAAACAGGTAAAAAAAAGAAAAAAAAAAGAAAAGAAAAAAAAAGGACAAATTAAAAATGAAATCCGAGGCAAACATCAGCTCCACAGCAACAGTGACAACTGTCCATTTGTCATTTCCTTCAGTCCACCAGAGGAGTGTCTGACCACGTTTATTTCCCCACAGCGAGGAAAACCGGTCACCGCCATTCTTGGCATTAAAAGGGCTCCTCCGTCGTTGCCATCCCATTTAAGCACAGCGCAGCATGAACTGTCCCTTACTTCACTCAATATTCCTGTGTGTTTGTGTCACCGAAATTCATAAATGGGCACACTGTGCACCTGAACATGGTTTAGGTTTAGAGACTGGTACCTGCAGATGTAAATAAAAAAAAAAGAAAAAGAAAAAAAGAGAGACATTAAAAGTGCTCTTTTAGTCATTGAATTTGGCTTGTAATGCTGCTGAGCTACAAACAGGAGCGGTAGTTACCATTCAGAACTCCTATGGTAATAATACCCCTCGATAGTGGCTGTGGACTTCTGGAAGCAGATGTAATAGAAGCCTGCAAAGGAGGCACCGCTGATGTCTTTGATAGTGTGGTCTGGAACCAGAAACTGCTCCTGAGAGTGCAGGAAACAGCGGAGGTTAGAGTTTGAAGCTAACATGAGAGAGAGAGCGATGTGACAGTGAGATCACGCACTAACCTTCCACCTCATGAAGACGTAATCACTGTTGTCCAGTGCGTCGTAGTCAAAGTCGTCCGAGTTGAAGCTTTTGGCATATTTGTAAAAAGGCTGAAACTTGCCCTAGTTGAGTGAACATTAAAAACAGGGAAGAGAACAGAAACTAAGGAGATGACAACAAGACAGCAACTATAACAAAAGGTGCAAAGTTTAACTGAACTGCCATATAAATAATTAATTAAATCTTTATTAATCATTACATGCTTATAAAATAAAGAGATGCCTGTCATTTGATTTTCACAGTTCCCATGGGCTTTTCTCACACCACAGTGATAAGTGCTGCTCCTTCTATTGTTAAACAAAATTAAAAAGACTAAACTTAATTTTGCACAGTTTACAAAATGATAGTGAACTGGTTATATGAAGAGCTGCAGGCTACAGTTTGGATGAACTTAAACCTCCAACATGTCTCAGATGCCTTTCCCACTATGCAGAATGTTATTAACATCATGGTTGCTCATGGTAAATATCCTTCAGTTTTCCAAACTGTATGTGCTGTATTTGATGCAAGCCCAGCCCAGTCTGCTAATATCAAATTCTTAATTCACTGGTCATCCATTAATCATTTACAAACATACTTTCAACGAACCAAAATAACAGAATAAAGATCAAGAGAACATACCCAGTGTTTTCTGTCCACATCCTCATCTGCATCCCACTTCCTGGTTAAGAAAGGCCTCTTTCGACTGATAATTTCACCAGCAAAGAACGTTGTGAGAGTGGGATACTCCTGTCACACACAGAAACAAAAGTGAAAAGTAAGAAAAAGTTGAAACAAAGCTGGCGGTGAAACCTTTTCCTAACTTCATGAGTGCAGATTATATTTGTTTTAAAACTGCATAAAAGGTTTAAAAAGCTCTGTCAGTCCATCACTGTGCAAGGTGAGGATAATTCAAAATTCCAGACTTTCAGTGGCTTGTTTGTTGTGCAGCAGGGCATGGCCTGAGCATCAGCAGAAAAGATTACAGTAATCGTGATGCAATGATTTAGTATCCTTTTTCCCCATGTCCTTAATATCTGTTGATATTAGGATGTAGCTGTGTATAGCCATGCATTGAATAACCGCCCTGTATAGGCCTACTGCAATAAGTAGATGCATTCAGATGCATGTTTACAATCTGTCATCTTAGTTTAATTTTCTCATAAACACCCTCTCAGTTCAAATATAATTTACTTCTTCTATAGCGACACACACAACCTGGCTACTCCTCATCTTTCACTCCACTGTGCCACAGCCAAAATCTACTCCAGGATTCTGCTGACCTTTTCCCTTGCATATGTTGCATAATGTAATGGGTATACAGTTGACACACTTAAGCCAAGGACTAGAGTCTACACCTTAAAGAGTAGGGTTAAACCTAATGCCCCCTCATTTGCCTACATCTAATCTTTGTCGCAATTCAGCCTGCATCAAGCAAGAGGAAACCAGTTTCTACTTGCTTAAACAGGGCTAAATGCTTAAACTAGTTTGTACTTAGTCTTTGACAGAATAAAGGTCAGTCTTACTACATCTGACCTAGTTTCAAAGCTTACCTCAGTCAGGCCTTTGATCTTCAGGTATCCACACAAGTAAGAGTCCTCCATAGTCACATGCTGCCCAAGACAAACAGATTTAAGGAACATTATACTGGCCTGAAATCATAGGGGCAAAATGGTTCTGCTTCTTCTTTGTGATGAAAACATGGCAGTAGGAGTTGTGTGAACAGAGACAAACACTGCAAGTAGGCATTATATCTTCTCTTATTAGGTCTGTTGACATAAATTAATTTCATTCATTTAGGTAGCTAGTTGCACAAGATGCTAACATGTTTGGATAGTATATGTACTGCAAGATAGGTGACGAAAACATTTCTGAAAATTGGTCCAAATCCAAAATGAAATGCAAGAGTAGCAACACAGTCACCTGGGCTGGCTCAAAACTGGGTCAGCGTGTTAGTTGTTTGACAGCGAAAAAGCTAAGGAGCTACCGTCTGCTAAGATAGCAACTAGAGCTATAAATATGCTGACTTTACTGTTATAACAATAAACAAACTCATGTTAAAACCAAAGAGAATTAGTGAACGTCATTGACAAATTTACCTGCAAAACAACCTCAACGTCGTAAGCGTTGCCTTTGCTCTTCTGGTAACCCCGAAACTGTGCGCCGCTGTACAGCAGTGAGGTGGCTACACCCGGCTGGTAGGTGTTGATCGGGGCAGGGGGAACAAGAGACGCCGAGGATGAGCAGGCCGAGCCGATAGCACTGCAGCACTCTGCTCGGACAGGCATGATGAGCGCTAAAGTGTCACCGTCAGCAACCGTCATGAACTTTGTGGCTGAGCACACAACAGCTACAGAGAGAAGGGGTACTGACAGAGGAGGGTCTGCCAGATGCACACAAATTATCAAGGTCCAAAACTTTACTCAGTTTGTGAGCTGTCCAAGAACTGATTCCTTAGGAGGCGGACTGCAACGTCTCATTTGAGAATCCAGCTTCCCTGAATCTCATTGGCTGGAAACTGGTGCTCGGCTTGAGCAAGAATCTCATTGGATAATGTACCAAAACGCATTCTGGGATATGTATTCAACACACTACAAGACTACAACCATGAGAGAAATGAGGGAAACTTAGATAGGAATAACCTCAGATTCTGGATCTGGGGGTAATTATTTTTCTTCTTCTAAATCTTCACACTAGTTCTTCACAGTCTTAGGAGCACTGGACATAATATTCAAATATGTATTCTTTGTGCATGTGACAATTAAACCTGATGATTATCAAAATTATTTTTATTACCTCAAAACAGACAGCAAGAAATTGTATGAAAGAGTGAACATATTTATTTAGTACAATATTTCTTTACTATAATAATAAAACAGAAAATAACAGTGAACAGTGGACAGTGAAATTTGTTACAGTTGTCCAAGAAGGTTGTGAAAATATCCTGTTCCTTTTTTTCTTTACCAATTACTTGAATAAAATTCATGTTTGTGGACTCAGTTGTCTCAAAGATCATGCTACAGACACTCCTCCAGCTGCTCCCTCAAATGGTCCACATATCTGTGGACGTCCGAGAGGTGCATGCGGTTTCGCTTAAGTTCTTTGTCTTGAATCTGTAAAAAAAAAAAAAAAAAAAAAAAAAAAAAAAAAAAAAAAAAAGACAAAAAGCAAACAATAACAACACTGACCGATACGGAGGAGAGGTTTTTCATCCATATAAAAATATAAATTGGGGTACTTGCTATGAGGTAATTCCAGCAACCTACCCCTTTAATGAGGGCNAAAAAAAAAAAAAAAAAAAGACAAAAAGCAAACAATAACAACACTGACCGATACGGAGGAGAGGTTTTTCATCCATATAAAAATATAAATTGGGGTACTTGCTATGAGGTAATTCCAGCAACCTACCCCTTTAATGAGGGCTACTTTCCAGGCATTGACACCTGTAACTAGCTCATTCTCTCGGTTATTGATCTTCAGCAGGTGGTTATCATGGCCGGTGGACAGTGCATCCATCACAGTGTCTTTGTCTGTAAACAGCTACATAGAGAGAACACAGGTGTGAAAAGCTGAGGGCATCGACACTGGTAATGAACCATACCCTCACTTCACCTAACCTGATCTGACCTGTAATGCTATCTACAGTCTACATAGTCATAGGTTTTCTCTGAGATGGAGCAGAGCAGAAGTTTTTGATTATAAGGCTATAATAGTCTACAGTAACCATAATGTAATCCTATCTTTTAGATAATAACTTTGGTAAAAAAAAGAGATAACACATACACTTCTAACATCATCCGGTATGTCGTCATCCAGGTCATCCTTGGCCACTTTCTCCAGAGTTGCAACAGCAATCTTTCGCACATTCTGATTATAATTATCCTCCAGATCTCGACACTGGGCAAACGTATGATTGTGTCAAAGAAGTCGTTTTGACAAGACTACGTTATTGATGTAGGGACTCAGATTTAATAAAAATTCAATCCAGTTCAAATTGGATCAAGATAAAGATGGGACATTTCTTAAGATCTTGTTCAAAAGTCAGGGTAAACATATAATAGAGGTAGCTGTTGCAATCACTCTTTGCTGGGTTAATGTGACACTGCATTAAGATGTATTTTTTTCTCAAAAACATATTATTATATAATATATATATTAATTTAGAACAGTGTAAAAAGCAGTGAAAAGGATATATCCCTTGAATAGTTTCACTGAAGTTGGCAACCATTTCTGAGATGTTGATGTCCAACTTTTTGATGATGTCCTGAAATGAACAGTTTTTGACAGTAAACTATTGAATCTATACCTTAAGTATAATTATAAAACCATAATAATGTGTATACTTTTATCTTAGATCAGTCTACAAGGTACAGAAGGTTTATACACACACACACCTACCTCCAACTGGCTGACCATCTGAAACTCCAGTGACATGAGGCTGTTACTGAGCTTGCTGATTTCATCATTGTAGTGGCTAATCTTGACTTTCACTACATCTGGGTCTGATAACTGCTGCAACTCCACTATCCTCTGGAAAGGTGTGAACACAAGAGATTTTCCTTTACTGATCTCTAACAGAAAATTTGATGTATTAACTGTTAAAGTTTGTTAAGCATATCACTATGTTCTTCCCAGCTCACCTCTTTGTGTTGCTGCTCAAAATCTGCCAATGTCTGTGATACTTTCTGCTGGTAGTCTGTCAAAGCCCTAGTCTGACCTCTGAAGAAGTAGTTCACCTCTGTCTCTCTTCGTTTATGATCAGCCAAGCCTATTTCAAACAACTGCATACACAGATCCACCATCTGGTGCTCAAATGTAAGCATAGGGTCAAGGAATTCAAGGACTGATTTCCGAAATTATATTTCATTAATAAAGCTGCATGGATGAGAAAGCCAAGAAACAAAGGATATGTTTGAAGCAAACAAGCCACTTCTCTTATGCAGTGTAGTGTCTCTGCCTCTGGATCATCTTTGAACATGCTCTCAAACAGATAAGACCCATTGAGGGACTCCACAAAGGCATCCTGTAGGAAAGACGAACTGAATTGACACACTGTATGTGCATTTCAAGTTTGAGAGCTCAGTGGACAATGAGTGCATCACCAAATGAGAACTTTATATTACTTTGTGTAACTGAAGTTCAGCTTTCTGGCTTTGCTCAGCAGCATGTGCTTGTTGTCTCTGCAGCTCTTCATGTCTCATTTTCACAAGGACATAGTGGTATTTGCTAGATGCTTCTTTTTTCTGCACATGGACACATGTGATTTTGTTATACAATATCAACATGGCAAGTTATAAATGCCCATTAGGACAATTTCCAAACAGCCTTGGGCATAGTCATGGTTTTAAGAAAATTATCTATAAAATGTCTGTTGCCAAAAGGAAGAAAACAACAAAAAATATATGATTACAGCAGATTACAACTTGGATTTGTGTGAAAACACATCACTGTTTATACTTACTGTCTCATCACTAAGTAGTCTGTAGTCTAGGTACATCAAGTTTGGAAAGTAGGCAGCAATAAAAAATTTGTAATCATCCTCCTTAGAGACAGGATTTCCAGATAGGTTGAGGGTGAACAGGTTCTTAAATTTCCTGAGATAGAGTACCTTTGAAATGCATTAGATTTGCATTGGTTACACAAACATTCTATATATATGTTATACTCGCATATATAGTACTTGCAATACAAATGCATATATATATATATATATATATTTAATATGTGACAGATTTTATGAGAGAAATTTATTTTACGTTGTCCAGCTGTCCGAGGAGGTTGTTTGCAATGAGGAAATGACTGAGTGTCTCAAGTTTATCCATGTTTTTAATGACAGAGATTCTGTTGTTGGACAAATTCAGCAATTCAAGCTTCTGGAGAGACTCCAGACCCTCAATTTTCTCTATTTTGTTGAATGACAGATCTAAAAAACACATTCAGAATGACTGTAATTAATACTAGGAGTTACTGGGCTTATATTTCAAGATGTTTTGTACATGTTTGTCAGTATCATTATGACAAGAATGTAAATGCAAAGCTTCATTTTACCAAGCCACGTCAGATTAATTAGACGGTCCAGGCCCTCAATCTTCTCTATGAGGTTGTTGTTCAAATCAAGCCTGGCCAAGGATGTGAAGTCCCATAAGTGGTCAATCCACTGGATGTCTGTGAACAAATAACCTCTCACATACTAACCAATACAAACCCAATACACATTCAGACACTGATTGGTAATTTTATGATTTTTCTCACTTTTGTATTCCAGACGTATATGAGGGACTGCATCAAAGTCTATTCGCCCCGCCGTGGCAGTTTTCCCAGCCTTTGAAGTTTGCTCTGCAACTGCCTTTTGCAGAACCTCTTCATCCATCAAAGTTTGCTGAGATTCATAATTCAATTTCTTCATTCTACTGTTGAGTTGGAAGCACGCTTAACTAAACTTAACCCTCTGTTCAAAAAAGAAAAGTAGACCATATTTTGTTAATTGGGAGTTTGGTTTATGCACAATTTTAACGAACAATAAAGTAAGACAAAATAACAATTAATAGTGTAGCTAGGATAATATTAGGAAGCTAACGCTATAATTAGCTTGCTAAGAAGAATGGATAAATGAGCTTGCCAAACAAACATTATTCGTCAACGATAACAAGCTTCTAAAGTAACTACCTACCAACGACAACCGCAAAAACCCAGCTGTTGTTTCTCCAAAGTACAGTACTCTACTCTCTAAAAAATCACACGATATAAGTTTTAGCACCTTGACAACAGTGTCTGTTGTTTACACACTGTTACATGGCAACTGGCTGGCATTAAGCTGCGTTCAAGTACGATCAAGTCATTCTGTCACAATAAACTTTCAACGTATGCACTAAGCATTCAGTACCTATGTATACCTATAGTCTATACTTAAAAGAATTCATGCCTGAGTTTAATTGAGATTGTTGTTTGTGTATGTCCGTGCATTTATATACAATTATGTTGAGCTATCATGTAAAATACATGCTTAAATGTGAAAAAAAACGTTTGTTGAACATAGCTTTAGTTGTTAAATATGAACGACATTCATTCTAGCCATACATATTGACCTTTCTGGATTTTTTGACCAATAAGATTCTTCTGTAGGCGGGACTAGTTAGTGCCGCCTGGGCCTCAGCCTCTGTCATCCCCGAGCGGATTGTTTGTTGTCAAAATGGAGTTCTTACTTGGCAATCCGTACAGCACTCCTGTGGGCCAATGTATAGGTACGTTAGCCTTGAAATCATTTATTGGAGATGTGATACTTCCTCCACCATACAGAATTTGAGCGTGGACAAAAATGTGGTGTTTTTTTGCAAGGATTTATTTAAGGTTTCGCCAGTGGAAACAGCGAGCTAGCCAGCATCATCGGAGCAAACGTCATCTACTTGGATTGAGCTTCTCGCTAATGTTAGACTGCTAACCTACCAAACTTAGTCCGCTGTAATCACAAGTCATTACGCTAAATCACTATGTGTTTTCTTGGACAGTGCAGTGCAGTTTTTAGGAAAAAAAGAAATGAGGCTGCATTGCATGGGCGTGTAATGACACGGCTTAAAGTGGGTTGTGGAGCCTCAGCTATGTTGAAGTTCAGTATTTCCTTAAGTTCTTGAACAATAGTTGACCTCACTGCGTGGGCTGACAGGTTGGTGTTTGTTTTAAATCTTAAGGCTCTGTACCATGATGTTTATTCGTGCTGCAGCGGAGAAGAAAGACGTGTGGCTTGCCACATCCCTTTAGTGTGGTTACATCTATCTTTGCATCTTGCCTATTGTTTGAAAACTGCTCAGAGCTAAGCAACCTCTGACCCAGGCCAGTTGACACCCAACATCGATGTGCCTTTATCATGAGAGGATGAGGATGAAATGATGATGATAGCTTTTCTGCGAGAGCTTCAGAAAATAATCTTTGCTTGATAATGTAACAGCATAGTCTGGTGATTCTCTATTTTTGTTTCCCTATCCGTTTAATTAAATCCAGTAAGGCTCAGTGATTTTGGTGAATCTCACCCACCATACTACACCTTTTTTACAACATCATTACTGTTCTGCTCCTGTTTATAGAGGGACCACCATCTTTGGTTCTGTTAGCTGATTTCCTACATGGACTTGAGTCTTTACCCTCTCTATTTCCAAACAGTATTGATTTGAATTCTAATGCCGGTGTTTATGTTAAGTTGTGTAAACGTTCCTCAGGCTTTTATGTAGCATTTCCTCCCTGTTTTATTAATGTGTACTTCAACCCCAAAACAGATGTGGACCAAACACAAATTTGTCACACTCCTGATTTATGTTTATGTTTTAGTAAATGCAACAGCTGTTACAGAAGCATTTGTTGATTACATTTTTTTTCTGGTTCTCACAGGGCAAGCTGCTCTTTTATAAACAAGGCATGTCTGTGTAGATTCCAGAATTTCTTATTCCACTTGTTTTTCACTTACTAGAGATAGAACCTAGATAACCATGCACTGCTTTAATCTCGTTAAGCTCATTCATGCCAGTGGATAGAAACAGTTTGGAGGAAGGAAGTCTTTTTGAGTTAGAGGGCCTGAGTTACCACCCACCGGTCAACTGCTCTGTGCTATGTTGGCCAAGATGGCCCCCAGGCACCAACTGTGAGCTCTGTTTCTACCATTTTACTCTGCAGAGGTCCTCTTAGGTCATGTAGTGGGCTGTATGCAGCATATCTTGGATTTCCCCATTTGACGGAGATGCCTGTGTCTCCATCCTGATCTCTCTGGTTGAGTTGCTGCACTGTGCAGAGCTTTACAGCAAGCTATCTGTTTGGCTGTTGCAGTGGCAGCACAGCAGCAGGGCAAGGGATCAATTTACCTGACACAATGAGACAGACTGGGGAGACAGAGACTGGTGCATGAGGGCATTATTCATTTCCTAAGTGACTGAGAAGGGGTTAGAGGTGGTGAATGATGTATGCAGGTGTGTGCCACGTGTGCATATGTCTTTGTTACCATTTCACATGAGGGGAAGTTCAAGCTATGCTTCTGTTATTTTTTTTTTCTCATTCAAGCTGCAGCTTCATGGTCAAGGCACAGTAAGTATAGTGGTGAGGGGCTATTAGTACAGAGAGCTAAAGCAATGCACTCTGTCATTCATTAAGTGGAATTGACAATACAGAAGAACACTGGCAAATTTTAACTGATTGAAATGAAAGAAATTTTGATGCACCTGTGATAAATGAAATGACCAGGGCTAGACATGGGTCTATTGGTCAATTTGCCATTTGTCATCTTTATACAACTCAAGTATCCACTGAATGTCTTTTTCAGAATATCATACAAAAATTAAAATTCAAAGTTTAAGAATTTCTTCCAGTATTCAACTAGACAAATGTCTCATGAATGCTGGTTAATTCTGTGCCAAAAAGCCCTGAACATAACCAGAATTTACAGCCAGCTTTTGGCAAGCAGATGGTGTCAAACAACTAATTCAGTTATACTGTATGTAGAAGAGGAAAAAGCGAGCAAAGTCATTAAAGACAAAAGATAAGGTCGAGTGGAAAATGTGTAGAGAAAGGAAGAGTTATAAAAGGACAAAACATGGAGAGATGGGGCCAGAGAGGGACAGAGATTTGTGGCTTTGTTGGCAGTGCGTGGCACAGCCTGCCACTGGAAAAGCCATGTGATCGACTGGCTTCACTGGAGTGGTGTCTATTCCCAGGACTGGGGGGATTGACACAACACCACGAATGCATGCACTCAGCGGGCATTCAACTTCATTAGCAAGGCTCTGATTGTTCAGGGTCGTTGTAGTTCATTTCACATGGAGAGTTCAGATTTTTCTTTTTCCTCCTCTGCCAACCCTGCTCTGCCCCTTCCTCGACCTGACAATCCACTTGAGGAGATTACATGGGATATTCTAGTGGAAGTGGCTGGTTAATTCTTCCAAACTCAAGTCATATATACTGCACACCCAGACACAGCACACTATTTTTAAACGCTGCTCATGACGAGATTCACTTTATGTCTCTCTATTTTTGTCGAGTGTTTGTAGATGGGAATGTGCCCCAGCAAAGATACCTGTCTCAGTGGTTTCCCAGTCTGTGACGAGTTGATTAGAGAGGGGAGGTAGAGCATGAATAAGTCATGGCTATGAAGCTTGTCCAACTTTGAGCTTCCCAAAAGGAAGGCAAGATGGCCCAGTGAGAGTCTCTTGGCCAGGGCATGACAGCCTGCTCAGGGCCTCTGGGCTCCAGAAAAAGGAGCTCCTCCTGTCAAAGCTCAGGAATTGTCTAATGAGAATCTATTGACTGTCAGCCACAGGATCTTGGTCACAGTTTGCTTCAGTAAAAAAAAAAAAAAAAAACTCTTGTAAAAAAAAAAAAAAAAACCTTTTTCTCACCCCCAATGACTGCTATCCTAAAAGATATCAGCATTCACAGACATGATGGATGGATTTGGGGGACAGGAGAGGAAGGAGGAGACAGAGCGAGGAACGCATTGATGACTGCAGTGCCAGTTCATCACTGGAGCTTCTCTCTGTCTGGATCACATTATTTCCTGCCAAAATGCTATTAAATTGTAGGGCGGAGTGTGAAGGGGAGAGCAGGTCTCTGTGGCTTCTGTTTTTCAACTGATATATAAGTTATGACTGAGTACACAGACACATCATACCCACAGTCAGCTTCACTTTCTCCTCAGATGTTAGCTTTCCACTTTCCAGCTGACTGTTTGGTTCTGTCGGTTAATTTCCTGGAGTTGGAGGCATTGGAGCAACAGGTGGTGGTGAACGATATTTTATAGCACAGGAGTTTCTTGCGAGACTCTGAGATAATAGTGTTCTGAAAGCTAAAGGAATGAAGAATTGTCTGATTTGTCTCCTGATCCTCAAACCGAGACTTCATCCCAACACGTATAACAGAGATTTGTTTTCAATTACACTATTAATGGATCTTGCTTGGACATGCTGTTAACAAAGCATGTTCATATCAATTCATAACTGCAATAACAATCAGCCTGATTAGATTTTTGCAGGACATCCTATCATGTTATAGCTATATGTAGCTGTATTATAGCTATATATATTATTGATCATTTTCCCAAATTACATGCAGCGAAAAATAAATAAATTCTCAGCAGAGAAAAATACAAGAAAATACATCCAGGCAAGACATGAAAGGCCCTGAAAACTTTTCCTCCATCTGCTGTTAAAGTCCTGGTGGCGCTGTTCTGAATACTAACACTGCTACCAGTAGATCGGTAGCTGCATTTGCTTGATGATATTTCTTCAAGCAAATATCTTTTTTGTCTGGTCTTAACATGATCAGAGATGGATGGTCAGTTTGTTATCGTACATTTCAGGAAATTCAGAAACACAAGTAAGCTCATTAGTTTATGTCCATCCTTCAGTTAAAGCAGTGGTCATCAGCTATTGGATGGGCGGGACAATCAGAATTTGTGTTCAGAGTCTGATTTTGAGTATTAAATACTTAATACTTAATACCTAAAGATGTTTTTTTTTTTTTACTTTAACTGTGGCTCATGTTGGTTATACTGTAAATATATAAGTTTACAGAGACATAAATACATTTGAAGGCAAATTTTCAGCAGCTTTAAAGTGCAGACATATGCATCTATTTAACTGAGTGATGACTCAAACTGTTCATATAGTGTTAGTAATATAAGGACATAAAAAGTTAGGCAGAGTAAGAGAGAGAGAGAAGTCTGTCTCCACATGCTGACTTGCTTACACAACAGTTTCTGCTCTCAACATTATATAAACCATTGGTTGCTTTAATTAATGAGCATTGACTTTAGTGCAGGCAACAACCAAGCCCGACTAAAAAGCATCATCATGCATTGCAAGTGAGACAGCTGGCGCGTTGCAAAACAGTGGATCGGGTATCAAAACAAAATTTTTCTTCAGTGTCAGCCACAGTGCTGGTGTGGGTCGTCGAGTAACCAAGACATTATGTGGAGTTGTAAACAATTTGTATGTGTGCAGAAACCCACCAGCTTCCATCAGTATTAGAGTCAAATGAAAAATGTTATAATGTCTAATACCTCTCAAACATTAACTTTGTATAGAAAACACTACAGTGGAGCCTACAGTGAATTAAAATGTAATTAATATTCTGGTTGAACTCTTTGTTTTCCTTCAGAGAGGGCCACAGATGGAGGCCTCCAGAATGAGGACTGGACCCTCAACATGGAAATCTGTGATATCATCAACGAGACAGACGAGGGGTGAGCTTTTGCACCTTCAGGGAATTCATGATTGTTGGGTTATAATATATGCGTATATATAAGCACTTCATGTCATCAGTGTTTTGCAGGACTTGTGAGGTCTTTTAACCCAGAAAGACTTGTGGTCCCACATTGGTTTATAATGGAACTTGCATTGTTTTACCACACACTGGCTGACTGAGGGACTCGAGCAAATAATACAGACAACTGTGCTCCAACAACAGACAGCACATGACAGAAAGCCTTTTGTTTTCCTTAGGTGTCACTGGCAGAATGAATGAATGACTGAATGAATGAAATTCTTATACCAGTCTTCTACACTGAAAGATGCCCTGGCTGCTATGGCTTGTGAGACAGATTCTACAAATGCGAGAACGAAACAATCAAAACTGACTTCATCAAAAAAGCTTCTTCTGTCATGAGCATTTAGAAATGAAATTTGAGACTTAGACATAAATATAATAGAATAGAAATGCTGCAAATTCTATTTTCATTTGACTGCAACAACTCAGGTTTCACACTGCAGCATATGATGGCAATCTAAAATTTTCATGTACAATAAAACATATAGCTCTACTTATTTAGCACTTTTGTGACTTTCTTCCATAACACATTAAATCCATATGTGGTTAATGTATCCTAGAGAGAAGGTTTTCAGTTAACAGTTACTGTAGGACATACTAATTAGACACTTGCATAGTCTGAAATGAGGTTGTTCACCTTTATGGAAAAAGAGTATTCTTGGGGAAGAATATGTAAAATGACTTTTTATGAATCTGTGTGTTTCCATTTTTCCCTTCATCACTGTCCTCTTTCCCCTGCTTTTCACATTCTTCACGTCTACCCACACTCATTGTGTTGGCATGCGACATGGGCCCCTCTCTGTCACACACAATGACACACACACAGCGACACAGAGAGAGAGAGAGAGAGAGAGAGAGAGAGAGAGGGAGTTCAGTGTCACAGAACACAGAACATCTTGTCTTCAAGACGTTCAGCAAGTTTGACAATGTCTGGTTTGCTCCAGAGTTGGACTTCAGGTTCTGCAAACGTAAATGACTTTGTTGCCTTAACGCATGCTACTGTGTGTTTTCAGAACACAATAGATGCACCATCCAAAATCAAAAAAACACAAAAGGCAAGTCTAATATATATTCATATAACGCGTATATTCACTGAGCACACATATACAGAGAACTGTCGGGGGAAGCTATATGTCAGACTTCATACTCTCTCTCCATCCACTTATAGATAGATAAAAGACAGATAGAAATGAAAACTCAGTAAATGTGCAAAAAGTTTATTATCTGCCGTGAAGAGACGAGTCGTTTGAAGCAGAAAGCCAGCCTGAACTGAACTCTTCATACATGGACGGCTTTGATATCGCCTCGAGAGAAACACATAGTCATGCAGAGAGAAAAGAGAGAAACAGATGGTGTGACGATGCTTCTCTGTCTTAGTCAAACAGTTACACCGACAGACCGACTGGCATGTGTTATTGTGGCACAGAAAATCATTTATTCCTAAGTCAAAGATGTTATGCCTACTCTCAGCTGGGGTGCTTTATGCAGCTGCATCTTCTCTGCTGTTTCCCTCAAGGCCTAAAGATGCTATGCGGGCACTGAAGAAGAGACTCAGTGGCAACAAGAACTACAGAGAAGTGATGCTGGCGCTAACGGTAAGAATTTCTTACTATTAGCTGGATTTTTTTTAGTGCAAAGCTTGTGTTAAATTGACCAGACGTGTCCGTGGGCATTGTGTCATAAAAATGGCTTTGCACCTTGGAACATTTTGTTATGGTTTAATTCTCTGGAGGCCACGTTTGGCCTTTTTGTTGTTGCCTTTCAGTTTGTACACCACATTAAAAGGTTGCACCCTGCATTAAACTTGACCTCTCCTGATCTTGTCTTCTTGGCCATTTTATTCCACTGCGTCTCTTCGCCTAGCCACTGTCTCGCTTGTTTTTATCTCTCTGACATTACTTGTCTTTCATTTTCTTTATAGCGGACATGCCTTTTGAGCTGTGTTCTCAATTTTTATCCACCCACATCTTTGATAGCTCTGCTAGTTAAAAGCCCCTCTGTGTGATGAAAGCATCCTGACTGAGATGTTTTGTGAACACCAGAGAGCAAAGTCTTCCCTTTCTCTGCTGCCTCTCACTGACAAACTTTCCTCCTCTGCAGTTTTTTTTTTTTTTTGTCATTTGTCAGGCTTCTATCTCTGTTTAATCCTCTCCCTCTCTGCAGGTATTGGAAACATGTGTGAAGAACTGTGGTCACAGGTTTCATGTCCAGGTGGCCAACAGAGATTTCATTGATGGTGTTTTGGTCAAAATCATCTCTCCCAAAACCAATCCTCCAACTATCGTACAAGACAAAGTGCTGTCGCTCATACAGGTATTGGAGCTTTCTCTGTTTTTGCTTTTTTTTTTGGTAGTTATTATCAGTCAATGCTGGATTCTGGGAAGCCAGGTGGGCACTGTATGCTCCACCTCCCAGGTGCTGTACCACAGACTGCAGCCTCTGGTGTTGCTATCCAGTTACCTGAGGTCAGCTCAGCCAACAGGCGGTGTTCTCTGTTTCTCTTTCTGCTGTCCTCTAAATATTTATAGGGATTTGTTGAAGGATACCTCAAGGGACACTCCTCTTTGAGGCACTTTTCTCAGTGAGAAAAGTGAGTGCACTGTATGTCTGGGAGGATGCAAGAGATCCTTTTTCTTTTTTTGTTAAGGATTTGCACACAAGGCAGGAAAAAAGCTCTTGGTACTGATACTGTGATTTGAAATGATAAAATGACTTCTTATTTCTTCATTTTTATTGCACTTTATAATGTGTGTGTGTGTGTGCGTGTGCGTGTGTGTGTGTGTGTGTTGGGGCAGGCATGGGCTGATGCCTTCAGGAGTAGCCCTGATCTTACTGGGGTGGTCCATATTTATGAAGAACTGAAGAGGAAAGGCATTGAATTCCCAATGGCAGACCTGGACGCATTGTCTCCAATTCACACACCACAGAGGGTGAGCAGAAAGAAATACACATACAAGGACATGTATATTCACACAGCAATATCATAAAGGGCTATTTTTTCTTCCAGGGTACACCTGAGGTGGACCCAGCCATGATCAAATATCTAGCCCCTGCGTCACCTGCTGCCGGGGCTCCTAAACCTGCCCCAACCCCTGCCTCTGCCACACAGGTCCCCAACTTGCCCAGCCCCATCACAGCAACCCCTGAACAGGTGACTAGTTATATTAACTTCTCACTGCACTTTGTTGCCAGTAAAGTGAAGTCAGCTTCATTTATTTACACGGCCCATTTCACCAGAGTCAGTCAATAAAGCAGATTTATCCAGAGTTCAGTAATTCCGTGCATGATTCAAAGCAGATTACAAGCTTTCACAACCATTCAGTCTGCTGCCTTCAAGAACATCTGTTGCACTGATGACACTGGACGAGTCCTAAATGACCTTTGACCATTTTTTCTTTCAGATTGCCCGGCTGCGTAGTGAGCTGGACGTAGTGAGAGGAAACATTAAAGTCATGTCAGAGATGCTAACAGAGATGGTCCCCGGCCAGGAAGATGCCTCTGACCTAGAACTGCTGCAGGTTAGATGAATACACTATGGGCTCCATCTTAACCACATACATGTAACTTCTTCACACATTACTGCTTATATTTAGCCTGACAATCATCCTTGTTAACAACAGTGGAAATAAGAGCGAATTTATGGAGATGGTTTGATTCATGTTTAATGTGGATTTAAAGTAGTTTAAATAATCAAGGCAAATCCAATCACACGTACATCCACACTCTTTCACAAAACACTGTGAATAGAGATTCATGCAAATGAAGTTACTGTATGCATTGCCCCACATTGTAAAAGATACTTTATATGATTCAGAAAGCAAAAAGCTTTGTAACACGGCACAGCTGTAAAATGTTGGTACGATTTGCAGCCACTAGGGGGAGTGGTGTCTTTAGTTTTCAGAGGAAAAGCTCAACTCGCCTAAAACTTATCAAGAGCTAGTTGGCTGTGGTAAATTCCTGGAATTGGCAATTAAACGGTGGTATAGAAACTCATGTAGAGTTTAATCTCCTAAGACCAAATCCTCTCAGGTATTTGGGTTAGCTGCAAGGATCTGGCTTTGTGCTAAGGAACCTATGCCAGTTGTTATGGTTATGTGCTACCTTTTTGACTTTTCCCAGCTGCTACTGAAAAAAAAGCATTTAAAGAATTTATAAACAGTTGAGCAAAGATTTCTGAGTTATTCAACACTGAATGCCTTATAAAAGATATACATTTATTGTAAAGTGAATTTCCCCAGATTTGGACAATACTCTCAAAATTCAGCCATATGACAAAATGATTTGTTAATACAGAGTTGGGTCATTGGTCAACAAACAGTTGACTATTTGTCAGTCCACCTCTCTTTCACCATCTCCCTTTGTTTCTGTTTTTATCTATTGATTTATCAGTTCATCCATTGATCTATCTCTTGATGTGCCAATATATCAAGGAGCTGAACAGGACATGCAGGGCCATGCAGCAGAGAGTGGTTGAGCTGATTTCACGTGTCTCTAATGAAGAAGTGACCGAGGAGCTGCTACATGTCAACGACGACCTCAACAACATTTTCCTCCGATATGAGAGGTACAGTCAATCAATCAATTAGAATTTAGAGCAAAACAAGGGCAGAAAAGACGTGACAGTCTTCGTTTTTTTCTTCTTCTTTTCTTTTTTTTTTTACCTCATCAGAACTTTGTTTTGTAATCTTAAAGTTCTCTGTGTTGGTAATATGATTTTTGTCCAACAGCTGAGCGTGATGTTTTTGCTGTCCCAATGTGTGAGATCAAGATTTAGGCCAATATGTTTAATGGATAAATAATTGTTGGTCAAACTGCATCTCAAACCATGAGTTTAAAGATGATACTCTAGATGTGATTATACCTCAAGATATCAATGAATATTTTGAGAAAAAATGCTCAACACAGATTTGGCATTACATTCTGAGCAAGTCTAAACATTCAGAGTTAGAGATCTCCTTTGAAGCACTGTGCATAACTCATTCCTTTTTAAACATTCTGTGGCTTCAAACTGCTAAAATGTCTCTTTCATGAGGTTTCTGAAGATGAAAGATTCGTAAGCATTTGAACCTCACAAAACATGTGGTAAGACATTCAAAGGTTTCTGTGCTGTTCACAGGTATGAGAGGTACAGGTCGGGTAGAGCTGCACAGAACAACGGGGTAAGTACCATCAATAGCAGCTCTGCATGCAAAGAGCAGAAATCAAACACCAAATTTCTCTCTTAGGATTGCCTCTTTTCCATTTGCTTTTAGCATGTTTTCAGAAAATTTCTTATTTTTTTATTTCATTTTTTATATTTTAATACAGCTCCGTTGCCTGTGGCAATTTTCCAGCATTAGGGATGCTAGGCTAGATATTTCCAACATAAATCAGTCCACATAGCCATTTGTTGTACTTATTTTACCATGTTAGCATCTGAATTCATAATTACAATTTACTTTATATATTATAATAGCATACACATTCCTCTGCAGCAGTACTAGGTTTTGCAAGTGGGTTGCATTTTTAGCTTTGTGAAATTGGACGAGTAAAGCAGAACAAGTTCCAATCTACTATTTAAAGTGTACATTTGCCAGTATCAGTCATTCGCCAGAGGACCGGGGCATCTCTCGCTGCATCCCACATAGCTGTTTGTGTTTGCATTCTGTTGATCTTTCTGTGTGCTCTGTCTGTTTGTGTTGTGGCTAGCTGACGGAGGCAAGTATGACACCACTACCACGTTCAATCCAAGCCACTGTGCGGGGATGAACAGAGTGATGAATGTTAACACATCTTCTATACGGAACTAATGCTTTGACCCCTATGACGTGTCAACATTAGTATCACCATGTGAAACTAGATAGTATATATGTCCTTCTCTCCCGTCCTTCGTGCTCTTGACTCACACATTTGAAGTCTTGTGCAACTGCTTATTCAACCCCCAATACTGTTCCTGTGCGTAGCCTCCAATCCACAACTATTCACCCACCGTGTGTAAAACCATCAATCCTGTAGAATTCCAGTAGCTGCAAAATATTTTGTCCGTATACAAAGACACAAAAACACTCTGTAATATAATTTGCTCAACAAACTTATAAGCTTTCTTCATCTATATTTGCCGGCTGAACTCTTTCATCATAGCAAGACCTCTAAATTACTGCATACTTCACCCATTCATTATTGTTGACAGCCACCTCTCTATCTTTCCCCTGCCAGATGTTGAATGAGGCCACAGAGGACAACCTGATAGACCTGGGCCCAGGCTCCCCTGCTGTGGTCACGCCCAGGATCACATCCAGCCCTCCACCCAACTCCGCTGCTGGAGCTACTGCCTCCCCAGCCCATAACCCCACCACAGCGTCACTGTCCACTGCGCTGGCTGGCCTTGGTAAGGACAGTATGGTTTTAAGTCGATGTTCCAGTGTTATATGGAAAAATATTGTACACAAACTACTCAATAAAAAAAAGCCTGCTAACCTGCACATACTTCTTACTTCGAAATTCCAGCTATCATACACATACATTTACTCTCACCAGACCTGTAACATCCCTCCTCCCCAGTCTCTGCAGACCTGGTGATGGAGAAGCAGCAGAGTGTAAAAAAGGCTCATAATCTGGCTGCTAATGGGAAATAAGCCTAGCGACATAATTCACTGCTACTACTGCTAGCTCCCCTGGTGGTTTCTAGGAAGCCCTTGCATGCTGTGGAATTCTGGGTAAAGCTTAGATGTATTGCAACTCTTTATTTTACCGGAGTAGAGGCAGCCTCACCATGCTGAACAGAATTATTGTGAAGTGTAAGATATCTGTGATTATGAAGACTATAAATCTGCATTGCATACGTTTTTTCACTTCTTTTGTTATGTTTCTTAAGATCTTTCTGTCTCCATTTTTGAATCTTCCTTTCCTTTTTCTGCTCGGTCATTATCTCACGCCAGATGTAGGTTCAGACAGCGTTACCGGCACCCTGTCGTCTCTTTCAGGCCGCAACCAGGATGACTTTGACATGTTTGCCCAGACCAGGACTAGCTCTCTGGCTGAACAACGCAAAAAGTAGGTCTGGGTTTCATTTTGCTTCTGGGGCAGCCCAGGTCCTCTCATGTTGTTATCCAGGGTGACATTTATTTTAATTAAATAGCTATTCATAACCACCTTTAATATTTGAAATATAATCCACCCTTGGGCACTTTTACACTGTCTGCTCCAAGATGTGATGGTAATGGTGTACACATTTTTTTCTTTTTTCTTTGATATGCCCACTATCCCTTAACCTGCCGTTACAACCTTCTTAAGTGAGGTAGTTCCTCCTTTATTACTTCCTAGAATGACCTTTGAATATGTTCAGGAGTGAGGATGTTAATCTGTTGTGGTGACTGGGGGCACAGGGTTCTCACCCACATAACTCCCAACATCCCCGGTTTGAATCGGGCACCTTTTATTGCATTTCACTCTCCTTATTCTCAACACAATTCCTTTCCTTTCTCCACTCTTGAGGCAGTATGAACTAAAATAACAAAAGGCCCCTAATGAAAATAAGTATTAATAAAAAAATATGTAAATTTTCTAATTAATGAAAATATAATTAAAATTTGTGTTGGTGTTTTTAAGTTTTCATTGTGCTGCTTCAGTGCTATATCTTTTTATGTTTGTTTATGTTTATGTTTTTGCTCACAGTGTAAAGTATGAGGACCCTCAGGCTCTGGGCGGCCTGGCCTCAGCTTTGGATGTGAGACAGCAGAACACAGGAGGCGTGAGTACACTGAAGCATGTCGTTGAATACAGCTTTCACCCATACAAGTGTATGGAGTGTAGGTGCTGTGTTTTTAACATGGCTGATAGGGCTTCCTGTTCCAGTCTGTCCTCAGCTCTCGGTCACTCCCTGCATGTGATGGGTTTACAGTGATATTTGTCTTGTGTGAAGTGATACTTGAACTTTGACCAAACAGAGTTGTAGGTTTGTGGATTTACTATTTTTAGCTTTGACCAGCTAAAATAAATCTATCACTTTTGGTAGCAGTTTAGGTAATAAGCACGGATATGAGTTTGTTGAGAAGGTACTCAAAATGGGTGCAAAATATCTTAACTTGAGTTTCTATATCCAAACTGTTGTCACTTTTTGCATTTATCCTGGCAAACATTAGTCTCAGTAGTTCATTAAAAAAACATGGAATCAGGTTTTGCAAATTGGATATCAGCTCTTTCATAGTCCAGTTTCTGTTC
This sequence comes from Seriola dumerili, assembly GCF_002260705.1. NCBI lineage: Eukaryota > Metazoa > Chordata > Actinopteri > Carangiformes > Carangidae > Seriola > Seriola dumerili. The sequence goes on along the minus strand of NW_019174424.1, from coordinate 1,750,893 downwards.
ATCTTCACAGTTTGCACAGAAAATCAAACAGAAGTCACATGCTAGTTTCAAGATATTCTCAGCCATTCTCCCTGTCTGAACACACTTTGCAATATATTTGCATGGTTATCACTAGGTACACAGATGATTCTGAAACTTGAACTGCCATACACACACGTGCACACACACACACACACACACATACACACACACACACACACACACATACACATACACACATACACACACACATAAAGACACACACAAGCACACACACACAGCGGTGATTGCGCATACCATCCCTTTTTTAGTTACCTCAGGTGCCCTGTTTCTCCTACAGTACTTTTACTTGAGGGAGTTCAAAGTCTTTTTTCCCCTTTTTATTTTTGTCATTTTCATCTTTATGGAATGAACCTTTCGCCATTTTCTTTCTTCTCTTTATTTTTTCTCTTTAAATGAAAATCGTCTCTTGCATATTTGACTTCTCCTCTGTCTCTCTCTCTGCACTGTATGCTATGCTGTGGTGAGGGCCTGCTACCTCTCTTCTCTTGTGTAAGGTGTTGTTCTGTTGTTGATTCAGCTGAGGGTAAAAGGGGATGATAACCCAGCAGATCAGGAGCTGCCCATAGACAGCTGGCTTATTACCCAAGGAATGGTGAGGACTCCATCCTCAGTGTGTCCTCCTACCCCTCCCTCATGTCCACTGTCACCCTTGCTCTCAACTTTCTCCGGCATCATCCGTAGTCCTCATAAGCTGCACTTCATTTTCAGCCTCATCTCACTGCTATGTCCTGGAATGCTCAAAGAGGACCAGAACAATTAAAGTTTTTCTCCTTAAGAGCATCCACCTCCATATCTAGTACAGATGTTATACTCTAGTGTTGGGCAATATGAAAGTACTGTGAGATGTTTGAGATTTGTCAACTGGTTCTAATCTCACTGTGCTGTTTCTCCTGAGGTATCCATCTATTTAATATTTGTTTTATTGGTTGTATTAAGGTACTACAGAAAAAACAAAAAACAGAACAGCTTTATGGCAATACTGAATTTCCTGATGAAGTACCTTGATTTGTCAAGTATTTCATTTACCGGATAAGCCAAAAGCAGACTTTCATCTGCATTGTTTTTTTTTTTTTCATTTACAAAAAGTTGAATCTCCAGAAAATGAACTATCATGATATTCGGTAATATAAAATTTTATTCATATTGCTCACCTCTATTGTATTTTATTGACTTGGGCACTAAACACTACCCATTACTGATGCTTTCCACCTGAAGCTATCGTCTTTATGGATGAAATAATGAGTCTAACTGGTCCCCAGGAGCATCCATCAGCTAGATCCATCTCTAAACAGTCACATTAAAACTGCAGAGGAGGACAGATACTTGTGCTACACAGCAAAGTCATATCAACAATGATGAACAGTGTTAAAGGAGTGATAATATGGGATTAAAAAGTATGAGAATGAATGTTTGCTGTGTAGTCGTGAGTATTTGTCAGCTGTTCTCTAACGGTCTGTGGATCTTAGATAATACATTAGATGTTATTAATGACCACCTCACATGTCTCACTCTAAACAGAAATAGATCAACTAACAGATGAACCACTAGATGTAATGTTTGTAACAGTATAACAATGCAGTTGCTGGTATGACTGTGAATGCTTGAGTATAAAGGATTACACTTTGAACTTTTATCAGTGTAATTCCTGTGAGTCGTGATAGGGACAGACTTCCTATTGTGTACTTTTCTACATTTACTCACAGCTTTTTTTTCCTGTGAATGACTTTCACTGCCCCACTGCCTTGGCCTGTCTTTTGATTTGCTCTGCTCCTTCACTGCGTCAACTGTGATCTCATGAGGAAAGCCCCACCAGTGTTTTTCTAGTGTATAACAGGGCCTCAGGAAAAGGGTTCTTGTTCTCTCTATTCAACTATGATATCAGGTCAACATCAACAGTGGACTTTAGTTCATTAAACAGGCAGTGAAAGGTTGTGGAGAACTAGACTTTTAAAAATTTTGTATGAACTAGGGGTGTTGTGATATACCAGCGTTGACGATAGTCCTGATATTTAAAAAAATGCAATGTCGATATTGTGTTAACAATGCACATATGATAATATCATGATGGCAGATGTTAGGCCTTGTGGATCTTTTATTTGTCAGTTCATCTGGTTGCCTTTTCACTATCCTAAATGTAATTGTTCTTTTTGTACATTTTTGTACAGTCTCTCTCCACCTCCCTACACTCATATTTGAGGGGCAAAACACACAATAAACAAAGTTGAAGATGAATTTGACTAATAGCATTATTATTTTAATTTTCTAGAGATATTGCAATAATATCATTATCGGCCACGATAAACAAGTAGTGAAAATCTGATATTGTGACAGCCCAAGTATGAACTTCCTTGCTTCTCTGCTTTTGTAAACAAAAAGCATACAAGTAATTGTTACTGATTATGGATGGACATAAAGTTTCTTAAATCACGATAAAAGTTCCCCTTTTCCCTTTCTGAGCAGTCCTGATCGTTGGATGTCCAACACCAACATAAACACAAAGGCGCACTGTCCACACTAACATGACTTCCATCATCACAGGCACTGCAAGCCATGCAGCAATGCTCATGCTCCGTGCGCCCTGTGTGGTTTGTGTGTGTGTATGTGTGTGTGCTCCACGTACAGTATGTGTTTGCCGTGGGATTGCCCTGCCTCTCAACGGTCCCTGTGCTTTCAGCTTTTCCCATCCAATCAATCTCTTAATCACATTCTAGCGATTTGCTAATTAACTAATGATGTGGAATAATTAACGCTGCTGTGTGACATTAGTCGGCAGCTGTTAAGCCATGTCAGCTCTACAGAACTAATGAGAACAATACACAACCTGGGAACTCCTGCTCTCATAGAAGACAGCTGAGCAGCAGATTGATGCACTTGATAAAACAGTAAGAGCACAGAGTCGAGAGGGGTTGAGTGCTGGCAGAGCAAATTTTTCTTTTTGTTCTCATTTTTGATTTGTTTTATTTTTATCATCTTCCCTACTGAACTTTTGGTGATTCCTATTTTATTGTTATTTGTGTGTGTGTGTGCGTCTGTGTGTGTGTGCGTCTGTGTGTCTGTGTGTGTGTTACAATTTTTGTTTTTCTTGTCGGGTTGGGTGTCTGTTGTGTGGCTTTGGTGCTGCCCCGTGGTTTGTCCATGGCTTTGCTCCATAGATCCCCGTATCGCAGTCCTCTGTCATGGATGACATAGAGGAGTGGCTGTGTGCCGACGTGGTGAGACTTCTTTACCTTGATTTATATCTTCTTCCCTTCTTCCTCTTTCTCTCCTACCCTGTTTTTTTTTTTTTTTTTTTTTTTTTTTTTTTTTTTTTTTTTTTTTTGTATGTTGGGGTTTTTTTTGTTGTTGTTTTGTTTTGTTTTCTTAAATAGCACATTTCATCCATCCATCTCGTATTACTGGATTCATTAAAGTTTAGTTTTCTTTAACATCACGTCCTTTCCTTCACTGTTATCTAATTTGTTTCCACCAGTGATTGACATATAACAGTTTACTGTGAGGTCTGGCTTTCATACGCTAACATGGCACTAATGATAGTCAAGTTTAAACGGATGATATGATCTTACTTAACATATGCATGTGAAGGTTGTGGAGTTGGGCTCAAGAAGGCTTCTTTTTGCATCCATCTATAAAAAGAGTATGAAGGATGCATGATCGACGGATCCTTCATGAGCGGCTTGTATGGATTTGTCTCAGTTTGTGTGAACTTTACAGGCATTTGAGTTGTATGATGCGTTTGTGTATCGGCATATTGTATTGCCCACGGTATACCAAGGTTTATGAAATAGACAACTCAATTAATTATCGTTTCTGTCAAAATGTGAATATTATCTGATGACTTTTTTCCTCTTAATAGAAAGGGGATGCTGCCGAGGAGGGGGTGACGAGTGAAGGTACAGACTCACAATTAATGTAAACAATTACATATGTTCCACAAGCTCAGATGTTTGGGAGGTTGTATTAGTTTTCTCCCCTCCACTAATTCATTTAAATAACAATGATGAGCCTTCAACTGTACATGACTTTGAGACAAATCAATTTGTTTATTCCAGAGTTTGATAAGTTCCTGGAGGAGCGAGCGAAGGTGGCAGACACCCTACCATCTCCCCCCGGAGCTAACCCCGCTCACCCAGCCCGAGCCCCAGGTGGCTCCCACAAGAAGGCTGAACGGACAGAAGATGCCCTCTTTGCCTTGTAGACTGTTGTCAGAGAACCTTGATGTCTCTCCAGTGCATCTAAAGGTCCTCACCCTACATGATTCCCCCCAAACAGTCATTCCATTCCCATTTCAGCGCTGACTGGCAGTGTTACAGCAAGTCATTCTCATGCCAGTGTTGCTCAGAGGTCCAACATGTGTACAATGCACTACTGTGTTACATTAAACTATATATGGATGTATTAATCTGTTAGTGTGGGATGTACTACTCGCAGCCCTGCATCTCATTTGTGAAACTCCACCAAAGGAAGACAACCTAACTTGTCTGATGTGGTTTAAAAATGTGGTATATTACTGCGAGATTCATTGAACATCTCACTGCAGGTCCATGCATTGAGTCAATATGAAAGCATACAATTAGGACAATATTGTGCTGTTTTATTTCATTAAGCTAATTGCTAATTTATGCATTTATTGTTTTAATGGTTTGTTCTGTACTATGTACTAGCGCTGTGGTTATGGTGGGTTCATGCATTTCTTTTCTTTTTTTTTTCCTTTTTTTTTTTTTTTTTTTTTTTTACAAGTACTCCAGTTAAAGTTCTAGTCATGCTTTTAAAACTGATGTGTGTGAAATAGCTATGTGTGTTATTACCCAGTTTGCCTCAAGCAGTGTAGAGAAAAGAGCTATGTTAGCAGGCAAATTTTGCTAACTGGGAATATAACAGCTAAATCATTGCTAATTGTGATGAGTGTATGCCAGCATTCCTTTAACCAAAGGGAATAACAAAAAAAACTAAAAAGCACTAGTTTAGATTCTCTGCTATGTATTTCGAATGGCTGAGGGGAAGGAACATGCCCATGGAATATTTCCCATCAACCTTTTCAGTCCTCTGAAAAGCTTCAGCAAAATAACCGAGAGGAATATGATCTTAATCAGCTGCAAACACGTTTAGCCATTCCAAAGACTGAAGGCTTTAATGACCAACTAGCACTTAATGTTACCTGTCAAACAATAGTTACATTCATGTGTTGTAAATGTTAAGGGATCATGAACATTTTCCTTCCCCTGCTATAATGTCTGTGCACTTTGAAGCAAAAACAAATCTGTATTTTGTCCTTTGTGTTTACAAGATGGTTACTATTTTTCTAGGGGATGGGAAATAGTCTTTAGATTGACTTCATTTTGCACATAACTTTTCTAACTGTAATTGCAGCGCTTGTTCACACAGAAGTGGATGGATGAACTGTCAAATTTATGATTGTAAAACCTTTTAAGAGTATTAGAAATTGCATAAAGTTGCAAGATAAAATGTGGCATTAAAATTATCAGCACGACTTAGCGTTAGCATCATAATTGACTATAAGACGCAAAATATATCTAACAATAATGCGCTGTTGTAAAGGATTTATTCATATAGGTAGATCTTCACTTACTCTATACTATGTTATCTATATACCTCAAAATACAGGAATTTTAGTTTCTGTATCTGGTTAAAATGTATTGGCTCATAGTGATATCCAGAAGGCAGAGAGGTTTATGTATTATTTGATCCCCTGATTGTATTTTTATAGATCATGTAAGAAAAAAAAACGTTTGTATCCTTGTACCACTGCATCTTTTTGTAGTTCAGGCTGAAGCATGCAGCAAACAAACACAGTTGTACTTTCTTTGATTTGCACAGTCAAAGACATATTTTCATTCTCAGTGTGTGTTCATTCTGCTATGATCCATCTGCTCTTGTTGGAGCAGCTGCCAAGGATTTCTGTGATTGACTGATTTAAGCAAAGTAGCTCTGATTGGAGTTTGCCTTTGGTGTACTTAAGATCACATTTTGAGGTAAAAAGCAATCCTGTCTTCATTCCAGATCTTTTGCTGATGCTCTGCTTTGTTTTAACATTGCTCTTAAAAGATTCTTTTTTTTTCCCCATTCAATCCATTTAAGACCAAAAGCCTTGTCAATCAGAGGCAGACCATTTGAAACGCAAGTTGTAAAAGCCTAATCAAACTTACTTACAGTGTAGTCCTTCCACTGGAGGGAAATATTATGTCTACGTAATCATTATGATTAAATATTTTTAAAAATGTATAATAGTAATAATAATAAAATTCATGTTTAATGCTTTAACTTTCTTTAATGCAGTATGGTTACATATGGTTACATAGGTTCAATGTGGTTACCAGATAAGAGATAATAGCATTAAATTTACAATCAACCATTGTGTCATTTTTTGAAAAACTTTAACGATGCAGGCTGAACAAAGACTATTACTAAAATGTAACAGGAGATCCTTTTAAAAGGGAATTTTTTTCTGTGTTTGTGTGTTAACTATCTCTGGATCTGTAACAGAGTTTATTGTGTTACTTGCTTTTATGAAGCTTAAGTCTTGACAGCAACATGTATTCCTCGAAATTGTGGCTATCTCAAAATGGTTACTGAATGTCTTTTAATACTGGGGAGACAGAGTGTTTAGTGAAAACATTGTGGACACAGGCTTGTTTTCTGTTGGTGGGTCTCATGTCTGTTTTTGGCTGTGCCATCTGCTGCCATTACTACTAATGGTCAGATTTTTGTTTGACCTAATGCACGTATGTAACTGCCCAATAAAACACTAGCAATGTGTGACCTCTACCTCACAACTGTTTGTGGTTATTTTAGATTCAAGGATTGTGTGACAATGTCTTGCTCCTTCTTCTTCATGCAGGTGCTGATGCAACCGGGTCTCAATCTTGCACTGTACTGGCCAATCACTGTCACATGAGCCTCTCACCCCCTCCCATATGGTGGTTAATGGGCACTTCATCCATTCTGCTCCAACAGCTTAGCACGCGTAGAATGTAAACAAACTACGATCACACAGTTTTTATGGATGTTCCAAATTTCTGCTTCTTTCAGTCACCTGTTGTGCATCACCAACAGGTTTCCAAAATCGACCAAGCAAGTGAATAAGACATGCACCATTATACAAACACAGACCATCACCATCATTACCAGGCTTGCGGACAGGCTTTTAATATTACCCCACTCCTCTAGTACAACTTGTGCGCTACTCTAGGTCACTGACCTACTTCCCCACCATGCCTTTGTGGGGCTCCCTCTTTGTGTTCATGCAACACTGTGATCAAATTATAGTTTTATTTTAGCTGATGCTGATCTGAAAAAAAAAATGCTTTGCGCATGTTTGACATTAATAGCAAGTGTGTCGTTTATCTGAAGAAGGTTACTTTGCTGAAGTAAATTCAATGTAACTGTACTGAGGAAATTTTATTTTATTTTTTGGTGGTGGGGATTCATCGGCCAAAAGTTAAAATTTGCCTCATTTTTTAATTCTTTTTCCCCACCGACATCCTTCCAGATTACCTCCCTGTTGCTGCCACCACACTTTCAGGAGAGAAACACATGATGTAATCTCTAGACCCAGAGATGTGACGTCAGATCACCCCACTCGGTTCCTGAGCTTCCCATTGGATGATTTCTCTGGTTCTACAGGAGGAGCCGCGGCTTCGAGTCAAACAAACTTTACTTTCAGTTGCCCACGCCCGCGCGGCTCTGATTGGCTGTTGGGGGCAAGCCCACAATAAACACATCCACGCTGTTTCCCTCAATAAAAAACACAGTTTGTTGAAATATATGATTGATATGAATGTGGCCGAACAGGATTGAAATAAACAGCACTGTTATAGCTGTTTTATATAACCTATTACTATTGTGCTTACTAGATAGATACGTTTTGTGGTACTTTTCAGTTGGCTCCATAAATGTATGCTTAATCCATTATATCAATTTGTCTACTACATTAATTATCATGTCTGTTTGTATATCGTCAAACAAAATTATGGCCATACGCTCCACATGCTGTCACCTCTTCAGTCAGACAATCAAAACAACCCCAAGAAACAAGGACGTGGGAAATCCAGTTTAAAGGCGGTGATTGGCTGTTGCCCCTGTCAATCGTCGTCGGGTGGGTGGGTTCGTTCAGCCGCCGCCGCCGTAAGCACGTTAGTGATTACTGAATGAGCCTCAGTGTTTGGCTTGGTTTGACAAGTTTCCCTTTGCGACCATGGCGGTAGGAGTGAGTAGTTAGTTGACACATCGGTAGAAAGTTGCAGCTCCCTCTGCGCGTGTTTCAGGTACACTTGGCACCTGGCGCTTTGGCAAATGTAGGGACGTGATAGGTGTCCGATTTTTTCCCCTTCCGAGCGATTCGACAGCCAGTCAGACTACACAGAAAAGACAGACACAAGAGTAAAGATGAATAGCCTATCCTTTGACGATCCCTCGTTGGATAATCTGGATCCAACACTGTCGCTGAATGACCCCAGCGATATTGACACGGCCCTGTTAAGCGACATTGATGGTAAGAAAATACATCGGTGGCTGTTAGCTAACCTAGTCACGTTTAACGTTTGCTAAACGGCAGTAACGCTGCTTGTTACTGCCTGTGTGTTTCACTTTTCAATTTGACTTGTCTCCTGTGTTCTACATCTAATGTTTACCTCATGTACACCAACAAATAGCACTGGCAGTGACCAATTTACTGGCTTTAGCTTACAGCGTACCTTTCATCAGCCATCATTAGTTAGACTCGCTTACAGTAACCATTTAGCTAGCTAGAATACTTCAGAGGTTTGTGATGGTTTTATTAGAAGTCCACAGTGTTGTTTCTTTAACTCAGAACTCACTGCCACAATCGTATTTGTACAATAAGACCAACTGGTTTTTAGAGTGAGTTTAATAGGCTAATAGGGGAAGCTAACGTGCTACTAAATGGTGGCGAGTGCGCCCCGCCCCCAGCTTGCTCCACAGACAGGGGTTACTGTCGTTCATTCCTCTTTGCTGGGTTCATCGTGCCTCAGTTGACCGTGCACACAAATCTTATTTATTATTTTTTGTCAGAAATAATAGATCAGATAATATATTGATATAACCGTGTGCCCTGGTGACACCTTTTGTCCTTTTTTTTATTGTTTTCTTGCAAACGCTTGCTTCTTTGTGCTTGTATTGATATACTGTTGAGTAAAGAAATAAAAGGCGCAGGAAACCTTAGTGAATTGGACACACATCAGTGGTGTAAATTCTGTTTTCGGGAATTTCTCCAGTAACTGTCAATATATGTTTAAGGTGATAGCCAATATATAGTTGTGATAAGCTGCACTGCGTAAACAGTAGCCGATAAAGCACATCCTGCAGCCGTTCTCGCCATCTTCCTACATTTGACCGACAGTAACCCTCGGTGATGCTGCTCGATGGTAACCTCGTGTGAAGCTACAGACAGCGCTGCCTCTCTTTCCTGTCTTGGGCTGATCGGCATAGCAAGTCCCCGAGACGCGCTCTGATTGGTCAAGAGCGATCACCTCATACAAAAACACTGGTTTACAAATCCAGGCTGCTGCCTTTCACTGCAGACACAACATACACTCAGAATGTCAGGGTTTCTTTTGCAATATACTCCTGTTGAGCTTTGTCAGGTCAAAGTGAGAGACTTTAAAGTTAATTTGCCATCTTTTCAGACTACAATACTGTACAGTGTCCTGAATAAACCAATGAGCAAAATTTTGTCACATTTATTTTGAACTTTGTTCTTCTTATATCAATTTTAGTTTGTGTGGGGAAGAAAAAACAAGAAACATTTTGGGAATATTTTAGATCTTTTATGCTCAGATCATCCTAATCATAATCAAATTACTTTCATATGTTTATCACGGCCGTCTTTCACCCTCTGTAGTACTTTTCCCCACAGCTGCAGAAATCCTATAAATAGACTGACTGCACATTGGAAGGTGAACATTAAATGAACAATGTCCAGTCTACAGTTTGTGTACCTGGTGCTTAGTGTGTTTTCCATAACAGCTTGTCACATATGCACAGCTTTGTTGTGTTTTTACTGTGTGTCAGCATGCACTGTGGATAGTGTATATCAGTTTATCCATTCAGATCAAGTTTTGGTTTTTACTGAATCCTGGTTCTTTTTTTGTGTGTGAAAAAAACAAACAAACACACAAACTGCCTTTATTTTTAGTTTTAAATTGCCACAAACAATCATTTGCCAAAACATAAACAGTATCCAAAACAAATTCTGAATTCTTTTTTATTAAAGTTTGACATCGTTTATACACATTAGCAATCAGGGGCAGAATGGTGCATTCTTATCCCATGCTGCAGGCTGTGTGTGTGCACTAGGGTCATCATGGCAAAATCTTATGTATATTCCTTCTTGGTCAATAACAGTGACGGTGGTTCTGATTTCTCTTCCTCTTCAGATATGCTACAGCTCATCAACAACCAGGACATGGAGTTTGGAGGACTTTTTGATAACCCTCCATACACAGGGCCCCCACCCACCCAAGAGCTTCCGGGTTTGACCCAGTCCATTGTTTCAGCTGCCCCTCCAACCACCACTACCACACCTCCATCTTCATCTTCCTCTTCCATCCTAAGCAGTAGCCCCCACCTGGATGCCCTCCTGGGCCCTCCCATCACCCGTAGCTCCTCCACCCCAGACAAGGCCTTCCAGCCTCCGACTTTCCAGCAGTCCCCTCTGGCCCAGGTACCCAACTCCACCCCGCGGCAGCAGCAGCAGCAGCAGCAGCCAGCCTCCCCACAGGTGGCTCAGACACTCAGACAGCCACAGGTGGAACTGCCCCAACCCATTCTCAGCCCATCTGCCCCAGCACAGGCGGCTTCACCTCACGGATCACCAGGACCGAGCCCAGTGTTCAGCTCCACGCCCCAGGCTCTCTTCACCTCGCCTACACCCCAGACTCCACTTCAGCCCCAGCCCCAGACCCAGCCCCAGACCCAGACCCAGACCCAGCCCCAGACCCAGCCCCAGCCCCAGACCCAGACACAGACACAGACACAGCCCCAGACACAGACACAGACACAGACACAGACACAACTTCAGGCCCAGGCTCAGTCCCAACAAGCCCGGACCAACTACAGCAGCCAGAACAGCTACACAGGTAAGAACTCTTTGTTGTTTGTAATGATTCCAGTGTCCATTGTTGCTACTTTTTTGTCAGTTGGATAGTACAGGGAATCAACAGAAAAATCTGAAAATTCTTTAGGGTAAATGATCCAAGTTAAAGGCTTTAAAATGTATTGTGATATCAGTTTATTGTAGTCTTACTTTTGTTATGCTATGACAGGTGTCTTGGCTTTGCATTGGATAAATCCAGTTTCTATTATTTTTTCTGTCTGCGTCACTGAATGCAGTTGTCTTTGAACAGTCAGCATCCTTTCGCGATTTATCTTAATCTTTTCACATATTTTTTAACATCTTTTAGTAGGAATGTTCAACCAGAAAAAAGGCTAAATCTGATGACTTTGTTTACTATGGGTTTTAAATTTGATACCAGTTGGCAAATTTTTATACTCTCTAAACGCTGCAGATGCTTTGTAGCAGATATTCGCAATGTGAAAATCACACACATTAATGCCACATTTTTAAGCAAATATGAGCTGTAATATTATTAATCATTAATATAATACATAACATTAATATACGACAAATATATGTTTCAATGATTTGTATTAGCTGGTTATTTATCACCAACAGGTCCCTGACTGCTGTTTAATAAGAGTCGCACACTTGTGTGTCTCAGAAACGCTGAGGAAGGCAAAGGGCTGAAATGTGTTTGTGTTTGCTGCTGTGCTCAAAGTAATTTATATTTTGTTGTGAGTCCCTCTCAACAATATTTGTATAGTGTATTTCCCTGCATGCATTGCTGTGGTATTGAATCTTTAGATGCAAGTTGAACACTCCTATGCTCTTTATAATGGCACAGGGCACACAAGCAAACCTTTTAGTTCACAGTGTTATGCTCCAACCTTACAATCACGTACTGACATAGAGTAAAAAATGCAGGAATGTAGAACAGCATCTAGTCAAAAAAGCAAGGATATGTCAGAAATCAGGATCAAAAATTGGCATATAGAATGTACTTTGCTGTGTAAATAGATGTTGTGTAATATTGACATTTTAAAAATGATGATTCCACCAAATGTTTATCTTCTTTCCTTCACACTGCTAAATGTTAACAGGTTTAAATTTTGAGGGCTGCCTTCTGTGCACACTTTCAAACTAAAATAGTGTTTAATGGATTACAACACCAGGGCCAGTGTAGTTTAAAGCAGATTTGTGTTTTCATGCATGTCTGGCTTCAGAAATCTCTCACAAATGAAACTCTAGTGTCCGGCAAGGTGGCTCTTCGTGTGTATTACATTTCCCAAGCTAGGACACTAGGTTATTCAACCTCAGCTGATCTCATGTCCAAGTCCTAATCTAATAGACTTTGCTCAGCAGCGTGAGAGTTGGTGAGCTAAATGAAAATGCTTTGTCTGGGCAACACCCATTCTACATGTACACGGCAGCATGTGTACACAGTATGTATTGTGTTATATGTGCAAATCTGTATTTGTTCATAGCTGGAAAATCAGAGACGGGCAGCAGCCATCTCCACTGAAAACTCTGACACATGAATGTTGCCATTTGTTTTAGTGGAAGAAAAGCAGTGAATGCCTCTGAATTTTCGTGGAAGCAATACATTTTTATTACTCCTTGAGAAAATTCACCGACCCTTGTACTGAGAGGTGATTGTAATCACTAGCCCAGTTGGAGCTGATAAGAAATATAATGTGACTCACTGAATTTTGCTTTGACTTATTTCTAATGATTCACCTATTGGCCTACAAACCCACACAGAATGGCTCACTCAGTGTGATTTGTAACACTAACCAATAATTTTTTAAACCAATAGAAGTATCTGCTATTTTTGAACATTCATTGGCCAATACCAAAATACTGTTTTTTTTTGTTTGTTTTTTTGTCATAGTACCAATTCAGGCTTGATACAAATGTTGGTGCAGAAAATTTAAAAATGACAAAAATATTCCACAAACTTCCACATCAGCGCATGCACTGTAGAAATTTCTGTTGAACTTGCAGCTGCAAAAAAAAGCCCAGAATGACATTGTTGTCTTTGGTGTCGTGGATATTTCATTCATGCGTTAGTAAAGGCTGAAAAAATATCTGTTGCATAACAATTTTCCAGCTGGCAGCACCGGAAGCGTGAGCCAACCTGCCACCACTTTGTCATCCTCACCTCCATGTGTTCAGCCAGTGACCATCCAGACTCAGATCCAAGGGCTGACGACCACCTCGTCTCTGATCGCCACGTCAGCAAGCCCGCCCGCTCAAACCATCGCACCCCACGTACAGCAAGTACCTGTAAGTGTGTGTGTGTGTGTGTGTGTGTGTGTGTGTGTGTGTGTGTGTGTGAGGCTGACATGTGAATGAGCTTGAATGAAGGTCATAAATCCAGCATAGTCTTGTTATTGTATTATGCAATTAAAAAGCAGAACTGTGTATGTTTATACATGTATATGTTCTGTGTGTTTCTCAGGTGTTGCTGCAGCCTCAGTTCATCAAGGCTGAGTCTCTGCTGCTGACCACTCTGAAGCATGACCCCTGCATGGTCACTACTGTGGCTTCTCCCACATCCCTGGCCACCACCACCCCAGTGCAGAGCACTTCACTGCAGGTAGGCACCTTGTGTGCAACTTGAACTCAGTGCTAAGATCATACAATGCACTTTGTTGAAGGCATTGTCTCTTATTTCCCTAACAAACTTAAATGGCTTTAAAAGTAAAATTGAAGCTGTTTTTTCACTTATTTACATCCGTGCCATTATAAGCAATTAGTAGCAGGGATTGTCAAGATCCCAACTCTGATGGTCAAATATTCTGGTGCATGTAAATTAACTTGTAAGAGAGAAGTACCATGAGAATAATTGTTCACAAATTAAATCACTGATGAATTAAAGAAACAAAGTGTTCAGATGTTAAATTACTTATCTTAATTACCAAAGAACGGTAAGAATGTGATTAATGTTCACCTCCACAGGCCTTTATGGGCGGTGGCACCATCCTGACCACGGTGCCAGTCATGGTGGATGCTGAAAAGCTGCCAATCAACCGCATCGCCATCAGCGGTAAGCCGGCCGGCCAGCCCCACAAGGGGGAGAAACGCACCGCTCACAACGCCATCGAGAAGCGCTACCGCTCCTCCATCAATGACAAAATTGTGGAGCTCAAAGACCTGGTGGCTGGTACTGAGGCCAAGGTAAGAAAGAGAGATTATTAAACATATTTATAATCATATCTAAATTACTACAAACTCTCTGCTGTTTTTTCCTAACGTTAAATGATCTGATCCGTTATGACGTCATGTTTTTCTTTGGTCATTTTTGCTAATTCAAAAACTAGAGGTCTAGAATAGAACTGGGATTCAATCAATCTCATTTTTTTTCCTTTTTTTCTTAGCTCAACAAGTCTGCAGTGCTGAGAAAGGCCATTGACTACATTCGTTACCTGCAGCAGGCTAACCAGAAACTCAAACAGGAGAACATGGCTCTTAAAATGGCAGCCCAGAAAAACAGTATGTGCTTAAAGCCTTTTTGTCGTCTTTATTCCTTAACAGTTTCTCTACAGTTTATTTCAATTCCTTCAAAGTAAGTCATTCAGTTGACCTTTTGTGATGAGGTCTATTGGTAGCTGCTGTTACCCTAAAAGGAAAAAAGTGAAAGTGGTCTTCGATAGCTTCTGAGTGAGTCGAAGTTAAGGTTGAAGATGTCTCTGCTTTTGTACTGTTGATTGACCCTCTAACTGCTCTCCTCGTTCGCTCCTTTCCCTTGTTCTTTCTTCAGAGTCTCTCAAGGACCTGGTTGCCATGGAGGTAGATGGACAGTCTGATGTGAAGAGCGAGCTGCCCACCCCACCAGCTTCTGACGTGGGCTCCCCGACGCCTTTCTCACACTGTGGCAGTGACTCAGAGCCTGACAGCCCGATGGTGGAAGACACCAAGGTATGCAGCTCTCAGTGAAACTGCTAAACTGCAGTCTTAATAGTAGAGGTTGATATTTAGTGCTTTATATTAGATGAGGGGTCCATGTTTTATCCCAGCAACCTGTTGAAATGTCCACAAGGAGGACATTGATTCCCCTCTTGCTCGTGTATTATAAGGTCACTTAATTACCTTAATGCCATAATCTGATGTGCTGAAAGGCTGTTTTATGGCATTACTATAAATGATAGTATGGTAGCTCTGTGCATACATAGTAAAAATGAAGTAAATTTAGTTATTGTCCTTGCCTTCTCTTTACGTCTCATTGATGATGATGCGTAAATTAAGGGTTTTTGTATCACAAGTGTTTTAACATAAGTTTATTTTTCTGGTTTCTCTTCTATGTGCCAGCCCAGTGTGGGTGTGTTGGACAGATCGACAGCAGGCAGCAGCGCTGGCGGCATGTTAGACCGATCCCGCATGGCGCTGTGTGCCTTCACCTTCCTTTTCCTCTCCGTCAACCCTCTGGCCGCTCTGCTGTGTTCATCCGGCAGCAGCTTAGCCGCAGACACCACCACCCATCACGCAGGCAGGAGCGTTCTGGGTGTGGATATTGCAGGTATGGAGGGATAAATGCTGGGAGGGTAGGGCTTGTAGGGCTACAATGTCAAGTAATGTTTTCTGAAATAAAATTTTTTACTGTAAAATGACAAAAATGTTTGTCATCCATAGCGGACTCATGGGGCTGGATGGACTGGATGCTACCAACTATACTTGTGTGGTTACTGAATGGTATTCTGGTGTCTGGAGTTCTGATCCGTCTGCTGGTGTATGGAGAACCTGTAACCAGACCACACTCTGGATCCTCTGTTTTGTTCTGGAGGCACCGCAAGCAGGCTGACCTGGACCTAGCTAGAGTATGATTTTTGTATTGATATTTGATTTTCATTTCATTCAAAAAGGAAGACGAATGTTCTTATATTTTTTTATTCTTTTAAGTCTTTAGTGACCTACTGTGGGTCATCACCAGTCTCTTTTACCCTTCCCAGGGGGATTTTGCCCAGGCCAGTCAGAACCTGTGGACCTGTCTAAAGGCTCTTGGTCGTCCCTTACCCACCTCCCAGTTGGACCTGGCCTGTGCTGCATTGTGGTCTCTGCTAAGATTCTGCCTCCAGCGCCTCTGGGTGGGCCGCTGGCTGGCTGCCAGAGCTGGAGGGCTGCGATCTGACCGCCCCCTGCAGGAGGATGCATGCAAAAGCAGCCGTGACGCTGCCCTCGTTTACCACCGCCTGCACCAGCTTCATATGACAGGTTGGTCAGTGGGAAAAACCCTGGTTGTAAATGAAATCAGTGTGGTAGACTGAACACAGTAGGTTGGTATATTGAAGTCTCAGTTGATTAAAGAGGAGCTCAGCCCCCCCCTTTTTTTTTGCTGTAAGGGTCGGCTTACATTGATTCAGTGCAGATAAAAGGTTTTAGAGGGTTATTTAAGTTACTATTAGCAAACAACTGTGGCTGTGACTTTTTCGTGATTGTTGCATCGGTGTTCTTTATTTAAAAAAAAAAAAATAAATTCTTGTCTTCTGTCTGTGCATTCAGGTAAATTGAATGGTAGCCACCTGTCAGCAGTGCACATGGCTTTAAGTGCAGTGAACCTGGCAGAGTGTTCTGGCTCCTGTCTGCCTGTAGCCACTCTGGCTGAGGTCTATGTCTCCGCAGCTCTACGGGTCAAAGCCAGCCTGCCAAGGATCCTGCATTTCACCTCTGTAAGTCCCCTCAGTTTGAAAAAAAACCCTTAAACAGCAAGCAGTTTTGCAGTTGACGTTTCTGTTCATTTGTCATCCATGTTTAATTAACATGAACTGATTTGTTAATGACCCTGGGAGTTGAAATAAACTGAACCACACTGAACCAAATCATCATTAGTGAACTATAAGCTGTGTAATTCCACTTGGATAAGAAATGAGAGTGCAGAAATTAACCGAGCACTTTGTTCTTTTGTTTTATTCTGATAGCGTGTGTTCCTGAGCAGTGCCCGGCAGGCATGCCTGTCGTCCAGTGGCAGTGTGCCTCCAGCCATGCAGTGGCTCTGTCACCCACTAGGCCACCGCTTCTTTGTGGATGGGGATTGGGCTATTCGCAGCACTCCCAAAGAAAGCATCTATAGCCAGGCTGGCAATACCGGTCAGTGTATACAGAATTAACACACTGTGTGGATCTGTATTGTATAATGCCTAAGTGACTTGGCTAAATCATCTGGATGCATTTCTCATGTTATAATGGTTTGCTGTTACTCTTACAGTGGATCCTCTGGCCCAGGTGACTCAGGCATTCAGAGAGCACCTCTTGGAGAAGGCGCTGTACTGTGTGGCCCAGCCTCATGGAGAGAAAAGTCCCAGCCAGGGCGAGGGGTGAGTAAACAAAACGCACCTCCAAATAACTGTCTTTGATACTGTTAACCCCACTGAAATTTTTACACCGTCCTGGTTGGTTTAATTTGACAATTTAAAAAAAAAAAATGTAGGCATGAATAGATACAAACGAGGGGAACAACAACAAGAATAAGGATAACATACGGGACTGATAAAAGTAAACTGAAATAATTCAAGAATGCCTTTGGGAATAATTGATTTGAAATCGTTATTGTGTGTTGATGTGGCAGCAAAATAAACATCCAGCGTGTGTTCCTCCTCAGGGAGTATGCTGATGCCCTGGAGTACCTCCAGCTGTTGATCAGCGCATCAGATGCGGCCGGCGCCACATCCCAGTCCTTTGCAATCGGTTCCAACATGGCTACTGTGACTGGTAGGTCACTGTGGCAGCTGTCATTTCTGTTAACAACCCATTTATTTGTCTGTTTTATGTTTTTATGAGAAGATAGAAACCCACCACTGTGAGGACATTTTGTCTTGGATATTATAGGAAACTTAAAGTCATTTTTGATCATTTAACATCAGTGTCAGCTGTTTTTGAATCCCCGCCCAAAATCAGCCTCTGAAACCTTGCCAACTGAATACTCACTGACTGAAACTACTTCTGTTGCCTGAGTACATCAACAAATTCAAGTGTAGATTTGCACTCCTTACTTTATTACTACTTATCTTCATCTGGGAGTATCACATTTGCTTCTCCTGCTTCTTTTCTTCACCTGCCCCGACCGTTCGATTACCTTAATGTGCTTGCAAAATAAGAAGCCGTGAGATAAAGTTAATTTTTACACCATTGAGATCGAGTAGCTTGATTTCCGCTGGGCTGACTCCCACCCTCCCACCACTTGCCTTTGTCCTCACTGATCACTGATCTGAGTGAAAGGGGGCTAGGTGAAAGGGAGGCATCCGCTAGATTGCTTCATCTATCTTCAGTGCTGTCAAATTGGTGATCACCTTGAGAGGGAGGGAGAGGGAGGGAAGGGAGGCTGTGCAGGGATTTTAATAGGAGACTTTTCTTGGCGGAGCCTCAGGTTGCTCACACAGTGTAAGGTTTGTGTGTGTGTGTGTGTGTGTGTGTGTGTGTGTGTGTGTGTGTGTGTGTGTGTGTG